>NC_137902.1:72120410-72720410 GCF_963455335.1 Martes martes
AGTTCTATGCAAATGTTATATCTAGTTTACATCTTAGAAAGACGAGAGCCATAATATCGTGACATTAAATAAATATTCGAACAATATAATAAGCTCTCCAAAGGAAAACATTTTCTAGGCTAAGGAAAGTAAGCTTTCTTTTTTTGTCTGTTTGTTTGTTTTTTAACTTTAGGGATGTGCATAGCAATAAATAAATCAACCCTAACTAGCGAATTTAAATGCTTTTTTTAAATAGTGATAATAGTCATTCTACTTTCCACAACTTAACACAACATGACAAATAAACAATGTTTCCTCTGAAAGCATCACAATGCCTTCTCTTTACTTTGTTCTGATAAGCATTTTTCACATCATCAGCTGTGCCCTAGGGTTCACAGATGGGCTACCAAAATACATTTTCTACAAAACTCATTCAAGTAGATTGGACAGCAAGAAGCCATGCGGAATCCCATTTACACAGTTAGACACTTCCCAATGCAGAGGATGCCAGCTGGATACTTTCATTCATTAACACAACAACAATCATAACCACAATCTCCACCACAAGAAAAAAAAAAAAAAGAACTCACAGCCTATATTGGCACTTAGTAAAAATTGACTGCAAACTAAGGTCCCGGCAGTAGAATTATTTTTAAGAGTTAAAAAAAAAATCGAATTAAAAATACAAATGATTGGGGTGCCTGGGTGGCTCAGTGGTTAAAGCCTCTGCCTTCAGCTCAGGTCATGATATCAGGGTCCTGGGATCGAGCCCCATATCAGGCTCTCCGCTCTGCGGGGAGCCTGCTTCCTCCTTTCTCTCTGCCTGCCTCTCTGCCTATTTGTGATCTGTCTGTCAAATAAAACACACACACACACACACACACACACACACAAAACAGAAAGGATTAAGAAAGAGAAGAGCAGATCATCACTGACATTGGAGCGTCAAGCAAATACTTGATGTTATAGAGACCATTTTTGAAATAATGGGTTCCTGTTGCCGCTGTTCCCAATTATTCTGACTTCTCTTCTACTCCAGTCTCTTTCAGAAGCCCTGTAGTATACCTGATACATGGATAACTGAGGACAAGGAAGTAAAACCACAGAAGACTGAAAGCTGTTCTCTCTTTAAGTAATCATCTAGTTGTGAGTGAATGGAGTGACAGTCCCCTTGGTTAAGCACAGTTTCACGCTGGCCTCCAAATTCCGAGCTGACAGCCAGCGATAAGCTAAGCAAAGTGAAATCAAAGTACATAAAATGAAAACACTTTGACATACCAGACAGTGAGAACCACCCGCAGTTTTTAAATGGAAGGCAAACCTTTAAAAACATTTTAAAGCATGTTAGACAACAATTAATATCCCGAATAAAATGCACACGTGTCAGGCCGATGAGCAGTGGTAAGACAGTTGTTTTTGGACTGGGCACTGCCAGCTTAGCATGGTGATGGTGAAGTGTGATGGGCTGGCCAGGCTGGGAGAGTTCCAGGCCTCCAGCCCTGAGTCGGCCAGACTGGCTTGGCTTTCAATCATTGTATACACTGGACTCCTTGTTTGAAGAAAGTGTGCTCCTGCTATTTAAAAAAAAAAACAAAAAAACAAAAAACAAAAAACCTCCAAAAAGTACTGTTTTAAAAATACCTTTACGGGTCCAGAAAGATGTTAACCAATATATTCAGTGACAAAAGCTAATTACAAAATTGCTTAATCTATTTTTTTATTATATACGCACAGAAGGATAATTACCAAAATCATTTTAATAGATTCTTATTTCAAAAAAGGGAATAAGAGTTCTAATGTCCTATAATGAAGCTGTATTGTTTATGTATCTTGTTTTAAAAAGTTTACCATAAAGCTGGAAGATTTATTTTACTCTTCCCCCTTATGAACACAGTTTGTTGCAAAATAACTATAGTAATAGGCTCTTAACACACATATGCCCATCATCCTTTCAGAATCAAACAATAATAGCACATAGGTACAGAGTCTTAAAGTTAACTTTCTGGACTGCTTTCTAAGTGGTAGGCTTTTGAAAGATTCAAATGTGGTGAATCATATAATTTTCTTGGCACTACATTTCATGTCAAATTTATAGACAGTTGCAGGGTAAAGAGTAGTGTCTGTAAGGTGTATGTAAAGGAACAGATGTCAGATTGAAATTAGTACCTGAGTCTCTCTGATTATCTACTAGGTTGCAAATGATAACATACACTTAAAAATATGAACAGGTTGAACATATGCAATAGTGCTGCTGAACAGAAATATAATGCAAGCCAGAGATTTCATTTTAAATTTTGTGTGAGCCATATTTTAAAAAAAGAATGATGAAATTAATTTAATGATGTCTTATTTAACCCACTGTATCCAAAAATTAGCGGTTCAGTATGAACCAACAAAGAAAGTATTAATAAGCTATTTTATGTTCTTCTTTCATATTAAGTTTTTGAAGTTCAGTGTGTATTTTGTATTGACAACACATCTCCATTCAGACTAGTTGCATTTCCAACACTCAATGACCACTTGGGATTAGTGGCTACCATACTGGACCACTCCACAATATTTTAAACATATAAAATTAGAAAGTAGTATCTTCACCAGGGAAAAGGAATTACATATTTCTTGGATCATCCCACGGTATACACTTTCAAAGTCTTCTATATGTAATTTGTTCCAGTCTTATCTACCCTCACAGTCTATTTCTTCCTTCTCTTCAGAGGAAGCCTCTGAGTTCAGCCAAATCTCTTTCCTCAGTTTCCTGCAAAAAAACCCTTCCTGTCAACTTCTCTAAATCTTCTCTGTCCCACAACACCCAACACAAACTCCACCACCTGCAAGAATGTGTGTTGGTATCACTCACCATCAGGGAAATGCCAATCAAAACTACAATGAGATACCAATTCCCACCAGTCAAAAATGGCAAAAATCAATAACCCAAGAAACCACAAGTGTTGGTGAGGATATGAAAAAAAGGAACCCTCTCGCACTATTGATGGGAATGCAAACTGGTGCAGCCACTGTGGAAGGCAGTATGGAGGGTCCTCAAAAAGTTAAAACTAGAACTACCCTACAATCCAGTCATCACACTACTGGATATTGACTCAAAGAATATGAAAACATTAACTTAAAAGGATACATGCACCCCTATGTTTACTGAAGCATTATCTAGAATAGCCAAATTATGGGAGCAGTCCAAGTATCCACAGACTGATGAATGGAAAAGGAAGACGTGATGTATATACACAATGGAATATTATTCAGCCATTAAAAAAGAATGAAATCTTGTCATCTACAACAACATGGATGGAACTAGAGGGTACAACGTTAAGCAAAATAAGTCAGTCAAAGACAGATAATGCAAGATTTCACTCATGTGGAATTTCAGAAACAAAGCAAATGAAGAAAAGAAAAAAAAAAAAAGAGTCAAACTAAATGATAGAATCTCGACTATAGAGAACACACTGATGGTGACCAGAGGGGGCGGCAGGTGGGGAGAATAGATGAAACAGGTGATGGGGATTAAGAGCACACTTACCATGATGAGCACTGAGTAATGTACAGAAGTGCTGAATTACTATATTGTACAAATGAAACTAATATAACACTGTATGTTAACTATACTGGAATTAAAATAAAAATAAATAGAGAAAAAAGAATGTGTTTCTGATTGTTCTATAAGTCCAATAGCACATAATGTCTACGTCATTAGTTTTGATGCTTACTTTTAGACTGTGCTAAATTCTTTTTAACTATTATATATTTACTTGGAATTCTAAGGTTCCTGAAAACAAGGATGTGTTTTATACTTTCCTTGTCTCCCTCCAGTGTTATCTAGTGAAGTATTTTGAATATATCAAGTTGAAGTACCTTACATAGTTCTTCTGTATTTTTTTTATTTCATTGCCTATCTGAGAAGCATGATCCACAATACTTGAACTTGCTTTAAGAAAACAAACCAACCTAATGGAGGCAAAGGAAAAAAACTTCCTAGTAACCTGAACCATTAAGAGAAGGGAGGCGGTCATGAGGAGTTCATCATGAAAGTATTCGGCAAGAGTATAGCTAGCCATTCATTTGGAATAAGGAGAATGTCTAAAACAAATGGAGAGTTGGATTTGGTAATGTCTGAGTACCATTCTGATTTTAAGATTGTGTGGCCAAGAAATCTAATGTGTGAAAATCCAAATTTATGATTCATCTGTTAGTTTAAGATCTGTCAATCTGCAATAAAGAACCAGGTAAATAAATAAATTGGGCAGTTATTTAGAGACCTGATTAGTTTCCATTTACCTGCAATTATAAAGTTAAATTTGGCAAAGTCAGCTATATAAATAGTTAGAATTGTGTGTGTGTGTGTGTGTGTGTGTGTAATCAACTAGGTAAAGACTGCTATATATTGGGGCACCTGGGTGGCTCAGTCTGTTAAGCATCCAACTCTTGAATTTGGCTCAGGTTGTGATCTCAGGGCCATGGAATCAAGCCCCACAGCAGGCTCCACACTCAGCCCAGAGTCTGCCCAAGTTTCTCTCTTCCTCTCACTCTGCCCCTCCCCCAAACTCTCTCCAAAATAAAACTATCTCTCTCTCTCTCTCTCTATGTGCTATAACGCAAGATGCTTGTCGGGCTGTCCCTGGGGCTTGTTTTAATAGCAACGGATCTCTAGCATCTAATGACTTGGATGTAAACTGCTAAGGTGATTATTTACTAAGTGAGACAGAAGAGAAAGGCTTCCCTTCCAACCCTGTTCTAGCCATAAACAGTATCTCCTTCTCTTTTTTGGTAAGAATGAAAGACAATACAAGACTGGCCCACCAGCCATCCAGCCATCCGCTCTCTCTGTAGTCAGTATGCGCTCAGCATGGATCCGGCCCAGACAGCCAGTCAGCAGGGGGCCACCCTCTCCTTAAGTGCCCGGGCACATGCACAGCTTAACATCGAGAAGCTCTGGGCCCCACATTGGCTTAAAGTATCAGAGTCAGGAGAATCTAAAGCAAATTCACAAGTTAAGAATCAGTTAACTCAAGTCATAAGTATTAAAATCCATTCTCATTCCATCCCTCAAAAAAGAGAAAGATTAGTATTATTAGCTAATTCATATGTGTGTGTATTTTTTTTTTAAAGATTTTATTTATCCGTTTGACAGACAAAGATCACAAGTAGGCAGAGAGGCAGGCAGAGAGAGAGGGAGAAGCAGGCTCCCTGGTGAGCAGAGAGCCCGATGCGGGGCTGGATCCCAGGACCCTGGGATCATGACCCAAGCAGAAGGCAGAGGCTTTAACCCACTGAGCCACCCGGGCGCCCATGTGTGTGTATTTTTTGTAATAGAGTTCTGATCTGACTCTACAGGATCACTGAGAAGGCCAGCATCCCAAATTGAGCTGCTCATCGCTCATGGCCCGTGTGGGGGCCAACAGATCCCCAGCTAATGCAGCACCCATTCTAGTGACAACACCCCTCAAGAAGAAACAAAACTTCTGGATGGCTGACCGAAAGACTCATGCTTGTTTTCTTTAAATAGCTTATTTGGAATTTACACTGCCCTCTTTTAAAAGTTACTTTGAGGGGTGCCTGGGTGGCTCAGTGGGTTAAGGCCTCTGCCTTCAGGTCAGGTCATGATCTCAGGGTCCTGGGATCGAGCCCCGCATCGGGTTCTCTGCTCCACAGGGAGCCTGCTTCCCCCTCCCTCTCTGCCTGCCTCTCTGCCTGCTTGTGATCTCTGTCTGTCAAATAAATAAATAAAAATCTTTAAAAAAATAAATAAAAGTTACTTTGAAGGGAGATAAAATCCTCTTTCAATGGTGGGGGTTGGTGACAGTAACCACTTTATTAATAGGCAGGTTCTTTGTGACAGCCTCATAGTTCTGTGAGTTTGGCTGATGATGGACTGAAGAAAGAAACACAAGGTAGGAAGTCCCACTTTGCTCTGAAGGCTGAAAGTCCTGAGTTCTAATCATGGACGGCCTGAAGCCAGCCTTGCGTCCTTGCCAACTCATTTAACCTCAGGGGACTTCAGTGTCATCCCATGTAAAGCCAGAGTAACCCACCCGTGGGGGTAAGTGACAACTGAGGACAGTAAATGAGAAACCAGCTAGCTCACGATGGGCTTGTGTAGACGTTAATGGACTCCCTGCCACTGAATGACATAATGAGTCATGTAGTCAGAGAATTCTCAACAAGAGCTGAAGATGGAAACCGGAGTCTCCCTAGAGGCTTGAAGAACTAGATCCGAGTAAGCACAGGGCCAAGCAGGTCAGGGAAGAGGTTCACTAAGGCTCTTAGTGGAGGGGCAGAGAAGAACAAGCAAAGAAGAGAAGAGCCGGGCACCTGGGAAACAGCTAAATGCAGAGAAAAATCAGAGCAGCCACAAGGAGCATGGCCCAGAGGACTAACCGAGCTAATAGCCGTGTGGGTCCAAAAGGCCTTCCCATCCAGGCTACAAGTGCTCTTTTACAGTGAGCGGAGAATTCACAAGAAATTCTTGAGAAACCTCAGGACAAAGTGGCAAAATTAGGCTTTAGAAAGAAAGAAAGAAGAATGTCCATGAGTTTCATAGAAAAGAAACCTTACCAGGAACAGGTAGTGACTCAGAGAGTTAAAAAAAAAGAAAAGAAAAGAAAAGAAAATTTATTTCACAATTTACAGTTCATATTTTATAGACCGTAGTCATTGAACCATCATCAGCATCTGCCAGTAAATTCTGAAAAATACGCTTCTCTGACTCTATCAGTCAGAACATAAGGTTAATAGGATTGTTAAAACTATCAGCAAACATTTAGGAAAAGCTTACTGTACGCAAGGCACAGGGCTCTCTAAATGAAATTCAGACCAGGTCAAGTTTACTCTGACCACATCCCTACTGATGTCATCAGCAGTCCCGTAATTCTGAGGACAATGAACAGTACTGAGAGAATAAGATATAATTTAACGTATCATCCTGTAGGGCCTGATTTTTACAGAGTACTTTTGCTTCGAACACTTGGGGGGGTAACACTACAGAACTAACTCAAACAGGTGGGAGTACATCTTCTAAAATTCCTTTATGCCTGATTTTCTTTTATAAAAGCAGTTCAGTGGGAACTGACCATCTACAATCCAAACAAATAGGAATCTTGAAATTTTCCTCTTTCAAAAGAGGTAGGATAGAGACTCATGTTTCAAGATACATGGGTTTCTGAACCTTACATACTTATTCCTTAAATACTTTCTTCCATGAAATTGTTTCTGTGTTGTACCAAGTTTTTCCCAACCATATACGTAAATTGTGTTCATTTACTATATCAAAAAAGAGTCAAGGGCCCCTGAGGGGTAGAGTTCCAGATAAAATATAGGACACTTATTTAAATTTGAGTTTAAAATAAGCAACCAATTAGGCAAACTACCATAGTCCCAATAGCTTACTGAAAGATTGTATTTTATTTGTAATTTAATTAAGTACCCAAATAATGAACTGCCAATTATTTGACTCCTGCTACATTCAGTGTCACTGGTTTCTTTTACTCAAGTAATAGATGAGACATCTTGATATTAGAGTTTTACAGAAATACATATTAGGCATGCATGATATATATATAATCTGCCCCCAGTACCTGACATACAACTCCTAAAACTCTTAGAATTAGGGTTGCTAATGAAATTTTTTGTTCTAATACCGAGTCTTTGACCTTGGTTCCTCATGCAGAGCTCCTAAGACCTTTATCATTTCCTGAGTGACAGGAGAGTCCACAGAGCTCCTAAATCCCTTGGAATTTCCCAGGTGATATGAATGCCTTTTGTTTTAATGAATCCCTTTTGCACACCCAGATGGAGGTTGACCATATAGACCAAGCCATGATTAGAAGCTTGGAAATCTCAGCCCCAACTCCCACTCTCTGGAAAGAGAAGATGAGCTGGAAATGGAGTTAATAATTGATCACGCCTACACGATGAAGCCTCCATAAAATCCCCAGAGCACAGAGCTCAGAGAGCCTGCAGGTTGGTGAACACACACACACAAGCTGAGGAGGGGGACAGCACTTCGTGACTCCCCAGGGACTGAAGACCCTTCCAGACCTTGCCTAGAGTATCTCCAGTTCTGGCTGCTCATCTGTATCCTTTATTATATCCCTTATAATAAACCGGTAAATGTAAGTAGGTGTTTTCCTGAGTTCTGTGTGCCATCCGAGCAAATTATCAAATCCAAGGTGGGCGTCATGGGAACTCCAATTTATAGTTGGGAGGTGAGAAGCACAGGTGTCGACTCGTGTTCCCAATCAGCACATGACACAGGAGGAAAACTGTCTCCTGGGACGGAGCCTTTCACCTGCAGAACATGACGCTCTCTCCAGGTAGATGGTGTCAAAACTGGGCTGAACTGTAGGATGCCCAGCTGGTGTCACAGGCCCGCTTGATGTGTGGGAAACTCACACATCTGGTGTCAGAAGTGTTGCCAACGTGTGTGAGTGAAGGAGAACACAGGAGAGTTTTTCCAAGACAGCATGTCACAGACAGTGAAATCCAACACAGCCTAAAGCTCTTGGGCTCTGCTTACAACAGCTGCCACAATATTTAACTACAAAATCTGCTGGGTGCAAAGAAGGAGAGCGTAAGGTTTTGTGAAATTGTAAACCTGGGTGGGGATGCCAGATTTAGCAAACACAATATAGGATGTACAATGAAATCTGAATTCCAGATACAGGGAAGAAAAATGTCCCATGAGCGTATCCCATGCAATATTTGAGGTACACTTGTGCTAAAAAAAAATAAAATAAAATAAAAAAGGATTGGCCACTCATGTAAAGCTCAGCTTGAACTGGATGTCTTGTATCATTTTCTGGCTACTTATATTATATTTGGGGAGGGGAGAGGCTTTACCTGGTCTGAGGGCTCAGGAAAGGGATCCCGGAGGAGGCAGACTAATGAATGATCTTTGAAAGTTTTATGGAATGAATAAAATGAGTTGAAAACAACCCACCATGACTGTCCTAATTGCTTATGTTAAATCAAAAGCATCATCCTCCATAACATCTGAGGGTCTGGGTTAGCATGGTTCCACTATGCTTTGACTCTAATCCACAGAGATTTCTCTTAGAGCTCTTGACACACAATTGCTAAGATTTTTGGACCACCCTGCCCATGAAATAATAAACTCCTAAAGGCAGCAAACACATCCTTCCTTACGATGTACACAGAAGCTAGCTTACTTCCAGATACACATATCTTAAAGCATTAATAAACATTTTAAATAAATGGAAAAATTATAAACCATATTTCATAGTTAAGCAGGTACTAGTCAACAAATGCAAGATTATTATACAATTAAATGTATTTAGTCCCTATTTGTCTACTAGTGATTTCATATCATGCCCCAATCATAAAATATTCAGATGAAATGGATAAACCTATCACTGGGGTGCAAGTCAGTTGTGGGGCCACATCTGCAGAGTGATGGCTAATATCTGGAGATTCAAAACCAGAGACAAAGATTTAATATGTTTTAAGATTGAATTCAGAAACCTCCCATCCCCCATTAAGTGCTATAAAGATTTTGAAAGTTACATAAACCCAACCAAATAAATGGACACCCATCCCCTGAAGGCACAGTTTAATATAACAAGAATTACAAATAAATCTTTCAGGACAAATCCAGGGGAAAAAATACATGGGAGAAATATATTGAGATGTCAAAAATAGCACCATGTAGTCTAATCAGCTCTAAGCCTATAGTGTGTAACAGCTGGATGGGGCAACTTACAGGGCAAGGAACTTGCTATAGAACAAAATGTCTCACCAAAAATTCATGTGTTGGAGGGCTAAGTCCCAATGTAACTAACTGCATTTGGAGATTGGGCCTTTAGGAGTTAATTAAGGGTTAATGAGGTCCTAAGAGTTGGATCCTAATTTGATAGGACTGATGGCCTTCCAAGAAGAGAAAGAGAGAGAGAGAGAGATCTTTCTGTCCACTCATGCACCAAGGAGAGGCCATGCGAGCACACAGCAAGAAGGCTCCCATCTGCACACCAGGAAGACAGCCATCACCAGAACCCAACCATGCTGGCGCCCTGGTCTCCCAATTCCAGCCTCTGGAATGGTGAGAAAATGAATTTCTGTTGGTCAGTCCGCTCAGTCCATGATACTTTGTTATGATTGCTAGAACAGACCAAGACAGAACCGAGATGAAAGCTTTCATCAGCAGCCTTTTCTCATGAATACCAGAAACTACAAACTGCAGGGCTCAGTTCAACAGACACTTCTGAAATGCCAATGATTTTGTGGGTGTGTGTTCCGTAATCTCATCTTTTCCTTGTCAAACTTGACCCATTCCCCAACTAATGAAAGGCAGGCCATTTCTATGCAGGTTCATCAAAGCTTATTTGAAATCACAGTGGGCATCACTATATAGCTCAAGCAAAAAGAAACATGAGTAGTGAATTTTAAGTACATTTCCCATGCTTCTTCCTTACCCAAAAATGAGGTATTAGACCAAAAGTAACCTGAAATAATGAAATTTACACTTCAGAGAACTTTCACAAAGAATAATGAAAGCTCTACTTGCAGGTGACCAGATGCTATTCTGAAAACTCCAAGTATCCTTAGTTATCTGAATGGTGGGACTCGACAGTTGTCCAGTTATGAATCTACCTAAAGGTACCTCAAGAAATTTTTCACCTACCTAAATAATAGCATGTAACGAAGTTTATGATTTCCAAAAGGTTGTGGCATTGTTTTCATGACCTGGGGTTTTTTGGGTTTTTTGCTCTGTTTTTTGAAGTAGGCTCTATTCCAACCATGGAGCTCAGTGCAGGGCTTGAACTCATGACCCTGGCATCAAGACTGGTGCTGAGATCAAGAGTTGGGTGCTTGACCGACTGAGCCACCTAGGTGCCCTATGGGGTACCATTTAAAAATAAATAAAGTAAAACCTAACATACAATGTGTTGGATGTATCATGAACAACTGAAGTATCACACAGACCAGAACACTCCCTTCAGTACTCTTGGCATCTCTCATTTGAGGGCTGGACTTAGATGACAGGTCAGATTATAAAGAGACTAGAATTATAAAGAATTTTAGAGAATTATAAAGAGCACAGAATAGGAGAAGGGAACTTGGTTGTGCAGATCATGCGACCACATCTATCAAAACAGACTGGACCAATTCCAGCACTGAAACCATAACATGCGAGAGTCTTCTCATGAGACTCCCTTCTCTCTTGGATGAGACTGGATGGGCCAAATATTTGGTGGTTCGTGGATTTTAGCAAGTGAACAATTACCATCCTGGAGAGAGAAAATATATATGTGGTAATCATATTACTGGGCTTGAAATGATAGAAAGACAATGACACAGAAGGTCAGGAGTCCCAGCCCTACTGTCATATAGGCCTCAGACAAGCAGGGCCCCACCTGTCTCCAGCTGTACAATCTATACAGTCAACGGGATGAGACCAGGTGATTTCTGTCTATGCTTAATGGGCCTAATGACTTAGAATTCAAAGAGTTCTATCCTGGCAAGATTCAAAGGCTGCTTATGACTTAGTGTCCGTAAGCTACTGATGTATCCAGCAACCTGCCATTAACAGGGCCTTGGGCCTACAAAAGCAGAATTATGGATTTATTGGGAATTACCTCATTTCCCCTTGAGTTCTTAGGTCCTGAGTTATTCATATCTGCGCCCTCAGGCATCCTAGTAGGGCCACTTGTGATTTGGGCAGAATATGAGCAAAAAGGCTCTCTGTGGGAAGCACACTAGGGCAAGTTCTGCCTCTGATCGGTGAGGGGCTTTCTTCTTCAACAGGTCGAACCGAGAGTGCCCAGAGTCAAACCGAGAAACAAAGACAAGCACAGCCCGCTTCTTAGCAAAGGAAGCATGCAGTTGTGCACATGAGGCAAGCACCCGCACATTTTCCAGCCCCGCTGGGAGATGACAGGAACTGGCATTGGTACGGCAGCTTTGAATTCTTTCCGTGTCAACTGGAAGCTCTTCTGAGACATGCAAAGGAGTTCGTGCTATCGTCCCCTCTCCACTCTTGGAAACGCTGGCTTCTCTGACAAGCAAAGACCCCCAGTGACTACATAGGAAGGAACGGCACCCGGAGACTTCCACCTCCGTCTGCTGGCTGCTACTGGTGCAGATCAAGAATGACTGGAGATGGGTGATCCTGGTGAAACAAGGTGGTAGGCAGGCAAGCCAACCAAAGGTTTCCTTCCAAAGGTCCGTGGACTAAGCGGCAGAGCATGAGTCTATCGGGAAAAGAGTATTTTGTTGCAGACCTCGCTGGGGACTCCTCTGGGGACGGGAGGAGAACTGATGGACAACGCGCTGGCCCCTTCCACGCGGGATGAATGCTCTCCTGTGAGAGCAGCACAGTGAAGATCAGACCCCGAGTCAAACGACGAGGTCCCTGCTAGAAAAAAGGATGGCCCCGAAGTCACGGGAACACCAGGTTCATAGGCAGATAACGGAGATCTTTTTTTTAAATGTCAATTCATCTTGACCCCCAGAGTGTTCACAGCACCTGTGTCACTGCTTGTTTCATTTGCTTTGTATGAAACACCAGATAATGGCGCACAGGGTGTCTGAGCCTGAGTAAGAAGAGGATGCCTTCGAGGCTCACTGTTCACTCATCAAAGCGAAAACCACAGTTTTAATACAAAAAGCTACAAAATAAGCGTAGGGAAATAAGGGCAGGGAAAGAAGCCTGACTTAGGACTGGACAGGTTTGTGTTGACGACTCTGCTGCTTAGTACCTAGGAGATCACCTGTGAGTTACTTGTCTTCTGAGCTTTTTCCCTTGCTCCTTTATCCCCTGGGATAATCCCGCCTACCGCACATGACTGTCGTGAGAAAGGACGAGAAATCAACAAATACATGCATAATGTGAAGTCCTAACATGGTGACTGGAATGTAATATATAATCAATAAGCATCACTTCCCTCACCCTCCTGTAGCTAGGAAAAATGATGATATCATTAACTACCACCCGTTTTTCTCTCTTCCTGCCCATATATTCAAAATATGTGAGCACCATTAAAAATACCGTATATAAGCTCAGACTATGATATCAGTCACCTAAAAGCATAAATCACAGATATCTATCTAGTTATCTATCTGCATGCGTGCATATATTTGCTACCAGAAGGGAGAAAGCAGTTCCAGAAATATTCATTCATTCATTCATTCATTCATTTATATTTTTCCAGAAATATTCAAATGTTTCTAAAAACACATATTAATATGCGCTCTAAAAGCATGAACATTGTATGCTGTGCTTGGCAACCTGGAACCTATTATTGAGCACATTATTTCTGTAAAACACCAGGGTGCCTATGAAGCTATGTTAAGTTCATATAGGTGCAATCGTTGTCAAAAATATTTTCCCAGTGATCAGCCAGGCATTTTAAGAATTATCGGCCTCTTAAAGACCACATGTTTGCAATGAAGTGGCGGGAGGAAGGGAGTGAGGCAACAGACCCTCTTTCCAGTTCCTATTTTCCACGTTCAGAAGGTCTTGCTAACAGTTGAGAAAACGTACTTTAATTTTCATCAAACCTACAATTGTCTTCTAAGACTTACATGAAGACAGACTAATAAAAATCTACTTTATTATAAGGACACTGTTCCCTTAACGGCCTGGAGTTTTAAAAAGAAAATCTCAACATCTCTTAGCTGGACTGAGGTTTGAAACTCATTTCCAGTTATTTTCACAAAACCACTCAGAAGGTAGCTGTTTTGCAAATTAATCTTTCATGAAGCTCTGGAAAGGTCGATGCACTGTTGTTAGCCACTGAACGTGCTCAATTTCGGAGACGATGGGAAGGTCTGTGATTAATGCCACTTGGTATTTTCCCCTCGCGTTTACTGTACACATCAGCAGCGGTTAATGCACCACTTCCCGTAAGTGGCCGTCTTAAAAGCTCAAAAACATCTAGCCATAAAACAGAAAAGTGCATCTGTCCTTCCCCCATACATAAGAAATGCTTTTCTCGTACAAATAACACAAACACATGCAAAGTCCTAATCCAAGAACCTGGATCGCCATTCTTTGTGCAGGTGTGCCAAAAACAGACAAAGGGGCAGTTTGGCCGAAAATGGGTACGGCTTTGAGTAGGGGTCCTTGGGCTCAGTCTGGGCTCAGTGTCTCTAACTTAAAACCAGATTTCCTGGATCAGAACCAGGGCTAAGCTTTGGAACTCTGAAACAGCAGCCTAGACAAGGTGTCCTGACCAGGGGGGCGTGCCTCTGGGCTCTTGGCCTAAGGAGCTTCATGGCCTTGGCCATCACTCAGCTCACAGTGCTTGCTCCCCTCCCCCTCCCAGGGTCAGAACGAGGATAGTAGAGCCCACCTCACAGTGGTGGGCATCAAATGAGAATTCATGGCCTGGGACATACTAAAAGTATAATACATGTTAGTTTATTTATTAGTGTAATGTCATCAGTATAACTAGTATTACTAAAACCATTCATTACTTTATTCTGGGAAAAAAATTACAGTGCAAGAAATATACATGTGAAGAAATCCAGGAGGAAGAGAGAGAAAAGTAGGAAGAATAAGCAGATTCCATAAAGGCATGACAGCGATTAATTAGTTAATTAAAATATTTGCTAAAGTTACTTTTAAGCCAACTGAAAGAATGAGGAGCCATTCTCTAAATATTTCAATTTTCATTCTGCCCAATATTGAGAATAATCGGGAGTCAGAAATTTCAAGTCTTTCTCTTACGTTTGCTAAGAATGAAATGATCTTGGGTAACTCAAGGTTTGACTCTATCATGCCAAAAAAGGAAACGGCACATGTGTACATGAGAGAGAGAGAAAGGTGCGGGGCGCACAGGCAGAGGAAGGGAGAGGCAGGGCAGAGATGAAAACACATTTCTTGAGCAGCAATCTGAACACGGAAGAGATCCCACCTTGGGCTCCTTGGGAAGACTGTACCGAGGCTACAGACCTCAGCGGGCTGCCCGGTGCACGCCTTCCCCTGGGGATGATCACAGGGGATTATTTCCAAGCTGCTGCTCTCGGGCCCTCCAACAGAGGCCCAGCCGTCTACTCCCCACGACACACTCAAAGCTTGGTTTTCTTCCTTGAAGGAAAGGAAGAGCGCCTGGAAGAGCAGGGCAGCCCCTCCTTGGGGAGCCCATCTGAGTTCTAGAATCCTGCTAGCCCTGCTAGTGGGCTCAACCCCAGTGTCACTCTCTGAAGAGACAGCATACTGAAAATGAGTCTGCACTGAAAATGAAGTCCGTACAGCTCAGACAAGTGTCTCTGTGAGCTCAGACTTTTCTAGAGAGGGAGCTGCCTGTGTCCGTAGCCTCCCTTTCCCTCAAAGAACAGCCCCTAATTTTGCTGGGTCGTGTCCAATCTCAGAGCCTGCATTCTTCACTCTTCTCTGGGGACCTTCTACACACGTGTGACTTCCTCTACTATGTGAAGACCAGATGTCTCCCAAGCTCTCTCCTGAGTTCCAGACAAAGATACACAGACTCATGCCAGGCTTTTCTACCTGGATTGAGTTCTCCGGCTTCCCTTCACTCTCACCTCAAACTCCACGTGATCCAAGGAACTCACGTCGCCCACCACGCCCCCACCTTGCCCCTTCATTCAGACTTCTTGGTAAATGCCGCCAGCTAACCATGTCCAGCAACCTGAAAATGTCTAAGAGACTTACATCTCCCTTCCTTCCTGTATCCTGCTGGTCTTCAAAAAGTGTTGATTCTACTCAATAACCATCTCTCCATTCTGCTCCTTTTTCCTAGTAGCACAGCACGTGGCTTCGTCCAAGTTCTTTATCTCACGTCTCCTGAACAGCAAACCAAGCAGCTGGGTTTCAGATCTCCAGACTCTCTCCATTTCATCTCCCAGATTATCAGCTTGTCCTAAAATGCAATGTCTTCTTGGAAGCTGGTGCTCAGAGATTAAGTACATTGCCTGAGACCACACAACTGGTAAGGAGTTTAGGCTCAAGGTCAGTCTCGCTCTCTTGTACCGACCCATCATCTCTCACCAAGGCCCACCAGTTTGCAACCTAAGGACAGACTTCCTCCCTGATGACTAGAGGAGACTACACCCAGAAAGTAAGAAGAGGGCTTTTCTGTAAGCGACAGAACAGTTTTCTCAAACGATCATAATAAAACCACAGACAAACACTTTGGACGGGGGCGGGGTATGAAGTAGGAGCTAAAATCTTTAGACGAGCATTTGTTTCCTAAAAATCACCCACACGTCCCGAAGAGTTTCTTCCTGCCTGCCCTTGGGATCTGTCGCTGGCAGATAGCATTTTGTTCCAAATACCCATTTAAAACAGGCCTTACAAGATTAGCTCCCAGGTTAACACTGCAAACTCCTGAGCTGGAAGTAAAAGTAGAAAGAACCAATTTTTTTTTTTGTATTTAGTATCAGTAGGCTCAAATTAAATATAGCTTATAATAACAGTCTTTCGATGCCATTCTGCATAATTAATCTGAACTTTGGCATTCCTAAGCTGGCTAATTCAGAGCTGCCAATAGTAATGAATTGAAACTGAGTTCATGCTACACATTTTCAAATTACAGCAATTGAAATATGCATAAAAATGTACAAAACATCACACCTGGTCTTCCTTAGTAATTTGTTTCAGTAATTATTTCAGTAATTCTTTCAGTAATGTCCTTTTTCTTTTTTCCCCCCACAAAAGGTTTCATTCAGAGCCACATCCTATTGTTTTCCAACATCAAATTAAAAACAACAGAGCTAATAAATCATCTCCACTAAGAATCTGAACATTGCAGAGAAAGGGTTTCAAGTCTGGGTGAGCTAGGGGATCTAACTGGCTTGCTTCTCTCTGTATCTTCCCATCATTAATGACATGCATGCAGAGTGGAGAGGAGAACCTTAGACAACTCTCACATCTCCCTCCTTTGAAAGCTTTATACTCTTAGAGAAAACCACTGCACCAGCCAGGTCAGCAAGTGTAAAGAGTTTCAGCAAAAAGAATGGGGATAGGGGCACCTGGGTGGCTCAGTGGGTTAAAGCTTCTGCCTTCAGCTCAGGTCACGGTCTCGGGGTCCTGGGATGGAGCCCCGCATCAGGCTCTCTTCTTGGCGGGGAGCCTGCTTCCCTTCCTCTCTCTCTCTGCCTGCCTCTCTGCCTGCTTGTGATCTCTATCAAATAAATAAAATCTTAAAAAAAAAAAAAAAGGATGGGGATAGCGCTGCACCGTTCCACATACTGTCTTGAGGCTGAAAACCAGCAGGGGCAGGAGCAGTTCTCAGAGTGGAGTCTAAGGACCGCACACGGTCCCTGAGACATGTGCAGAGAAAGGGTCCACCATGTAAAAGAAAATTCCCAAATAATCACAAGTCCTTCTGTACCCTGTACGTGCTTATTCTCTCACGAGTATACGGTGCTTTGGCAGAAACTGCGTGATATGTGATATTGCAACAGCTCCAAGGAGCAAACCGGAGGATCCAGCTGTTTCCTATCAAGCCAGATGTTAAAGCGATTTGCAAAATATAAAACAATGCCACTCATCACAAAGTTTCATCTGGGAAGAAGTGTTTGTCCCCTGAAAAGAGGTTATGCAGTTCACTATTATAGACTTATTTTTTTAATTGCCTAAATACATAATTATTATAAAAAATGTCTCAGTGTTAGTATCATCTATGTAAACAAAGGATGCATGGGGTCCAAGATAATGTGAAGACTATAAAAGGCTCCAGAGATCAAAAAGATCAGGAACCACCGCACAAGAGGCTTTTTGGAGAGGGCAATTTGAGCAGGGATGAAGGATTATCCTCTCTTGGCCATCCTCTGGGGTCCTTTCCCTGCTTTCCTTTTCTTGGCTGGAAACTCCCCCTCCTTTCTTCCTTTAGCTGGCTCAGTCAATTCAATTTCCAGTTAAATTAATTCAACAGCTATTTCCTTGGAGGCTGGTAGGAGCAATACCCATGAAGATGGGCTCTCTTGGGGATATAAAAGCTCAAAGAGGTTATAATAACCTGAGAAGTAGAGATGTCCACGTGGCAAAGATAGATAGTGATGCCGAGTAATACATAATTCAGTACCAAAGTGAAGAAAACAAACAGTAAATGCTGTTAGCTTTGAAGGGAGGAGGAAAATGTGGATAGGGGCTTCAGGGGACAAATCTTTATAAATGAAGCAATGCTTTTATTTATCTATTCTCTGTTTCCCAAATGGAAATGTAGTAGCTCACAAAAGGAACATGGGACGACTAGGAAAAAAAAATAGATAATGAAATTAGGATGCATGGGAAATATGAGTAGAGTGGTAAGAAAGGAAGCCAAAGATGAAGCTAGAATTTAAAAAAAAAATTACTGAGGTCGAGGACCAGCTACATAATCTGCAGGGACCAATGCAAAATGCAACTGCAGAAAAATTAGACATTTCGAGGCAGTGAAGGCAGAGCATTAAACCAAGAGAAAGACCCCAGTAAGTGTGGACCCCTGTGAGGCAGCATAGGGTGCAGAGCCCCGAACCAGCCCCAGCTGCGTCCTCTCTGACTGCCAAAGCTCGATCTTCAATCCATCTAAAGTGACTTTGAAGACAGAGCAAAGAGGGAAGTGCGATCGGTTTGAAATTCACAGTGTTCATGACTCAGAAAATGCCAACAAGGCCCAGCCTGCAGATTCAGAGAACAGAGAGAGCCCCTGGATAATGGTTTTCTAGTTTGGCCCCTCATTTTACAAATAAACAAACCAAGCGCTCTAGCAGGATACAGCACTTATTGACATCAGCAGCATGATACAGGTGAAGTTTGAAAGATGGGGCACCGGGGTGGCTCAGTCAGTGAAGCCTCCGACTCTTGAGCTCAGCTCCAGTCTTGATCTCAGGGTCGTGAGTTCAAGCCCCATGTTGGGCTCCATGCTGGGCATGGAGCCTACTTTAAAAAGAAAAAAAAAGTTGGATCAATGTTCATAACTTCATTTTCCTCAAATTTACTCTGCATTAGAATAATCCTGGGAGCTTTTTAAAAATATAGAGAATCCTGGGTCCCCTACCAGACCAGAAGCTGAGATTTCTTGGGACCTGGGTGGGAGTCAGAGACTTTTCTTTTTCTCTTTCTTTCTTTCTTTCATTCTTTTTTTTTTTTTTTTTAAGAGAGAGACAGAGAGAGTGAGCAAGTGGGGAATGGCAGAGAGAAAATCCCAAGCAGACTCCACACTCAGCAGGGAGCCCAAAGCAGGGCTCAATCTCACAACCCTGAGATCACGACCAGGCTGAAATCAGCAGTTAGACACCTACCTGAATGAGCCACCCAGGTGCCAACAGAGGCTTTTTCTAATAGCTCCACAGGTGATGCGCAGGAGCTAGCCACACACCAGTCACTGAGCTGATCGGGGGTGATAACCCCTGCCCCACACACTCCACTCATCCCCTCTACACCGATCAAACCCACCCCTTTATGTCACTGCAGTAATGGAAATCACAACATGACTCCCGTCATATAACATCTCTGAATTCGATTGAAATCAATAAACCAGGCAAAACCAAAAATCAATGCCTTAACTCTCTGGAATCTGTTTTGGGTAGACTATAGGCATTTTCAAAACAGATGGGTTGAAAAAAATCATAGGAGGCAGAGATGTACCTTCAGAGGTGGAGGAAGGTAAGAAAGCATGGGAACTCAGCCATGTCCAGGGGGCATGTGAAGTAGGTGATATACGGACAGATAACGTGCAGGGGAAGACCGTAGGGATGGGCTGACATTGACAGAGCTAACCTCTTGGTGGAACCAGAAGGCACCCAAGCTTCTGGGTCCCAATGGCAGTTCCTCCAAAACACAGTGGTCAGATCTGTGGTGGTATGCAGGCTGAGAGTACCCTTAATAATGAATTTCAAAAATAATTATTTGTAAAGAGTCATTAACCATCTAAACAATAGTATGTAAACTAAGTATTTAGACATGGTGAACTGATATCTGAAATTTATTTTGAAATATATCAAAAGTGAAATGGCTTTCTGGATGGGCAGATGGATGGATGGAGGAACACATAAAAATGGGGAAAAAAGGTTAGTGGCCAAAACTAAGTGGTGTTTCTATGGGTGTTGACTCTAAACTTCTCTCAGTGTTGTAACTTTGAAAATTCTCATAATAAAGTATTAGAGGGGAAATGTGTTTAATATAAGTAGCCCAAACCAGATGGCATTTTGTCTGAAGCCTGAAAACCTTACTAACTTAGAAATGAAATTGAGACTTGGCTTCATAGATAAACAGTTTAAAGTTGGAGGGGAAAAAATAAGTTCATTTCTCATGCATTCCTTAAAAGCTGCTTATTTCTCAACTGCTGGGATCCAAGTTTGCTCATTCCCTTCTGGGAACCATGGAAAAACAGGACACTGGGGTTTCACACATCACGATGAGGAAAATCGATTTCCTCCAACAAAAGACAGAACTAATTGGGGTAGATTATCATTTACTCTTTATTAATAAAATCTTAATGGATTATCTATAAATAAAATGTACATTAGGCTCAGATGACTACTCCTGATTTTAGTCCTCACCCAAGGATACAGAAAGTCAAGTATGGGTATGGAACTTTCACTTCACAGTGATTTTAGAAGGCATTTTCCAAGAAACAAATGTAGTAAAGAAAACACAATTCATTTTTTCCTGGTTCCAACCTCTAGCCCCTAAGTGTTGTTTTCCAGGACTGGGGCTAGGTGTGTGCTCTTTGCTCTGCCTTTACAATTCCTACCCAAACACTCCCTGTCTGGAGAAGGCTCTGGTTCTCTGGAGCCCAGGTTTCCTCCTGGATCTTAACAACTCCCCACACAAATGGAATGACCACCAGTACTTTCTGAAGAATCCTTCGCTTGACGCCTGAGCACGTAACACACTATGTATGGGGCTTCATTCTTTTAAACGGGCCTATATATTCCCATGGCTGAAGCTTACCAACAAGACAAATAGAATAAGAACTCATTTTCAGATAAGACTGAATTCTTTGCTCCTTTTAAATTACTATTGAACTCTTGGGTAAAGACGAGGAACGGTCATAGGTGGTGAAGATTTATTCTGTTTTAGAAAACAGTGTTTCTGACCTCTTGGATTATTTTAGTTCATGGTTATCTTGACCTACCATCCCTTAGAGAAAAATTAGAGCTCATTCCTTAGAATAACTCATTGTACTAATACCATCCTTCAACTAGGGAAGAATCGAGTTTTTTTTCACATCCATTTGCTTTGTGTTGGCCATCCCTTCTCAAGACCTAAGTTTAATTCAACATTTTACGGATCTAAGAATCACCTCTAAATTCAGATGTTTATTCAACAAATACTTATTCAATGTTCATGTGCCTGGTATTGTAAAATCACTAGATTACAAATAAAATTAAACAGTATCTCTCACCCTTCATTCATAGTTTGAAGGAGGAAGATATGTAAATAATTCCTGTGTACAATGAGGCAAATATTACCCAAGTAGTATGCTACAAATTCTATTTTAAACAGTTCCTCAAATAGGTTCAAGGCCATAACCACTAAGCGCATCTTAACATTATTTAACAGTGCCTCTTGATCTCCTCCCAGAGTTATAGAGACAGGGAATGAATTTGGATCAACCTTGACAATCTACCAGTCCTATGATATACTGTTATTCACTGAAAGCAAATACTGGTGCTTCTTGAGCTTGGTGCTGTGTTATGGTGATTTGGGGCACAGAGTTTCTGAGATCCCTGGAGTTTCCTAAATGGTCAGAGAGATAAAGGTATCATTTGTTGTTGTTCACAAAGTGACTTCGGGATGTGGGCTGGTTGCCAGTGGAACCAAACATGTGATTACAGTTGGAACGTTCAGTCCCACCTCCTTGATATGGGTGAGGGTAAGGTGCTGAAGTTTGAATAAATCACCAGTAGCCAATGATTTAATCTATCATGCCTAAGTAGCAAAGCTCCATAGAAACTCAAAAAGAGCAGGGTTTGTAGCACTCCCTGGTTTGTGAACACCTAGAGAGGTTCCAGAAGAGTGGCCCACCTGGCCGGGGCACACCTTCCCCCACACCTTGCCCTACGCCTCTCTTCCATATGGGTATTCCTGAGTTCTAGCCTTTTCTATCATAAACCAGTCATCTAGTAAGTAAACTATTTCCCTAAGTTCTGTGAGCACCTCTAGTAAATTAATCAAACCCAAGGAGGGGGTTGTGGAAACTTCCATCTACTAGTTGGTCAAAAGCACAGGTAATAACTTGAGCTTGTGTTGGCGTCTGAATTCCTGAATCCCGGGAAGGAGGGTGGTCTTGTTGGACTGAGGTCTTACCCTGTGGAATCTGAAGATTCAGAATTGACTTAAACTGCAGGACACCCAGCTGGGGCCAGAGAATTTCTTGGTGGTGAAAGACGATCCTCCTCCCCATACACCTTGGAATTGGTGATCAGAATTTTAGGTTTATAATGCCAGTAGTGGGATTTTGCATAATAAAAAGAAAATAATAAAAATAATTGCTAAAGCACTTAAAGGGGGAAAAAAACAAACAAACAAACCTGTCCACAGGCATTTGTTATAGTAACCTAATTATCAGAATGCCTGGGAAAAAATATGGAATAATAACAACTTGATTAAACTGTTGGAGTATGTGGGATGGATTTTTTTTTTCCCCTTAATAAGAACCTAAAATTTTAGTATTTTCTAACTTCAGGTATGCCAAAACCATCATTAACATTAGAAGTTAAACCTTGGGGACACAGAAAAGAAACATATTATCTAACTCCTAAGGGTCCTGAGGTACTCAAAATATAAATTGCAATCACAGTATCAAAATTATAGCATCATGGCTTCTCGCCCATTATACCAGTGACCTATCCACTCAGGGCTGAGCTTAATACCGATTTGTTTACTGCCCCCTACTCCTGCAAGACCCAAACCTCTACTGTGTCTGTTACTAGAATCCTTTTCATCCAATCATCCTCAACAGAAAGAACTCCAGGTGCTTAGACTCTACCTCTTGAAGACACTTGAGGGAAATAAAGTGATCACTCATCACTCACTTGCTTTTCAAGTCTCTCTTCTTCTATCGGGAAGTAAAAAAGCAAAATATAGGATCAGAATAAATCTCTGATTAATGGTCCATCTGGTAGTGACATCAAGGAGAACCCTAGAGAAGAGTGTGTTTGCCTCCTCAACAAAACCTGAAAATCCTACTCTCGTCTCAGGCTTTCTTTCTGCATCAAGGATTGCCTTGAGTTTATGTTTTCAGTATATGTGATGAGTTGAGAATGGTGTCTCTATAAATAGCTTTCCATCTAGTAAGGGACCCTTTTTTATAATTTTAAGTAAGATTAGATCTCATATGTTTCGAATTCTATTATTTTGTGGGCTTGGTGAGTAGGTTGTGTTTATTCTTCTTGCCTTCAGTTTCACCGTCAACCCAGTCAAATCTAACTTTCAACATCAGTTGGCAGAATCTGCTTTCAAGAAGATGGTCAACAATGTCTAGTTTCTACACCAAAATGATTTTCCCATCCATACTTCTATTAAGAGAAGTCTCTGCTGAATTTGATCATGTCTTCTATATCAAAAAAGAATTAGCTAGACTTTCTGGAAATCTCACCTTTCTGGTTCTCTGTACCCCTGCCTGACTATTATTCTGATGTTATGAATCGCTACCAGTCCTTTATCATTAGGTGTTGGTGCCAAGGATTCCGTTCTTAGTATATGTCTATTTACTACCCCCCCAAAACTGTATCTCCAATTCATACTTCTCCTTTGGGTTACAAGCATATATATTCTACTTTCTATCACATATATGTGTTTATGAACAAACGCCTTAACTCAACCTGATTTTATTCAAATCCATTTTCATATCTAGATGACTTTCTCCTCTTGATTCCCTACCACTAGAAAACTGAATACTGGGAACCCTAAAAATCTTAACTGCTCATTTTTTTCAAGCCTAGGCTCCCACACTTCAGGCCCATTGACACTGTTCTGGTTCGAGGAGACATTCTAGAAATATGGTCTATGGAGACACTCTGCATCCAAAGTCCTAAAGGCAGGGAAATAATAAAAATGCAGATACCAATTTGCTTTGGGTTTGCAAAAAGTTAAGATTTGACTGAATACCATGTGGTCCAGATCATTTGTAAAACACTTTAAATTAAAATCTTAGCTCCAAACTTAGAATAGTCTATTTCTTGGTTTCAAACTGCTAAGCTACTTCGGAAGAATTTCTTCCCAAATGAATTAACAACTGAATTATTATTAACTCTCAATAGAAATCTTATCAAAAATATTTTGAAAGATGAAATACATTTTGTCCTCTAGACCATATATCAATTTATATAATTTTAAATTTGAATACATATTTCATTTTTCTCCTTTAAAAATGTTGCCCATCAGGCAATGGTACAAGAAGGTTTAATCCACTTTGTTCTTGTCCAAACTAGGGGCTACATGGATTGTAATCAGAATTTAAATAAGACCAAAAATGGGTGCCTGGGTGGCTCAGATGGTTGTGTCTGTCTTTGGCTCAGGTCATGATCCCAGGTCCTGGAATCGAGTCCCACATCGGGCTCCCTGCTCAGGGGGGAGGCCTGCTTCTCCCTCTGCCTCTCTCTGTTTCTCTTGAGTAAATTAATAAAATCTTTAAAAAATAAAAAAAAATAAGACCAAAGATTCTGTTTCAGAAGTATACATGTGTATTTAATGGATAGAAATATTTAAAAAGAAATTTATTGTGGCCTACGGCCAAAACATTTGAAAGCCACTAAATTCCATCTATTGCAATACATCATTTTGATAAAGAACATTTAACCATCTCGATTCTTGAAGCAAGACAAAATTTAAAAAAAAAAGAAGAAAAACTGTTTTTCTCCCTTCCCACTTCCTAAGAGTAAAGTAACCCTCCACAAGGTCAAAGTCTAAAATCTGTTTTGTGTTGTCCCTTTCTTCTCAATCATCAGTAAAAATAAATTTCCCGATTGTCATTCGTGTTTGCACTTCATTACTTTGGAAGGCCAGAGCCTTTGTAACATATTAAACAGTGAAAGTCATTAAGCCAGTACAAAGCCAGGCAAGGGCTGGAGGCTACGGACCCAGGCTGGTGGGAGGGCTGTGTCCTTGCCGGAGGGCGCACCCTTGCCATAGCTTCTGGAATGGCGGCTCTAACACTATCATCCTGGAAGACCGGCTGTTCTGCAGGCTGGGGAGAATTTCCCCTTTAAAAAGGGGTCCCGAGTATTGAAGCCATAGAAGGTAGGAGACCAAGAGTGAACCTGAATGTAAACTAGGGACCTGTCAATGTCGTTTCGTCTATGTAACAAACGGACTGCTCCAGCGGGGGATGGGGAGGATGGGGGTGAACATGCACGTGTGGGGACAGGAGGTACATGGGGAATCTCCTACCCTCTCTCAGTTCTGCTGGGAACCTAAAACTTACATAAAAAATAAAGTCTATTTTTTTAAGGGGACTTTAAGTGTATTTGAAAACGGCTAGTTTTCCTTTTCAATAACGAGTGATAGAGTTTAGACTGTCCAGGACCCCACGACCTCCTTTATTCTTGCCGAGGTCTTCAGGTTATTTTATCACGCAGGTAAAGTGCGTCAGAAATGAAGGACAAGCCCATCTTTTCACCCTAGCCCTGGGGAAAACGAGCCCTAGTAGAGGGTTTGAGTTACTAATGAATGCCCTGTTTACCTTGGGTCATCCTTGTTTCTCTTCTCTCCGAGCTTTGAACATGGGTGGGCAAGAACCAGAATATGTATGAAAAGCAGAAAAGTAGGAAAAACTGAAGAGGTTTCATTGCCTATGAACGGACAGTTACACATCTGCCCAGCTGGAATCCAAGACTTCTTAAATTATAAATTGCTTGGCACAGAGCAACCTTTCTAGGTTGTTGGACTGCCTTTTCAATCACAGGCGAGGTAAGGGGTGTCGCTGCTGCTTTGGTAAGTCTTCCCCCTCCGTTTTATTTCTGTACCAAATAGCAGATGATCATAGCTCTGTTCTGGAACAAAATAAAATAAGGGTGCCTGGGTGGCTCACTTGGTTGAGCTCCGACTCGCGGTTTCAGCTCAGGTCATGATCTCAAGGTCACGAGATCAAGCCCTGCATCAGGCTCTGTGCTCAGCAGGGAGTCTGCTTGAGATTCTTTCTCCCTCTTCCTTTGCCCCCTGCCTCTGGAATAAATAAATGAAATCTTTAGAACAAAATAAAATAATTTTCTAAAAGATGTGTATTTCTATGAGGGGCAAAAATAGGTCATGTACAATTCCAAGGTACAGCATACTTAGCTCTATTTGGGATTTGGGGAACTTTCCCGTCCTCACCTGTGTGCTGACCTGTGACACCTGACAACTTTTTCTTCCTTGACATAATGAAGCATCACCATTCAATGGATGCCCTTCAAGTACATCTAAGCTCCTGGAGGTTGCCTTTCTCACTCTTCCATCCCATGCCTATGGTACCCTTTTTTTTTTTTCCTTTTCACTGTGGAATAATAATAGCTAATGCTTATACAGCACTTTCTCTGTGCCAGGCACTGTTCCACCCCATCCATATAATAACTTATTTAATCTTTATGACAACCCTATGAGACAGGCACCCTACAACATAATGTAACGTAACTCTATTAACTTCCTTGCTTCTCTGAGAGCAGGTGAATTCCTTGAGGTTGGGGATGATGTGTGTTTGCTTCTTTTTTGTTGTTGTTGTTGTAAAGAGCATATTTGCAGAGATGATAATTTAAAAGAACTTCTTGTTTACTCAAGACAAAATATTCCCAACCTGCTTTATGGATACTGCACTGAAAGAAAAGATTTAGAGAATGGAATTTTGTAATGTGCCATCATTCTAACTAAAAAGAAACTTAATGAAGCAAAAGAGTAGGGGGGAAATGACTTTCATCCTCTCAGCTTTTAGGGGATGGGAGGCAGACTAAGGGGGCAAGGGAAGTATTGGGCAGAGCCATTAGGCTTTGCAAACATAGTCCTCAAGTCCAGAAATCAAATGCGACCCCAGTGAAGATTCACTTGTATTCACAGTAAATGCCAAAATTAATTAATTAATTCAGTAAACACTGAATCCTAACAGGGTCAATTACCTAGTACACAGCTTATCTCTAACTCTCTGTTTAGAGGTAGAATAATCTAGTGGAAAAAATGAACATTTTAGAATTATAGAGAGAACTAGTTTGAGCCTGATTTCAACTGTTAGTTCTCTTCATCTTGGACAAAATACTCAGCTGCTCTTGGTCTCTCTCCTTCCTATTCCATCTACACAGTAAAGTCACGACAAGCGTTAGGCAAGCTGGCATACGCAAGCACAGGACCCCAGTAATGCTCTATAGACTGGTGACGGCAGCCATCATGCTTCTCGTTATGCTTCTCTCCAATGCCCAACGTCAAGCCATTCCTCTGCATGTTGAGTAAACCTCACTAGGCAGTGGCCAACCTAAGAAAGACCTACAAGCTCAGGGTGTTCAGGAACTCCAGTTCCTAAGCTTAAAAATGACTCCAGAAATGTACCGGTGGAAACAGAGCTCTCATGCAACATTCGGGATTCTATCATCTTTCTTTCCACTTCTTACTTGACCCCAGCCACTGGAGGGCCCACCACTGCTCATTCTTTTTCTTGTCTCTTGCTGAGGCACCATCCCTAAGCACTTGGAGAAGGCTGGGGTGACGGTGGAATGAACATCTAGCAGGTGTGACCCTCTGTAGCAGGCGTCACATAAGGCACCATCATGGCTGAGTCAATGCAGAAAAGGTAAGTCAACACGTCCACGATAAAGGGTTCTGTTCTTTGTATGTGAAAACAGAATAACATTGCTATTTTTATGTATCAAGCATATTTTTGTGAGGTACTTTTAATTAAAAAGAATTTGCCATAGACTTATACTTTTTCCCCATTTAGTTCTTTTGAAGCTTATTTTAAAAATCATTGGGGGGCATTATCGGCAGTGGTTTAGTTGGTACATGAACAGAGACACATAGAATTAAATAATTAGTACTTTCTCTCATCTGAGCAGAAAGGAAATCTCAAATTTAGTATGCTTCTGAATCACGTAGGAATGGCATTCTATGAAGTCCATGGCATCTCCCAGTAAAGGTGCTAAATTAAGTAAGGAAAGTTTCTGTGAAGTGGGGCTTCTCTTTTCCTTCCATATGGTTCAAATTTCAACCCTGAGAGGAATATTTTTGAAAAGGACAAAAGTCAATTATTCATGAAAGCAAGACTTTTAATTTGTAGAAAATACAAACTGTCATTTCTGCTTTTCATTTTTGTTATACACAGCAATTTGGAGAGAAGCGTTTATCTCCGGGGGCACATGGACTTCACCTGAATTAAGTTTTGAATTGGGCCACAGTATCAATATAGTCACATTAGTGAATACTTTTTTTAGGTCTCAACATACTAAAATAAAACAACTTCCTTGAAATTAAATTTCAGAAGGCGGTAACATAGTTTAAACCATCATTTACCTTTGGCCCAGTTACTGTACCCAACCCACCTTACCAACCCACCCACTGAACAACTGTCCTAAGCCATGAGTTATTAAGATGTAGGCTATAGACTTGAGGTATTGCCTCTATCCTCATCTGAGAAGCTCTGATCTTCATTCAAGGAACAGAAGTCCCTATGCTAATGAGTATATTTGGCCAAAACAGAACTTTAATGTCACTAGAATCCTAGGTTGGACAGACATACACTGACTGTTGCCTGCAGTCAACTTCCAACTCAGTTCATCAGAATTATTACAACACCTCAAAATATTACAACACCTCAAAACATTATTACAGGCGTGGTGATCACTTATTCACAAACATGAAATCTAATTGATTTACTTTTTTAAATTAACATATAATGTATTATTAGCCCCAGGGGTACAGGTCTGTGAATCGTCAGGCTTACGTACTTCACAGCTCTCACCATAGCACACACCCTCCCAATGTCCATAACCCCACCACCCTCTCCCTCTCCCCCTCCCCCCGGCAACCCTCAGTTTGTTTTATGAGATTAAGAGCCTCTTACAGTTTCTCTCCCTCCTGATCCCATCTTGTTTCATTGTTTCCTTCCCTACCCCCCAAACTCTCAACTTTGCCTCTCAAATTCCTCATATCAGGGAGATCATATGATTGATTTACTTTTTTTTTTTAAGATTTTACTTATTTATTTGAGAGAGAGAGAGAGACAGAGATAGCAAGAGAGAGAACAAGTGGGAGGAGAGGGAGAAGAGTCCCTGGGGGGATCGATTCCAGGATTCTGGAATCATGATCTGAGCTACAGGCAGATGCTTAACCCACTGAGCCACCCAAGTGTCCCTGACATTTGCTTTAAACAAATTAATAGTTACACTTTCATTAACACCAGAAGAAAGGATAACCTTATGACCTGAAGCCATCATACTTTCATGAAAAGAACAATGTCCAAGCCAAGTGCTGGTTGAACCACAGGGAAAATGTGCATTTGGGTAAATCTTTCCACTTGGAGAGCCACGGAACAGGCAGAAGGAATTCAACTTGTTTACTTAACATGACCTGCCTACTTCTGTGCAAGACTGAGATTTAACATTAAAGCAATTCTTAGAAGAGAGGTGAGAAACAACTCTATGCCTACAGATGTTTTTACCATCCTAGACCATCAAGAGTAAGGAAATGTAAATAAAGATGAATATATGTATTTTTTTTTCATATCCCTCTCCTGGCTCCATGAAGACAAACAACAGTTTTCCAAGAAAAATATATGTCCTAAAGAGCCACAAGATAGCCTGGATTGAAATATTTTTGCCAAAAAGATAAAACATTTGAATGTCAATGTAGTAATATGTAAAATGGCACAGTGCTATTTAGATCATGAGGTTGTTACAGGGTATAAGGAAGCAATCCCATGGAAAGATACCTATAAAACAGTCAACATTTAATAAGAATTCACATAACATAACAAAAACAAAATTATTGCCATACATTCCTTGAGGGGAGGGATTATGTTTTATATTTTTCACACAAACCAGGTATGTTATCTTGCAAATAAAAGGAAAAAAGGTAAAACATGCATGGTTTGGATTCAAATAATAAAAATCACATGAAAGCTTTCCAGAAGGGAATTTGGATGGCAAACAGCCATAACTGAAAACTACCTCATGAATAATTTAATGTTATCACTTGCATTGACATGAAAATGCTAAAGTATAATCCTGCCCTGAAGAAGGCAAGGCAAAAATGCATGCTTACAGCTAAACTACATGATTAGAAATAGCAAGGGTGGCCCCAGGAGAAGATGCATCATGTTGAATTACATGGTCCTAGACTGAAGATTCGGTAAAGCATAGGTGGTTAGGTACTTAGGGTTGTGATACCAGACATGGATAACCTGATAACATAAGACCAGTGGTTATGAAAAAAACAGTCTCTACCCTACCTGAGCTAAAGAACAGGTTAAAATATGTTGGAACAAAGAGATGCACATTAATTCAATTAGTGACAGATGGTAACAGAGGGTGCAAGGCTCATGCATCTGTAGAGAATGTCCTTATACGTTGGCTCCATTTGGATCCAAGGATTCAGGGTTGTGTGGCAAATAACACAGGTTTCCACAGCTCTTCCCTACCAAAGAGTTTTCTGGTTTTGGCTCTGGCTCTAAGCAACCGTGAGAAAGTAGGCTGTCCGTTATTGGGAATCTTCCCCAAATTCCACTTATGGATTCCATGTAGTTCCTGATCATTCCTTTGGCCCATCAATCTATTTATTGATCTTAGAGTACATTTCAATGATATTTATTGAAAAGTTAGCACCACCTGCCAGCAAACCATTGTGCTAGATACTATTTAGGACCAAAGGTGATGGTTACATTTGAGCCACAGATCCCCACTTGACCTTGTCTCTCGACTTTTCATCCTTGTTAGATCTATCTTGTTGGATGCTTCACTAACCACCATCCCACTGAACTCTGACCATGTCCCAGCAACACCATTTTTATTCCTGAGAAGTATACAACTCAGAGAGATCAGGTCCCTTATCCAAACTCATGATCTAGCACCACAAGAGTATTGTTATTAATATTCATAATATGAATTTTGGAATAAGAATATTATAGTAATTATATAGACATCCCATCCCTCAAAATCAGCTTCCCCAAGTGTAGACCAAAAATAAGAAAAGCACTTTCCTCATATAAACACTGCTGGGCATCGATGTGGTGGATGAAGGTAAAGCTCGTGGCATAGAGTATGACGGACTATCAGAAAGATGTTCTGTTGTTTATCACCATCATCATCATCATGACCATCATCATCTAATAAGACAGTGTGAATGTTCTGGTGTTTTAAGAGGTAAAAGATGAACTCCAGCAGGACCTGGAAAGTCTTGTAGTTGGAACATCAGGTGTATGTGTCTGTGTCTGGTGAAAGACGTGTAGAAGATCCAGTGTGGAAGGGACAGGAAACTATCATTAGGGGCTGAATTATGGAGGGGCTGGTAGGTCACGATGAGGAGTTTGGTCTTTATTACATTTTCAGGGGAAACTAGTAAAGATTTCCGAGAGGAAAGTTGACATCATCCTATCTCTCTTTTAGGATACAATTCTTATCTCAGTGTCTCCCCCAGCCCTACCCCACGGTCTTCACTCCATTACTCCCATTCTGTGTACTCCTGGGTCTTCTCTTGGTTACTTAAAAATAGCATCACTTACACACCCCTCCGCCCATCCCCACCCGGAGCCTCATCTCCGGCGGCGCCATCTCCCATCTGGATGCTCCAGCTGCCTCAGGTCCTCACGGCTTCCCGTGCTTCTACTCTTCCAGACCTGCCTCACCCTATCCACCACAGAGAAGCTGAAAGCCTCCCTTTTGTTTCAAGAAAGAAAGAAAGAAAGAGAGAGAGAGACTCTTCTGGGGCTAATTTCAGATTTACAGAAGAGTCATGAAGCTGGTAGAGAGTTCCTGAATGGCCTTCACCCGACCTTCCCATCGTTACCATCTTACAGAACCATGTAACCAGCTTTCTTCACCAAAGCTGAGAAACGGGCATATTCCTATTGACCAGACTACAAACTTTATTTGGATGTAACCCGTTTTCCCACTCCTGGACTTCCCACTTCCCAAAATCCACTTCGTTTCCCCACCTCAAGATCCAATCCAGGATTCCATGTTGCATTGAACTGTTATACCTCCACAGTCTTGTCGAACCCATGACAGCTCTTCAGTTCTTTCCTTGATTTTTCATGACCTTGCCAATTTTGAGGCACCCTGATCAGGTATCTTATATAACACACCTCAACGTATCTGCTGTTTTCTTATCATGCACTGGGGGGTGATGGCAGAAGTGAAATGTCCTTCCCACCACATCATGTCTGAGGCACCTATCTTAGTCCATCCAGGTTCTACTAGAACAAAATACCACAGGCCAGGAAGCTTACAAACATCAGAAATGCATTTCCCGTAGTTCTGGAGGCTGGACGTCTGAGATCAAAGGCCTAGCTCGTTGGGTAAAGACCCTCTTCTGGGTTGTAGACTCCCTGTCATGTTCTCATACTGTGGAAGGGACGCAGGATCTCTCCAGGGCATCTTTATAAGGGCCCCAATCTCCACAGAATCCACATGACATATCTCGTGATGTCAACCTTTAACACTGGTGCTGGTGGTTATCTGCCGAGTGTCTCCACTCCAAAATCACTCTTTGTTCCCCCCTTTCTATATTCTGCTCATTAGACACAAGTCACTAAATCCAGCCTATACTCAAGAGGAACTAAGCTCCATTTATTTCCTGGAGGAGAAAAATCTACTTATACTGAAATACGTGTCCCTTTCCCCCTATTTATTCAATCACTTATTTAATTGTTATAGATTAATGGGCATCTATTATAGAATATGCTTTTAAAAATATGCCACTATTTGTCTACTTTAAGTGCCCCAATGGCTTTTTTTTATGCTAAATAAAACCCAAAACTCTCCGGCAAAGCCAGGATACCCTCTCCCACACTCCGCACCCCAGCCCATGAAGGCACAGTTATCCTAGTCTGCTAGAACTTGTCATAGTGTTCCCCTGTTCCCACTTTGGGATTTGGAGCTGATTGGCCTCTGCCAGGAAGAGTCTGACCTCTGACCTTCCCATTCATGTCTCAGCTTAAAAAGTCAACGTTTCAGGGAAGCCGCTCTTGCTGATCTGCTCCACGGTAGCCCTGGTTACACTCCTGCCCCTCCCACTTACAGCACCTGCTGTAAGTGGGAACGATAATTATTTCGGTGTATTGATTCGTTGTTTGTTCCTTGTCCTCCCTCCCGCTAGAACGCCAGCCCTGTGAGAACAGGAACTTGGTTTCTCCATCCACAGCACCTAGAGCAGTACCTAGCTCAGGAGTGGATGGATCTAGATGAATGTGCACAAACAGAGGAAGGAAGGGGGGCCCCGGGAGACCTGAGACAGAAAGATGGTCTGGGAAAACTCGATAATAATCGAGGCAGGAGGCAAGTAAGACTTCTATTCTTTTCTTTCTTTTTCTTTTTTTTTTTTTTAATTGGGGGGGGGTGGAGTGAGGGAGAGGGAGAAGCAAGCTCCCTGCTTAGCAGGTAACCTGATGCAGGGCTTGATCCCAGGACCCTGAGATCATAACTTGAACCTAGGACAGATGCTTAACCCACTGAGCCACCCAGGTGCCCCCAAAGAAGACTTCCATTCGAAAGGCTTGTAATTTGCTGACCAGGCTATGGGTCAGAGGCTCATGATTCTCTCATTTCTGAAGATGCTTCCCTTCTTACTTGAGGACCATGTATCCCATACTCTGGCTGAGGGATGTGCCTGGAGTTAATCAATGCAGGCACATTGATAGTGTACCAAGATGGTGATGAGTTTCCAGAGATAATCAGCTGTCCTCGGGGCTCTGGATCCCCTTGTGACTTTGGCCAATCCTTCCCTTGGCCTTTCCAGTCCTCTGCCCTTACTCAGGACTCACTCACACCCAGACCAGAGACAGAAGACCAGGGGGGGATGGAAATGGCAAGGACAGAGATTGGTGTCATCCGCCTCCCCCTTCATCAGGACCCAAGCTCTGCTCTATCTTCAGACTGACAGCACGGTCTTGGCTTCTCTACAGAACAAAGCAGCAGGAACAGCACCGCCCAACCACGGGTCCTCATTGCCTGCCACTCCCGGCTCACCATGCTCAGTCTTGACAGCACACCCATACTTCGCAGAAAACAATATTATTAACAAAAACTGTACTTCAGGGGGGCTCAACAGAGAGAGGAAGCCAGAAATGAGGTAATAAAGCATGGGTTTCAATTCCATCTCAGACCCTTGTGGTTTCTGAGTACACATTTAATCCTGATCTTTTAAAAGGGTATGAAAGTCGGACACTGGACAAGGACACTAGCCTCTCCCAGGCTAACAGGTGCAATGGGTTGTTAACAACTCGCCGATCACTGTCAGTATTCTCCAGAAAGTGTCTGCCTCCTTGAGATGCCCTGCTTGTATTTGACTCTTGGCTTTGCACATTCCCTTCCTTCTGGCTATAATATTCTTGGTCTCCTCTTTCTTTTCCATACTATGGATCTCAGCACAGTGTCCCCTGCCAAGGTTTTTTGGTGACACTTGTAAGAACCAATAATAACAGGACCCTTAATTTCTCCTGTCCAGGCAAGCATCGCTTTGTTAGGAGTGTGTGTGTGTGTGTGTGTGTGTGAGAGAGAGAGAGAGAGAGAGAGAGAGAGTTCTAGCTTCCCTGCTGCATTCAGAGTTCCTTGAGGGTAGGCGCTGGCGTGATGTGTTTATCCCCAGCTCCAGGATGGAACTGTCAACTCAGTAGGCCAACAGGCAGAACTAATCAAGTCCTTGACTATTTAATCAAAAGATGATTAGGAAATATTTTTGAATTTTTGCTTTCAACAAATAAGCTCTTCAAAGGAAGGCATTCTTAATCACAAGATGGATGTTTTGATGCACTGGCGGCAGTTAATATCCAAGTATTTGCTGCTATTATGTCCTCAGCACAAATCCCTAAAATTCACAGAATGCTTCTAGATTCTACTGCATCAGGGTTTCCGAATGAACAACCACTCCAATCAGAATGGCTATTATTGTTTTGTTTAGCTTTTTAAGATTTTTTTATTCATAATTTTCCCTAGTTTTATTGAGATGTAATTGACATGGAACATTGCATTAGTTTAAGGTGTACAGCATAATGGTGTGATACACGTGTATATGATTTATTGCTTATTTGCATAGTTGGTGGGGTCTTAGCTCCTTCTAATGGACTTTTAGCCTCTTGGTTTCCAATGAAACAGAGCCGAAGCAACCAGACAGAATTCTGGACTCTTCTACTGTAGAATATTTAAGAGAAAAGGAAATTACAAATTTAAAGTTGATCAATCAGAATTCTTTGCAAGGGCTCTATCTTTTTTCCCTCTTTAAACCCTTAACCTACTAGGGCAAATTAAAACAAGCAAACAAACAAAAAAACCCGAGAAATCCTATACTTCCAAGTTGTTATTTACCTAATTAATGTTCCTATAAAATACAAATTTTCCTTTTTTCTATAGGATTTTTTTTCCAAGTTTGCTGCATTATTAACTGAAAATGATATTTTATGAGGAAAAACAAAACAAAACAAAAATCACAGAATAGAGTCTCTAATTTTATAATGCTCGTCAATAGGAAAATAGAATTTAATACACAGGCAGCTTTTCCAGAACAAATCCATTCTGTTTACTGAGGTCTAACTTATTAAATATTCTTCCCATGAAATTGGGAGACCATCACTTGTCCTTTTAAAGAAGAAAAGCTACATAATTAGGTAAGCAGAGAGAGCAGCTTGCTGAATAATGCATAGTTTTTAGTATTAACAACTCAACAGCTACATCCATACTGATTCTAATAGTTCACATAGCACTTGTTACCTTGGCAACCCCATGAATGATAACAATTGCATGGAAAAAAATGTTGTACTTGTTTCAATATATCCTATGATATTAAGGTCCTAGAGACCTGGGAGGCTGATCTATGTGCTCAGTCTGGGAATGCCAGGTTATCAGAATCAGTGACCCGGAGACCTATTTCCAGGAGATACCCTGAGTAAAATGTCAAAAAGATTTGGAGCAGATGGTTGGGTCTGAGAACACCAGAGACCTCACAGAGGTCTAACAGAGACCTTGGGGGCACATGAATGTCCAGAAATCTGGACTGAGTGGTGAAACATGGGTTCAAGAACAGTAGGGAATGTTTTGTTTGATGCTAAGCCAAGATGAAGACACTGAACTATCCTCAGGGCACTTCTCAGAACCATGGACAGCAGTCTGCAACTACAAGAGCTAGGTGATGGGGGTCCACCGTGTTGCAAGCAAGAAACATAGAGCAGTTATGATTAGGGGCACCTGGCATCCACCTGGCACACCTTGGCGTTCATGGGAAGTGAGGTTCGAGAAGAGGAGATGAAATGGTTTGTGTCCTTAATATTCCCAGGGGATGTGAGCCAGTAAGGCCACGTGTCTCGTGACAAAAGGCTGACTAAGCAAGGTGGTCCCACAGGGACCAGGGAAGGAGCATTCAAGCAGGAAGTCTGCTTGGAATTCCCTCTCTCTCTCTCTTTCTCTCTGCCCCTCTCCACCACTGCTCTCTCTCAACTAGATAAATAAACCTTTAGAAAATTAATAAAGTAAAATAAATCTATAATACATTATTCCATAGATGCACATATAGGTTTCCCTCATTTTAGAAACTGTTGCACCTAATTCTACGAAAGAGAATATATTTTATAATATATAGCCATAATAAATAGCTTCTAACTCACTGCTGATATACAGGTTGTTTCTAGCATTTGTAATTACAGCCATGAATGATGTCTCCTGACATTTGACAACTCCTGGTGCACATAACAATAAGTTCTAGACACTTCTCCAATGAAGACATACAAATGGCTAGCAGACACATGAAGAAATGTTCATCATCAACAGCCATCAGGGAAATTCAAATCAAAGCCACATTGAGATACCACCTTACACCAGTCAGAATAGCAAAGATTAACAAGGCAGGAAACAGCAAATGTTGGTGAGGATGTGAAGAAAGGGGAACCCTCTTACACTGTTGCGGGGGGATGCAAGTTTGTGTGGCCACTTTGGAAAACAGTGTGGAGGTTCCTCAAAAAATTAAAATTTTTTTAATTTAAAATTAATTTAAAATTAAAAATAGAGCTACCCTAAGACCTGGCAATTGCACTACTGGGTATTTACTCCAAAGATACAGATGTAGTGAAAAGAAGGGCCATATGTACCCCAATGTTCATAGCAGCAATATCCATGATAGCCAAACTGTGGAAAGAGCTGAGATGCTCTACAACAGACCAAGGGATAAAGAGGAAGTGGTCCATATATACAATGGAATTTTACTCAGCCATCAGAAAGGATGAATACCCAACTTTTGTATCAGCCTGGATGGGACTGGAGGAGATTATGTTGAGTGAAATAAGTCAAGCTGAGAAAGTCATTTATCATATGGTTTCACTTATTTGTGGAGCATAAGGAATAACATGGAGGACATTAGGAGAAGGAAAGGAAAAGTGAAGGGTGGGGGAATTAGAGGGGGAGACAAACCATGAGAGATTGTGGACTCCAAGAAATAAACTGAGGATTTTGGAGGGGAGAAGTGTGGGGCGTTGAAAGGGCCTGGTGGTGGGTATTAAGGAGGACACATATTGCATGGAGCACTGGGTGTTGTACACAAACAATGAATCTTGGAACACTGCATAAAAACCTAATGATGTATTTTATGGTGACTAACATAGCACAGTTTAAAAAATTTAAAAAGAAAGAAAGAAAGAATGGATGGTCCTGTCTTTCCCTGATGACAAGAACACGTCACAGTCATTACTAGTGGATCTGCCATTCTTGGCAATTGGGGCTACATGCCAGCATACGTCAACATTTTGCTGATAGCTCTGAACACATTGGTCCATCTACCTCTCTGTCATTTATGTCCTTCTACATCTCTTTCTTTGGTAAGAGATGAGAGAGACCCTTTTTCTCTTCTAAACCTCTACGTTTTGACTGCCCCTGTTTTTCCCATCCTACTCCCTTATTCAATTTAAATGTGCCTAAGTCATTCGCTTGACTGATGCACCTCCCAGTAAGCCATGCCTCTCTGTGGTATATGCATGGGCTGTGTGGCCACTCTGCTCCTCTGAACATACAATACAAGAAATCTGAACATACAATACTTAGGCATGATATACGTGCAAGGAAGAAAAATAACAGTGTCTATCCATCTACTGGGTTTAAGGGGCTCTCTTTTCGATTCTAACAAACACTGAGATTTTTAAATAATGTCTGGATGTCCCTTCCGAGGTGACATTAGAACCTGAGTAATAATACCGCTGCATTGTACAAATACCAGTGTGACAGAACGTTCGTACGCCAAACACGATGGCTTGCGTTACACAAACCTACATGTGCCGGAGGTGTGCACGATGTTTTAAGAGCCTGAAAAACATCCCAGCTCATCATCCCAGTTTTAAGCCTAGAACATATTCAATGCAATTTAGTGTCCTATTAATCAATAATGTCTGTTGAACTTCCAAAGGAGAAATGTGCCATTTTAAGTGTTTCTCTTTATCCAAGAATCACATATATATTAGTGCACGTAGATTTCTTTCTTCAGAGTGACAATTTCCATTTGAAACAGCTTCAGTAAAGAGCCTTCCCTCTTTTGCTTCTCTCTACTATGAAATAATTCAGAGTTTCTGGGTGCTCTGTTTTTATAAGCAAGCAGCCACGAAAGATGAGAAGAGAATTCGGCACAATGAATTTTCTTGGCAAAATAATGTATTAGCTAAATGGTGTCGAGTAAATCACCTGTTCCACCAGTAGCTGGCGGAAGGCTCTCTACAGTAAATGACAAAAATAAGCCTCGGTGGAGACTTCTCAGTAATCTGCCATGTGGCTATAGATTTCAGAGTTTCTTCCTGTCAGTTTCATGCTGCATTTCTTCACAAAACTGACAGGCAGCTCACAAGGCAAGAAAAAGTTAGGATAGGTGGCTGGTGGTGAAACTGGATAGGAGCTTTCCTTCGGGGGGATAAAACACTGTTTCTGGGTGCACAAAGGAAGAGGTAGAACTTTCAGGAATGAGCGAACCATCTCCCTCGGCCAGACTGCCTGCATGCGTGTCTGCCTCTCATTTGCTCTATGACCCGGGGTGGATTCTTGGCCTTTGCTTGTGCCTCGGTTTCCTCATCCACCAGAAAACCCTCCAGAGGCTGTTGCAAGGGTAGATGAGCAATTACAGAGAAAGCACTTGGGCCACCGGGTGGCTTTGCCATTGGAACAGTAAGAGTGGGCTTCATGAGCTTTCTACGAGGTTTTGGGTCTCCCCTAGAGTTATGGCCTGATACTGTTGTCTGTTAACTAAGGGCTTAAGAGTTCTTCAAATAGTGTTGTGAAGAAGCATTAGCACTGACAGTAATTTGAACACATGGATGGAAACGGAAAGATGATTTAGAGAGGAAAGAGAATACAGACCCACTGCTCCATTGTTAATCATGATCCTGGCCATTCAGACCCCATTCACAAACATGTTTGCTTCTCTCCTGACTTGTGACCCAAACCCTCTCCCCTGAGCTAACTTTCCCAGCAGGGGGTTCCACCTGCTTTCTCACTCAACTCCTCCCAGCTACCAATGGTTACCTCCTGCATAAAGGAATGGTGCCTTTAAAAGGAAGTCACTCCGGGCCCCTGGGTGGCTCCGTTGGTTAAGCCACTGCCTTCAGCTCAGGTCATGATCCTGGAATCCCAGGATGGAGTCCCACATCACATCGGGCTCCCTGCTCAGCGGGTAGTCTGCTTCTCCCTCTGACCCTCCCCCATCTCATGCTCTTTCTGTCTCATTCTCTCTCTCAAATAAATAAATGAAATCTTAAAAAAAAAAAAAAAAGGCAGTCACCCCTAAACATTCTGGCTTCAGGCAAGTAGTCAGAACCACCTGGGAGCACCCAAAAGGAAAACCAGAGGTGGTTGGGGGGACTTTGAGCACAGAACTGTTTTCTATCCAGATGATGGGAAACACACTCTTATTTGGAGGAAAGGAGGTCAGAAAGAAACTCACATAGCGGACAGCAACCTCAGAAACAGGAGATAGGATGTTTTTTTCTTTTTTAATGGGTGATAAGAAAGGCCAGTTTGGGAAACCAAGTGTGACTACTTGCTGAGCCGCACAAACAGGACAGCATCAAGTGACCAACACTGGCCAGACCCTACCATCCAGGGGAAGCAAGCTCTATGGATGTTTCCCTTATGAACATAGTCTGGTGGTCACAGGAAAACTCATATCAGTATCGCTTTTTTCAAAATGCAAATCATATTTGTTTTTTTGTTGTTGTTTTCTTTTTGTTTTGTTTTTTAAAGATTTTATTTATTTATTTGTCAGAGAGAGTGAGTACAGGCAGACAGAGAGGCAGGCAGAGGCAGAGGGAGAAGCAGGCTCCCAGCTGAGCAAGGAGCCCGATGCGGGACTCGATCCCAGGACTCCGGGATCATGACCTGAGCTGAAGGCAGCCGCTTAACCAACTGAGCCACCCAGGCGTCCCAAAATGCAAATCATATTTGAACTTAAATGAAAAACTCAATTTAACCAAGAAATCAACTTCATTATATTTTAGGTGGACTCTCCTTAAAAAAATGGCTCTCAAGTAATCATATACTTTGTTTGGAGGTTAAAGAACTCTGGGAAAGAGCAACAAGTTGCTGGTTGCCTCAATGGCCTGGGAACCATGCACCCCTAGCCACGCAGGAGCCGGCTTGCCTATGGCCCCGGATTCTAGATGGAGAGGGGGAGGGGCTGCCAGAATTACACCGGCTTTGACTCCGATGCAGATCAGCTATAAGTAATAACAATCCTCCGGCCTCACTACAGAGAGGTGTATATGGCCATGAAGAACCCAGCTTGGCAAAGAGAAAGAACAGTCTTTTTCTCCATAATAAACAGAAAAAAAAATCCTTTTTATCTTCAACCTCAGCAAGAGGGTCAGCGGGTAAACAGCAATTATATTTTTGTTTTCTACACACCTCTGAGGCAATCAAATGAATCAAAAACGCATTTGGAGCCCGTCTGCTCCCATCCTGTCTTCTCTATCTCATCTGACAGAACAGAAACCCCTTGCAGGCACGGCTGTTCTGCCGCAAAACTGAATCTGAACGTTGTCCATCCTCGGTCAAAGTTCGAGATAAAAGCAAATGAAAGTTTCCAGTGACACATGCTCCTGGGAGCAGGAATCGCATTGACAACTCTGCATCTTGTCACACGCGGGGCCCACCTTCCATCTAGCACACGCTCCATGAATATTTACAAGAGAGACGCTGAGTCCCTTTTAGTGGAATGAAGTGTGAAAGGGTCCCTAAAGACGAGCAGGCTGGTGCTGATATGAAACAGGTCGTGGGGGGCCCTTCCTTCCTCCTGGAGCTGCACGCCGGTCCCTGCCCTCCCCCACCTCCTCCACCCCACCGGCAGACACCTGCTCCCAGGACGACTTCTGGGAACCGGCCCCCCACCCCTCTGCAAGTCCGGCAGGTGAGAATGAGCACCACCAGCAGCCGTCCAAACCCCAGAGCACCGGACCCTCAGGAAAACCTCAGCCTTCCCTTCAGCCTCCCTGCAGGCCTCCGCCGCCCTTCCTGGGACCTCTCACGGGCCACCGGCTAACACACACAGTTCCATTCTCGGAGCTCACAAAGGGCTGAGCTCCAGAGGAATAGGTCATTTGCAGCTCCCGGCTTCCCTGCAGGCCTTGCTTTGTGCCCGGGAGCCAGAGGGGACTTGGCACAGACCTTGGAGGGGAGTGAGAGAAAGTGCTCGCACTGTGCAGCCAAGCCCCAGGTAAATGTCAGGAGGCAGTAATGAAGAGCGCAATGAATCCAAGAATTGTTACTATTTATTGTTGCATTAAACTGTCAAGAACAGACATCTCAATATGTTTAGATGAATGATGGAAGAGTTTTGATATTTTAAAAATGTATGCTCTCCTCCCCGTCAAGAAAATTACACAGTCTATGCAGCGAGAGCTTTCTGAAGATTGGGAAAGCATTTCTTTTCCTGTTTTATACCAGACTGGTTTTTTTCTATCCGGAAATTGATATTTAAAAAGTTTACAGGGAAATGACCCATTCAGGGAGCTCGTGCTTTGTTTTTGCAGAGACAGAGGGCCTGACTTAGAGGAGTGTAGGTGTACAAGCTCTCCCTGGTGGGAGACGGATCTGGAACAGCCGCCCTGCTCAGGACAGCCCCTCTGCCTCCTCCTCCCCCTCACAAGTGGAGGCCAAAAGAGCACCTTCCAGAACACGTGGGCCACCAGGGCAGATCTTCAGCTGCCAGCGGGATGGCTGGACCAGCGTTTCAAATCATTGCAAATCTGCACTTGATGACAAATGGTCACTGTCCTGAGTCTCCCGGTGTCCCTGTCCTGGGCTTCTCCGTGGCCCAGCAGGTGGAGAAGGTTAACTCCGGGCACTGGAAGGGTCTGTAGGGTCTCTCCCACTACACATGACTGCTGGGCTGGGGCCCTGCCTGTGGTTGCGAGACGGTCTCGCTACCACCCTGGCCTCGGTCCCTTTCCCATATTGGATTGAATCGTGGATGGACATCAGAGTGGAGGTGGCCCTTTATGTTCTCTCTCCCAGGAAGCTGGAATCTGAACTCGGAGAGACAAATCATTCTCGCTGGGCAAATCCACAGCAAGTCAGTCAGAGCCTGAGGAAGACCAGGGAGAGAAACCAGAGAGATCCTGTTCTTTAAGCGGAGGGGAAATAAAGGTAGAAAGGACAGAGAGAGAGAGAGAGAGAGAGCGTGCAAGTACATGCACGCACCTAGAGAAGGTAGGGGCAGAGGGTGAGGGAGAGAGAAAAAGAGAATCCCAACAAGACTCCACCTCCAGCACAGAGCCTGACTCAGGGTTTGATCTCATGACCCTGAGATCATGACCTGACCCAAAATCAAGAGTCGGACTTTTAATCGACTGAGCCACCCACCCCATTCCTTCTTTTCTTGAAGGTGACTGCATTAGTGCCTGTTCTGGATTGAATTGGGTCCATTCTCTCCTCCCCTCACCCCAATTCATATGCTAATTATTGGTAGGTAGGGTCTTTAAAGAGATAATTAAGGTTCAGTGAGGTCATAAGGGTGGGGCCCTAGTCCAACCTGGGGTCTTTAGAAGGGTGGAAGACACACCAGGAATTCACACACACACGGGGCAAAAGCCAGCTAAGGCCATGGTGGGTGAGTGGCCATCTAAAAACCAATGAGAAGCCTCTGGGAAAGCAAACATGGCGGCCCCTTGTTCTTAGACTTCCTGTTCCCAGAATTGTGAGAGAATTTTCAGTTGTCCAAGCTCCTCCCCCACCCCCCCACCCCCCCCACCCCCGGCATCTGGGGCATCTTGTTAGGGCAGCCAGCATGTCCTGAGACACGGCAGAGCAGAGCACGGTTCCCATACACCCATGGCTTCCCATGGCTGGAGGCTGTGTCCAGACTTGCACCAAAAAGTGCTAGCAACTGTCTTCCTATAAACACTGGATTTTACATTTTGATCTAATTTCTGACTCCAGAGAATCTAAATGCTCCAGGACAAATCTGAAGGGGAGGGGGTTGCCGAAATAATGTTTCTCAGGAGTGATAATAAATCCAAAATGCATACTGACTTCTGGGGTTGTGTTCACTGTTCTGAGCCCTCAGCCAGGTATTTCATGACAGCCCCTTTCCCATCACTTGGCATAAACACAGGCTCACTGGATGGCCCAGTCGAGCCTCAGAAGAGTGAAACCCTATGACCCCATAATTGCACTACTGGGTATTTACCCCAAAGATACAGATGTAGTGAAAAGAAGGGACATCTGTACCCCAATGTTCATAGAAGCAATGGCCACAGTCGCCAAACTGTGGAAAGAGCCAAGATGCCCTTCAACGGACGAATGGATAAGGAAGATGTGGTCCATATACACTATAGAGTATTATGCCTCCATCAGAAAGAATGAATACCCAACTTTTCTATCAACATGGACGGGACTGGAAGAGATTATGGTCAGTGAAATAAGTCAAGCAGAGAGAGTCAATTATCATATGGTTTCGCTTACTTGTGGAGGAAAGGGAATAACATGGAGGACATTAGGAGAAGGAAAGAAGTGAGTTGGGGGAAATCGGAGGGGGAGACGAAGCATGAGAGACTGTGGACTCTGAGAAACAAACTGAGGGTTTTGGAGCAGAGGAGGGGAGGCAGTTGGGTGAGCCTGGTGGTGGGTATTAAGGAGGACACAGATTGCATGGAGAACTGGGTGTGGTGCATGAACAATGCATCTTGGAACACTGAAAAAATAAAACTAAATTAAAAAAAAAAAAGTGTGATGCCAGTGTCCAAAGGGAATGACAGTTGAGACAGCTGAGACAGGTCTCTGAAGTTGGGTACTGGATTGTTCTGGTCCCAGGAGGACAGACTCATGAGTTGTTCCTCTTAAACAGGATGTCTTTATCCAGGCTCTGCTCTGGGGGCTTGTACTTTCCCACCGTTTGTGAGGTTCCTTCCTCCCTCTGCTCTTTCAGGTGGCAGCCTGAAGCCTGACTAAGGGAGCTCTGGTTCTTGTCCCATTAGTCATGCTTCTCCCGCCTTTGAAGTAATGGCCACGTCCGCCTGTGTGCGCTCAAAGGCAGTGGTGCTAATGACACCCTGAACGGGAGCGTTCACTCGTTCACAGAAGTGCCCCGCGTGCTGGCCCGAGGCAGGGTTATGCCAGCCCAGATGCTCCAAGATCAAAATTCAGGCAGGCCCTTCTAACGCCAATGAGAAAGTGGAATTTCAGCCAGCTAACTATTTGAAGAGTGCAGTTCAGGGTTTAGTGTTAAGAACCTGTGAGCAGCACCTTGATCAGTAAATTCTTGTTGAAGCGTCTGATGGGGTTGGGCCTCAATAGCCGCCATGTTCAACTCCAGACCTGCCCCCGGTGACAACGGCCACGCTATCCACACAGGAATCCTAAAATCAAGAGACCTGCTTTCAGGCTGTCGCTCTGCCACTTACTAGCTGCGGATCCTTGAGATACTCATTTCATGGAATCATAATTTAAGAGCATGAGTTCTTGAGTCAAATGATGCGAGTTCAAATTTTTGAGATAAGATGATCTGACAAGAGGCCATTAGTTCCCCCAGGCCAACCCCTTCAAAGACAAAGATGAAGAGAGACACTAAGAAATAAATAGTATTAGACTAAAAGGAGTCTCTTTGCTCTTAAGATATTTTATCTACTGCTACTAGTTCTATATAACCGAAGAAGATTAATAATTACCCTATAAAATAAATGATGATAAAAAGAAGTATGGGGGCACCTGGGTGGCTCAGTGGGTTAAAGCCTCTGCCTTCAGCTCAGGTCATGATCCCGGGGTCCTGGGATCGAGCCCCGCATCGGGCTCTCTGCTCAGCAGGGAGCCTGCTTCCTCCTCTCTCTCTGCCTGCCTCTCTGCCTACTTGTAATCTCTGTCTGTCAGATAAATAAATAGATAAATAAATAAATAAATAAAGTATGTCAGGGGTGCCTGGGTGGCTCAACAGGTTAAGCCTCTGCCTGTGGCTCAGGTCATGATCTCAGGGTCCTGGGATTGAGCCCCGCATTGGGCTCTCTGCTTGGCAGGGAGACTGCTTCCCCCTCTCTCTGCCTGCCTCTCTGCCTACTTGTGATCTCTCTGTGTCAAATAAATTAATAAAACCTTAAAAAAGAAAAAAGTATGTCATGTATCAGCACAAAAGTCCATAGAGGGGATATCATTCCCATTTCATAGAAAGGGAAGCACAGAGAGGTAAAGTAATTGTTCTAAGGCTGCACAGCACTAATTAAACCAGGCAGTCAACCCAAGTCTCTCTGACATTAAAGTCCATGCTCTTAACCCTTCACCTTACTGCCTCTAGATGGAAAATCAGGACATCTAGATCCCATTATATGCTAAGCCAGCAACTGGGCGTGTGACTCTGTCAGGTCTCTTGTCTTCCCTGGGTTTCATTCTCCTCATCTATTAAAAAAAAAAAAAAAAAAAAGAAGTGTTGGAACACACAATCTGTTGCAGGGAGAATGCTTGCCTCTTCCAAGTCTCTAGTCCTGGAATGGCATATTCTCCGCAGTTCCAAATTCATGAAATATTTCTCTTGCCAATCAAAGCGACTCATCTCATGTGTCAGTAAATGGAATTTACTATGTATTCCTCTGTATACTCTTCCATATTAAATACGTTTAAAGAATCAGGTGGGGGTACAGGGTTGGGTCAGTGGGTAGAGCCTGTGTCTCTGGATCTTGGGGTCAGGAGTTCAAGCCCCACTTTGGGGGAGGGTAGAGATTACTTAAAATAAAATAAAAATTCAAAAAAAATAATTGGGAAAAATGCCACAAACGTAATTTGGGGATTGAGAAATCTGGGCTCTCGTTCTGGGAAAAATTATTTTATTACCTATCTAACCAGATGCTGTAAAAGAATCCATATACAATGTTTAACGATAGCCCTGCAAATTGAAAAAAAGAAACATTTTCACAATTGCTTCATTTTTCATACCTTATGTTCCATCTGTTGCCACGGCACTGATTGTGGTGTCAAAATTGCAATTACTTACACTCAGGAACAATCAGGAAAAAGGGAGATTGTGTCCAGGCCTCAATGACCCATGATCACTCTACTAATTGTGGAACAGGAATTTTAAAATCAAGAGACCCGGCTTCAGGCTGTAGCTCTACCATTTACTAGCTATGAATCCTTGGGAAACTCATTTCATGGAATAATTTAAGAGCTTGGGTTCTTGAGACAAAGGATGTGAGTTCAAATCCTGACTCTACCAGTTAACAAGGTCACAGCAGTGACCTTCTCTTAGCTGTAAATTGACAGGATAACTGCCTATCTCAGAAAGGTTGTTAAGAGGATTAAATACAATACTGCATTTCAGAAAGCATTGACCAGAGGTCCTCCTTCCTCTTTAGGGCTCAGAGTTAGCTTTCATGAATGGTATCTGTATTTTAAATGAGTCCATTGCTATGCAAAGTTCTATGCAACAGTCCCCTAAAATCAGGATACACATGATTGCAGTCCAAACCACATGGGGAAACCCAGATAAGTGTTTGGTGAACTAAAAACATCACATTACTGTTTGGTTAACATATGTAATCTGTTATTATAAGATGATGTTCTAGTAACTTTTTTAAAATATCCACTGAGTGCTTATAACAAAAGAAGCACTGTGCTGGGCAATATGAGAACTAAAAATCAGACATGGGTTCTGTGCTGAAGGGGCTAACGTGAGAATCTCAGTGCTGCTGTTACGAGGTAGAAGGAGATACTGGGTGCTAAGTCTATCCTTCAAAAGGAAGTCTCTGAAGTGAGTGTTGAAGGTCAAAAAGGATTTAGACATGGGAGGATGAGAAGGGAGAGAGAGAGAGAGAAAAGACATCCCCAACAAAGAATGGTGAACCAAGGAGTGGGTGGGAGGTGCGTAATGAGAATGAAGATGATTGCCGGAGATGTTAAAAAATGTAGGAAGAGTAACTGCCACACTTAGAATACAAATTATAAAGGGTTGGGGCACCTGGGTGGCTCAGTCGTTTAAGCATCTGACTCTTGGTTTCAGCTCAGGTTATGATCTCAGGGTCATGGGATAGAGCCCCAACTTGGACTCTATGTTCTGCATGGAGTCTGCTTGAGATTCTCTCTCCCTCTGCCCCCGCCTCCTATATGCTCACTCTCTCTCTCTCAAATAAACAAATAAATATTAGAAGGGATTAAAAAGGAGGGGTGCCTGGGTGGCTCAGTGGGTTAAAGCCTCTGCCTTCGGCTCAGGTCATGATCTCAGGTCCTGGGATCGAGCCCTGCATCAGGATCTCTGCTCAGCAGGGAGCCTACCTCCTCCTCTCTCTCTGCCTGCCTCTCTGCCTACTTGCAATTTCTGTCTGTCAAATAAATAAATGAAATCTTAAAAAAAAAAAAGAAGGGATTAAAAGGGAGAGTCTGGAGAGGGTAATATGCTAAGTGAAATAAGACAGAGAAAGATACCATATGATTTCATTTTTGTGTGCAATCTAAAACTCAAAATAAATGAGCAAACAAAACAACAAAAGAGACACAGCTATAGATACAGCAATAGTGGTAGTGGGGCTTGGGGGGACAAAACAGGTGAAGAGGACCAGGAGATACAAGCTTATGGTTATAAGTCACAGGGAGGCACAGCATGCGGAATATGTCAATAATAGCACCATAACTTTGGTGACAGATGGTAACCTCGTTTTTCATGGTGAGCATTATGTAGCATCTATAATGGCCGAAGCACTATGTTGTACGGGTGAAACTAGTATTCTGTTAACATACTTCAGCTAACAATAAAACCTTTGAAACAAGGAGAGTCTGGACCTGAGAGATCTCATAGAGAAGGACTGGAGAAGACTGGTGTTTAAGAACACTGTTTAAGAACTGCTGTTATCATTCTGTGTCCAAAGAAGGAAGAAAGCCTACCGACTCGCACATCAAGCTTATACTCATAAATTTCATCCTCAAAACCTTTCACAATCTCTCCCAAAAGACAATCTTATATCACGCTACTCACCAACCACTTTTTTGGTTTCCTCTGAAGACATCAAAAAATGTTTTGGCTATTTCTATCTGTTTGTGTTTTGGCTATTTCTAGTCCCTGGCTATTTCTCTCCATCATCTGTGTTCACATACCAGATTATAATCCTTTCTTTAAATCCCAGCCCCAACAGTGAGTCTTCCTTGATAATCTAGACCTCTTCAGTCTGTCTGCATGCTTCATTACATATTTATTTTATGAAAATGTACCATGAAGGAACTATCACTGTCCTAGAAATAAAATGACAAGGTCTCCACTCTGATTGGGGACATGTTATTTAATGCCAGGGGATTCCTCTGGTGTAAAATGAAGGGTTTGTGCAACCAAATCAACTCCCTTTCAGACCAGACTTGGCAAAGAAAGGTTATGTAGCTATTTCCAAACACTAAAACTTACATCTGAATATGAAGATTCTGTAGACATTGAGAGTAGGACATAAGATTCACCATAGATTGAGAAGACAAATTCCAAAGAGGGGTACTAAAAAAAATTTTTTTTAAGTTCTAACTGGCATTTCTGAAAAAAAGTGTATGAGCCCTTCAAAAAATAGATCAAATGTGCTCTTCCACAAAGTCCTCCCTGACCATCTCTCTCCTTCCTCTAGGTTGGAAAGAAGTCCATTTGCCTTTGTGTATAAACCGTCCCTTCTCTGTATCTTCCTGATGATAGGAACCCTTCTACCTTTGAGTAGAATTGTCATTTTCCTTCTAAGTGGTAACATCATTCAAAGAAAGAACTTCATTCCCCTTTGTCAATTAACAAAATACCTTATATTTAGTCTTTTGTTCTGTCAATATATATTCTAGGCACTGGTAATACAGCAGCACAACACAGTCGATACAAAAAGACGGTGACATTCCACTAACCCAGAGGTTCTCTGAGTGTGGTTCCTGGATGAACAGCATGAGCACCACCCAGAAACATCTTGGGAAATGCAAAGTTTGGGGGCTTACTTCCGACCTGCTGTATCAGAAACTCTTGGGAGTGGGGTACCTGTACAGAAATCTGGGTTGTATTAAGCGCCAGAGGGGATTCTGATGAAGGCTGCAGTTGAGAACCACTGAACTCAAGGGAGAAAATCATAGGTAGATAGACAGATAGACAGATAGATAGATGTTGTCTTCATCACCACTGTATCCTCAGCACCTAGGACAGAGCTTAGCACAGGTAGGTGCTCATTTTATTTGTTGAATGAACGATGAGAAGACATCTTAGAGGTAGTTCTTTGTTGAAAACAAGGTGTACTTTTGAGTTAAGAGACCGATTTTCAGGCACCTGGGTGGCTCAGTGGGTTAAGCCTCTGCCTTTGGCTCAGGTCATGATATCAGGGTTCTGGGATCGAGTTCCGCAACGGGCTCTCTGCTCAGTGGGGAGCCTGCTTCCTCCTCTCTCTCTCTGCTTGCCTCTCTGCCTACTTGTGATCTCTGTCAAATAAATAAATAAAATCTTAAAAAAAAAAAAAGACACCGATTTTCCAGTATGACTTATAAATGGAGCCCTGAAACAATTTCAGGGTAGGATTTAAAAATCATTTGGAACAATGGAAGCATCAATGGATTAAGTTTACAGTTTCCAAAGGTAATTAGTTTGAAGAACAGCCCTCATTTGGCCGTATGTTCTGATGTTGTTTACTTACTCTCAGAATACTTGGTATTTTGATTTACGGAAAGAATAAACACTTAAACATGCAAGATGTCATGCACATTTTTCTTCAGATCCTATGCCATGTTACAAATTATCTAAAGTGTAAACATTCTAGGAGCAAAGACAGCAATATAAAACGGAAGTTGCTCCAAGGTAGATCTGTGAAAATTATGCGTTGGTACTAGGAAATATATACAGGTTTCTAAGAGCCCTGAGTAATTCTGGGCCACTCAGCTAATAATAAATATTAGTTTACATGTCCTGGGCATTGAGCTATGTGCTCGGTCGTTCTGGTTCTTTAAGAATGGGGTCACAGCAAACCATTCTTCCAGTTTGGAATGGGGGACTAAAGAAAATATGGGAGACCTACGGCAAAAAGCATACACTTACAGTCATGACCTCTCCCTGCCTGTTCATCGCCAGCGTTCCTCAGCCACTCTGTTCCCCCCAGGGTACCTTCGGTGTGGGGTCAGCAGGCACTAGCTCTGTTAGGGCAGCACGAAGATAGTAGGTTTTCTCTAAAGACCATGTGTATCTTATACCTTTTAACAGAGTGTACTCAATACATATGGAAACCGAGGACAACAAAACAAAAGCACTTGAAGTCCATTTGTTCAGATCAATGATTCTTAAAGTGGGCTCCCAAGACCACAGACATCAGCCTAACCTGAGAACCAATCAGAAATGTAAACTCTCCACTCCCATCCCAGAAATACTGAGTTTGGGGAGGGGAGGCGATTAGGCACATCCATCTGGACTAACAGGCCATGGTTCCAGGTGGTTCTGATGCACAATGAAGCGTGGGCCCAAGGGGTCGAACACCAGCAGCAAAAAGGAAACCGACAGAGAAGCCACGCCACCTTTCGTGAACTTGACAATGTATTCTAACAGCCTCTTACCATCCTCCAGATGACTATGTTTAATAAAAACACAATTACACATAAAATGTGCTAAAAAAGCCATGGCTTCTCTCTGGAAAGAGATGTATGGAAAGGAGACCAAGGACTTGGGTGTGGTTTTCTGGAATGACACCAGCCTCAGCTCCCCTCCCCCACCCCACTTCACTGCCTGCAGAAGAATCTCACGGGTGGGCATTCTGTTTCTTTGATGAGCAGTGAGACAGGGAAACTGAAGGACTCCATAAAAGTCTGACTATTCCTTTTCCTGCTCCTATTCTTGCTAAGACCTCCACCTCACTTTACACAAGCCTCATAATGCAAATAATGTATGTGTTCCCTGTAAGGGACCAGGAGTCAGTGATTTCTCGAGAACAGAGAACATCTAAGGAAGGACCAGGAGAGGATGAAGCTGTCATATGTGCATTCCAGCCACCAGAGCTAGACATCTCCATGCCAGGACCTCTGGCTCCAAGGAGTGACACGTGGGCCCTTGTCTTTGTTCTCATGATTCCTGGATGCCAGACCATTGCCTTCCACCAAACACCAGACCCCAAACAAAGATAAGACTCATGCTCCTTTTTTTCTGAGTCTCCCAGATGCCCTGTCTGTACCTGTTCCCTCTATGTCTTCAATAAATGCTGCTCTCACCTCCCGCTGGCTCACATGTGACTTCCATCCTACATGAAACCAAGCCGCCCCTTGGCTGTTCCAGGAGGCCCCTCTGGGCCCTTGGACCCGGCCTGCTGGCATCAGAGCGAAGATTTTAGTGGGCAATGTAAGTTATCACTGGTCTCAGCGAATAGCTATGCCCAGCCTGTTCTGATGAAATATTAAAGGTAAACGGGTGCCCTGTCTTATTTGTCCTAGTCATTTCAGATCTATTCATTGGACTGTGATCTCAAGCTACAGGACACAATTTTTGATGTGATTTCAAGGTTTGCCATCCCCTCAAAAGGAATACGTAGACTAAAATAATTCTCTGCTTAGGAGTTAAGATATAAACTCTGGAGAAATGCAGTCCTTAGAAATATAATGCGATCCACATATGTAACTTTATTTTCCTTAAGTAACCACATTTAAAAAAAAATTAAACGAGTGGGGCACCTGGGTGGCTCAGTTGGTAAGTGTCTGCCTTCGGCTCAGGTCATGATCCCACAGTCCTAGGATCGAGCCCCGCATCGGGCTCCTTGCTCAGTGGGAGCCTGCTTCTCCCTCTCCCACTCCCCCATTTGTGTTCCCTCTCTCAGTTGTGTCTCTCGCTGTCAAATAAATAAATAAAATCTTTAAAAAAATGAAATGAATATTATTAAAATACATCTACTCCAGGGTATTAAAACTATTTTAGCATGTATGGGGCACATGGGTGGCTCGGTAGGTTAAAGCCTCTGCCTTCAGCTCAGGTCACAACCCCCAGGGTCCTGGGATCGAGTTCCACATCGGGCTTTCTGCTCCGCGGGGAGCCTGCTTCCCCCACCCCCCTGACCCAACCACCGCCTGCCTCTCTGCCTACTTGTGATCTCTGTCTGTCAAATAAATAAATAAAATCTTTTAAAAAAGAAACTATTTTAGCATGTAAACTATTATTAGCGAGATATTTTTACTTTTAAGTCCTCAAAATCTTGCATGTATTTACACATATATGCCATCTCAATTAAAACGTTAAATTTTAACTAGAAATACTTGATGTTTCCTTTAAGCTTAATAAAATTTGTCATTGCAAAAGTGGATTCTATATCCAAGTTGGTCCAAACATACTACAAAGGCTTTCAGTAGTCTAACTGGGTATCAGTATGTATGTATGTATTTATTTATTTATCAGAGAGAGAGAGAGAGAAAGTGCAAATGGGGAGAGGCAGGCAGAAGGAGAAGGAGACTCCCCACTGAGTAGGGAGTCCCCATGCAGGGTTAGATCCCAGGACCCTAGGATCATGACCTGAGCTGAAGGCAGATGATTAACAGACTGAGCCACCCAGGCATCCCTGGACACCAGTTTTTATATTTTAATAAAAAATAAATTAAACTGTTAAAAAAAAAAAAAGGAAAACCATAGGCCCAAAATGTTGAAACTTAGACCGACCTTCCAAGTCCAGGTAATAACCAATTAATTGTGATTTCAGTCTCCCCAGGAACGTGGCTTTAACTGGGTCAGTCAGGACATTTTCCTTCCCATCAGCACCAGTGAGTCTGTCTCCTGGGTCCTCTCCATCTTGCTCCGGAAGATAAAGTAATCTGCAGGATGAGACCCCTTGCTTTCCCCCTAGGAAACAGCCTCGCCTGGAAGAATCCTTTTATTTTGCTAATAACTTTCTCGTTCCATTCTCTATCAAAAATAAAAACAAACAGGAAAACATTTTGTACAACTCCTGGGAGTGACTCTGTACTCGCTCATGGGGTGCAGCCTGATTCATGAACCCTTTAACAAAACCAATCAGATCTTTAAATTTACTTGGTGGATTTTTCCTTAACAACTGAAAGTTCAATTTCTCAGTCAGGCCAGCTACATTTCCAGCACTCAGGAGCTGCCAGTGGATACGGGCTATCCTGCCGGACAGCGCTAGAACATACCAGCATGGTTAAGAAATCTGGTTTTAGGGGTGCCTGGTTGGCTCAGGCACGAGAGCCCAAGACTCTTGGTCTCATGAGTTGGTGAGTTTGACCCCATATTGGGAGTAGAGATTAATGGAAGATAGGAAGAGAAAGAAATAGAGGGGAAAGAAAGAAAGGAAAAGAGGGAAAGGAAAAGGAAGGGAAGAAAGAAAGAAAAGGGGGAGGAGGGAGGGAGGGAGGGAGGAATTAAGTCTGCTTTGCCCTTTCCTGTCCTGCACGCTTCACTTCTATCACCTGCTAAGTGATGGGGGACCCCCACACACCACGTCTATTTCGACTTCTGAACTAGCAGGGATACATTCTCAGCAGGTGACTTCTCCCTCCAGGGCAGCCGCGGCTAGAGCATCGCATCAGTCCCGAGGAATCAGAAGCAATCTAAGCCCACAGGCTGGGAGCGGCTGGGCACATGTAATTCATACCCGACGGCCACAAAACGTCCCTGGCCATGAATCACTCCAGGCAGCACCGGTTAACACCGTGAAGGACCAGGACCGTCGGCACGGGGGCCGCTGCCTGCGGCTGCACCTGCCACCGCGGGGCCTGGAGCAGCTCTTCTCCCCAAATGCTTTCTGAACTGGGGTTGCTGCCGTGGTATGTCAATGAGCAAATCCCAAACTACTCTAAAACGTCTACACTTTTACCCTAATGGTCCGCAATGGGATTTTAAACATGGCTTAAATAGACCGGAGGAAGGCGGGAAGGACTGCGCCGGGAGACCCTAGCATCAGAACCAAGAGCACGCCCCCCCGACCGCTTGCGGTTGGCGGTTTCCCGCCGGGCAAACGGAAGCAAAAGCGCCCCTGACTGACGTCAAAGGAGGCGGTCGCTCCCGGTCCCCACCGTGAAGTCCCTGCGGCCATCTCTACTGTGGTTAGTCCGCGCTAAGCTTTCTCTGGCGGTCGTGGCGGCTCGCCATAGAAAGTCTTCAGAATAAGAGACGAAAAAGGAATCGTGCCTTTAGTGACAAGGAGCTGGCGCAGTTACGAAAATCCAGCGGCAGAAAGCACTAGCTGAGGTAGAGTGGGGAACGCAGACGCGGTACGGCGTCCGCGGATGGGCGGAACGATTCGGTCGCGTCCCTGAGGTTTCCGCCCGGGGTCTGAGAGCCGCTTCCGTTGCTCAGCGGAAGTGTGGGTCGCCAGAGGACGACTCCGGGAGGGATCGGCTCTCCGCCGTGTGCCCAGCCGGAATCATGTCGAGTTTGGCGGTGAGAGACCCGGCGATGGATCGGTCGCTGCGTTCCGTGTTCGTGGGCAACATTCCGTACGAGGCCACCGAGGAGCAGCTGAAGGACATTTTCTCGGAGGTGGGTTCGGTGGTCAGCTTCCGGCTGGTGTACGACCGCGAGACGGGCAAGCCCAAGGGCTATGGCTTCTGCGAGTACCAGGACCAGGAGACCGCGCTCAGTGCCATGCGGAACCTCAACGGGCGCGAGTTCAGCGGCAGGGCGCTGCGGGTGGACAATGCCGCCAGCGAGAAGAACAAGGAGGAGCTCAAGAGCCTCGGGCCCGCGGCGCCCATCATCGACTCCCCGTACGGGGACCCCATCGACCCCGAGGACGCCCCCGAGTCCATCACCAGGGCGGTCGCCAGCCTGCCGCCGGAGCAGATGTTCGAGCTCATGAAGCAGATGAAGCTGTGTGTGCAGAACAGTCACCAGGAAGCGCGGAACATGCTGCTGCAGAACCCGCAGCTGGCCTACGCGCTGCTGCAGGCCCAGGTGGTCATGAGGATCATGGACCCCGAGATCGCGCTGAAGATCCTGCACCGCAAGATACATGTCACGCCGCTGATCCCGGGCAAATCCCAGCCTGTCTCGGGCCCCGGCCCCGGGCCCGGCCCTGGCCCCGGCCCCGGCCCCGGCCCCGGCCCCGGGCTGGGCCCCGGCCCCAATGTTCTGCTCAACCAGCAGAACCCTCCCGCCCCGCAGCCTCAGCACATGGCCAGAAGACCCGTCAAAGACATCCCTCCTCTGATGCAGACCCCTATCCAGGGCGGGATTCCGGCCCCGGGCCCCATACCGGCCGCGGTTCCCGGGCCGGGGCCGGGTGCCTTAACCCCTGGTGGAGGAATGCAGCCCCAGGTTGGAATGCCAGGCGTTGGTCCAGTGCCTTTAGAGCGGGGACAGGTGCAGATGTCGGATCCTAGAGCTCCTATACCTCGTGGGCCCATGACTGCCGGGGGCCTCCCTCCTCGAGGACTGTTGGGAGATGCTCCAAACGACCCACGTGGAGGGACTCTGCTTTCAGTCACTGGAGAAGTAGAGCCCAGAGGCTATCTTGGCCCGCCTCATCAGGGCCCCCCCATGCACCATGCCTCTGGTCATGACGGCAGGGGCCCTTCCTCACATGAGATGAGGGGAGGGCCGTTAGCAGATCCCAGACTGCTGATGGGAGAGCCCAGGGGACCCATGATAGATCAGAGAGGTCTCCCTATGGATGGTAGAGGTAGTAGAGATTCTCGAGGGCTGGAGACTCGAGCCATGGAGACCGAAGTCTTAGAGACAAGAGTGATGGAGAGAAGAGGAATGGAGACCTGTGCGATGGAAACCAGAGGGATGGAAGCAAGAGGCATAGATGGAAGAGGGTTGGAGATACGGGGTCCTGGCCCCAGTTCCAGAGGCCCTATGACTGGTGGAATCCAGGGACCTGGGCCCATTAGTATGGGGGCAGGTGGTCCTCAGGGACCTAGACAGGTCTCCAGCATTTCCGGGGTGGGAAATCCTGGAGCTGGCATGCAGGGGGCAGGCATCCAAGGAGCGGGCATGCAGGGGGCGGGCATGCAGGGAGCAGGCATCCAAGGGGCAGGTATGCAGGGGGCAGGCATGCAGGGGGCAGGCATACAAGCAGTGGGTATGCAGGGGGCAGGCAAGCAAGGTGGAGGCCAGCCTAGCAGTTTCAGTCCTGGGCAGAGCCAGGTAACTCCACAGGATCAAGAAAAGGCAGCTCTGATCATGCAGGTTCTTCAACTGACTGCAGATCAGATCGCCATGCTGCCCCCTGAGCAAAGGCAGAGCATCCTCATTTTAAAGGAACAAATTCAGAAATCGACTGGGGCTTCTTGAAAGGTTTTAGGAAATGTTTGACAGTAGTCCTAAAGTTTTTCTGTAGCATGGGGAATGGATGCAGAAAGCTGACTTCTGCATCCCCACAGTTGAATGGTTAGAGTTTCCCTCCCAGACCTTATCTCATTTCATCTTGTTGTCTTTCTTTATTGTTGTTGTTTGTATTTTTAATAGGGGGGGTAGGGGGAGGAAGGAGTGGGTCTGTTCACTTTTATTCACTGTAAATATACACAAATAACTCTGAACATGGTTATATTACACCAAATAAGATTACAAAGAATATGCAGCAATATTAAAAGTGTCTACAATATGTTAACTACATTTTTTAAAATAACTGGGTTAAACAGTGTGAAAACTGCACGTAAAGACTAAACTATGACCTGTTAAAATGGTAATGTACTAAGATAGTTTAAGATTTTTGGTTGTGTTAGAAAATAAAGAAGTTTACCTCGGAATTATAAGATACATGTTTTGGTAAGCCATTGAAAATACAAAATCCTATTTTGGGGACAATGCTGTATTAGGTTAAGCATCATTTTAGTGTTTTGGAAGATATTTCAAAATATTAGTACTAATTAACTTGTAGTATTAGAATTGTTTTGTTTTGTTTTGTTTAAGGTATGCTACCTGAATAATCCAGGAATGCATCTGGTGAGATGTTTCACTTATCCCTCCATTCAGACACCTGCAGTATTCTGGCTTGGCCTTGAGCGGAACGATTTAGCTGGGACAGGTCTGGGATCAGCCAGGTTGCTGAAGGCTGCTCCCATGAGACTCAGCTGCTCTTAATACCTTCTTGTTTCTCAGTGGTCTTCAAGCCCTGAATATGAATCTAAGTAATACCCTCACATCCTTTCTGATGATTTCAGTGTCTCGGCAGCAGCTGATCTGGGTGAATTCTGCCCAGCATTAGACTTCTCATAAGTTGCCAAAAGCTTCATGCAGTAAAGTTCCCAGGTTCCTGGGGACTAGCTTCCATGTACAGATGGTATCCATGTGGTCAGCCAGAGTCAGGACTTAAAAATCTTAGTCCCTCCAACACTTAACATGCCTTTCAGTTTTCTTATTTGCAGATCTACTTACTATCACCCTGTTACCAGAATAATTGAGACCCAGGTATGTAGAGAAATCTCTGCTCGACTAGTTATTACTTACTTTGCTTTTTATAATAAAGCCGTTTAGTCCTAATATACATACTCTGAGAGATTTAAAAGTAGGAAGGCGGGGCTTACCACATTTTCTGTAGAGCTACTACCTAATTCATTTTCAACCCTTGAAGATGTGGATGAACACATACAAATTTGTGTCATAGACCAAATTCTAATTAACAGAAGCATAAACACCCAAATAACCAGGTGGTCTTACCCTGGAGAAGAAAAACCAATGTCTAGTAACAGGAAAAAACAGCATTTAATACAAGGAGAGAGCTGAAACTTGGAAACTGAATTTTTCCCCTTAGGAGGTTTTTGCATCTTAAATGGGTACTTGGCTCTTTTTTACAAAATTTTCTTCCCCTGTGCTATTTCCTGCCACCTGTTTTACTCATATTTTTTATTGTTATTCATAATATCCACCTTGCCATGTTTTCTATATGCTTCCCCCCTCCCATATTGGGGAGGATAACTCCTTTGCATGTATGATAGTTTTGGTTAATATTAATTCACAGAGTTGGCTTGATTACTTGGAAGTTACCATTGCTTTATCTCAAAACTTTCACTGAAGGGCTCTAACTGAAAACAGATGTTACGTTCTTTGTTGTAGTTAAATCTGCATTGTTCAGTGTAGACTGAATAAAAGGAATGTAAAATTAAGGATGACTTTCGTATCTGATGTTTACTTTTATTGAATGAATTAATCAAAAGATACCTATCCGTGAGAGATCCATGGGTCTGAATACTTTCTTCTAAATGAAAAAGGCAAAACTAAAAAATAAATTAATTAAAAATTGCAGGAGTGGATAGAAATCCCTTTTTGAAATCCATTATCTGTGTAGTTCTACAGCTGAAATAACTACGAAGACATGTTACTCTAGTTGGTGTCACCAGTAACATCTTGGTGCGTGCCCAGATATTAGGTCTTTGCTTGTGTCCCCCACAGAGAACTCTTCCAGGTCCCAGAAGACCTTACAGTCCCCTCCATAACTGACAGCACTTGTTATGTTGCAGCCTACAACTTTACCACACTCTGCATCCCCCACTCCCACTTTGCATAGACTGGGAACTCCGAACATGGACTGTCCCTCGTTTCTGTGTTTGCTATGCCAAAATCACAGGAGACAACAAAACATTCTGTCTTTCTGAAGGGGGAAATCCCATTTTCCCAAAAAAGTTTCCACACAGAACAAAGTGAGCTATAACAAGGAGTTACATGAGAAAACAAACTAGTAGCAGATAGCAGAAGCAATCTACCTTGCTCTGAAAAACCTTATAAAATAGGTTCTTACTTCCGGTTCACTGAGTATCTCAGGGCTGATGGACAGAGCCTCATTTCATTTGATGGTGATCCCAGCAATGTGTGTGTGCTCTGATCAGAATCTTACGTCTGTTACTACATAATCACTGGTTATAACCCAGAGCATCTTGCATTCTGCCAAATATGGAATCACAGATGCAATTGCGAAGTCTTTCATAGTAACAATACCTAAAGACAGTGGAGTGAAACAATGCTTTGCAAATGCCTCCTTAGGGCTGCTTCCTCTCCAGCAGTGTATTTCTTGGGGAATAGGAAAAGGTCAACTTTAATCAGTGCCTGCCCATTAGCCCCTCCCCTCTTCTATTTTAAGAGTTACTTGATAAGCTATAAACCAGTATGAATCCTGGATGAAGGTAGACTTAATCCAAGTGAGATCAAGTATGACTTTTCAACACTTTCCAGAATTGTAATGGTAGAAAAGCATTAAAAACAGCAATAAAACAAAAAAACCCAAACCAAAAACCTTAGTATAATCTCAGTTTGCAAAGCGTCTTGCTTTCCCAAGCTTTGATGGGACATTAAGCACACAGAACCTAATTTCCTACAGTATGTCAGGCCTTCCTCTTAGATCTGAGGAGGCCTAAGGGTAATTATGCGCAGCAACCCACTGTGGAGGAGACTGAATTATCCATCACATCTCATGGTCTTCTCACAAAAGAATGAGTCAGCCTCTGACTAAATTGTCAGCTAATCTCTAGACAGACCTCTGCTTGGAGCTGGCTTTTCTCACCAGCCTTGTCAAGAACTAATTCATTGTAAGAAAATTAATATACTTAAAAATATATCATTAAGGCTATTATTAACTTTAATAGTATGAATATTATGATATTGGTATAAAGGTTGTGAAAATATCTCATACATACGCATATTCCAAATCTTAACTAGATCTCCTAATATTTTCATTTGCTTTTATGCACTTCTAAACAAATGTTTAAAAAACAAATAAATACAAACCAAATATTTACTCCTTTAGCTGAAAATCCAGCTTTCTAAGTGTTCATATTACAAACCACCTTTCTCATGAGATGTTAACAGTTGGTATTTTTCTACCACTGTATAACCCTTATGTCAGTAAAGGGCCTACACTGCATCAAAAGTGACATTGGGGTAGGATTATCAAAAATAACAAGCTCGGAGATTATCAAACACTGTACATAAAAACACTCAAGTATTACCCTAGAAAAAAAGCTGAAGTATTCGGTAAATGACAGTTCTTGATTGGCAGGAGTTGGTGTAGGTGCCAAAGGCAGGTAATTAATCATTAAAGAGTTAGACTAAAATGCACAATATTCTCAGCCGTAATTGCTTTTGTATGAACCAGTATGCATTAAATCTGCAAACATCATTCTCACGGGTCCCAAAGGTCGGTCATTTAAAAAAAGAATCTGTTTGATTACTAATTTGTTGTCTATCACAAAAGTAGAATGGATTATCTCTCAGACCTCAAGCCATGAAACCAGCAGTTTCCCCCCAAAACTATTTTGTCTCTGTACTTAATTACCTGTCTTACCCAAAATTCTGTCAGCCTTTCATTGCTCTGCTACCTGGAAAGACTATCAGACAACCTAGGTATTTATGAATCTATCTCTTTATCCTTAGAAATTCCACAGAACGAGATATATCTGCTCTAACTCAGCCCCCAATCTCCTTTACCTTGAAGGTTCAATTTTTTTTAAGTTTTTATTTATTTATTTGACAGACAGAGATCACAAGTAGGCAAAGAGGCAGGCAGAGAGGGAGAGGGGGAAGCAGGCTCCCCACCGAGCAGAGAGCCCGATGCGGGGCTCGATCCCAGGACCCTGGGATCATGACCTGAGCTGAAGGCAGAGGCTTTAACCCACTGAGCCACCCAGGCACCCCTTGAAGTTTCAATTTTAATAACATTCAAAACATGACCCACATTAAAAATCATGTAGTTGAGTTTATAACAGGATGAAAAGGCCTATACGGGGCTTTCTTGCTGCATTAACATCCATGAAATCATGTTCTGTGTCCCAAACATCACCCTTGTTCACATGTTAAAGAACATAGCAACATAAATGAGGAATTCAAACATTTCCAGACACCACCCTGGCTCTGTGAGGATAAGCACAACCACCACCTATGAAGAGTAGGCTTCCTGTCTTAAGGCAAGTCTACATCCAAAATGCTTCCGTGTTTCTCCACTCGCCCATCATCACATGCTTTCCCCTCCCCACCATCCATTTTGTCAGTTTTGTTCTCTGGAAGCTCTAAATATCTTTGAACAAGGGACTTGGACCTGTGCCCTTGGGCCCATAAGGCCTGCAGATATTTAAGCCCAAGGGTTTCAAAATTTTGAATTGGAGTACAGGTAAGGTCACCATATACTCCTCAGTGGGGCCACAGGCCCAGCCTCTCCTATGGCCTTAACAGCAGGTGTGATTCACACACCTCTTGGCCAGTCCCAGGCACGCTTGGAGTTTACAGCTCCTGTTTTCCTCTGTAGGAAAATACCTCTGTTCAATTCGATAGAAATTTTTAGTTCACAAATGTGAACTAGAAAAGCAGCTGGACCACAAGTCCAGCACGTCTATTTCTGCCGAATCAACTAACCAAGCAAACATACAAACACCCAAAACAAAGAAATGCACCAAAAAAAAAAAAAAAAAAAAAGAAAGAAAAGAAAGAAAAAAAGGCACGGCACATTTTTTATTGCTAACTTTTCATGAGATATACTGAACCAAGGAATATCCTATAATCCTAATCCAATGAGTACCTTTCTCCCACAAATGTTTTGTATTTTTAATAAATATTAAGCCAAAATAACTATATTTTTCAATTCAAAAATATAGTTCTAGAAAGAGAAATATATGTAATATTAAATGCTAATGGCTCTAGAATGGGCATTTATTTAGGATACAGAGGGAAAGAGGGTTCTTTGATGTCTTTATCTTTATTAAATAATTTTAAAAAAATTCCACCATGTAATTTCCACACAGAAGCCACACTAATTACAAAAATAATAACAAAAAATCAGATCATGCCCTCCCTTATTTAAAACCTCTCATGGCTTACATTGCTTTTAGAATAAAATCCCACATCCTTACCATGTCCTACAAGGCCCTGAGCCAAACCCACATCCCACCCAGTCCCCTGACTCAGGGCTGAAGCGGCTTCAGGCCGAGCTTCGTTTCCTGGAGTTGATGAACTCGTTTTCACCTCTGAGCTTTGTACTTGGCAGTTTCTCTTCTTCTGACCCCTCTCCTTCTCTAGAGGGGTGAGTTCCTTCTCTTTACTCAGGCTTCAACTTCTAGACCCCTTTCCTCAGAGGGCTTTTCCTGAACACCCCCAGTTAAAATGGTCTCCCCACTGTCTCTCCTGTTCTCCTTCTGTTTTTAAACAATGGCTCTCTTACCTGAGCACCCCTAAACCATCAACCTGTGCTTCCCAATCCTTTTGCAAAACCCATCGTTCTGCACGCAACGCAAACTGGATGATGGCGGCTCATGAGTTACTCTTCAATATGGCGTCATGACATTTGTCCTGTCAATTGTGTCTGTTCCCACACTGATGCTGGTCGTGTGACTGCGGGAATGCATAGATGAGGGGATGGGCCCCGGCAGACTGAGAGAGATACAGACACAGATACAAGGTATGGGCGTATCTATGGGATAGGGTTGCAAAAAAAAAAAAAAAAAAAGGTGATTTCTATGAAAACTGTTGAGGTTGGGGGGCTGAAGAACTCCATTTGAGAAAGGTTTCATCTCTGCTCTTTTTCTGCTGGGCCCCATTAACTCTTGTTCGGTTTTTTGCCTCTGAATAAGCCTGAGAGGCTTTGTTCCCACTTCAAGGGGGAAGCAAGAAGGTCAGTTCTCTGCATTTGTCCCTAGGACCTCAAACACCTAATAACATCCCAGAAGAGCCAGATCCTGAACATGTTCTGGGACATTCGCTTCGAATGAACCTCGGCTGACTCCTGGGAGAACGTCTGTTGTTCACCTGGCTCTCGCCTTTGATTGGACCCTGTCCTGGGTTCCTGGAGGAACATGGAACCTAGACCATTTTACAATACAAACCCTTAGCCCCAAGCAATGGTGAGACTCATTTTCCTTTCTTCTCTAAGTCTCCCAGATGCTCTGTCTGCTGTTCTCTGCCCCTCACTCACACTAAAAAACACTTTCCACTTCCCCTGTGTGCATATGATTTCTGGCCTGCGTGAAGCCAAGGACCGTCTTGGCTGGTCCTGTAGGATCTTCTCCTGGATTCTTGCCCCCAGCCTGCCTGCATCACGATGATGCGTGCATATTCATGTCACCTGTGTTCATAAACCACTTGATGCCCATTGTACTGTTTGTCATACATATAAAGATAGAAATCGATATATTATTTATATGGATTGAAAAGACTATTTCTATGAGAACGATGGGGAATGTCTTGAGAAGATTTGATAAAGGTAACTGGCTAAAAAGGGATTGTTAAATCTTGGGGGGGCAAGATAATTGAAAAATACTTTTAAAAAATCCTGGAGGGGCGCCTGGGTGGCTCAGTTGGTTGAACGTCTCCCCTTGGCTCAGGTCATGATCTCAGGGTCCTGGGATCCAGCCCCACATGGCCTCCCTGATCAGCAGATAGTCTGCTTCACCCTCTCCCTCTGCCCCTCACCCCTGCTCATGCTCTCATGTGCACACACACACACACACACACACACTCTGTCAAATAAATAAAATGCTGAAAAAAAAATCTTTGAAATCTAGGGGCACCTGGGTGGTTCAGTTGGTTGAGCATCTAACTCCTGATTTTGGCTCGGGTCATGATCTCAGAGTGGTGACATCGAGCCCCCAGTTGGGCTCTGTGCTCAGCTGGGGTGGAAGACTGGGAGGGTTGGGGAGAGGAGTCTGCCTGAGATTCTCTCTCTCTCTCTCTCTCTCTTCCCCTTCCTGCTCCAGTTCAAGCATGTGCTTGCTCTCTCTCTCTAGAAAAAAAAAATTTTTTTTTTGAAATCTGAAACTCACAATCCTAAACAAAGCATTATATCAAAACCTTCGATTTTTTTGCAGAATATTTTCAGATAACGGAGGAAAAAATCTTGAGGAAATTTAATCTGAATTTGGGTACTACAGTGCTTCTCCTTCCATCCTTGGAGGGAAATACACCAATGCAGCCCATACTAGACCCCCTCCTCCCACCCTGATGGGATGTCACAGGCTCCAGGGACCTGAGGTTGCTTTAAACTCTCCCTAATGAAAATGTGTCTTGGGCCGGCAGCATCGGCATCACCTGGAAGTCTGTTAGAAATGCAGAATGTGAGGCCACCCCAGACCTGCTGAATTAGAACCTGTGAGTGACAGCATATGTATTTTTCTCTGACTTATTTTGCTTCATACATTCTAGCTCTGTCCATGCCATTACAAATGGTAACATTCCATTCTTTTTAAAGGTTCAATAATATTCCCTTGTATATATACACCACATCTTCTTTACCCATTCATCAGGTGATGGACATGGGTTGTTTCCACAATTTGGCTACTCTAGGTGATCCCGCTATATACACTGGGGTATATGTATCCCTTTGATTTCATATTTTTGTATTCTTTGCATAAATACCTAGTAGTGCAATTACTGGATTGTAGGGTAGCTCTATTTTAAAATTTTTGAGGAATCTCCATGCTATTTTCCAGGGTGGCTGCTCCAGCCTGCATTCCCACCAACAGTGTAGGAGGGTTCCCCTTTCTTTGCGTCCTTGCTCACACCTGCTGTTTCCTGTGTTGTTGACTGTAGCCATTCTGACAGGTGTGAGGTGGTATCTCATTGCAGTTTGGATGCTGAGCATCTTGCCATGTGTCTGTCGGCCATCTGGATGTCTTCTTTGGAAAAATGTCTATTCATGGGGCGCCTGGGTGGCTCAGTGGGTTAAAGGCTCTGCCTTCGGCTCGGGTCATGATCCCAGGGTCTTGGGATCGAGCCCCGCATCAGGCTCTCTGCTCAGCGGGGAGACTGCTTCCCTTCCTCTCTCTCTGCCTGCCTCTCTGTCTATTTGTGATTTCTGTCTGTCAAATAAATAAATAAAATCTTTAAAAAAAATGTCTATTCATGTCTCCTGTCCATTTTTAATCAGAATTATTTGGTTTGGGGGTGGTTTTATTTTTTTTTTTAATTCTTTTAAAAGATTTTACTTATTTGACAGAGCACATAAGCAGGGAAAACAGCGATGGAAAGGAGGAGCAGGCTCCCCACTGAGCAAGGAGCTCGATGATGGGACTCCAACCCAGGACCCTGGGATCATGACCTCAACCGAAGGTAGATGCTTCACTGACTGAGCCACCCAGGCCCCAGAGCTTTTTATTTTGATATAATCCCAATAGTTTACTTTTGCTTGTATTTTCCTTGGCTCAGGAAATATATTTAGAAAGAACTTACTAAAGCCAATGTCAAAGAAGTTACTACCTGTGTTCTCTTCTAGGAGTTTAATGGTTCCAGATTTCACATTTGTGTATTTAAGGCATTTCGAGTTTATTTGTGTGTGTGCTGTAAGAAGGCAGTCTGGTTTCATTCTTCTGCATGTTGCTGTCTGGTTCGCCCAACACCATTTGTTGAAGAGACTGTGTTTTTCCCACTGGATATTCTTTCTCGCTTTGTCAAAGACTAAATGATCATATAACTGTGGGTTCATTTCTGAGTTTTTTATTCTGTCCACAGACCTATGTGTCTATTATTGTACCAGCACCATACTCTTTTGATTACTACAGCTTTGTAATATAACTTGGAGTCCAGAATTGTGACGTTTCCACCTTTGCTTTTCTTTGTGAAGACTGCTCTGGCTCTCTGGGGTCTTCTGTGTAGGCTTATTCTAGTTCTGGGGAAAATACTGCTGGTATTTTGATAGGGACTGCATTTAACTGTGTAGATTCCTTTGGAGAATACAGTCATTATCATGATACTCATTCCTCCAATCTGTGAGGATGGAATGTCTTTCCATTTCTTTGCGTCTTCAGTAATTTTCATCCGTGTTCTATAGTTTTTATAGTACAGGTCTTCACCTCTCTGGTTGGGTTTATTCTTAAGTATCTTATTATTTTGGATGTAATTACAAATGGGTTTGTTTACTTAATTTCTCCTTCTGCCACTTCATTATTTGTGTATAGAAATGCAACAGATTTCTGTATATTGATGGTGCATTGTGCAACCTGACTGAATTCATTTATTGGTTCTGGTAGTGTTTGGGTGGAGTCTTTCAGGCTTCCTATATCATGTCTGTATCACTGCAAATAATGAAAGTTTTAACCTCTTTTTACCAATTTGGATTCTTTTCATTTCTTCTTGTCTGCTTGCTGGGCTTAAGGCTTCCAGTACTACGCTGAATTAAAGTGGTAAGAGTGGTCATCTCTGTCTTGTTCCTGACCTCGGGGGAAGAGCTCTTTTCCCCAGTTGAGAACAATAGTAGCTATGGGGTTTTCATATATGGCCTTTATTATGTAGACTTATGTTCCTTCACAACCTACTCTGTTGAGGGTTTTTATCACGAATGGATGCTGTACTTTGCAAATGCTTTCTCTGCATTATTAAAATGATCATATGGCTGTTATCCTTTTGCTTATTAATGTGGTGTATCACGTTGAATGATTTGCAAATATTGAACCACTCGTGCAACCCATAAATAAATCTCACTTCATTGTGGTGAATGGTTTTTTAATGTATTGCTGGATCCTGTTTGCACATATTTTGTTGAGGATTTTTGAATGTAAGTTCATCAGGGATATTGGTCTATAGTATTCTTTTTCCATGGTGTCTTTATCTGGTTTTGGTATCAGGGTAATGCTGGCCTGGTAGAACGAATTCGAAAGTTTTCCTTCCTCTTCTATTTTTTGGAATAGCTTGAGAAGAATAGGTAATTATCCTTCTTTAAATTTGCATGTGACACCAAGTGGTTCCTGGATCTTTTGTTTTGGGGGAAGTTTTTTGATTACTGACTTGATTCTTTACTGGTTATCAGTCAAGTTTTCTATTTCTTCCTGTTTCAGTTTTGGTAATTTTATGTTTCTAGGAATTTATCCATTTCTTCTAGGTTGTCCAATTTAACACCTCATTTTTGCATAATATTCTCTTGTTTGTCTTTCTGTGGTGTTGGTTGTTATGTCTCTTTTCTCATTTTTTATTTTATTTATTTATATTTATTAATTTTTTAAAAGATTTATTTATTTGGGAGAGAGAGTACACATGCACATGAGCAGAGGGGGGAGAGGGGGAGGGGAGGAAGAGAGAGAATCTGAAGCAGACTCCCTGCTGAGCACAGGGCTCAATCTCAGGACCCAGAGATGGTGACCTGGGTGGAAATCAAGAGTCAGGCACTTAGCTGACTTGGCCCTGAAGCACGCCCCGGAAATTAACCCTTTATCGGAGATATCATTTGCCAATATCTTCTGCCATTCATTAGGTTACCTTTTAATTTTGTTGGCAGTTTCCTTCTCTGTGCAAAAGCTTTTTAGTTTGGTGTGATCCCAGCAGTTGAATTTTGCTTTTGCCCACCTGGGCTGAGGTAACTAAATGAGACATCCTCTCTACTAAGAAGCCAGATTGAAAAACAAGCAAATAGAAATCCCGTTCTTTCACAGATAATCCAGTGAGCACTAGGCTTAAGAGGAAACAGAACATAAAATACTACAGTTGAAATGGGAAGGTCACCTGAGTTTGCATTTAGTCCCTATATGCGGGATCCTGTTTTCTCAGGGGTGGAGGAAAAGCTGTGGCAAATTGATTAGAAGCAATACAGTTATATTTAGTACGTATTATCACCAGAAACGTCACACATCAAAAATTCTTTCAGCCAAGTGGTGACTAAGAATGACTCTCTCGGATGAATGCCACCTTTTACAAAAAGTCTCTCATAAAACCCGAATTGTTTTAGAATCTGCAAATCTCACAGTCTTCCTGGCAAGACCTACGGTGCCAACAAGAATGTTGAGTTCACGTTCTGATCCCACAGCTCCTTTTGTAAATGTTTCCACCCATAATCCAGGAATATGTCCTACCTCATCCTCACACAGCTTATCTAGAAAACAGAAGATATCTTGAAAGCACAAAATCAGCCTCCTTATGTTTCAGTGAGAAGAAACCCTCTACAGAATTCCTCTGCCAAAAAAAAAAGAAAGAAAAAAGAAAAAGAAAAAAAGAAGAATTTGTTCAAATATTTTTGAATCTCATCTAAATACCCCTGTGCACCTCCCCCAAAAAGGACCTATATAACAAAAGCCATTAAAAGTGCCTGCCCAGCTTTATGCTCTATTAACTTTTTTCCCAATAGCACATTATTGGAAATGGTATCAAAACCCTGTTGTAATTTATGATGTTCAACTTTGTCTTTGAACCCGGTCATAATGAACGGTACAAATCAACCAAATCAACATTTGTAAATTTACCAAATTTTTGTTTTCCTTTTAAAGAAAGGTTTACATTGGGTTTAAGGGATTTAACTGGAAGGATTTCCAGCACTCGCAAATTCAAATTCAAATCAAGGCCTTTGGAGTGGTGACATCAAAGGCCCATTGTGAGTCTGCGAGGTTGACCTTGGAACATGGGAATCTCTCATTTTCACATGCATGCGTTCAGACTACTATATTCTATCCTCATTTGAGGCTTTGTTTGCCTGGAGGGGAAACAAAATTCTCTTAATTAGAATGCTTTGTGAATTACAAGTGAAATGAGCTCCAGGATCCTTGGTTGGTAGGGATTTTGTTGTCATTGTTTTCAGATAAACATGTTTTAGCAAATCCCCCCCAGTTCATGCCTCCACGGGGACATGCGAACTGGTTGAGCCTTGAGCAATAATCACCTGGCTTTTTACGAGGGCCCAAAGCTGCCCCTCCCGAAGAATTCCAGTTGGATTATCCTGGGAAGAGGAGAAAAGAGGCTTTTCTGTATCCTTTGCCTTTTCCCTTTTCACCCAGGATTTATTTACATGGAGAGGAAAGACTGATGACCTGGCCATGGACACAGCCAGGACCAGCCAAGGCATGACCGTGAAACTCATCTCCGTCAGCGCCAGCACTGTAGTGGATGGAGACTCAAAAACACGAAAGCTGGAAAGCGGTGTTTCTCTACAAATTCCCTCTTCAAGGGAGAGAAGGAATAAGGCGGGTTGGTTTTTGGTTGAATGGTTTTGGGTTGTTTTTTTTTTTCTCACAAGCCCCCAAAGCCATAGACCTGTTCCATAGACATGATCATGGCCACCTCCCATCCCCCAAGCAAGTCGTGTCTTCTCAAGCTCACCTTTAGACACTGATGGTGTCTTCTGGATCTCGTATGCCATACCACTAAAGCCTTCACTGTTTCATTTTAATAAGGAAGAAAAATCCACTTACATCCATAGAGGCATGGAATATCGCCATTTAAAATATTTTTACTCCAGTTGGCATCTTTATTTACACACTGACCAAATATTTTGAATCTCTGACAAAAGACTCTAATAGTGGGGTTTTCGGCATTGGCCACCAGGCTGGGGGTAGGAGAGAGATTTTCTCCTCAGGGAGGAAGATGGCGGTAGCAAGGGTCTTTCAGGTACTCCAGTATCCACATGGATTTCAGCCCTACGTTCCATTTCATGCCCTCTAAGGCTGGGTCGTGGTTAATATAGGAAGAGCATCAATCAAGAACTTGCTAAGGGGTGTCAGGGTAGCTCAGTCTCTAAAGCGTCTACCTTCGGCTCAGGTCGTGATCCCAGGGTCCTACGCCCAAGGTAGGACTCCCTGCTCAGCAGGGAGCCTGCTTCCCGCCCCCGCCCCCGCCCCCCACTTCCCACCTGCCTCTCTGCCTACTTGTGATCTCCCTCTCTCTCTCAAATAAATAAATAAAATCCTAAAAAAAAAAAAAAGAAAGAAAGAAAGAAAAAGAATCATCCATGTTGTAACGTGTTATTTCTGCTTTTTGCGTATTATACATGGTGGTGCTATGGACGCGTGCATGAAAGTTTATGTGTGTCCCTATGTTTCATTTCTGTTAGGTATATGCCTAGGAACAGAACTGCTACGTCACATGAGAACTCAGTGTCAACCTTCAGAGGAGCTGCTAGGCTGTTGTCTGCAGCGACTGCACCATTTTACACTCCCACCAGCAGCACACGACAATTCCAGTTTCTCCACATCTTTGTCAACACCGGGGGGTAACTTACTTTAGATCGTGGCCAGGCAAAAGTACATGGATCCCCTTGTAACTTTGATTTCGCTTCCCTGATGGCTAATGACATTCATGTGCTATTCACTGGCTATTTGTATGTCTTTGCAGGAATGTCTTTTCCTGTCATCTATTTGCTGAAAATAAAATAGAATGGTGTTTGATTTCAGGATTTCTATTTTCGGTAAGCAGATGGTCAGATGACAAAGCCTCTAAAACATGACATTAGTTCTTTAGTGATTTAAGAGTCACTTCAATACCTACAATAGGAGGAAACGAATTGCAGCGGTAGAAGTAAGCGTTTGCCATTACATTGTTAAATCTTTTTGAAAATGTACCTAATCACCATGGTTCATTTCTCTTAAAGGGGTCAGGACAAATCACCCCAGAAGTTGGCATCTTGGTATAATGAATATCTCAAGCTGAAGGAGTCTGAAAAAAATGGCAGAAGGTCACTGTGACCTTCCTGCCCTCCTAAAACCCAGAAATAGGCCCTAAAGCCCTGTGGTGGGAGGTGCCTCCCAGTACAGACAGGAAAGGAATGTGCTTATCTTAAAAGACTAAGGCATTCTGAGAGGAACTCAGAGACCTTGCCCAATTCCCCCCCCCCCCCCCCCCCCCGCTCACTACACTTACCTCATATTCTCTGACCTGTCGTATGTCTGCCCACACTTTTGATCAAAACTAGCATAACAATACTCAGGTCTGTTTCTTTCAGGCTTCATTTCCTTATGAAGGCCCCTGTATCACCGAAGACTGTTTCTGAATAAATGTCTACGCTTTTCTCTTGCTAATCTCTCTTGGTCAGTTTAACTTTCAGACCTAGCCAGGGACCCCTAAGAGGGTCGAGGAAAACGTTGTCCTCCCCTACCCTCGGAAGGCTTAGTCGAATCTGAAGGGAATAGAGAGGATGCTTTTTTTAATTGTTATTCCATATAAATGTTCTTACAAATAGTAAGCTTTTAGTCTGTGATTTGTACTAGATACTGATATTACTGCTTAAAAAATAAAACTGTGGCTCAGTTGGTTACGTGTATGCCTTTGGCTGAGATCATGATCCTAGAGTCCCAGATTCTATCTAGCCCTGCATCGGGCTCCATGTTGAGTGGGGAGCCTACTTCTCCTTCTCTCTCTGCCCCGCACCCTCCAACCCCCATGCACGCACTCACTCTCTCTCTGTCTTGCTCACTACCTCTCTCAAATAAATAATTTAAAAAATAATAAAAATAATAATAGAACCATGGACAAAGAAGCTGTAAGAACACCTTGAAAACGTGAGCCAGCTCACTCAAATAAATAAAATCTTTAAAAAAAATAAAAATCACAAAACCACGGACACAGAAGCCGTAAGAGCATCGTGAAAACATGAGTCAGCTCTGTTCATTGTTCCAAATACTCTGAAACAAAGAGAGGAACACACGATGGACAGAATCCGTTCAGCTATGAAGACCTCTACTTGAGGCAAGGAAAGAAAGAACCCCCCTCACCCCAAGAAAAGTCAGTAACCAAAGGAGTGGTTTTAAACTAGAATGGTCTGATAAAGAGCCAAAAGATCCAGGCAGGAAAGAAAAATGTGATCTCTCTTCTTTACTGCCTTCCTTGTATTTCCTTATGTAGTTAAGCTATATTTTGTACAAGAAGAAATCTAATACAAAGTTTACAATGGTGGAGGCAATCTTCTGTTGAGAAACCCTCTAACGGCTGACTCTGTTTGACCTGAGAGGTTTCAAGCTCCTGAAATCTTGTTTCAGACAAACCAACAGAAATGGTATCAGAGTTTAATCTAGCTTAAGCTTTTATGGCTTAAACATTTCTATTCCCTATAGCTTTATCCAGTACAATAGAGGACAGATTTTCAAAAATACGTTTCCCTTTATCTAAAGCAAATAGTAATAACCCCGTAAAAAAAAAAAACCTTGAGGAAATATTTACACTATTTGCTATAATGTTAAATATAGGGTAGGTGTATCTCAAATGTTTGTCTTATGAATGAAATGTTCATATAAACTCAGCCTTTTCTTCGTGCTTTCAAAGACAGGATATACACCATGCTATGGTATCAATTAAAACTTTCAGAATCAATGCACCAAAATGTTATGTTTTAATGAACCCTCATTTATTACTTTATGTTTTACTCATACCTAGTGTTTCTCAGCCTGACTTAAGAAAATGATCCTACAAAATTATATGTACCAGTAAAAGCTTTTATGAAATACCATCAGCTTATGTGAAGAATGGTAAAATAACGTAAGTCCAAATAATTATGCTTATTTTACCATAACTTGCAAACTACCACAATACCAAACTACAAAGTTACAGATTTTTTTAATGGAATGTGAGTTTTATCTGGGAACTCCTAGTGAGTATCTTCTTTAATATTTATTTGGCATTAATTCAGCAAATGCTTTTAATATCTGTAAGCAGATTTATGTAAAAGTACTCATCATATTTTATTTTATTTATTTTTTTAAAGATTTTATTTATTTATTTGTCAGAGAGAGAGAGAGAGAGAGAGCGAGCACAGGCAGACAGAGTGGCAGAGGGAGAAGCAGTCTCCCTGTGGAGCAAGGAGCCCGATGTGGGACTCGATCCCAGGATGCTGGGATCATGACCTGAGCCGAAGGCAACCGCTTAACCAACTGAGCCACCCAGGCATCCCACTCATCATATTTTAAAGACTATTTACTTATGCTATCATATTTCTTTTCAAATATTTACTTATCCAAAATAAAAGCAAATGGGTAAATTTCCAGTTTATGAACCTGTCACTACATAACTAATTTAAATCTAATACGCTACATCAATGCTTTCAATATGGCGGCTACTAGCAACACGCAGCTACTGAAAACTTATGCAGACACTAATGAGACTGAGGAACTGAATTTTAAAATGCATTTAAATTTATTTAATTAATTGGCTGTTTGCCACCTATGTCGAGTGCTAACATACTGGGTAGGACACATATAGAGGACATAAGTCATTTTATGGCTAGGTATCACTTGGGATAATCATTCAAAATCTAAGTGGATTAACTGACTAGGTATTTCCATCACTAACTTGCAGTATTAACAGTGTCACTAAAACTGCTTGTCAACTGCTAGTGCCCAGATACTTAGGTAAATAAATACACCATTTCATTTTTAATAGAGTCTTACATAATATGTAGTAGGAAGGGGACAAAAATTGCAAGTATAACCAGCTCATTCTATTTATTTATTCTTCCTTTTAACTTTTTTCTGATTTTGTTTTATTATTATGGTCAATTAACCAGCACAGAGTATATCATTAACTTTTGATGTAGTGTTCAACAATTCATTAGTTGCATATAACACCCACTGCTCATGACCCCACGTGCTATTTGTTCTTTTAGTGAGAATTTATATAATGCCCACCAGAACAATCAGATGGGACCCTGTTCCAACTGATCGTACATTTATTCAGTGTCTGCTCTGTCCCAAGACTTCGAGCAGATGGTTGGCCTGGAAGAAGGTTAGGCAGTCCAGAAGGAGAGACCCCCAAAGTAGAAGGCAGTACAGAGTACTACAGTCTACGGGTTTTGGATGGACAGTTGCAGGGATGCCTGGGTGGCTCAGTCGGTTAAGCCTCTGCCTTGGGCTCAGGTCATGATCCCAGGGTCCTGGGGTCCAGCCCTGTATCCGGCTCCCTGCTCAGTGGAGAGTCTGCTTCTCCATCTCCTTTTAACCCTCCCCCTGTTCATATTCTCTCTCTTGCGCTTTCTCTCAAATAAATAATTTCTTAAAAAAAAAAAAAAAGTACAGTTGCAAGACTGAATCTGTAAGCACTCAGAGAAGCGTTCTTGGAATAGATTAAAATTTTGAAGACTTGAGGAGCTGGTAGGGAGCCGCCCTGGGGAGAGGACTTGCCTGAACCAAGATGGACGAAGAGGTACCATGCTGTCAGAGGACTGCATCAGTGGCTTGGTGAGGACGGGGATACGAAGGAACAGCAGGAGATACAATGAGGTTGACATCTCCAATGCCTCAAGGGATAAGCTAAAGAGTTTGATCTTTGTGTTCTAAGACAGAGGGAGAAATGCAAGGGTTTTAGGGACGGAAATGAAAAGTTCAGAGTGACAGTTGAGAAAGATCTCTCTGAAAGAGCCTGATTATGGAAAAAAAAAAAAAAAAAGAGAGAGAGAGAGAGAGAAGAAAAAGAAAAAATAAAGAAAATCACAGGAATTGGTGGAAAACACCGGCATGGCTCACAGCAATCCACAAGGAAGACCTTCATGAGATCCAGGGAAAAATGCCTGTTTTTACAAGAGGAGACACCTAGCAACTGCAACCATCAAGAGCTCCATCAAAAACCAGTAAGAAAAAGATCAGAGAAAAGAAAGAGAAAACCATCAGCTCACTTCTTTGGCTCTAGGCTTGCAAGACAAGTCCTTCTGCAGAGACCACTGATTTGCAACTGCTTGTAAACTACGGTTGCTGACCTCACAAGATAAATTTTCAGCACATGTACAGCCTAAAGTGAAGAAAGACACTTGTAGCAATAAGAAATGATAGTGGAAGTGAGGGAAGATAAGAGCTAAATGTTAGAAACCTTATCCTCTGGATGCTTCTGAAAAAACACAGATTCCTGGGCCCTCTCCCTAGAGATTCAGATTCAAGCAGATCCAGCGTGGTGGTGGTAGTTTGTGCTAAGGATTTTTACTTTATTACTTATTATTTAAAAAAATCTTAGGGCGCCTGGGTGGCTCAGTGGGTTAAGCCTCTGCCTTTGGCTCAGGTCCTGATCTCAGGGTCCTGGGATCGAGCCCCCCGTCGAGCTCTCTGCTCAGCGGGGAGCCTGCTTCCCCCTCTCTCTCTGCTTCTCTGCCTACTTGTGATCTCTGTCAAATAAATAAATAAAATATACTTAAATAAATAAATAATCTTAAAAAAAATCTAATTAAAAAATCCTAACCCCAGCCAGATTTGGACATTAGCAATAAGTGAATGCCCACAAAGTAACCCATCCCCTCAGAAGGTAAAATTTACATACAGTCGACCTGGTCTGGCCAGAAGCCTTCTCAGACCCTCCCTATAAATGGCTTCCCTTGCCAGGGGCTCGCAGGGAGGAGCAAAATGTGGGGGTGGGGGGGGGCAGGGGACTGGTGAAGCTGGCTGCTTAGGCTTTGCCCTTTCTATTTGCTGGTGACTGCTTTTAGCTGAGCTTTGAGATCATGCAGAGAAAGCAAGACGTCTTCTTCCCTGACTCCGCCCAGGTCTTCGTGTTCTAGTTAATGTCTTATCACACTGTTACGGCAAAACGTGCCAACAGTGGGAACAAAAGACCTCTTCCCGATCTTCAGTCCTGTCCTCTTACTCTAGGGAAAGACTCTAACATTTGACCCTATGCTGCAAGATTTTGTTTTCCTTTCTAATAAAAATTTTTAAAAATCTCTTATCAGAGAGGTTGACCATGAAACAGAAATAGGGGATCTCTTATGTCCCTTTGTCACCTAGGGTCCTACCAAATTTCTTCCCCTTCCAATCAGCAAATCAAGACTTTAAAAGATACATTCAAGAGAGCACCTGGGTGGCGCAGATGGTCTGGTGTTTAACTCTTGCTTCGGGCTCAGGTCATGATCTCAGGGTTGTGAGATGGAGCCCCACGAGGGACTCTGGGCTCAGCACAGGGTTCCGCACTCTGGGCTTGGAACTCTCCCTCTCCCTCTCCCCGTCCTGCCCCCTCTTTATCTCAAATAAATAATTAATTAAAAATAAAGATTCATTTAACATACACACATTAGGGTCATTTTTCTAAGTTGTCCTGAAAGCCAGTGCCCCTCTGAGCACAGATAGATGATGAGATCCTTGGTTCCCGCCCGGTGACTGGCACTTTGGACACTGTGGCAACGGAATCTGATTACAGCCAGGGTCCAGTCCCCCTGGGAGCAGAGAGAAGGACAGTTACTGCCCCATGAGTGGGTACCGTTGCCTTGTTAGTCACCGGCGAGCATTTATCAAGGTGCAAAATTCTCACACTACTTTGGTGGCAGACTTGGCCAGGCCAAACCAGATGTTCCTGAAAACGCACTCCCCCTTCTATAAGCAAAAACAAAAAACCCCCAAAGCTGCTGTTTCTACTACTCTCTGCTCCCTGCTCAGCGGGAAGTCTGTTTCTTTCTCTGCCCCTCCCCCTGCTCTCTCTCGCTCTCTCTCTCTGAAAAATATAAAATCTTAAAAACAAAAAAAACTACAGACTCTCAAAATCTTTAGGAATATGAAATGGGTCCCCAGGGGAAAAAGCAAAACAACTTTTAACATCTTAGGTGCATCCTGCTAAAAACTAGACAACGGGCCCCAAAAGGAGTTGCTCGTGCTAAATCCCATGACACCAAGTAGAGACTCAGTTGCAGTTTCAACTCTCCCAGAAACGGCTTTATTAAACCAGTGAATCAGAAATCACTTGATTTCTAAGTGATTTCTAAGCACTAGCAAGATCTACCTGAAAGACCCCGGCTTCCCCTTGAGGAAAGTGACCTCACAATAACCAATCTACTTTTCTGCCTAGTAGACCTCCTTGTCCCCACTTCCCTCTGCCTAAAAAAGTCTTTCATCTTGAGCAGCCCCTCGAGCTCCTTTCTGTCTGTTACATGGGATGCGAACTGATTTTTGCTCAAATAAACTCTTAAAATATTTACTATGCCTCAGTTTCTCTTTCATCAATTCAAATTAGCAAACATCTCACAATCACCTAGAGGAAACAGAAGGTAAGGTCTAAAAGCCATAGGGCAGCAGACCAGAACATGTCAGACCAGGATTTGTGGGGTAAGTGTCCTCAGCACACCAGCCATGACAGAGCCCAACGTCCGAAGTGCTTCCAGGTGATGCTCTCACAGATACCCTGGCCTCAAGGCTACGGCATGCGGAAGGACCGCCCGCTATCTCAGATGGACTGGAACATAGTGTTTTCTTGGCTTGGGGACTTGACAGCGTTTACATTTTTTAAATTACGTCTGACCTGAGCAAAACTGTAAATTTATTTCATTTTCTTTATTTGCAGAAATTAATCTTTCTCAACAAGGTCAGCAAGATTTGACTCTATACCTCGTATTTTCCCCATTTCTGCTGTGCCACTGGAAGTGTCCCGGTGTACCAGCTCGCCCGCTTTTCCGGTCATCTCTCCAACAGCTTCGCACACAGTGAACTTAATAGAGCAGTGACCTTTTAAACCACTTTGATGATTCCTGGGCAGCACTGTGATTCACATGCTATCCACCAGTAAGATTGATGTACCGATTATGTCTGAAACATGACAGCTACAAACTGACCTGAAGAAAATCTTGTGAAACTTTTTGCTCCCTGAACACTGCTCCGTCTTCCTTTCATAAAGTAGAACTAGACCCGTCTCTCCATCTTTGGTAACTTCAACATTTGCTTCACACACACACACACACACACAGAGTTGGAATGAACTTAAAGCCAACTCTAGATAACATATCCTGTTTCTTTCTTCAACTCTCAGACCTCTTCATCTTCCCTTTTAATACACATAATACCGTTTTTTCCTCAGATGTAGCTTGGAGTCAACACAGAAAGGAAACTTGCCAATCCTCTAAGCAAAGAAGCTAATTTTGACAAAATTACTATTGCTTGTCCAGGTTAATTATATTTTAGCAATACTGGGATGTAATTGGATCATCCACATTGTCCCTTCAATTTAATTACTTACAATGATAGTCATACACTTACTTAAATTTCAACATGTGTTTGGATTTCTAATCATCTTTTAAAATGTCTTCAAGAAGAGTACGCTCTAAAGCAGAGATGAGATGGAAAGTTATTTCTTAGTCAAAAGACTGTCATTCACCAAGCAGCATAATTAAAGGCAGGAGATACTGCCAATTCCCTCAGAAGGTTTCACCGAATTTTCGAAGTTAAAATAGGCAACTCGAATTGATTTATGCATCCTGATGGACTCTCAGTCAGGTGCCAAATATCTGTCAGAAACTTCTAGCTCACTTTTGAGAGAGGCTGTTTAAATCCTAGCATTACATGATTTAATTAAGCAAGAAAATGAAACCAGAAATCGAACTGAACAGGGAAGGGAAACAGTCTCCTGGAATTCACCAGTCTACCTCTCCACATTCCAGTCAACTCTTAAAGCACACCAAGGTCAAGAGCACAGCGCAGGTTAAAAAAAAGAGTGTATCACAAGGATGGTATGAGTAGTTGCTTAGGGCCAGAAGTATATTCACATAGATCACGAGACTGCAAATGTTAAACACATCTATTTTCTGATTTTGATCACATAAACAATATGGACGAGAGGTATAAATTTGATAAATATATGTATTTTTCTATTTCTGATGGAACACATGCACCGAAAAATACTACATTCACAACTGCATAACATAAAAACATCCTTCAAAAACAGAGGGAGATCACGAGGTGAAAAAGAAATCGACAGGGGACAAAACCAAAACTGCAAGCCGGATCGTATCACTCTGATTGAAACACATCAGTAGCTCATAAAATCATTCAGTATAAAACACATAACAGTGGTCCACAAGATTGTTCAAGACCTTCCCCTTCCTCAAACACCTCACCATCTTCATGTCCTGCCTCCTCTTTCTGCCTTTATCTGCAGCCAGGTTCCTCTTTGCTCTTTCCACAGTTCCCATCCCAGGAGTTTGTGCTTGTGTCCAATCACCCAGATACTCACTTAACAACACCCTCACTTTCATGGCTTGTTAATCCAAACTCACCTTACAGTACTGACCTTTTTTTTTTTTTTAAAGATTTTATTTATTTATTTGACAGACAGATCACAAGTTGGCAGAGAGGGCAGGCAGAGAGAGAGGGGGAAGCAGGCTCCCTGCTGAGCAGAGAGCCCGATTCGGGGCTTGGTCCCAGGACCCTGAGATCATGACCTGAGCCGAAGGCAGAGGCTTAACCCACTGAGCCACCCAGGTGCCCCTACAGTACTGACCTTTATAAAATATCACTACTCTTGATCCTCTTTGCTTTGCTTTGTTTGTCTTCGCAGCACTTGTCACCACCTTTCAGGCTTAGTTTCTCAGTTGTTGGGATTCCAACAAATATGAGTGAAGAGGGGTAGAGACTGTTTCCTGTAGTGCCTGGCACCTGGCAAGTTCTCAGTGCACTCTTATCAAACAAAGGAATGAGTAAAATTAGAGGAGTAAACGTGAGGTGGTCTGGGGGTGCTCTGGCGGCTTTCTGCAATACAAGAACCAATACAAGTCTTGAGTTTTAATGGCAACATGGTAGATGAGAGACAAAGCCTTGGGTCTGTGCTGGTTGGAAGTTGCAGCTGGGATCCTTGCATAAATTCTGCACCTACAAAATCTACCAGACTGAGAGGGGGATCAACAACGTCACGGACAGATTAGGTCTGAACTCAGGATACTGAATAAAAAAAGAAAAGGAGTCTCCCTTCAGTATTTGTAACTAAACAGCATTCTCCAATTGGCTGGATATCATGGTGAAACCATAGAAAATGAAAAAAAAAAAAAAAAGACGGTTTTAAAATAGCCATAGAGTCGCAGCAGTATACTCAGTTGAATGGTGACCCTCCCCCAACTCACATTCTCCTAGAAACCTCAGGATGTAATTTATTTGGAAATAGGATCTTTGCAGATACAATTAACTAAGATGACATCACCCTGGAGTATGATGGGCCCTAAATTCAATTTTTATAAATGAGGAGAAGAGATAGAGAATGAAAGACACGAAGGTCCGATGACCTTGTGCTTGCAGAGGCAAAGACTGGAGAGACACCAACAAGCCAAGGGACACCAAGGATTGCCAGAAGCCACCAAAAACTACAAGATGGGCATTGAATAGAGTCTTCCCAAGACACTGGCGGGAACATGGCCCCACTAACGCCTTGCCTGGGTGGCTAGCCTTCAGAACTCTGAGAGAATATATTTCTGTTGTCTTAAAGTTGTATGGTTTGTGCCACTCTGTCACGGAAGCCCTAGGAAACGAATATAACTGCCCATAAAGAAACTGTAATTAGACTGCCACCCTATCAGTAACGATGCAAGCCAGATACCACTGTCACCCTTCACAGGCTAAATGAAAACAGCTGTGCCTCGGGATGGTGTAGCTGGCTTCCTCACTTGGGAACAAGAACGAAATACATACGTTTGTGGATTAGTATGAGCAAACCCTCACTGATTCAACTTCTAAAATACTTCATAAAAATATGTTTTAAGAAGAAGGTAAACTACCTCATTAAAAAAAAAAAAAAATCTGAGGGGCGCCTGGGTGGCTCAGTGGGTTGAGCCTCTGCCTTCGGCTCAGGTCATGACCTCAGGATCCTGGGATCGAGCCCCACATCGGGCTCTCCACTTAGCGGGGAGCCTGCTTCCTCTTTCTCTGCCTGCCTCTCTGCCTACTTGTGATCTCTGTCTGTCAAATAAATAAATAATTATTTTAAAAAATCTGAGCTACAAGATAGAACGGTAAAGAAATAAACGCACAAACACGCAGGAAATTCAGGCAAAATAGATTGTGTAGAACAACAAAAATAACACTCTGATTTGGGCATATAAAACAAAATAAAGCAGGCACACCTGGGTGGCACAGTCCATTGAGCATCTCACTCTTGATTTTGTTCAGGTCGTGATATTGGGGTTGTCAGATGGAGCCCCACGTGGGGCTCTGGGCTGGGCGTGGAGCCCGCTTAAGATTCTCTCTCTGCCTCTCCCCCCCATCTCTTTCTCTCTCTTTCAAAAGAATAAATAAATAAATAAAACAAGATGAAGCAAAATACTGAAGGAGGTGATCAGAGTTAAATTACTCAGTATTACTCAGGAGTAAGGTAGAAATACCAATTAAGTTGAACTTTTTTTTATTTTAAAATTCTTGTTAAATATTCAATGTTAATTGTCAAAAGAACAGGAATAGAGTTATAAGGGACAAAACATAGACAGAAATAATGGAATATGAACAATAGAAACAGGTATGGAAAGAGTGTAACTAGAAAAAGCGGGGCCAGTATAAAGCTGAGAATGATACTATAGGAATATTTCTAAATATATTGGTAATACAGTAAACATAAATGGATCAAATACACCAGGTAGAAGACAGACTGACACACTGAATTTAAAAATATACCGTATTTTTTTTAAAGATTTTATTTATTTGACAGAGACAGAGAGAGAGAACACAAGCAAGGGGAGCAGCAGAAGGACAGGGAGAAGCAGGAGATCCACTGACCAGGGAGCCTGATGCAGGACTTGATCCCAGGATCCCAAGATGATGACCTGAGCCAAAGGCAGATGCTGAACTGACTGAGTCCCCCAGATGCCCCAAAATTATACCATATGTTATTTCAAGCAACCTACCTAAGACTGAAAGACATATTAAGGTTGAAAATAAGAGGATGAAAAATATGTGCCAGGCAAATAATAATCAAGAATAGACATATGTTAATATCAAAATAAAAGCTTAAAAACAAACAAAAAAAAGCAGCAGAAGAGATGGAGGCTCACTTTGTAATGATAAAAGACACAATTAACCAATAAGATTTGGCAATTCTAACCTCATTCACATCAAATAATATAGCTTCGAAATATATAAAGCAAAAATCCAAATAATTATCTGCAGGAGTAGGAAAATCCATCATAACAAGTTTTTAAAATTATTCCTGAGTCTAAAATGGACAGATCAAGAAAAATATTCATAAATGTACAAAAAATTAAATAGCATAATAAGCTTCATTAAATAGCCAGAGACGGTTGTGTTTCATCTACCCTGAAATCAGAGAATTCTTATTCTTTTATTTTTTTTAATTTTTTTAAAAGATTTTATTTATTTATTTGACAGAGATCACAAGCAGGCAGAGGAAAAAGGCAGAGAGGAGGAAGCAGGCTCCCTGCTGAGCAGAGAGACTGATGCGGGGCTCGATCCCAGGACCCTGGGATCATGACCTGAGCCGAAGGCAAAGGGTTTAACCCTCTGAGCCACCCAGGTGCCCCAGAGAGAATTCTTACTCTTTTAAAGCCTACATGCAACATTTAACCAAACTGAGCAGATTCTAGCTTACAAACTGAGTCTCAATGAATTACAAAAATGGCATCAACCACATTCTCCAACCACAATTTAATTAGAAATAAACAAAAATCAACTGAAAAATAGAGATATAAATTTAGAAAATAATTTATATAACTCCTGGATCAATGAACTGAATGTCCAACTTATTAAGTTAAAAATAAACAGATCAGACACTGTTGGTAATTTCAAAGTACACACTAACAGTGCTAATTAACTGTACATTTCCCCCTCAAATAAATTATTAAATTCATATGATATAATAATATGTAAGTGTTTGATTTAAATGGAAAAGAAAGAATACATCGAACATTATTTTTAACAATTATATATAATCTCAATCTTTAAATTTTATATACATATTGATTTGTCATGTGAGCTAAAAAAATTTTTTTATTAAAGTATAATATACAGTGTTACATTAGTTTCAGGTATACAATATAATGATTCAACAATTCAACAGAGTACTCAGGGCTCAACTGGATAAGCCTACTCTTAATTCCCTTTATTCCACCCCTCCCTCTGGCCCACCCCACCAGCAACCATCAATTCGTTCTCTGTATTTGAAGGTCTGATTCTGCTTTTCACTTGTTTGTTTATTCATTTGGTCGTTTTTAGATTCCACATATGAGTGAGATCATATGGTATCTGTCATTTTCAGTCTGACATATTTCACTTAGCCTAATACCCTCTAGGTCCATCCGTGTTGTCAAAAATGGCACAACCGCCTCCTTTTTCATGGATGACTAATATTCCATTTTATACATTCCATTTTATACATTATCCATTTATACATTTGTACATTATAAATATACATTTATACATTTTATACAAAATTCCATCCCTCCTTTTACACTTAAAACTGAAATTCTACTAGAAGAAACAGTTGCTCTTTTATGCTATTTACTGTATATTCAATGATTTATTTACAGCGCTATGAACTTAAGGATAGTTATTGGATGCTGTGAGTTATAGTCTGTTATTTTCATCATTGATTGTATTGCTCGGATTGTCCAGGCTTTGGTCATTAGCAGTTCCTCTAAGTTGGCTTCTGTGGTCTTTCATCACGCCACTGCCAACTTTCAAGCATCTCCTTATCTTCTGGCTCTAGGAGCTATTTCAGGCTCATCTCCTACCGAATCCACAATTTCTCCAACAAGCCCTCCAACCTTTTGTTGGAGAACGGGATGTGAAACCGGAATCTGGGTGCTAGGTGTGCTTGCTGACGTAACCCAGCATATATGGAGAAATAGAAATAAAACTGCATCTTTGTTTTGGGCCAACTGTCATGGAAGTAATAAGAGTGACAGCTGACAACACAAGCAGAGCAGACTGCATCCAGTTGTAACTTTCAGTCGCCTCCGGGGGCCATCTTTGCGTCTCTGCTCCCTCCTGGCCCAGGAGACCCAGAAGCCCTGGGCATTCTGCTCCTGCCACCTGACTTGCTTCACCAAATCAGAGAATGTAGGTCTTGCTCACAGATGACTTCTACGGAGCCAGAATAGTACCTTCTATGCTTACCAAAAAATATAGATAAGTCCTGAACCATAACAAGTGGTGTCCAACTTGGCAAAGAGACCCCCTTGTCACTGGAGGCTGTGCTGGGTTCAGCCCTGAGTCAGAAAACAGACTCCCTAACCTCCCTGCTGACCCTGTGCAGCTGATGTCCTCAGCCAGAATCCTAGCCCCAGCTCTCTAACCTGAGACACAGTGCTCTTCTCTCCCAAGAGCTGCAAGCGGGAAACTGGCATAAGATTTGAAATGTAAATGACCCCAGGCAATGTGTTGACCTAAATTTTCTGTCAGTGATTTAGGACGTATTCCATGGCTCTGGGCAGGAACAAAAAGAGAGTTGGACAATTCTCCCCATGAATAATCTCCAGCAACTTCGGGGCCAGATTTTGACTTCAGGTCTCTGCACATAACTCAGTAATGTTTTCATCTTGGGGAAATCAACAGGCCCTCTGCACTGTGAATACAATATTGAGCTCAAAATAGTCAGTACTTAGGAAAAGACAGATGATGCCAGAGCCTGGAATCTTTAAAAGATTTAGTAAACAGAAAATCATGCTTTGGAGATACACAGAAAAAGACAAGTAAATCTTAATAAATTTGAGAGGCACAGACGTATAAATAACACACGGACAGGAAGCCTAGATGATTAAGATCAATGCTCAGAGGGGACGCTAGGATGCCTGGTGTTCATACTCCCAGAATCCACACAAATAAAAGGAAATCTGAGCTCTAAAAACGTGGCTTGTGTAATGTTGAAATACTACACCCTCTTTTTTTTTTCTCCCCCTCAATGGAGAGTTTTGGTGATATCCAGTCAGCCCTATAACATGAGTAATCGTTTTACACTATTATCACACCCAAGTTAAACATCCCAAGTTAGCATGAATAAAGGAGTCTCGTTTCTAAATAACAGAATAAAGCTTATACGTATTTTTTAAAAGATTTTATTTATTTATTTGACAGACAGAGATCACGAGTAGGCAGAGAGGCAGGCAGAGAGAGAGAGGGGGAAGCAGGCTCCCTGCTGAGTGCAGAGCCCAATGTGGGGCTCGATCCCAGGACTCTGGGATCATGACCTGAGATGAAGGCAGAGGCTTAATCCACTGAGCCACCCAGGTGCCCCACATATTTTTTTTTTTTTAAATTGTGTCTTCATATTTATTCTACTTTGGTGTCCTTTTCAAAGAGGAACCAACCATACACTCAACAATGTATTTGAAATCTTTCTGTAGACGTTCACCAAGAAAGTTCACCTTCTTTCCTCCTGCAAAGCAAGTGGCTTTCTTTCACTGAAAGTGGAAATGTATCAATAGGTATGAATATTATCGATATGTTGCTCTTCGCAACATCCTGGTCTATAATTAATTATACTTCATAGTGTATAGTTATAGATGTTATCTTTGCAAATCAAAGAAATAAATTTTCACAGACATTCCGCTAAACTTCATTTAAGGTTAGCTTTTCAAGAGTCAGCCAAGGGGCCACACACTCTGGCCCAGGAAATAACGTAACAACAAGCACATTCATTGTGTGGGTGGATTTATGGCAGGAAGTATGGATGGTCCCAACCGAGCCCAGAACGAACAGGTATTTCACATGCAGGGAAAGAACCAGTTAGAGTACGTCATTGCACCTTGAGGTGCTTCTCTGAGCAGGAATAAAAGGTGATCTGCCCATAAAACAGCCATTAAGTTCATTATAATGGACAAGGGAAAAGGCCACTCATTTACACCAAAATTCTGCTGCAAGGATTCACTCCTTCCTGCTCTTCAAACCACCAAAGAATCTTCAGAGAGAGTCCTTTCAATCTAATTCCCGGCCAGTGTCATCCATTCTTTATGTAAATTTGCTTATACTCTTCCGTATGTGTCAAAACCATCAAGCAGTCACTTAAGAGCATTGGGCTGGTGGCAGGAAAGAGGCCAGGAGATAGCAGGTTTCTATGGATACCTGCCCTTAAGCAATGGAGATCGTGCCCCCCCCAATGGTTGTCAAAATAAAGAGGAGCTAGGGCTTTGGGGACAGTACGAGAGATAGATATCACTGCGCTTCTCCCATATGGAATAAAATCTGACCATCAGATGACAAATAAAAGCAGAACTTCATGGTCAATGTGTACTTTCCATTCATCTCTCTGTATTCTAGAACCATCTACCACTTAACCTTGCTGAAAGGTTATTTTCTCCTATTTTGTGATAATAAATGTGCTGCTTTAATCACAGTTTCTCAGGACACTGCTCCCCTTTACACACACACACACACACACACACACACACACTCATAAATATTTCTAGCATTCTCTACTTCTACTTATATATCCATCAACTAATAATTTTTCTTCTACCAAAATAGAAATTCCTTATGGTTGAGAATTTCATTTCTTTTTTTTCTTTTAAGATTTTATTTACTTAGAGAGAGACAGCCAGCATGAGTGGGAGGGGCATAGAGAGAGAGAGAAAGAGAGAGAATCTCAAGCAGACTCCACACTGAGCTTGAAGCCCAACAGGGGGCTTGATCCCAGGACCCTGAGATCATGACCTAAGCTGAAACCAAGAGCCAGACACTTAACCAACTATGCTACCCAGGTACCCCATTTTTTCCTTAGACTAGCAGCTAATATAATACCTGTTACAGAGCAGACATTGAAATGCTGGATAAATCCTGTTTGCAAGGCGAGGCAGGAAGCAAGAGCGGAAGAAACGAAGGGAAGGAGGGATAGAAAGAAAAACCATTGACACACTCTAAAAATCACAACACTCATTTGCTAAACTCTAGTCTCTTCTTACTCTCGGTATAAAAAAATGTGCCTAAATCTGTGCAGCTAGGTGCAGAAGAGATCCTTGGCTTAGGAAAGAGAAAAAAAAAATAAACTTTTTTCTATGGTTGGATAATGGTTCATTGATCACATGGTCTTTAAATCAGGATTCAGATGATTAGGCAAGAAAATATGATCAGATATAACCAGTAAAATAGCAATTTAGCATAATATGGAACTTTAAAATTCTTAATATTAATCAATTATATCGGGCAAGGCAGTGTAAAATGACTTCATTGCCAAATAATCAAATCATTTCATGCTGCAAATAAAATATCTTGTTAATTTAATTTTCTCTGTTAAAAATTAACTTTTCTTTCTTCATGATGCTTGCTTTAGGTTTTTCTCTGTCATTTCGATGTTTCATTGCTCAACCCTCCTATAGCTTCACATAATACAAATTAATTGTATCCAAATGATGATTCACATTGTCACGAATGTGAATTTCATGGGATTTTCTTTTTTAGCTAATAAGGAAAAGGGGAAAACTTAGAGTCAGAAGGGGCAGCTGACTCGCACAGCAGAACATTCGTGGTTGGAGGGGCTGAGGACATTCCAGGAGCATCACTACTTTCTACTTCCAACCATGGGCAGCTTTTAACTATCTACAGCTCAGAATGTAAGGCCAATATGTTCTAAGATGAAAGGGTCCATATTCAGCTCTTGCCTTATTAAATGTCCACAAACATCACTGCAAAGGAAGATACTATTTTTTTAGGCCTCCTAATTATCTCTAGAAATAGACACTTGCTTCATTTTAAAAATCAGAGAATTGATGTTCAAGATTTAAATCAGTCTGCCTGGTAATTTCTTTGACATCCGCCGTGGCAACATTTTTCTAGATATGTCTCCTAAGGCAAGGGAAACAAATGCAAAAATAAACCATACATCAAAGTAAAAAGCTTTTGCCCAGCCAAGAAAAGCATCAACGAAATGACAAGGCAACCTTTTGAATGGAAGAAGATACTTGCAAGGGACATATCTGATAAGGGGTTAGTATCCAAAATATTTAAGGAATTCCTATGACTCACCACCAAAAAATAAATAAATAAATAAAATAAATCAGACAATCTGATTTTAAAAAATGCACAGAGGACCTGAATAGAGATTTTTCCAAAGAAGACATACAGATGGCCAACAGGCATATGAAAAGATACTTAGCATCACTCATTATCAGGGAAAAGCAAACCAAAACCACATGGAGATACCACTTCACACCAGCCGGAATGGCTAAAATCAAAAAGAAAAGAAATAACAAGTAGGCCAGGATGTGGAGAAAAAGGACCCCTCTTGCACTGTTGGTGGGAATGCAAACCGAAACCGGTGCGGCCACTTGGATATGCCTCAGAAAATTCACAATATAAATATCATATGATCCAATAATTCCACTACTGAGTATTTACCCCAGGAAAGTTAAACACTATTTGGAAAAAAAAAAAAAAACGCATCCCTCTGTTTCTTTCAGCATTATTTACAATAGCCAAGAAATGAGAACAACCTAAGCGTCCATCGACAGGTGACAGGAAAAGGAAGATGTGTGTCTACGTACATATATATACATACATACATACATAGAATAGAATGTTCTATTCTAGATGAGATCTTGCCATTTGTGACAACATGGATGGACCCAGAGGGTAAATAACACAGACTGAAAAAGACAAATACCATAGGATTTCACTTACATGTGCGATCTTAAAAACCAAATGAATAAACAAACAAAAAAGCAGATTAGAACCTATAAATACACAGAGGACACTGGGAGATGGAGAGGAGAAGTGAGTTGGGGGAAATTGGAAGGGGAGACGAACCATGAGAGACTGTGGACTCTGAGACACAAACTGAGGGTTTTGGAGGGGAGGAGGAGGGGATTGGGTGAGCCCGGTGGTGGGTATTAAGGAGGTCATGGATTGCATGGAGCACTGGGTGTGGTGCATAAACAATGAACGCTGGAACGCTGAAAAGAAATAAAATTAAATAAATAAAATTTAAAAAAAAGAACCTATAATACAGAGGGCAAATTAATAGTTGCCAGAGGAGAGGGATGGGGAATGGGAGATGCAGGCTTCCAATTATGGAATGAAGAAGTAGAAGGAATAAAAGGAACAGCATAGGGAATAGAATCGGTGCTACTGTAGGGGAATTGCAAGGTGACAGGTGGCAGCTACGTTGGTGGTGAGCACAGCATAAAGCAGAGAGTTGCTGAATTACTATGTTGTACACCTGAAACTAATGCCACATGGTGTGTCAACTACACAGAAAGAAATGATAATCTATCAACCACTTTGCTGCTTCCCATCCTCTTCCCATTTCTGAACAAAGACCCACTTTCAAAGAAGGCATCTCATTGCCTCTCAGTTTCTAGACCTCTAAAGGGAAATAAAAATCAGGAGTCCCAGGGCTGGACTAGAAGTTCAATAAAATAGCCACAAAATTGTTCTAAGCTCAGCGACAGTGGAACATATGAACAAGGAGATGGTGTTTATTTTTGAGAGACTAATAATTTTCATAAGAATAGGCATTTCAACTGGGTAGCAAGCCCTCCAATGGCAATGCTAGGACAGTATCACAAGGAAAGGGATTTCTCTGAAAAACAACAACACAGGTACTTAATACTTTTCCAAAGAAAAATATTTTTATTTTAAAAATTGGCTCTGGATATTAATTCATGAATTAATGGGCCAAACAACAGAGAAAAATAATTTGGTCTTTTCCCCTAAATAATGTTATTCTTTCAGTTTTTCCTACAATATTGATGACATCTTGTCTTGTCGTACATTTCATCAAATAAAATGAAATAAATTCCTTAGTAATCCTGAAATGATTCTGCCTTAATTTTGTAATTTACTTAAAGAATAAGAAAATACAAACCACATACCAGCAAAATGAGCCCACTAAGGTAGCTTATCTTAAAAATATTAATAACATTTCTCCATATAAAAATTCACAAAAGGGGCATCTGGGTGGCTCAGTGGGTTAAGCCTCTGCCCTCGGCTCAGGTCATGATCTCAGGGTCCTGGGATCAAGCCCCGCATTGGGCTCTCTGCTTGGTGGGGAGCCTGCTTCTCTCTCTCTCTCTCTCTCTCTCTCTGCCTGCCTCTCTGCCTACTGGTGATCTCTCTGTCAAATAAGTAATTTTTAAAAAATTCACAAAAAATTTAGGGGTACAAAACTAAAGAAAAACAAATGACCAGATTCATTTTCAACTGGATGTCTTTTCAACTCTTCTTTGAAGTGTATAACACTTGATAACTAACTAGATCTAATAACCCTCTGCCATTTCCACAGTGCAGACCAATGCTTTACTTACAGCAAGAAAGTGGCATATCGAAAAGTCATTTTCTAAACAGCTTTCAGGTCAACATGTAACTGATGGAAGGAAAACATTTTTTTCTCTGAAGCTGCCATGTGCATCACAATGTAGAGATGGAAGTAAGCTATGGGAAAGAAGCCTTAAGTGAAATGTGTAGAACAAAAAACTGGTCTTTAGTCAGTTTCCAGAATTCCCTGACATCGCCATGTTGTCCACGATATTCCTCAAGCCAGAAGCATCTGCACTGTCTCCACTTCTTCTGCAATTAAAATCTGGCCATTTCAGGTCTTGCCACATCTGGTTCCATAACCTGCCCTATAGCAAGGTCTTAACCATTTCTTTCCCTTTACCCCCACTATTTTGCTGGTTCGGTTTCATCACTGTTCACCTCTCCTGCTTCACCTGTTAAAATTTATCACCTAAGAGGCACCTGGGTGGCTCAATCAGTTAAGCGTCCGACTCTTGAATTTAGCCTAGGTCTTGATCTCAGGATCATGAGTTCACGCCCCACACTGGGTTCCATTCTGGGCATGGAGTTTACTTTAAAAAAAAAAAAAAGAAAAAAAATGAAACTAAAATAAAAATTTATCATCTAAGAACAAAATCTAATCATACCTCTGTGCTACTCAAAAACCTTTGATACTTGCCTGTGTTCCACTGACTAATAATCAAACTCCTTAGTAGAGCCTGATCTATGTGGCTTCCAACACTCCACCCCACAGACTTCCTCCTCATTGCCCCATATTTTCTTCACTAACCCTGAGAGAATCCTGCATCTGCACCTTTGAACTCGCTATTCCATTCTCTCCCCTCATTTTCAGCTTCCATTTTTCTAGGCTGAACGAAAATGTCCCCATGGCTGGTTTCCCTTGATCCCGCAGTTAGAATTTATGACCTTTTCTCTATTTGTTTCTCATGCACTTGACTTCTTCATCTACTGCACTTTTTATAATCTGTACAAACAGTAGTTGTACACAATTACAGTGAGTTGAGAAATAGTCTTCCCAACTCTGTTTTCCAAGGCTAGGCACAAAAAGTGGCACACAGTTTTTACTACACGCATATTTAATGACCAGTGTCTTAAACCACAGTGGGATGAGTCTTGCACCACATTTTTGTGTCTCATGCAATGAAACATTTTCTGTGTGTGTGTTCATTGCTCATAAAGGACCAATGAGGAATACAGTATATGAAATTATTTGAAAGGTTATTTTTTATTTTCTTTTCCTCCTTGAGAAAAGGATACTCTAAACACATAGAAGACCATTTTCATGTAATTTATAATGTCCATTCCCTGTCTTCTATGCTCTTATCTACAGAAATAAACTCTTGATTAGATCAACCACCATTCAGAAGTCAACCTTGGCTTTTAAATGTCAAATAAATTAGGGGCTTCACTGAAATAAGTGCTTAATTTGATGAAAGCAACCAAACATCAAAAGCAATGGTTTTTGGATCAACTATAAGTAGGGGAAATCATCATGGCATCGCCATCCACCATCCACCCACCCATCCATCCATCCATCCATCCATCCATCCACCCTTGTGGTATTTACTGAATGCCAGGTATGTTCCAGACATTGACCTGATCATGGGAATACAAAGTTGAATAAATGGTTCCACGCATCTGGGTTTTCCTTCATACATGGAAGCACCCGGTTCGCAAAATCAACCAAGTGTTTTTTGGAAAATCCATTCTAACAACAACATCTTTGCTCACAGAACGCAACAGGCTTATTTTAGCCCTAATACATCATTGATATTCCAATGAATATCCTTTTACATTCCCTTAAATCCAAATAAAAATAGAAGACATCGCAACAGCCAAAGTGACTAAATAACAGTTGCAACAGTAATGAGAGATGTTCTTAAGATTAAATACTTTGCAATCACGGAAGTCAGGAAGCTTTGCAAAATCTGTGCACTCTCTTGTCAAGTCACTGTCAGCCATAGCATGCATCACTAACCAGGCCACAGGCAGAAAGGTGTTCCATTAGCAGCTTAAGAAGGATCATTTTTCATTTCTAGCTGTGAGCCCACATTACAAATTCCTCGGTAATAAAGTTTCAGAACTTTCCAATGGATTCTGAAGTTGCTGTGTGATCAGAGTCAACGTTATGCAAACTGGAGTATCAAAGAGAGAATAAGGGTAAGGGGGAAGTTTTCACCATGAGCGCTTCCTAATTCTGCTCCAATATCCCTGCAACTCGTGCTTGGCTGATGCTCTCTTGTTTCCATACACCATGATGACCCTAACACCTGGGATGTCTTTCCTTTTCACAGCCCAGAAGTAATCTAAACTTACTGGGTGGCCCATCCTTAGCCTTTTCACATTCAGGTTCTTTTTTTACCTCCCTCCTAAAATTGCTCAGTTTACCAAGAGGCTGCAGGGAACGATGATGACCGTGATGATGATGACGATGACGATGGTTGTTATTATTCAGTTATGACTCTGACAGTGATAGCTATCGATTCTAATCCTCTTTTTTAAAGATTATCTTAATTGAGGATGGTTGACACACAACATGGCATCAGTTGCCAGTGTGCAACATAGAGACTCAACAACTCTATACTCTATGCTTTGCTCACAGGTGTCGCTAACATCTGTCACCACATGACGCTATTCCAATACCATTGAGTCTACTCTCTGTGCTGCACCTTTCATCCCTTGGCTTACTCATCGCGTAACTGGAAGCCTGCGTCTCCTACTCCCCTTTGCCCATTTTGCCCATGGCCCGCTCCCGCCCCTGTGGCAACCATCAGCTTGTTCTCTGTATTTATAGGTCTGCTTCTGCTTTTTTGTCTGTTTATTTATTTCTAACCCTCTTCTTTTTAAAAAAAAATATTTTATTTACTTATTTGAAAGAGAGACAGCATGAGTCAGGGGGAGGAGAAGAAGGAGAAGCAGAGTTTCTGCTGAGCAGGGAGCCCAATGTGGGGCTTGATCCCAGGACCCTGGGATCATGACCCCAACCGAAGGCAGCCGCTTAACTGATGGAGCCACCCAGGCACCCCTTTAACCCTCTTCTTCAAACCTGCTGCGTCATGTGTCACTGCTGTCCTCTTGATCCCAGAAACCATCTCGATTTCTCACTTTTTTTCAATACTTCTTCTTTTGGGGTTTGTTTGAGTATTTCTTTGTGTCTTCTTTCTGCAAGAATTCTCAAAGATTCTACTCTTAGTTCCCTAGAGCATCACATTTCAAACTTTAACGTGTACATGAATCATCTGGGAACCATACTGAAAATGCATATTCTGATTCAGGAGTGAGGTCTGGGATGATCCATTCTAATAAGCTCTCAGGCGACAATGATGATGCTGCCCCTCAGATCACACAGTGAATTTAAAGACTCTAGTCAGGTATTAATACAGTCCCTCCTGCACAAATAAGGCTCCTGAGCATTTGAAATGTGGCCAGTCTTTTTTTTTTTTTTAAAGATTTTATTTATTTATTTGACAGACAGAGATTACAAGTAGGCAGAGAGGCAGGCAGAGAGAGAGGAAGGGAAGCAGACTTCCCGCTGAGCAGAGAGCCCAATGTGGGGCTCGATCGCAGGACCCTGGGATCATGAAATGAGCTGAAGGCAGAGGCTTTAACCCACTGAGCCACCCAGGTGCCCCAAAATGTGGCCAGTCTTAACTGTCATCTCCTGTCTATATAAAATATTCACCACAACTCAAAGATCCTAGCATGGAAAAAAACTGTAAAATATCTCATTAATGTGTTTATATTGATTGCATATTAAAACATTATTTTACATATGGAGATATAAGCAAAATACCTAATATTTTCATGAGAATATTAAAATCATATTTTAATATAAAAATATTTTAATATAAAAATAATATTAAATATATTATAAAATTCCACATGTTTATTTTTAACTTTTTTAACATGCATGACAAAAGTTTAAAATTACATATGTGGCCCATTTTATTATAGTTTTATCAGTCAGTATGGTCCAGGCAGAGGCAGACCCTCCACAAACGCATGAAGTTGAAAATTAATAGTCTCCTATTACATCAGTGTCTTCCAGGGCCCGTGATGGCCTCTAGCAAGTTTGCATTTGTAATTGTGTCTTCTTTTCCTTTTACAGGACACTCCAAATTGCATGAGCTTCAAGCCTCATAAACCCGAATGTGCTCTGTTGACTCTATACAGGGTAATTCACTGCCAGGCTTCCGCTCCCAATGCCATGCTCCGAGTCAGCTGTCCTCGTCCTCCTAAATTTTTCTCTGCCCTCCAGCCTCATGTTTCCAACTGCCTGAGTCATCCCGTTTTAGTCATCCCATTATCATAACCCTTTATGCCGCCTGAAAACAATTATTCTTACTTGTGGCAGATTATTAATCTCCTCGGGTATTTGCTGATGCTGTTCTCCCAGCCAGATGGCTCAGCGGCTCTGGGCCTACAGAAATCCTCACCATCCTCCGGAGACCACCACTCACCTGGACATCGCACCTGACTCTTCCAGACCATAATGAGCACTCCTCCGGCACCCCTGTGTCATCCTTTCATGTTACTTTTTTTCAGGGACTATTGCCCTTCTTGGGGGCAATTGAAAATGAAATTCTTCATTTCAGCAGTTATACAACAACAATACTTATCAAGCAAGCATTTTTGTCCTGCGTTGTACTGAGACCTTTAATGAGCAGAAAGCAACATAAAACAGCCACATCAAATGCTACATAATGGATATGGGGAATGCTCTGGTAGGCTCGTTCCTAAAAACCCACTGCCCACCCTTGCTTTCCACAACTGTCCAAGGGTGCGTGCAAGACAGCAGGGGACACCTGCTTCTTGGGCTGAACTCCTGGTTCGTGGGGCTAAAGTTTCTGCTCTTCCCAGTTAGGGCTCAACCATCTTCTGTTCTCATCGTGCCAACAGCCACACTCTGCCAATGCCGGCTCCGGCCCCTGGGTTCCTTGGGCTCTGCGAGCTCCCCTTCCCCGGCTCTGCGCAGCCATAGACCCTGCAGCAGCTCGTGCTCACAGAGCCTGCCTGCCACCAGCAGCACATGGCCAAGACCAAACACAGATCTCCCCTGCTGGCACGTGAGCTTGGAGATGACCCATCCTCCACAATGTTCTCCGCATCCTCCTCAGTGAATATGGGAAAGGGAACCACAAGACTTTAGCCGCTGAACCTCCAGCTCTTCTCACTCACGCTACACCAGAGACTCACTTTTTGAGTTACTGGATCTTCTGAGGGCCCCAGTACATGTTTGCTCTGTCCCACCCGGCGGTCTATTACATTACATCAGCTTTCTAGACTTTTGAGTTTTAGCGTAGTTTTTTAATCCTTGTATTAGTTTTCTCTCCCTCAGTAGGTAGTAAGCTTAAGAAAGGGAGGGTCATTCGTCCTTTCTGTTGGAGGCATGATACTCCATAGTGTATATGGACCACATCTTCCTTATCCATTCATCCGTTGAAGGGCATCTTGGTTCTTTCCACAGTTTGGCGACCGTGGCCATTGCTGCTATAAACATTGGGGTACAGATGGCCCTTCTTTTCACTACATCTGTATCCTTGGGGTAAATAAACAGTAGTAGCAACATGGACGGGACTGGAAGAGATTATGCTGAGTGAAATAAGTCAAGCAGAGAGAGTCAAGTATCATAAGGTTTCACTTATTTGTGGAGCATAACAAACAACATGGAGGACAAGGGTAGATGGAGAGGAGAAGGGAGTTGAGGGAAATTGGAAGGGGAGGTGAACCATAAGAGACTATGGACTCTGAAAAACAACCTGAGGGTTTCAAAGGGGCGGGGGTGGGAGGTTGGGGGAACCAGGTGGTGGGTACTAGGGAGGGCACGGATTGCATGGAGGACTGGGTGTGGTGAAAAAACAATGAATACTGTTAACGCTGAAAAGAAATAAAACATTTAAAAATTTAAAAAAAAAAAGAAAAAAAAAAAGAAGAAAGGGAGGGTCATCACTTGCATGCATTTGAATCCGAAGCAGGATACTGGAGTTAAGAACCTCAGTATTTCATGACTTGGATTCAAATCTGCATCTGCCACCTGCAAAGTGCCTGACAGAGGATGAATGCCTAATCACCTCTGAAGCACCTATTTGTCTACGGATTCAAAGCGGTACATACACCACGATGTGGACAGCAGAAGTACCAACAATAGGCAAATTACGGCAAGAGTCCAAATGCCCACTGACCGATGAATGGATAAATAAGATGTGGTAACTACACACAATGGACTATTATTCAGCCTTCAAAAAGAATAAAACCTTGCCATTTGCAACATTGTGGATGAAACTAGAGGGTATTAGGCTAAATGAAACAACTTAGAGAAAGACAAATAACATATGATTTCGTCATACGTGGAATTTAAGGAACAAAACAGATGAATGTATGAGAAGGGGAAAAAAGAGAGGGAGAGAGAGGGAGGGAAACAAGCCATAGAGACTCATAACAATAACAACAGAGGGTTGAGGGAGGGAGGTGGGTGGGGGATGGGCTAGATGGGGGATGGGTATTGGGGAGGGCACTTGTTATGATGAGCACTGGGTGTTAAAGGTAAGTGATGAACCATTGATTTCTACTCCTGAAACCAACGTTGCACTGTATATTAACTAACCAGAATTTAAATTAAAAAAATAATAATATTATAATGCACTATTTGTCTCTATATATACTGGTTGTAAAAATGACACCTCTTCATAAGATCTTTGTGAGGATTAAATAAAATAGTACAATAGAAAAGCAATCAAAACAACATGGCACCAGCATAAAAACAGACACACTGATCAACTGAACAGAACAGAGAGCCCAGAAATAAACCCATGCTTACAAGGTCAACAAATCTATCACAAAGGAGGCAAGAATATCTAATAGGGAAAAGATCTGTCTTTTCAGCAAATGGTGTTGGGAAAACTGGGCAGGAACATGCAAAAGAATGAAACTAGACCTCTAACACCATTCACAAAAATAAACCCAAAATGAATTAAAGACCTAAATGTGAGATCTGAAACTATAAAAACCCTAGAAGAGAACACAGGCAGTAATTTCTCTGACATCAGCCACAGCAACATTTTTCTAGAAATATCTCCTCAGGCAAGGGTAACAAAAGCAAAACAACAACAGAAACAATTGGGACTACATCAAAATACAAAATTTTTACACAGCACAGGAAAACCATCAACAAAACTAAAAGACAACCTACTTACTGAATGGGAGAAGACATTTGCAAATGATATATATGATAAGGTTTTTTTTTTTTTTTTTTTTTTTTTAAAGATTTTATTTATTTATTTGACAGGCAGAGATCACAAGTAGGCAGAGAGGTGGGCAGAGAGAGAGAGAGAGAGGAAGGGAAGCAGGCTCCCTGCTGAGCAGAGAGCCCGATGCGGGGCTCGATCCCAGGACCCTGGGATCATGACCCGAGCCGAAGGCAGAGGCTTTAACCCACTGAGCCACCCAGGCGCCCCATGATAAGGTTTTAATACCCAAAATGTATAAGGAACTTATACAACTCAACAGCAAAAAAAAAATGTGATTAAAAAATGGGCAGAGGACCCAAATAAACACTTTTCCAAAGAAGACATCCAGATGGCCAAGAGACATATGAAAAGATGCTCAACATCACTCATCATCAGGGAAATGCAAATCAAAACCATAATGAACTACCATCTCACACCTGTCAGGATGGCTAAAATCAAAAACACAAGAAACAGCAAGTGTTGGTGAGGATGTGGAAAAAAGGAACCCTTGGGCACCTTGGGAATGAAAACTGGTGCAGCCATTGTGGAAACCAGTATGAAGGTTCTTTTTTTTTTTAAGATTTTATTTATTTGAAAGAGATCACAAGTAGGCAGAGAGGCAGACAGAGAGAGAGAGAGGGAAGCAGGCTCCCCACTGAGCAGAGAGCCCGATGTGGGACTTGATCCCAGGACCCTGAGATCATGACCCGAGCTGAAGGCAGCGGCTTAACCCACTGAGCCACCCAGGCGCCCCAAGTATGAAGGTTCTTCAAAAAAACAGAAATACCATGTGACCCAATAATTCCAATACCGGGTATTTACCCAAAGAAAGCAAAAACACTAATTTGAAAAGATAAATGCATCTCTATGTCTATTGCAGCATTATTTACAACAGCCAAGCTATGGAAATAGCCCAAGTATCCACTGACAGATGAATGGATAAGAAAGATGTGGTCTAAATATGCAATGGAATATTAATCATCCATAAAAAAGAATGAACTTTTGCCATTTGCAATGGCATGGATGGAGCTAGAGAGTATTATGCTACATGAAATAAATCAGAGAAAGACAAATATCATATGATCTCCTTCATATGATCATATGATCATATGAAATAAATGAGAAAGACAAATATCATATCACATATCATATATATAATCTTAAAAAAGCCACAAAGGACAGGCTGACTCTCTTGTTAGGGCTTAATGCAGCTGATGAGTTCACCATGAAGTCAATTCACCATTCCGAACATGCTAGGCCCCTTAAGAGCAATGTGAAGTCAACTCTGCCTGTGCTCTATCAATGGGACAACAAAGCCTGGATGACAGCACATCTGTTGACAACATGATTTACTGAATATTTCAAAACCACTGGTGAGACCTACTGCTCAGAGAAAGATTCCTTCCAAAATATGACTGTTCATTGGCAATGTACCTGGTCACCCAAGAGCTCTGATGAAGATGTCCAATAAGATGATATTTTCCACCTGCTATAGCAGCATCCTTTCTGCAGCCCATGGATCATGGAGTCATTTTGACTTTCAAGCCTTATTATTCAAGAAATACATTTCATAAGGCTCTAAGTGCCATAGATGGTAATTCCCCTGATGCATCTGGACAAGGTAGTTGAAATACTTTCTGGAAATGATTCACTCCTCCAGATTCCATTAAGAACATTCATGATTCATGGGAAGAGGTCAAAACATCAACATTAACAAGAGTTTGGAAGAAGGTGATTCCAACCCTCATGGAGGACAGTGAGGGGTTCAAGACTTCAGGGAGAAAATCTCTACAGATGTGGTGGGAACAGCATGAGAACTAGAATCAGAAGTGGGGCCTGAAGATGGGACCAAATTGCTGCAATCTCACAATTGAACCTGAACGGACAAGTTGCTTCCTATGGATGAACAGAGAAGTGGTTTCCTGAGATGAGTCTATTCCCGGTGAGGATGCTGTGAAGACTGTTGAAACGACAACAAAGGATTGAGAACATCACAGAAACTTAGTTGATAAAGCAGCAGCAGGGTTTGAGAGGATCAACTCCAATTTTGGAAAAAAAAAAAAAAAACTTCTACTGTGGGTAAAATGCTGTCAAACAGCATCATGTGCTAGAGAGAAACTGTTCTCTAAGAGGAAGAGTCAATCAATGTGGCAAGCTTCATTACTGTCTTATTCTAAGAAATTACCGCAGACACCCCAGCCTTCAGCAACCACATACCATGGTCAGTCTGTAGTCACCAACATCGAGGCAGGACCTCCACCAGCAAAAAGATTTCAACTCCCTGAAAGCTCAGATGATGGTTAGGGTTATTTAGCAATGAAGTTGATTTCTGTTTTTAATTAAGGTATGCACATTTTTTTACACATAATGTTACTGCTCACTTATTAGACACAGTACAGTGTAAACACAACTTTTATCTTTGCTGGGAAACCAAAAAAGTTCATTTGACTTGCTTTATTGTGATGTCCACTTTATTGCTGGTCTGGATCCAAACCCACAATATTTCTAAGGCTTGCCTCTATGGGTTCCTATCTTCAAATCATTAAGTTCCTATTATTTTCCAATTTTGTGCCCTATATGTGTAGTATGAAATACACAAACTATATGTCTACTCAATCGCCAACTTTCTTCATCTAACTAGAAACATCCCCCATGCAAGAATATGTAACTCTAATATGTATTTTGAAAATGAACTCTCTGGGCTTTTCTCCATCATTTAAATTTTTTCCTAAGAAACATGAAAACAAGCAATTAAAGAATATAATTTTGTAAGTGAATACTACACCCAATTTTGTTCACTAGGAATGTAGCATTAGGGTGTGGGAGAAGTGGAGGACAAGCTCCTTTTAACTAGATCAGATCATCAGCTACAGCAAGAAATATTTTATGTCTCAGGCTGCTATGTCCTAGAATGAGAAGCCATCAACATGGTTGAAAGTAAAAAAGACTTCAAAAGAGCCTGAGCACATTTACATGCATAAAACAACAAAACAAAACAAGGAGATATCAAGAAAAGGGGACACTACAAATATCCTGTCATGCTATCCCTGCTCTATTACCTACGATGAAAGACCGCAACAAGCAAAAAAGTGACACACGTACGTATGCATCCAAACTACTACTGAACAATCAATGAGGAAGTCTTTGTAGAAAATGACAAATTACGATTTTACAGTTAAAGTCAAACTTAAAGGTAACAGGGAGCCCACATGAAGCAAACACAAAATGTTTAAAAGAGAATCATAAATTTCAAATTAAGATATTCTAAAGCTTCTCAGTCTGTGGTTATTGAGAAAGTGATCTGTGCCTACAGTTTGTCCCTGATAGATGTGAATGTTTTAATGTGTAAAGAAGCAGACATGATGAATAGGTTCTCCAGGCACTAATCCCTTCTGATGTCCTTTAGTCCCATCTGTTAAAAGTCTAAGATGTTTTCTCATAGATGGAAGTCAAATCTCGCTTCTAACACGTGTCACACTGGGGCATCTGGCAGTTGATGGAAGAGGAAGGACGCATTGCCAGTTGCACCTCAAAAGAGATTATTCTCACCTGTTTTGAAGTTATGCAATCCAGGCCCTGAATTGAGAGCTGGAAAAGACATAAGGCATTCTTCCTTCCACTTACAGAAACATGGATGGTGAAGAACATATCATGAGAGATCGGGACACAGAATGGCGAGGAGATACGGCAGCCACATCAGAACCAGGAAGGACTTTTGATTCTGTCTCCCCAACCCACTCTGATCAGTTGCTTCTCTTATTTTAGGTCTAGGTAATCTTAAAGATGGGGATGGGGGCAAGGGTGAAATGGTGAGGGAAGATGGGGTAAGAGACATCAATAGGATGTAGGATATGACGCCAGACTCAAATGTTGGCTCCATCATCACGAGCTGTGTGACCTAATCATGCTCATTAGTTTTAGGTTGGGAGATTTCCCAAGTGAGCACCAAGAAGTTTCCCAGAAGGGGAAGAGAGAAGAGTGACAGTGTTTTTCTTTGGTGTAAGAGGTTTACCTTGTGTACACGGAGTCATAGAAAAGATCAATTATTCTGCCTTAGTTTTAGTTTAATACATCCTGACACCGTGCTGTCACTAATTCCCCTGAAATTTTATCTTATTATTGGGTCCTAATATTAAAAAAATGAACCAAATAATTAACCTAAATATTTCTATTGTGTTTGATATTTGAAAGAACATCTCTTAAAATTTCTTTTTCTTTTTTTAAGTCATTTTACTTTTTTTCCCAACTTTTGGGAAGATGTCTATCAGGTGGGCCAGAAACCAAAGGGGCAGACATTGTCTTCCCAAAGGCTGGAAGATGACCAGCTTTCATTCTGTCTGGTGGTACTGTTGTCACTTTAGCTCCTAGTGTCACATCTGACTATAAGGATCTCTGAATTATTTCTCATGTGGTTATCTGCTCTAGAAAAGGAAAGATTTGGGTCAGCTTGGGGCTATCTTCAGGATCAGGCTTTGGACAAATTCTTAGAAATGGCAACTGAGAAATGACATGTTTCAGCCAATGATTCCAATTCTTCCCCACCCACTCAAAAAAAAGAGAAAGAGAAGGGAAGGAAGGAAGGAAGGAAGGGAGGGAAGGATGGGAGGATGGGAGGGAGGAAAGAAAAGAGGGAGAGAGGAAGGAATGAAGGAAGGGAGGAAGGAAAGAAGGAAGGAAGAAGGGAAGGAAAGAAGGAAAGAAGGAAGGAAGAATGCCCTTCAGCAGAGAAAGGTTGAGAATGTACAGATTCCCATAAAACCAAGGTCAATTAAGTTGACTGAGACCACAAGGCCTAGTAGTTTCCAAATATTTTTCTTTTAATTAAATGATGTTGATGCTGGTGATGATATTCTTGTTAATGAGTGTACTAAATGAAGCAGTTATTTTGTACCAGTCACTGTGATAAGTACTTTATACCTATTTTCTCATTTTTCATTACAAACTGCCACATATGCAGTATTATTATTACTATCTCCATAGCACTTTTTGCAAAACTTTCCACTCAACTTTCATCAAAATTTCATATACACACAAGTGTACTCTTATCCCAATTTTACAGATAAGGGCACTGAGGAACAGGCCCAAGGTCATAAAGATGACAAGGCAAGGCGCAACTGGAATTTAAACCAATGAAGTCTGAATCTAGAGTCAATTCTCTTAACTATTATTTAATATTGCCTCCTGGAGAAAATCTTACATAGAATCCCCTTATATAAAACTGTTTAAAGCAGACTTCTCAGCTGGAAGCAATATTGGGCTATTTTGAGCTCTGTTCACTTTGCTCCTACCTAGCCATATCTACAATTCTGTCTCTTAAGTGCCCTCTGATGAACTTTCTTGATACTGCAAAACACAGTTTGAAAATCATTCATATGATCTGAATCTCATTTTATGCTAGCATTTATATTCCAGTGTAAATCAGCAGTCAGCAAACTACAGCCCTTACGCTGAATACAATTTGCTATTTTTGTAAATAAAGTTTTATTGGAACAAGGACAAACCCATTCATTAATGTATTGTCTAAAGCTACTTTCTCTCTACAAAGACAGTACCCAGTGGGTGGGACGCCGCCATCAGACTTCTGGAACCTAAAACATGTAGTATCTGGTCCTTTATAAAAAAAAATTTGCCAACCTCTAGAAACTATGGTTAAAATGTATCCTTTTGAGGTAAAATACACATGGGTAGAAACTTAAAAATACATCGAGAACAATTTTAAATGACATGTTTTCATTATAAAGAAATAATATAATGGCACATTCCAAGTAGCAATGTTTCCCCTATAAATGGCCCACATACTATGTTTGGTTGCTATATATATATACATATATATATTTCTTAGATATCCTTAAACAAATTCCCCATTCCCACCCTTTCTAACAATTTAAAAAAAACTTTATTTTGGAAGAAAAAAATACAAAGATAATATTAACTAATGCCAATACTTTATTCAGATTTCCTTAGTTGTTACCTAATATCCTTATTTTGTTCCAGAATCCCATCCAGGATACCTCTTTACATTTAATCATGTCTCCTTAGGCAACTCTTGACTGTGGCAATTTCTCAGCCTTGTTTTTGATGACCTTGACAGTTCTGATGAGTAGTGGTCCTCTATTTTGTATAATGCTCCTTTACTGGAATTTTTCTGGCATTTTTCTTCCTAACTTAACTGAAGATAAGGGTTTTTGAGAGGAAAATCACAGAGGGAAAGAGCCATTTTCATCCTATCATACCAAGGGTACATATTCTTTACTGTACTTATCACTTGTTGATATTGACCTTGATCATCTGGTTGAGGTCATGTTTGTCAGGCTTCTGCACCATAAAGTTAGTTCTTCCACAATTTCTACACTGTATCCTTTGGAAGGAAGTCACTAGGCTCAACTCATGCTTAAAGATTAAAGAGTTACTTTCCATCTCTCTGAGGATAGATGAGGATAGATCAATTATTTGGAATTCTTCTGCATGGAGGATGTCTCTTCTCCATCACTTATTTATATCAGTATGGATTCATGTTATTTATTCCATACTTTGGGTTATAACCCAATTATACTTTATTTTGCTGAAACTATTGTAGTTCTGGGCAGTGGGAGTTCTTTTAGTTGACTCCTGTGTCCTTTGGACATACCTCGTCCTCCTTTATTTTTTTAGCATTCCCTTCCTTTCCATCACTGTAAAATGATTCAGGCTCATCTTGAGTATTTTCTGTTCCACCTCTATAATCAGTCATTTCTCTAAGGAGCCCTGGTTCCTTTTATTGGAGAATGATATTAGAAACCAAGATCTGGGTACTGGGTGTGCTCTTCGCTTCTGGAATGTCGTTGCTTCTAGTTCCTCTCAATTGACAGAGCAAGGAAATATGCACGTGTATACAAACCTTTGTATATACCCATATCTATAAATGTTTCTTCATGTAACCATATGTACCCACATGAAAATATAATTTCCTACTGATGTTTCCACCTCTGTGGCCACATCAGTCATTCTAGCTTCTTCTTGTTTATCTCTGAATTCCCACTCTTAACTGTGAGAAATATGGCTCCCACCACTTGAGATCCATTTACATAACCGTTCTCTTTCAATACACCTGGCTGCAAGTATCAGAATTGTTACCCCATTCCTTCATGCCTCCTCCTTTTTTCACACTATTTACTAGTTGATGAAACCAAGATTTATGTTTCCATCCTTTACCCTAATAATGCAGTATGTGCCCTTCCACTTAAAGCTTAAATCAGTCTTAGTCTTGACGTCAAGACCATGGATTTGCACATCCATCATCTAATCTCTCTACTCTTTAAAACCAGAAGATTTACTCTCTCTTCTGTATCCTTGAACAGTTTGACTCAACTAGATTTAATAAAAAGGCAAAAGAGAATTTTCTTTAAAACTATGGAAAAACATCAGATAATTCAGGTTGAACTTCTCAGAATGATGATACTCTCTGCCATTAGTTGTATCATAATTTTGAACAACAAGTTACAACCCCAAAGAGATTGCAGCCCTAACTTCCTTGCATACCTCACTAGGGGTGAGCCAAGCCAGGCTCCCCTTTATCTTCCTCAGGACTATGGTGACATGGTTGGAAAAAAGAGCCAGTGTTTCATTCTGCTCTACCTTTCTTACTGTTTTTCTTTCATACCAAAGGGGGTGTGGTGGAGTTGGAATGCTATCAAACAGATCTGGCCTCAACATAATGCACAGAGCTTGAGAGAATTTAATAAACAGATGAATCATTGGCAACATCCTTATAATTTTATCCTGCACAGTAAGGTTTCTTTTTGTTGTTGTTGTTTCTTTTTTTTTTAAAGATTTTATTTATTCATTTGACAGACAGAGATCACAAGTAGGCAGAGAGACAAGGCAGAGAGAGAGGAAGAAGCAGGCTCCCCGTGGAGCAGAGAGCCTGATGTGGGGCTCGATCCCAGGATCCTGGGATCATGACCTGGGCCGAAGGCAGAGGCTTTAACCCACTGAGCCACCCAGGCACCCCAACACTAAGGTTTCTTAAAAAAAAAAAAAAAAACACTTCATAATCACAGTATTTTTTTCTTAACAATAATACCATTAAGTTTGAAGAATTATGTAAGGAATGGTATAATTAAGTACTATCTTTGTTTTACAGGATCATCTATACTGTATTATTTGTGAGGTTGAGAAATGACATGCGTACAACATAGATGTTTTAATGTCAACCCTCATGCATTCTCCTAATTATGGGAGAAAAGATTGGATATCCATTTCCCAAATCAGGGTCCTTGTCTTTGCTCAGGACACTCCCCTTCTTGTCTCCTTCCATCTATCAAATCTCATCCATTCTTTGGGATTTGATTCAATCCCCCCTCCTCCAGGAAGCTTTCCTAATGATCTCGGACCACTGGGCTCTCCCTTCTGGAAATCCTAAAGCTCAGCTATATTAAATACCTGATGGTTTTGTATAGCTCTATTTCATGATATAAATGTGAAATTTTATGACATGGTTTAAATTCCTAAGGAAGGGTATTGGTATTACATTTTCTCTAATTCTCCACAGCATCTGACATCTTGCCAATACCAACAGATAAATTATGTATATTAGTTCAGTTTGGTTTGATGGAATGGAATTTAGACAAAATAATGCCTGAAAAAGCTTAGGATCTTCAAAGTCTCTGAGGCAAGCCGGAGAGCCCTTCCTGGGAGAAGGATGGCTAAGACCAGCTGATTGATCTGCTAATAGCACCACCTGCTATGGGTGAGCTCTCTAATTGTCCCTCCTCCTAATCCACTCTCACACCCTCATTTCCATCATTTTTACCCCTTCTCACCATCTATTCTTTAACTGTACTTCGGTAACATGGAAGAAGAAGTGGGATATATGTTTTTCAAAGCAGGATGATTGGGACCAGAAAAAAAATGAAGATTTTGTATCAAGACAACTAGGAAGACAAATGTTTCCAGAGAGAAAGAAAACTGAGATTTTTTTTTTCCTGTTTGCATGTCAAGGAGATTCTATTTTTTGAAAACTATAAAAGAGAAAAAAACAGCAATTAGGAAAACTGTTCTGTAGAAATCAATGGTAAAAAGCTGTTGCTAGGTTTTGGGGTCAATTTAATTTTGCAAACTGTTCTTCAGTTAGAATGTATTTCCATTCAGTGGTTATGCTTATAGATGAAGATAAAGCTGGATAAATTGTTCTGTCATCTTTGACTGTGACAAAGGGTCATGTTTGGATCTAAGGCAAGGTCCTGAGGGACTTATGACATACTGGTTGGGCTACTTTTCAATTCCCCTGCCCCCCAGGATCTGGGGTAGACATTTGTCGTTTTGTGCCTGCCCTATATCCGTTCTCTCTTCCTTATACTGCTGTGACCACCCTTGGGTCAACTACTCCTGCCTCATGACAATGGTCCGGGGTGGGGAGAGGGGTGTGCTCATCAAAGTGACTCCTTTCCCCTTGGATGTCAGAGGGGCAAGATCCCCCAACTCGCTTTGAGAATAGAAATGGGGAATGCACACATAACCTAGAGTTGGTGCAAAGAGCTTCTCTCTTCCAAGGGATGACATTTTGGTCCAATAATGCAGGAAACAAAGAAATAGATATAATTTACTGCACATCAATGGGATAATTTTTGTTACTAAATAAAACTGTACTTCCTGCTTCTGAGGATCTCACATTCCTTTTGATTCCAGCTCATTCCTAAGCCCAATCTCCTAACCTCCTGCGGATCCCACCAAAGCTTCTAATAGAATCCTTTTTTTCCCTTATTAGCTAGAGTTCACTTCTGTTTCTGCAATCAAGAAATTTGTTTGGAATTCTTTATTTGTCGTCCCCCTTCACAAATACTTCCCTTGCCTTTTACTGGAGCCCACTACACTGGAATCCTCAGGTAATGATGGCTAATGTCTAATTCCCTGAAAAGGAGGACAGTCCCTTCTGCTGAATTTCAGCAGGAAATCTCTACTTCATTCTCCTTCTGGAAGCTTGTTTTGAAATGGTTCCAGTGTTACCTGAAACTCATGCTTGAAAACTTCACAAACCACCTTTGAATGAATCAAAAACATTCCACTCCATTAACTGCTTACAGGAATGCTGAGTGTTTAAGGAATGGGCCATAATTCTCATGGTTAAAGAAAGGCACATTTCAATGTCTTTTTGACCACAAAATAAAGAACAATGACACGTCACGGTGAGGACTTCTGCACAATTCCATAATCCTGGAGCCCAAGGACAACTCAACTCATAATAATTAAGACTGGGGCTCAGAGATTGAACTTCCGCCTTTTAATTTCACAATCTTTCATTCAGCATGAGCATTGTTACTGGAATTATTCCATGAACCACAAACTTCTATCTCTCTGCTTGCATGTATCTGAAAACAAAGTGATTTTGATGAAACGATTAATGTTTATGTTATTATGGCAGACAACTCAGCTTAGTGGCTGAGAGCAGACTTCAGCCAAGACAATAGAAAGACCATTTGAAGTAGAGTATGTAGGATAGGTAGGATACGGACTGGACATAAAACAGTAAGAGTAAGGGGGTGACATAGAGGAAATGACAAGAGCAAAGCAGAAAAAATAATAACAGATACCACCTGTCCCTGAGGGCTTAATATGTGCCCAGCTCTGTTCTAAATGGTTTACGCACATTAATTCTTTTTGTTATCACAACAACCTCATGCAGTATAAGCCATCATTATCCCTATTTCACAGACGAGAAAACTGAGACACAGGGAGCTCAAGAAACTTGCGGAAGATCACATAGTGAGAAGTCTGAAAAACCAGGATGCAGAGCCAGGCAGCAAGGCTTCCCTAGCTCTACTGTTGAACTTGAACTCAAGCGCTCCAACTCTACCAGTCAAACTGGCACTGCAGCATATGGTTGGTGAAGGAAGACGACGGGGGATGAGGTTGGAAAGGTTTGTTGGATCCCGGATCCCGACTGCTGAAGGCTTTGCATATCCAGAACAAGGAGTGGGAATCGTATTGTGAAGTCATTACCAGGTCAGCATCAGGGGGTGAGCGGTGGATGACACGATCACAGTCATGCTTTAGGAAGGGTCTGGCAGCGGCACAGAGGATGAACTGAAGGGAAACGAGCAGCATGACTAGAATCACATGAATAAGGACGCTCTTCTCACACTGAGACCAGGGCCGAGAAGAGCTTGAATTGCACAAGTTCTGGGAGCAAGAGAATCAGTTCAGGGTCATAAACACTGAGGGTTTCCAACATTCCAGGCACCGAAACTACAAAGATGGATTTTGCTTATGCACTTTGGTATTCCCCATGATGCTCTGTACCTGATGGGCCTGCTATATGAAGTTTGTTGAATGAATGAACGCACACCTGTTGGGGACAACTTCAGAGAGCAAGACCTAGCGTGCTCAAAAGCTAGAGGCAGGGGAATGCATAGACAATATTCCTGATATGCCGCGGGTCACTGCCTACTACACTCACTGGGTTAAGAGTTCGTTATGCAACAAACCATCATGCTGTGCCCCTTAACCTTATATATTATTGGATATCTATTATTTCTCAATAAAACTTGGGGGGAGGGAATCACTCTATTTCATAATCTCACTAAAAAAAAAAAAGAGCACAGCATACAGCCATACTATGATAATTATGATGGGAAAAAGTCATTTAAGCACATTTAATGAAATATTGTAAGAATCCTGAAGTCCAGAATAAAATCTGTGGCCAAAGACATCTTACCATCCATTATGATGGCAAAGCACTTGCATTTGAAATAGATCTAGTAGCTGGCATTAGCCTGAATATCTCAAACCTCAGTGCCAAGATTCCAGCTACATTCGATAATATTCAAGGCTCCATTCCCAAGTAATTGCATATATTCTTATCTACTTTTGAAGAAAGGGTCATGACTCCACGTCTCCAAATTACACAGCACTTGAAAATCCGAACGGCACTGCAAATAGAATTGATAGTATTTACACGTCCCCTTACTCAGCATCTGTTCATTATTCCCCCATATCTCATGACAGGGTTTGCGACTCAAAGTCCTACCATATTATCCCCAGGCTTATTCTCCACGAGTGAGGTTATAGCTGTCTCCAGTGAATGGTCTGGAATAATGAGAACAATCTATTGTACAGTACATACTACTAAGGAATGGCAAGTTCTCTATTTGTTATTTAATTCACTTTTCCCTTCGTAATACCAGAATAAGAAGAAAGAAAACAAATGATACTTAATAGACACTTCTCCTTCTAAGATTCAGAGTCATAAAGATGTAAACAACACAAGTCTTCAGAAAAGGAAACCAAGAAGAGGATTTTATCATATACAGAATCAGGACGGACTGTGTTCTGTCATAGCCTGCTGTTGTCATCTGAAATAAAGATTCTAAATGTGCTAAATTATTTCCATGTTCTAATCCAGCCGTGCAAACATTTTCTCCACTGGGAGGAAAACAAACCCAGTTTAACTTGAAAAATATCCTTCCATGCCATGTTTACCAAGCATCTACTATATGCTGCACATAGACGCCCTCCTCCTTAAACCTCTTGGTTAATTTCCTCTGCTCCCCAATCTGCTCTGTAATCAGCCTGTGTTCAGTTTCTCTTTCCCTCCAGCCCCTAAATACAGATTTCTACAGAGCACAAAGCCACTGGAACCAGAAAGTTGAGACTGAACAAAGTGAAGTTCTTCTAGGCTCACTGCCTAATTTCAATTAAGCCCTTCTGGACTTGGTTTAGATACTGGGCATGTGGCCCAGGACTTGATTTCACAGTTATCCTAAATCATGAGCACCATCAGCAGTGTTCTCTTCACCCCAGATTTATACACTTTAGTGTAGAGTCTCAAAAGGAACCCGAGAAGGAAGGAAAAACACGCAATTTCCAATCTGTGACGAAATAATTTCCTTACTGACAATCCACTGTTTTGTTTTGAACAAGTCGCTGTGTGTCCAATAGGAGAGTATCTGTGCATATGAGTGGCTTCCTCTGGCTTCAAATACATGGAGAAACTTAGAACCGGAAGCAAAGAAGACAAACCAAAACAATGAAAAGTTTGAAAATCAAAGAATTTGAAATTATCCGAGTCTCAGTAAAAGGAAAGAAGGGGTGACCGATTAACATAAATACATGGAAAGTATGAAGAATAGATCCACTAACTTTTCCAATTTTATCAGCCATAACTAAAATGGGTTTAAATTCAGAGATAGGACACAAGGAAAACTTCTCTTTTTTAGTTTTAAAAAAGTAGTAGCTTCTGTTTTTCACCAAATGCCCAAGTTAGGTTGTGGTTTTTCTTTCCTTAAAGAGAGAATAAGACCAAATTAAGTTTTGATCTTGCCTAGAGATGTCCTGATTCTTAAATATTATAACCACAATAAGAATGTTTTCAATTTGTGGAACATAAAATAATTTAGTAAGAGTTACAAATTCTTGTTAGGTATGTGCCTACGTCTAAAAGATGATCAGACAGGATAAAACATTTCAGATAGTTACAGTATACTTTCTGTGGATTTCAGGTGACATTAAACTTTGCTTAATGTAAGGCATCTGGAGAATCCCTGGGAGGCTGTTAGAAATGCAAATTATTCTTCTACATATAGCTGTCCAGTTTTCCCAGCACCATTTATTGAAGAGACTGTCTTTTTTCCACTGGATATTTTTTCCTGTTTTGTCGAAGATTATTTGACCACAGAGTTGAGGGTCCATATCTGGGCTCTCTACTCTGTTCCACTGGTCTATGTGTCTGTTTTTATGCCAGTACCATGCTGTCTTGGTGATCACAGCTTTGTAGTAAAGCTTGAAATCAGGTAACGTGATGCCGCTAGTTTTATTTTTGTTTTTCAACATTTCCTTAGCAATTCGGGGTCTCTTCTGATTCCATACAAATTTTAGGATTATTTGCTCCAGCTCTTTGAAAAATACTAGTGGAATTTTGATCGGAATGGCATTAAAAGTATAGATTGCTCTGGGCAGTATAGACATTTTTAACAATGTTTATTCTTCCGATCCAAGAGCATGGAATGGTCTTTCATCTTTTTGTGTCTTCTTCAATTTCTTTTAGGAGTGTTCTGTAGTTCCTGGAGTACAGATCCTTAACCTCTTTGGTTAGGTTTATTCCGAGGTATCTTATGGTTCTTGGTGCTATAGTAAATGGAATTGATTCTCGACCATTCTCTCACACCGTACACAAAGATAAACTCAAAATGGATAAAAGACCTCAACGTGAGGCAGGAATCCATCAGAATCCTCGAGGAGAACATAGGCAGTAACCTCTTTGATATCAGCCACAGCAACTTCTTTCAAGATATGTCTCCAAAGGCGAAGGAAACAAAAGCAAAAATGAACTTTTGGGACTTCATCAAAATACCGTATAATTTAACTCATATGGACTCTAAAAATACAAATGAGTAAACAATGAAACAGCAAAATTAGATCTATACATACAGAATGTTTACTTCAACAAGAAATGCTAGTGATTCCTTCACACACTCAAGTTTGGGGAGCACTGACTTGGAAGGTCCCATCGACTAGATCAACTGAGTCTTTCGCATTCAATTCTGTCCGCAGCTATCATTACCGTACTTTGGAAATATTCATGATTCAACCATTAATTTGTACTCCATTTGTTAGGAATTGATGTTTCATGTCCTTGTGGGTTTCAAATAATAGGTTCTTCAAGCCAAAGAGGTTAGCTGCCCTGCACTACTACTAATTTTCCAATAAGACAACAGTTTATAGAATTTGAGACACTTTATAATGTGATGCCATGAAAATAACAGCTATACCAAAATACAATGACCCTTATGGCATAGTCTAGGATCAGTTAGCAACAGATGGTTAGAGAGCCCTAATGAAAATTTTGTAAATGAGCTTGAGCAGATCTTTGTGATTAAATTTTGCAATAAGCTATTTCAGTAATCTCTGCATAGTCTTCCTTTTTTTTTTTTTTTTTTTTTTTTACTGTTTTCAATTTTAAGGTACAGGAGGACACTAAAATGTACCCATTTAAAACATATAATTTGTTACTCTTATTAATAGTAACATCTGTTACTATTCTTTTAAATTAAAAGTGTCTCTCCTATTCTTTTAAATGAGTATCTTATTAAACATAAGCAAATCCAACAGTAACTCCGAGAAAGCGACATTACTAAGAGTTCCACGTAAGTTTCATTCACCTGCCGGCGTGAACAGTGAACTACTGATGATCAGATGGCCTGAGCAAAGATTATTACGTAATCTTGGTTGGAAGGTGAAAGGAAGATCTGGGCATGTTTTAGCTTAAACATTAGAACTTAGTGTCCTCCACGTGGATGCGTGTAGGTGAGAGTTGTGTGGGCTACACACTGATATTTATAGGGTCTATTACAGGGTCATTTAAACCATGAATTTAATGGTTTGGCGGCTTTAGAATATTGAACTGTATGCACATTTTGGGTAATAGTGTTATTTTAAGATAGCGTTTGGTGTTAAAATTACGTCTTCCATTAGTTATGGAGCAACACACTGCAAACACTAAAGCAGAATATCTAATGCAGCCTGTTTCTTAGGGATCATTTGGGTTAAATCATCATACAACTCTAATTAATTAGTTTGCACATAAAAAATTGGGTCTGAATTCTGGGAGGCGAGTCTGATTTCAAATTAATCCAACAATTAGGAAGCAATCACCAGGGCCATTAGTCAATAGTAGGATCTACGGTTTGCGTTCTGTGATGCATATGAGTTGTGCACCCTGCCTCCCTCCGGTTCTCTTGTTCTCCTCCCTAACATGTTGATTTTGCTCCGGGGTCCATCCCTCCTCCTACTAGCTGGATGCTGAAGAGGGAGGAGGATCCTGGATCCTCTCCAGGATGGTCTCTGAGTTATTCCTTTTCTCTTGCCAATGACTGGTTCGGAAAATGGGCCAATGGGATGGAATATGCTTTGCTCGGAGCTCCTGGGAGAGTTCTTCCTGTTTCCCAGAGTGTCTGATAATGCTCCTCTCCCTCTTCCTCCTGACTTGCTTGTCCACGGAGGAGAAATGTGTTTATTCATCCATGTTTCTGAGGATAGAGTGGGATGGCACCAAGAGGACGGAAGGGGAATGAAGCTGGACCATTGAACACTTGACCTTCAGGTTCCTCTACCCCTGGCTTTCCACCTACAATTTCCTTATTCTTATGTAAGTTGGAGCCAGGTTTCCTTTTGTTTGCATCAAAAAGCACTTAACTAACCCAAGTAATAATTTCCTTAGCCAGAAAGTATAAACATCATTTAATTGGTGCTATTTGAAATCAGAAACCCTTTTGTGAAACAGCAAAGGAGCAGTGATAGTACACTATCTATTACAGTTCTTTTGTGGCCAGTTTTATATTAAGCCTAGAAACTTTCTTTCTCAAAGAAGATAGCTCTTAAAATCACATCATTACTAACAGCAGGAACTCAATTCTTGTTAAATATACAGATAAATGTAAAAGCAATTATAAGGTCTGATCCAGAAATCTCTCCTCAAATCTAGGGAATTTAATTCAAGTCTTTATTGACCCACACTTATTAAAGTTTTATAGGACAAGAAGTTGTTATTGTTTTTAATGATGTTCTCTCTTTCTCGCTCTCTCAAGAATTTACTATTTATTAGGAGAGGAAAGCTCTGTAAACACTTTGTGCCCATCCTGTGCCAAACAGGAGAGAAGTACAGAGTGTTACGGGAGTCCAGAGAGGAGAGAAATCACTCCCATTTGGGGCAGTGGTAGGAAGAATATCAAGGAAGACTTCCCAGAGGAGGTGACCTGTGAGCTAGAATGCACAGAGTACTCCTAGAGGTAAAAAGAAGAGAGAAGGGCCTTCCAAAACAGGCAAAAGGTAAAATGCAGGACAAAGAGATAAGTGAGTACAGTCTGCATTTGGGGAGGACGGAGTCACCAGGTTTCGGTGGAGCACGGTGTGTATGGAAAGGGATTGTGGGAGATGGCATGGAAAGGGAGGCTAAGGTCAGACAGTGAACGGCATGCTTGAGGGCAGGAAATTCCTTAGGTATGAGAGAGAAAACCAAGGAAGCTTTCCATGGAGCCAGTGGAATGGTCTAGTACGCACTACTGATATTTTGGGTAGATGATTCTTTGTTGTGGGGGCTCTCCTGCATGTTGTAAGAAGTGTAGCAGCATCACTGGGCTCTAGCCACTGGATTCCGGTAATACCTCCTGTGTGACAACCACAATGTCTGCTGACATTGCCAAATGCCCGGGGAGGGGGGCAGGGTAGGGAAGGTGCGAAATTTCTCCATGCTGAGAATTGCTAATGTAAGAGTTGCCCAAGGAGAGATTCCTTTGGCAAGACCACAGGCACCAGTGACTACATAGTGAGCACTGCATGAGTCCAGTGGAAATGAAGTTCACGGGTGGGAGTAGGGACCATGAGAAGTGGGGTAGGGCAAACTCTCAGGCTGTAGAAACTTATCTAGCACAGTAGCACTGGAAACGGGAAACACAGTTGAGCTATTTTATTACTTTCTAACATATTCGCAAATTTCTTTGGTCATAGAAATCTACACAAGGCTCACCCGTGTCCCATACAACATACTTTAGGAAATGTTATGTTATGCAACTAGTCTTAAATTTAAAATTAATCACCTTTTCCAATATTTTTTAAAATAATAGGGCCAAGGTAGCCTTTGGATAGTCTACACTTTATCCCTTCATACCCTAGGATCTAAGTGTACTGTGTATCCACTGATCTTAACTTCCCTAATCAGTTCTATCAGTGGGAATACGAAAACAATTTTTTTAAAAGATTTTATTTATTTATTTGACAGACAGATCACAAGTAGGCAGAGAGGCAGGCAGAGAGAGAAGGGAGGAAGCAGGCTCCCCGCCAAGCAGAGAGCCCGATGCAGGGCTTGATCCCAGGATGCCGGGATCATGACCCGAGCCGAAGGCAGCGGCTTTAACCCACTGAGCCACCCAGGTGCCCCCGAAAACAATTTTTTTAGCAGGGTCTTGCATCTAAACAATCCCATGCTTGGTCTATGTGGGACACAATAATTCGAAGACAGGGACTCTTGTCAAGGAGCTCACAAGTGGAATGAGGCAATAATAACCACACGAAAAACACAACAGTGTAAGAGAGAAAAGATTCTCATTCAACATAAAGAACACATTCCTTGCGATGGTGGAGGATGAGGCAGCAAGGGGCTGGGGGAGAGAACCACTCTAGATTCCAGAGACTCCAAGGAGAAGGTCCTGGGGGCTGGAGGGGTTCATTCCCCATGACTCACAACGAGGCCAAGACCAAGCTGCACTCTGGAGGGGGAGAATTCCACACTTCTAGGAGCTGTGGGTCTCTTCCAGCTTTACAAAGACAAAGGCTTTGAGCCAGATTTTGAGAGACAAGAGAGCATGAGCCCCGGAAGATAGAGGGTACCAGGCCCCAACTGCCAAGGTCAGCTGACTGAGGGTATGAGCCCAACTCCAAGTCCCCTGCTTGGCTTCACGCTCTGTCTGCTACGGCTGTCTTGGAAGTCTTCGTAATCGGGGAACTAGGGGCCCCACGATGTACCTTTGCACTAGGGGTCACAATCCAAGTAACCGCCCCTGCCTCACCATCTCTTCTGCTGTTTGTAGACAGACGCCTCTCACACCTGCTTTATTTCCCTCGACACCAGGATCCTCCAGCCCGATACATTCTGCTCTCCCTTGAGTGTGCCCTACTTAAGGCTTAATTTACCTCCAGAAGGATGGCGCAGGAAGGAATATTTAACTTATCTGTGGGGAAACAAATTCAGCCAGCAGGTTCCTTAGCAACTCAAGAGTTCATCTTATGTTGAAAATGATTATAAACATACTTTGGGGATCGTTCTGGAGAGAGAAGTAAGTTTAAAATCATTATGCTTCATTTAAATGGGATGGGTCGTCGAAAGAAGGCCTCCAAAGTGCTTAGTCTATGAACAATAAATGTACTATCAGTGATTATTTCTTGTCTTTAAAATAGGAATGATTCATCACAGATCCCTTTTACTTCATACATAATGCAAGAGAATTACTCGTTCGCAAAGAGCGGCTCCCATTTTCTGTGGCTGTTGTTGGTGGAAACTTGAAATCTGCGTTTTGAATCCTGGCAAAAACAGAACAAAACTGTAGGGAGTTAGTAATCATCCTCAATTGATATATTAATGAATTAAGCCTTCCATATAGAGTGAAGGCATTCATCTTGGTGGATATAATTTACTGGGAATATAATAAGAAAATATGTCTATTGAAATATTACTCCTGCATATAACATTGTTAATGCCTAGAAATGCTCTACTTTTCTCCTCTGTTCCACTTTTTCCTTTTTTCTTTCTTTCTTTCTTTCCTTTCTTTTTTTTTTTTTTTTTGAAGGGCATGGGGCTGGAAATCAAACTGACACAGTTTTCTGTAATTGAATATTAAATGTCACTGAACAAAACTTCCATTGATAAAGCAGAGGTACCTCGGCAGTTCAAGGCAAATGATCAAGAAAAAGTATTTATAGGGAAAATTGACATTTTCAGGCAATTTGGGTACAGCAGGAAAAGATTATTAGGAGAGAGAGAAAATCGAGTACCACCTGCTTTCTTTCTATTCGCAGAGAATCTGGGAAGATAATAAGTACTCTGAGTTATGGGGAAAAAAGGAAAAATAAAAATTACTATATCATTACCAGTATATTAAATGAAGGATGTGTCCTTTAGATAAATTCTCATTACCTGATTATGATTTTCAACCAGACTAGTCTCTACAGAGGGCCGATATGACCCAGCACCACAGGTTAAATTCAGAGCTAGCAGTCTGTTGAAAATTATCGTTTCAAAAATTTTTCATTTTCATTTAAGCCTACTTAGGGGCAGGGGTTGGAGACAGAGCTACATAGATCTCATTTCTCTGTCAGGATTGCCGACTTTAAGTGCTAGGTTTATGTATGATTCATCGTGTGTCCCTTAAAGTTCTTGGAATTGGGCCTTTTTCAGAGCAGGACTCAATCAGTACTTACTGAGTAATAAATGATAAATGATGGAGGTAAGCAAGAGATTACATGGTTTTGAAATGATCTTGATAGATTTAAAAACATTACACACAAATATGTGATTTCCTAAAGTAGTACGTACACGGAAAATGATTTTTTATTACAGGAAAGATAGTTTCATAACAAAGAACGATATGGTTGAAAATAAGACATTGGACTTTCGAATGTGGAATATGCATCACATGAAAACATACTAGGCAATGCGGCAAGTAATTATAAATGATCAAATCAGTTATGTAAACATTGGGTAGTTTCCTATAACGTTCCAAAATATTAAGCAATACTTAAGATGCAACAAAAGTTATATGTATCTTTCTTTCTTTTTTTTAAAAGATTTTATTTATTTATTTGACAGCAATCGCAAGTAGGCAGAGAGGCAGGCAGAGAGAGACAGAGAGAGAGGAGGAAGCAGGCTCCCTGCTGAGCAGAGAGCCCGATGCAAGACTCAATCCCAGGACCCAGAGATCATGATCTGAGGGGAAGGCAGAAGCTTAAACCACTGAGCCACCCAGGCGCCCAAATGTATCTTTCAAAATGGACTGAAATTTTTATTATCAAGAGTGATTCCTTTATTTTAAAAAAGGTCTTTACGGGAGAGGGTGGTGGGGAAATGGACATTGGGGAGGGTATGTGCTATGATGAGTGCTGTGAAATGTGTAAACCTGGCAATTCACAGACCTGTACCCCTGGGGATAAAAATACATTATATGTTTATTAAAATAAAAAAAAATAAAAAAATAAACATTTCAAAAAAAATGTCTTTTTTTCTTTTCCCTTTTACTTTACTTTTCTTTCTTTCTTTTTTTTTTTTTAAAGCTCCCAATGAACTAAAAATCATCAATGAGGAATGTTAGGATTGTAGTGAGCTCTTCCAAAAGTGAGTAACATCTTCAGATTGTATATAACATTATCAAATAATTTGATGGTCATTGAAACATTGATTTGGAGAACAAATAATGATCATTATTAGTCCAGCTCTCTTTTTCAATGAATAAATCAGAGACACAGAAATGGTATGTGGTCAAGACAAGTTCCCTTAGTTTTTTAGTGACTGAACCCATAGTAACCTTGCTGTCTTCCTACAGCCTGGGACACTCCCCTGACCACTCTGGTTCCCGGAAATACTTCCTCCCTCCCCCCCTCCCTCCCTCCCTCTCATGTTGTGTCTTCAGCTGATTGCTTTCTGTTCGGTCATCCCTGTTGGAATACACACATGCCTCAAGCTCCTCTACCTTCAATAATTCTCCTTTGGCCCTACTTTTCATTTTAATCACGGCTCCATTTTAATATTTTACTTGACAGATGAACTTTGAGAGTCTTCTGTTGGATCACCGTCTCCACTTCCCAATCCATTCTCTATGCTTTGGTTCCCTCACCAGCAATGAGCATACTAGTACCTACTGTACAGGGTTGTTTTGAAGATTAAATATATTACTATATACAAAGGGCTTAGAAACGTGCCTGAATCGTGATAGGGCTCAACAAATATTAGCTACTATTATCATTACCGACATCTTCATCTTTGTATTTCTGCACTAAGATCCTTGTTAAATCCAGCGCATTTATTACCAAAACCTGTAACATTCAAGAAACACTGTTTTAAGATAATAATGGAAACATAATGGGTAAGTAATTATTGAGTACTCTCTACTCAGTAGGCCTTTGTGTTAAGAGCAAATCCAGTCCTCAGTTTTTCTTTCCAGGGAGATGCCTAAGGAGGCCTAGCATTGCTAACTTCATTTTATAGATAAGGAAACCAAGACCCATGGACACAACCCTGCCCACTTGAGCTAAGGATAATTTTCCAGGCAGGGGGAATGATTTCTTAACACACACAGACTTGAAAGCTCAATGTTGTATTTCTATGAATTAGATGAAATGTTTCTTCCGTCCAGACATCACATCCTCTCATGAAGCCATGTGGCACCCCAGAATTCCTCCAATTCACCCCTCACTGTAGGATTTATCCAGGCAGTTCCAAAATGGATAGTATTAGGGGCTCAGGAACGGAGAACCACGGAACTTGGGAATGTGTCCTAATACTGGGTTTTCATTAAGGTTTACACAAATCTCTTTAGCTATACCTCCAGCAGAAGAATGTGGAATATATAAAGTGATTGCCTCCCCCCTCCCTTTTCCCCTTTAATGGATTTGCCTTTCAGAACTAACCACCTTTTAACAGTTTATAATGTGTCTTTCCATGAATGATTAAGTCTAAAAGTTTACATATGCAGGTAAAAGTCCACGTGCTTTTCTCAACATAAAGAGTACCTGCCTTAGAAACATTTCTATGAAGCTTTTATGTGTCACTGAGTAAGACAGTGATGATCGTAAAGATGACAAAGATAGGAAGGAGGAGAATGAAGAGAGGGAGGAAGAGAAAGTTAAACCTTACAACCATCAGAGGAGTATGTCAATGTAATACTTATGTTCCAGATGAAGAAACAGAAATGTAAAAAGGTCAAGCAACTCGTTCAAGGTCAGTCATGTTGGGATTGAAGTCTGGCGGTGTGGCTCCATGGACCATGTTTCTAGCCAACAAAGTATATTAAACTTTGGAGTTGCCCACAGTACCTCACACAGATCTGCTCCTTCCTTTTCAGTGGCCGGCCAGAATTCAGCCTCCTGCTACCCATCGTGGTGTCACGAGGCCCCTAACAGTGGTCACACGTTCCCCCACCCCCATACCCACCCACAGGTGTTTTCACAGTATTTTGAAAATTATAATACATGAGAGTTCAGGCTTAATAACTGAGTTTACCCACATAACACAAGTTAAGTCAGATGAAAGACTTGCTGAATTTGCTCTAACTTTTCTAAAAAAACAAAACAAAACAAAAAACAAAAAACCCCTGAATAATTAGTTTCAATTACCTATCTTCTTATTTGCAGACATCAAGATTCTACTTTTCTTTAATATACATTTTTCTTAGCCCTTAATCCTAGAAACCTAATAGATAAAACTCAGCAATACTAATCTTGATATTGATGTATCTGAAACTTTGCATTCATGCTTTTTCAGGGCCTCAGAAGATTTTGAAGGAAAAATAATCAGTACTTGTTTTTCTTTTGTTTTTGTTTTGCTCATTAACTGATCGTTTTTATATTGCAATGCCCATCAAAACAAGTTTTTGCAAGAACGCCATGACATAGCTATTATCAGTTAATCATACTCCAAAAAATGAAGATTTCACACTCTAATTAGAAAAATGGTGACTAATTTGTCAGTGGATTCTTATTTACTAATATATTCACATCATTATTAAGCTGTTCTCTATTCTTCAGCACATAAATCTATTTTCTAGAAATAGTTTTCAGAGGAGATTGAACTCAAAAGATTACACATTTGTATATAGTTTAAATATGAAGTATATAAAAATGTAAACATAGAAAATGCTACTTAAAAATCTTTCCATATGGCCTGAAACACTACACCTGACTACCAAGTGTTTCATGCTATCAGTAAACATCCTTGCAAAATGTAAACTCTTTAAATCTGCCCTGGATCAAGAATCACACAAGCAAAATCTATGCATGCGAATAGAGAGCTGATTTTTATTTTACAAATAAAATGGCATGGGGAAAAAAAGATAAACGGTTTATAGCTCGGTGTGCTAAAAAGCCTTAGAAACAATGGCCAACTTAGGGCCACCTGGTTGTCTCAGTTGGTTAAGTGTCTGCCTTGATCTCAGGGTCCTGGGATGAAGGCCCGCATTGGGCTCCCTGCTCAGAGGGGAGCCTGCTTCTTCGTCTCCCTGTGCCCCTCCCCTAGCTCAAGCAATACATAAATAAATAAACAAACAAATAAAATCTTTAAAAACAAAGAAACAAACAAACAATGGCCAACCTAGTAGCAAAGGGCAACCCTAGGGTTTAGACTTCGGGTCTCTAAACAGAAGAAACTGCTGATTCCAGTGGTGGCCAGGGGCGGGCGGGCGGGGCATGAAACATACAAGATGAGCCTGGACCATCCTATCACATCTGATGATAAGGCAACTGTTCAGGGCTACTAGATCCATGTCAAAAGAACTCAAAATCAAACTTGAATTGGCTCCCACTGGCCTACGTTGAGATAATTTGATCATTAATAAGAACTACAATGAAATAAGATGGGATCAGGAGGGAGGCAAACCATGAGAGACTCTTAATCTCAGGAAACAAAGTAAGAGTTGCTTGGGGATGGAGCAGAGGGATGCGGTGGCTGGGTGATGGGCACTGGGGAGGGTATGTGCTATGGTGAGTGCTGTGAAATGTGTAAGCCTGATGATTCACAGATCTGTACCTCTGGGGCTAATAATACATTACATGTTAATAAAAAAAAAAGAAAAGAACTACAATGAATTAAAACATACAAAAAATATTTAAATCTATTTCTTCTCTTAGTTGAACTAGTTCATGTAATAAAGAAAGAAGGCTAGAATTAGAACATCTGAACTTCCAATATCTATCAAACGTTAAAATTTTTAAAGGTCTGATCAAAACTTCCGATGGATACATGTGTAATAAATAACCATGAAAATTCAGAAAGGAGAAAGTCAACAAGTTTCAGGATGCTTACATTTCCTACACCAGAGCTACATCTTTTTTGCCATTAAATCCATGTTTTACTTAGAATAAAATTATTTTTAGTAAGTGAAATAACATTGAAAGAAAACATAAAAGGTAAAAGCACCACTGGATAAAATCAATGGTGATATATGCTTAAATATGATACTCGTGAGGGGAAGACAGATTATCTAGAAATTACTCAGCATTCCACTGACTCACACCCAAACATTTAATTTGGAAAAAAAAATTAGTTTTCATCATTACAACTTAGTAGTTCTGAAACCTCTGGCCTTTTTTACCAGAAAGAATTAACTGATGACTTTAAAAAGGAGGGAGAAAAAAAACCTACTGATATTTAAAAAAAAAAAAAAAGATTTATGATAAGAACACGGATTACTATAGTTTCAGAAACAGAGTTTTTTTATTGTGATTTCAGGGAGCTCAAAATGCAATTTGGATTGAAGATAACTAATTCTTTCAGGGTCAGACAGAAATCCAACGTTTCCAGACAGCCCAGTTTGTTTGATCAATAAGTTCTGGCTGGTCCCACTGTGATAGCCACTTAATTTGTTTTATGTCCCACACAGCTCTTTGTCACAATATAGCCCATCTTTAATTAGTCCTAGGTGAGATACAGACCCCTGGGTCCCTCCTCCTTCTCCAAGAACTGCCGTGACTGAAATGTTACCAATATGCACAATCAATAGATCCAAACTTCTAAGAGAGGTCTTGGGATTATTCTAAGACAATACTATACATAAAATCTGACTGCCCTGTGGTCTACTCGTGGGTCTTAAAAAACTTACTGGGATATCTAGTAGAAATGCGAATTAATCCTTATGTCTTTGTCCAAAGAATGGGGAGCTGATTTCTTGGGTGACAGTTATCCATGGAGGGATTCATGGGGCAGACCAGAGTGAGGGGAAAAAATTGACGGCTGATCAAATGAATGAATGAATGAAATCAAGGGGTCACATGCGAACTGAAGATAACCAGGTGTCATGGCCGAAGAATTATGACCAATCCAGTTCTGTGCTTCATCACTGCAATGTCTGGAATGCTTATGTATATTTACTTAAATCTGTAGTTCAAGTCCTCCCAGAAGACTGGAAACTCCAAAAGCAAAGGCCTTCCCTTCACTGTCTTTCCATGTAAGACAATCTGCATCATATACACATTTACAGAAACAAACTTATTCTCAATTAAGATCTCCTCTAATCAACAAATATTATCACTAGAGGCCATGTTGCCATGGTAACCATTACTTTGTATCAAGATTCGAGCATTCCTATTGTTTGGCTATGCAAATGAAATTATTTTTGCTTTCTTTTGTTGTTGTTGTTGTTGATTAGCTGAAGGCACTATAGAGAATTGGGGAGTGTAGGCTTCAAAATCAGACTCTCTGGGGGTGCCTGGATGGCTTAGCTGATTCGCACCCAGCTCAGGTGATGATCTCAAGGTCGCGGGATCAAGCCCCACACTGGGTTCCATACCCAGCTTGGAGTCTGCCTTAAAATTCTCTCTCTCCCTCTGCCCCTCCCACTGATGAGGGCACTCTCTGTGTCACACTCTCTCTCTCTAAAATAAATCAATAAAATCTTGTAAAAAAAATCAGACTCTATTTGAATTCTCATTCTTTTATACATCAATGTCTATATGCCTCAATTTATTTATAAAATGGGGACAAAGATAGAACCTCTAGAAATTTTTTGCGGTTTAAATACGTTATATAAAAGGTAAAACAAAGTAACTAACAAAGCAAGTGCTCAATAAATGCTGTTATCATCACTGATTTACCTCAAGTTTGGGATGCAGATATTTCCTCTCCTACCATCTTACAATTTGAAGATTAAACCCCACATCCAAGTACAACAGTACTGTTTTTTTTCTGGCTGATTTTTAACCCTAGTCTTAATTAACAATCTAGATCAACTTTTAAGAAGGAAGAGAAGTTTCTTGAGGAAAGAAGGAAATAAAAACCTCTGGGGAAAACATGTTGGGTGGAGAGTCAGATACGATTTCTCTACATTTAAAAGAAGAGCAGAGATGAGTCTAAAAGATGGTGGGAGGATATCAGAGTGGGCCAATATGGTGAGAGGATCACTTGGAGGTTGTCTAAGAAGACAGAATTCCCATTGTCTCCAAGTAACCAGTGACTGGACATGGACAGAGACAGCCAAGATGGGAGCTATTGGATGTCTGAGAAACACTGAGGAACCACATTATTACCCATGGAGTATCCATCTCAGACTCCAGCAGGAACCCCTCTCTTCCCCTGGAGAGGACATTATGACTTTATCATCTACTACCTTACTGGTATACTGAAAGACATATTACCCAAGAGTTGACTCAATTTCTTTTTTTTGCCTTCCTTTCTTTCTTTCTTTCTTTCTTTTTTTTTTTAAGAGAGGGGTGGAGGAAGAGCTGAGTGAGGAGAGAGGGAATCTCAAGTAGGCTCCATACCCAGCACAGAGCCCAACATGGGGCTGGATCTCACAACCCTGAGATTATGACTTGAGCTGAAATTAAGAGTCTGATGCTTAATCAACTGAGCCATCAGACACCTTGAGTTGACTCAGTTTCTAATAACTTTGTGTAGACCACTCTCTACCCCACTCTTGAACCAGGACATGGTTAAACCCAAGAAAGGGAGACTCAGGACGATTAACATGGGGGTCCTGTTGATGTTCTCTACCTATGTACTCTTGAAAGTGGAAGTCAACCAGCTGCAAAGCCCCTAAGCCCAAAGCCCATTGCTTCCTATCTTCCTTCCCTGTCACTTCCTGGATCCTAACCTAGGATAATTAAACTAAACATTAAAAAAATAAAATCTTGGCAGTCATTTGTGACTCTGTTAATTACTCATATAGCAGTATTACAAAGATTCTTTTTCTTCTGGTTTCTTACCCATATCCTTCATTTATACTTCGACTGCATATGGCATGCATTTGCCAAATGTGACAATCTATCACAGTAATGAAAGTATACAAATTCAATAAATGAAAAGGATGAACATGTGGAAAATACAAAAAGGAAATTTGTATTTAGAAAGAAGACAATATTTTATCTCATATTAATGTATTTTATTTCAACGGAATGTAAAAAAGAGACACAAAAATCTATTGATGAGTTGTTAAGCACAGAATCAGAGAACACTGCGATTTTAGGGCATTTGTAACTATTCATCTGAGAGGACCCTAAGCCTAATTTCTTAAACTTGAAGAACTCAGTAACCTGAAAAAAATCAAAACTCAGCCCTAAATCTCCAGAGACACTCTAAAAAAGTAGTCCGATAATTTTCATATTTTCTGCAAGCAATTTTTTTCTCTTTAGGAAAATAACCACAATTCACAGCTGCAACAGGACAAGTGGGAAAGATAACTAGAGTAGTTAGTGCTAGTCAATCCTCGAGACTTACTAGTTTTTTTTTTTTCCTATTGCAGCCAGCTAACATAATTTTTGCTTATACAAACTCCAGCAAATCAGAGAAGGAGAAAATAGGGGGAAAAAATCAGGACTTGGGAAGAATGTAAATCAGCCTTCATCTCATAGCTTCAGATTCTCGACACCATCCCATCTGAGGGAGTTTATCAGGACCTGCTGCTGTTTGAGTAACTTATGTTCTAGACATTCCTGAATATATGTGATGAAATTAGCAGCAAGATGGCTTCCTGCACTGAAATAAGACTCCATTTCCCCCTCTGACAGCTTCTCCAGGCTGACAGATACCCTGAGGTTGTGGACAGTGTGGTAGAAATGAGCAAGGCCAGGTCAAGAGTGGAAACCACGTGTGCAAGGGCTCCACCTGGAGGAAGACCCCCGCTGAGCCATTTTGTAGAACGGGACACTGAGGCTGAGAGGTCACTGACCACAGGCCACAGAACTAGGAAGAAGTCACAAGCACAGAAAACATACTTTTGAGTAGAAAAAGGATGAATTTAAATGCTACCTAAGACTCAGAAGCTTTATCAAGTAAACCAAATGCTTTATCACAAAAATGCCCTTTCTTCGTGAATTCTTCATAAAATAATCTAAATAAGAATCCCTACATTAACTTTGATTTGGAGTTAGTAGCATACAAGCCTTATTTCTCATGAGTAATTGATCCAGTTCCTTTAACTGAAAAGTGAAAGAAGTTTTTATGTTTTTAAAACTTGGCTTCTGGAAAGCTCAGAATTACTTTAGCTTTTATTTTTTTAATGTTTTTTTAAGAAGATTTATTTATTTATTTTGAGAGATGGGGAGGGGCAGAGGGAGAGAGAGTCACAAGCAGAGTTTGTGCTGAGCACAGAGCCCCACAGGGGACTCGATCCCAGGACCCTGAGATCATGACCTGAGCTGAAACCAAGAGTCGGATGCTCAACCAACCGAGCCACCCATGTTCTCTGTCTTGCTCCACTCTTTTTTTTTCCCCTCCCCCCATGATTATTTTACATCTGGCTTACTTAAAGCTTCAGTCTTCACCTCTCCTAAAGTACGTTAATATAATTTTTAAAGTATAACTGCTGGAAAAGTCAAATGCAATTTCTTAAGAAAAAAGGGATACACCCCTTAGGGGCCAGCTGCAGTTTACCTTCCCTGGTCTGCAGTATGTAAAGACGGCTGCTGTCCTCTTTGGAGAGAGGCATGGCCTTGTCTGTCCCCATGGGCCACTTAAGGCATGTCTTTGGTTCATTAAGAAGGAGCATATTTTTCTATGCTTAACCTCAGTGGACTCTCTTCTTTTCATTCTTAAATGGGAAATGGTGCTTCCAAGGTGTCATTATATGCACTTAATTACCTGACCTGAAAAGTGATCACATCTTGCTTCCTTTCAGTCTCCAGGATTCTATGCTCATCAGAGACAGGCTCTCCTGCCCATATTGTTCACATCTTGGCTCTCCGGCTTGTGTCATAACACAGTGTTGCTGACTTATCTGTTATCCTGTTATCTGTTATGCTTTCAAAAGGAGCAGGTGAAACACATGAAAACCAGGGACAGCTCGGTACCAAAAAAAGAGTTAATGTTCTGTTTGCTTTTTGTTTTGTTTTTTTTTTAATAGTTTCTAGGTTAAAAAGCATTTAGCACAGCAATGATTCGATGAATGAAAAATAATAAAACTCAATCACATATTGAATATTGAAAGAGTAATAACATAGGTTTCCATGTGACTGCTTAATGCACATAGGGCACCTTTCTGCTCACCTCCAAGCTCTAGACCCCGCAAGCTTACTCGTTTTAGAGACTCTTAGCCCTGCAGGGATTGCTTGAACTATGTACTTATTCCTGGGATTTCAAGAAAGGACTTCCACTGTTATTCTAAGAAAAGGATTCAAAATGGAATATATACACCTAAAATAATAAAACCCTGTCAACTTCTCAAATACCCGCAGAAAAAGAGCTGCAGTAAGACCATGGTATTCTCTCGTTCAACTCTGTAAAAAGCTCATTAGTACAAGCCAACACAACTGTCAACCATAACTCTGGATTGTTTTGATCACTTTTTTAAAACAATTTATTTGAGAGAGATAGAGAGAGCAAGAACATGAGTAGCGGCAGAGGGAGAGGGAGAAGTAGACTCCCCACTGAGCAGGGAGCCCAATGGGGGACTCAGTCCCAGGACCCCTGGATCATGACCTGAGCCGAAGGCAGACAGTTACATGACTGGGCCATGCAGGTGTTCCCATTTTGACCATTTAATTGGTGAAAAATGCACAATCCTTATCTCTGGGCACATCAGTGATCACTTATCTTTCTTCCCTTCTTACCTACCCACACTTAGCTACCTTCATTAGTTCATATTGCCAAGGGCCCAGGCTGACAATCACTTTTCACTGACAAGGTTTCAGAAGGAAAGCCTGAAATATGCATCCCCATATCGAATCATCACAAGATGCCCAGACGTCAAGCCAGGCACTACCCATAATTGATCCACCTTGTTTCTACCTTAGAATTTAGCAAAGAAAACCTTGGCCCATAATCTGAGCATTTCCTTGAAAGGAAGAGAAAATCATCAAGTAAATCACAGCATTCTCCTCCATTTACTACCTATAGCATCAAAGGCTTCAATACAGGGGAGAATAGCTTAGAAGAAAGAAAAAAAAAAAAGGAGGGGGGGTGCGGAATTCGGTAAGTAAAAAGTCACAAAGAGCAACAAACAGAATGAGCCAGGAATGAAACAGATCCTACAGTTCTGGGTGGGTAGGTGAGTGAATAGAAAACACTCTTATGGACCTGGGAGCAGTGCTCCCAAAGCTTATCATCCCACGTGCAATATCCCAATCACTCTAGGCTCTTGAGGTAGCCTAGAACCATTCGTTAACTAAGTATTTATTGAACACGGTTCTGTGCCAGCCATAGCGGAATTCTCCTGGTATTCAACACCAGCCGGCTCATGCTTGCAATCTCCATTCCAATTACTGAGTACTGCACATGAATAAAGTATAAAATGAATAACTGATTACATAGTGAATAGGACTAAAATATTGTTTCATCTAACCCTGTTAATTTATAGAATTAATTTTGGCAAATCAATGGCTTTGATTTTGAATACGGCTAACTACTGGTGAAGCGCAAGGCAAAAGCCAAAGTCTTCGAGGTCCCCCGGAGATTTCTTGGTTGTCAAATAGATTCAGACGCCAATAAGAAGGGTGTGATGATTGTTAAAAAAAAATTACGCAAACCTGCATATTTAAACCCTTTTTCCTTCTACAAAGAACATTAGGCAGCTTAGAGTTTAAAGACAAAATGAAAATCAGACTAAGCCCCCAAACAGAAGCTCCCCATCATCCGTGACTTCATGAATTTCTCTAAAATGTTGAGTTTTCTTGCATGTTACGCTCAGGCATTGTTTTTGCTTAACTAGGAATTTGTTTCAATAGCCTTATGAGATTCATCCTTGCCCTACTCTAGTAGCTATCCAAACGATTAGAAGCTGAAGATCCATTATTTGTACTCTCTTTATTTTGTGACCTTGGATGATTTATTTAACATTGTTTAGCTAAATTGTTTCCCTGTCTCTAAAGTTTCTAGAGAGGCCAGATTGAGCAATTGGCAAGTGATAAACCAAGTGATTAATTTAGACCCATAATTACTATTGAATTGATGAACAGGAGTCACAGGCATTCTACACTGAGTTTCTTGGAGGAGAGAAATAATGCGTTAAAGCAATTCACATGAATTCATACATTGTTTATACCAATTGTGCCAAAATGGCCATCTGTCTAGGACATTTTTTAAAATCTAATTATAATTTGGCACGCTGCTTGGTTTTTCTTGACCACCGCTCAAGTATTGGTCAACAAGTGTCTTTCATGACGCATTGTCCACAAGTGAATTTTGACCACTGACATTGTAAGAGGTGGAAAAAAAAAATCTGTCCCTAAATCCTGATTTAAGTTGTATTTTAATTTTGATCTAGGGCAATTTTTACATAATTGTGAAGTTTCTATTCTTACTTTGAGTACCTGTGTTTACATCAAAAATGGTGTTTTATTGGCTTATGTTTTCATAGTACAGTTTCATTCCACAATGATATTGTTGGTGACTACATATGATCTAACTTCTCTATTAAAATAAAGTCACCATTGCATTTTCTTTCCAATCTATTTCAACCCAATCCCACCTAATTTATGCTTTCATGATTTCTATTTGTTGTTGTTCCTGACAGAGGTATTACATTCTCCGCTCAGTATCTAAATGCAGGGCAGACCGCTATATTCCGCATGCCAGCACAAATTCCCTGTGTTCCTAACCATTCCTGAACACTGTTTTACAATCTCACCTCCAAACCACACAGTTGTAATTTATTGTGACTAGAGCAAAGTTGATAATTAAGGATTGTCGGTACTGCCTGAAATGGAAGGATCCTTATTTTAACCAACTCATTGGAGAAGACGTCCAACCACGTTAAGGGGAAATACTCCAGGATTTGGGACAAGAACACAGAAAACAGATGAGATCAGATTATATTTCTTCCCTGCTCTAAATCTGGATTGGCCCTCCTGAAATACATAGTCAAGTCTCACATCTGTAGACTGATAGTCAAGGTCACCCTTGGACTAGTTCCAATTCCAGTTCTTCATATACTCGATGCTCCAATTATACCCAATTATACCTTTGTAAGCTATATGGAAGCCGACAATGTAACCATCGAGTCGCTTATGCTTCCCCTTCCCTTGACAAATTTCCCCTTCCTTTTCTGTCAAGATACTATTCACAGTACAGGTCTCATTCCTTACCACCTACTCTGTAAAGCTTTTCTAGTACCTAGGTTAAGTGTATTGCTCTCACAGAGCTTTTTAAAAACCTCCATTAAAAAGCATGTATTTCATTCTGCCTTACCTCATGTACTCCCTTCTCTAGTCTGACTGATAATGTGACCAGCCACAGAAATCTTCACAGGCTCTAAACCACCACACATCGGTGAGCAATACATTGCTATTAAATTAAGAACTGGGGAGGCTACTCCCTTAAAAGAGGGGTTTCAGAGCACTGCACAGTTCCTCATTAGCAATGAAAAAAGTTCTGTCTATTGTTGTTGGAAAAATCTACAGCTGAAGGGTCTTCAATTGGCCAAGTTAAGTTTACAGATAAATTTTGTTGGGCTTACATCATGTCCAAAAAAACTGAGCCAACATTTTTCAGCCAGGAGATTTCTTGTTAACAAATCTGAATTTTTGCTTCTTCTGAAAAGAATCTGAAACCACTGGGCCTTACTTCCCAATAACAACCATCTGGGGGCTCCTGGGAGCCTCAGTTGTTAAGCCTCTGCTTTTGGCCCACATCAAGATCTTAGGGTCCTGGGATTGAGTCCTGAGTCGGGCTCCCTGCTCTGTGGGGAGTCTGCCTCTCCCTCTGCCTGCAGGTCCCCCTGCTTGTGCTCTGTCACTCTATCAAATAAATAAATAAAATCTTTAAAAAAAACAAAACAAAACAAAAACCGCCATCTGGGGAGCTGGGTGAGGGGAGGGCTGGTTAGGCTGGGAATGTAGCCTCCATTCTGCTGCAGATAACACCAGTCTCCTTTGTCCCCATAATGAAGGGGCCAGTTGCCATTTATTATCAAATGCACTCTTTTATATTTTTTGGTTTTTGTTGTTGTTTGTTTTTTTAAGACTTTATTTATTTGAGAGAGAGAGAAAGTGAGTGGGAGGGACAGGTAGAGAGAATCTGAAGCAGACTCCAAGCTGAGTGCAGAGCCAGATGCGGGGGTCTCAATCCCACCACTGCAAGGTCATGACCCCAGGGGAAACCAGGAGTTGGACACTTAACTGACCCAGCCAACCAGCTGCCCATTTATTTATTAATAGTCCTTAAATATAGCTCTGTAACCAGAGATCTGTCAAAAGTATTATAAATTCTTTTAAAAAATGCTTGACCAGGAAAGCCATGTGGTTTTTTCTGAATTCATTATTTTAAGCTATCCGACCTAATTTATACGTGCCTTTGAGTTTGCAGTGATTTATATTTTCCTCTGCCTCAGAATGTTCAGCTAAACTGTTTGAGGACCAAGAATTTGTTCAGATAAAGAGTAAGCCTACATCATCATCAGGATGGTAATACCATGATACCGATCAATTGTTTTCTCTTAGAGTAGGAACAGAAAGTCAACAAAGTAGCTGGTGGAAAGATTCAAGGGAATTATTCTTCTAAATATGTGAGTGGCTGCCTCTAGACCCCCACAACCTCCGTCTGAATCGAGGGTCTGTTGTCAGCCAGAATCCTTTGCTGATCATAGTTAAGCAAAAATGGTCCAAATCTAGTGATAACCAACTAAATGCAAAGATTACATGAGCTTAAAAACATGACTTGCTTACTTGGACAGAGTCTCTAAAAGAAGGAATTGGACAGAAGTGGGCAACATTTGGAAATGATTAAGGCTCGAAGCATCACCCTTCTACTGGAACAAACTTAACTATTCTTTTCAAAAGGAAACACTTACTCTGTCTGTCACGAAGGACTCACCACATTCTGAATTATTTTTACCATCAAAAAGGGGCACACATGGATCAGTAGGCTCATCTCCACCGCATGAGAATCAGAGACCCCGCATAAGGCAACCAGACCCAGTTCAACCATTAAAGAGAGCATGTTTTTAGCTACAAGCATAACTTTGCCCTCAATTTACTTTCCGTCTAAAATCTTTTATTCCCAAAGTAATTAGAAAATACCTTATAGTGATGGAAAATATCAGCTCACTAGGGGAGCAAAAATAGATAGGATTAACCCGGCTGACCCACAGAGGCAACAATTGGAATGAATGGTAATGTGACCACGGAAGGAGAAAGCAAAATCTGATCCTGAGCTTTACTGTCCTAGAGCTGGCCGTACTTATTGTGGTGGGTGTACGTGCGTACGTGTGTATACATTCACAAAAGCATCGCAACTCTACACAATCCAAAGAGCAACTAGTTTCCAAGTTTCCAGCACACAGAATATTTGACTAATGGCATTTTTTCCCCTTGCGTCTTAAAAACGACCTATATATCCTTTAAAATCATGTGAGGGGATGCCTGGTGGCACAGTTGGTTAGACATCTGACTCCTGGTTTTGGCTCAGGTTGTGACTCCAGCATTGGGCTCCCCACTGAGCACGGAGTCTGCTTCAGATTCTCTCTCTCCCCCTCCCTCTGCCCCTCCCACTCATGCTCTCTTTCTCAAATAAAAAAAAAAAAAATCATGTGAGGTAACTCTTTATAGCAAACAAATTGTTTCTTCTCTAATTTGCTAATTTTATCCAATAGTAAAGCAATCTGGGATCCAGTGGGGGGGAAAAAAAAGAAAGAAAGAAAAGAAAAGAGAAAGAGAGAGAATTCTAATGATATGATTTCCTGTCCTTTAGAGCAAATGCTTTTTTGACCTAGACCTCCAGCAGGAAATAGATTTTACATAATGATTTAATATACACACAGTTGAAACTAAATTTAATGAAACAAGATTCTTAGTGATGCTACATTTCTATATTTTCAATTATGTTCTATTCTATTTCATAAAAACAAAAAAGCTAGCTGTATCCCCCACCCACCCCAAAAATGATTTTACAGCTCAGTAGCACATCATAACTTGCAATCTGAAAACCTCGAAAGTGTTACTCTCAGAGGCACTTACCAGCATGGTCTATTTAACTTATTAGCTAATTGGGCAAAACAGGAAAAATTTAAATGTGGTAAATAAAAATATACATGGTTGGGGCGCCTGGGTGGCTCAGTCGGTTAAGCATATGACTCTTGATTTCGGCTCAGGTCATGATCTCAGGGTTGAGAGATCGAACCCCGAGTTGGGCCCCATGTTCAATGTAGACAAGCCTGCTTATCCCGCTCCCTCTGCTCTTCCCACCACTCGTGCACTCTCTCTCAAATAAATAAATAAATAAATGATAAAAATAGACATTAAAGCTGCTTTGAGAGAAAACACATATTAATTTGCCATTAAAAATAAGACTACAGAAAAACTATGACAAATGGACTTGATTATCTGTAAGAATTTTAAAATGTTAACAAGAGGCGTCCATCTCTCTGGGCCCCGAACTCGTCATCAGGCATTAGAATTTCATCAACAGATCAAAAGTCAATCAGGAGGGTTCCCTTACACATGTCCTGTGGAATTCTTAGTCACCTCCACCAATAAAGAACATAAAGCACTTACTCTGTGCCAGCTCTCAACAGAGCCACCCGCCTACCCTCTTTCCACTTTGTAGATGAGGAGGAAAACAGAGTGTTTACACAGTCTATCCAAGCTTTCACTCTGGATATGTTTTTCTCATGCACCTCATTCTCTAATCAAACTGAACTATTCTGAGTTTTCCAAGCCCACCAGATTCTTTGGTGCATCTACACTTTTGCACTATTTTTTAAAGAAAGATTTGATGGATTGATTGATTTTAGAGAGAGCATGAGAGAGTACAAGGAGGGGGGTGGCAGAGGGACAGGGAGAGAGAGAATCTCAAGCAGACTCCTCCATGAGCATGGAGCTGGAAGTGGGGCTCAATCTTACGATCCTGAGCTCATGACCTGAGCTGGAGTCAAGAGTCTGATGCTCAACTGAGTGAGCCACTCAGGTGCCATTCATTATATATACTAATATATAATATATAATATAATATATATTATATATAGTTTATGCATGTATTATGTATTGTATGTAAACTATATATAGATAATATATGTGGTTATTTACATATATATATATAAAACCATATATATTATTGAAGTATAGTTGACACACAATGTTATATTAGTTTCAGGTGTACAATACATTGATTGGACAAGTTTATACATTAGGCTGGGCTCCCCACACCTGTCGCTCCCAACTGTCACCGCAAAACACCGTTACAATACCATTAACCACATTCCCTGGGCTGTGCCTTTTGTTCTCTGAGACTGATTCATTCCTTAGCTGAAAGCCTATACCTCCCACTCCCCTTCACCACTTTTGCCTATCCCCCACCCCTCTGGCAGCCATCAGTTTGTTCTCTGTAGTTATGGGTCTGTTTCTGCTTTCTTTGGTCATCGTTTTGTCTTATAGACAGTAAAATCACATGGGATTGTAAAAGCTCACTGAAGAATGAGGGACTATCCGGCAACCAGTTTTCACAGGGAGTCCTGATGCTTTGTGACACACATGACAACCAGTGACCAAGTCATTCCCATGACCGTGGTGAATACTTCTGCCATACGTACCAATAAAATGCGAATTTCCTTTCCTTTGTCACAACTTGGATCATGTAAGATGCCTGTAAATACCAAGATAAGAGGCAGCATTTGACCTCAGCAGCACTGCGTTGCCAGTAAAATGAAATTCTCATTACAGTTTCCATCTTACTGGTAAGCAGGGTCTCAATCAATGTTCAACGGGAAATAGATTTCACTTTAGATGAACAACAAACTCCACGGGGATTGAGGTGGGGAAAAGAGTGACATAAGCTGGTCTTGGCCTGGAAGAAAGCTGCTGCCTTCTCACCGTCTCTGACTGTTGCTCATGGATGAGGCTCCTGGAGGTCTGTCTGATCAGGGTATCCAGAGACGATTTAAAAAAAAAAGTGAGCCCATGTACTCCCTTCAAAAGATCCAACAGCAGGGCGCCTGGGTGGCTCAGTTGTTGGGTGTCTGCTTTTGGCTCAGTCATGATCTCAGGGTCCTGGGATTGAGCCCCGCGTTGGGCTCCCTGCTCAGCGGGGAGCCTGTTTCTCCCTCTGCCTCTGCTGTTCCCTCTGCTCAATGGTTCTCTCTTTCTGTTTCTCTCTCTCTCCCTCTCTCTCTATCGTGTGCACACTCTCTCTAATGAATACATAAAATCTTTTAAGAAAAAGATCTAATAGCTTTATCAAAGCAGAATTTATGTATCATAAGATTTGCCCATTTTAAGTGATTCATGGTTCAACAACATTTAGTAAACATACAGACCTATGCCACTGTTACAAGTGCCAATCTTAGAGCATTTCCATCACCTCCAGGAAATAGCTTTTGCCCATTTGGAATTAATCCCTATTCAAGCCCCCAAGGAATCATTAATCTTTCTGTTTCTATGGATTTCTCTTTCCTGAGGAAGCATGTTACATAAATGGAATTAACTCATCTGTAACCTCTCCCATCTGGCTACCTGCACTTAGCATAATGCTTTGGAGGGTCACTCGTTTTGCTGCATGTATCAGTGAATCATTATTTTTTACTGCCAAATAACATTTAAGTCTGCGGGTACAGCACACTTGGTTTATGCATCTGGCAGTTGAGGGACATTGGATTATTTCCAGTTCCTGGCTGCTGTTAACAACGGTGCCCTGAACATTCTTACACAAGTGTGGACGTCTGTTGTCATTTCTCTTTGGGTACCCATAAGGAGGGTTTCAGGGTAATACAGTAAATTTATATTTACATTTTTGAAAAACTACCAAACTTTTCCCAAAGTGGCTGGACCACTTTGTAATCCTACCAGCAGTGTGTAAGAATTCCCTTTTTGCTACATCTTCTCTACATAGTTGTTGTCTTTCTTTGTTTTTAATATTATCATTCTAATCCACATATTCTTAAGACTCCCTCTTAAGTATTTTCCTGTACTCTAAATTCTGCAGTATATAGGACACCCTACCTAAGAGCCAACTAAACAAACACCAGTCCATCCTACTGCTAAATTAAATTGATTTGGGGGACAGAGTGTGGTAAGAATGAGAAACTTCCGAGCAATAAAATAAAAGGGCCTTATTGCAAGTACATCCTCTTATAGATAATCCAAAATATGAAATGTCTTTGGTTTCTTTAAACAAAGCGGTGCACAGACACCAAATGCAGGTTAGGATCCTTAGCACTCTATGCATATCATTTCTCACCCGAAATGTAAGGGGCAGTTCTATGGATGAGAAAACAAACATCTGTGCATTGTAGAAAAATAGAAAACAATGCAGCAGAAAATAAAAACCCATCATAGTCCCACCATTTCCATTTTGATAAATTTCACTCTTTCTCTTATCGATACATACAAGCATTTTACATATACTTCCATCACAACGAAGATTATGTCTACAAGGTACCAAGAATCCAGAGTTTTAATAAAATTTGGACATTTCCCATAGTTAGAAACTTTGTTGAAACCTGGTTTTCAGATGGTATAGCAGCTTGTCATGAGAATATACCATAATTTAACCATTTCTTTTGTTCAACACGCTCTAATTATTCACCGATGCCTGTGATGCCTTGAGGAACATCTTTGCATCCATGACTTCAAACCACACCTGAGGAGAGGCACTGGGAAGTCAGAGCTCCTCCAGAAGAGGACAACCCTTGGGGATCCTGAGTATGCTCAGCTGGAAAAGAAAACACTTGAAAGACTCTGCCAGATAGAAAAATTTGAAGTGGTGATACATAAGGGGGATTGGATCCTAAAAAGCTTTGCAGATAACAAGTAAAAAGTTTTTACAGAAGTATTGGTTAGAAGAAGGAAGATTTCTGCTCACTGTAGAGAGTAACAAATAGAAGTGTATACAGAAGGCATAGCTTAATGGAACAGCTTCCATCCTCCTCAGTGTCAGTGGCATTTGGCAGAGAATAGGGTCTCTTCTCACACCATAAATGTTGAAAGGACACTTCCCCTCAAATCCCTCCATGAGAAGAATTGGTCCAAGACCTGGTTTGCACCCATCACTCCTGGCAGCCTTTGGGCGCCCTCATCCATCTCTGCGCTTCTAACTGTCTGTGATGAAGTGGAGCCCCAGACATTTTAGGAGTTCAAAGAAACTTCAATTCTCCAACCTATGAATCTAAGGCCAAGCATGATCTCATAGGGGAGGCACTTTTCTGTCATTTTATGCCAGTTTAGGGGAAAATGAGTGTTTGACGGACAACCATGGAACTCTTAGAAAGTTTCTGAATCACTCACCAGCCCACAGAGGTCCACGGTCTGTGGAATGGTGTATAGGATATATTTTTAAGAGGGGAAAGAAGCAAGCATAAGAACAGCAGAAATCACGTGGAAATTATTGCTTGGCTTTTCCAAGGGCACACAAACAAAACACCCAATAAAACAAAACATCAGCACCAGCCATCAGCGTGGCCAGCAGCTTTAGGGATGCACAGGGAAAGGTAAATTCTGTGAAGAAAAAGATGCAGAAGAAAAGTGCAAGAAGTTTAGCAGACGTCCATGTGAGCATCAACGTGAAAACAAGCAAGTCATGGAAAAGTGTTTCTCCTTCTCTTCTGGCTTTTCCCTGGCAACAGGGAACACTGGCTTTCCCCTGCATCCCTGACTATTCCACAAATAATCCCATAGCATTTCTTCCTTAAGAAGTGGGATTCTGGGGCACCTGGGTGGCTCAGTGGGTTAAAGCCTCTGCCTTCGGCTCAGGTCATGATCCCAGGGTCTTGGGATTGAGCCCCGCATCAGGCTCTTTGCTCAGCAGGGAGCCTGCTTTCCCCACCCCCTCTGCCTGCCTCTCTGCCTACTTGTGATCTCTGTCAAATAAATAAAATTTTTTAAAAAAGTGGGATTCCATCATAAAACAGGAAAAGTGATGTCGACTAGAGTGAGCTATGGTGTCAGTGTATGAAGTTTTTACCAAAAGTTTGTTTCCAGACCTGGTATCACCCCAGCTCTACTGTGTTTAAAGCAAACTTTATGAGAAACCTGTAAAATGCAGACAGATTTCAGTGTGATCTGACAGACCTCTACAGGTATGGAAGTTTTTGTAAACGTTCACATACACGACAGACAGGGAAAATGTTTCTGTTGATGGTGGTGTGTTACACGGGTATTTTTAAGTGAGGGAAAATCGAGTACTTGTCCTTGTCACTTACAAAGCCAGGTGTGAGACTCAGTCCCTGTCTCACAGGTCAGCTTTACTTTGAAGAAAACATATTTTCTAGTAATGGGTGAAAAGAATCCCAGCCATGTAGGTGAAATGGGGCACTAAGATTACATTGAAAACCTAAGGATGTATGTGTTCAAGACCTTGCCGTTTGGGAAAGTGAAACCCAGAGCCAATAATTCTCTCAAAAAGATCTGACCAGCTTTCTGATACAAGTGAGATGGGCAGCAAGCACTGTCCTTGCCCACACGCTTCAATAATTATGGCCCAGTTGTTCATTTGTACGTCTCTGTGGAGGAGTACACTATATACACTTACTGAAATGTTAAATCGAGGACTTACTGGCATATCATCTTCCTTAGAAATTAGAGTCTACCGATTTGTCTCAGACATACACAAAATATTTCATGTCCATAACCATTTGTAATTAACGACTAAGTCTATAACCAGCAAGTGATGCTGGTTTAGATTCCCGAGGGCAATCCTGAAAGCTTCACGTTTTGATGACTGTCTGTGCTCACACAGAGAGTTTCCATGGTCTTTCAAGCTGGGGAAAGTGTGGGATCTGTTGTGAATACAAAGGCACTCCCTCAGGAGGTGCTCAGGATCCATCGCTGTCGGAAAATGCCGAGTAGGAGGTTTTCTCTGTGAAGGTGAAGAATCCTTAAGGCACAAGACTCAGACCTCCAGCTTCTTCCAAGTTACGGACTCAAGCCCTGCAAGATGGCCTGAATCTTGAGGACTGATACCTAGTATATAACTATGGCTCATCCTCATTTTCAGACTGGTACATAGTATATGACTCAGAAGGGCAGAGCAGGCATGCCTATGAATGGATTTTGTATATTTCCTGCAGGGGCACACATTTCCTGCACTTCAGAACAGCCAAATGGCTTCAGATTTGGCATAACATATAGTTGGAAAAGAAGCAAATGCAACCAGAGTACAGAGAAATGGAAAGGACTGTTCAGGGCTGAAGGCAAGGGAGCCAGGCTGATCAGGGTAAGTCACATTACAAACATGTTCTTTTCTTCTCTTTTTCCCCAGACATTTTCAATCACTTTTGATTCGGTGCCTAAGCAATAAACTAAACCAAGAGCCCAGATTTGACTTGGAAAGCTGTGGTTAATAGTAAATTTCAGTTAAAACATGAGTCTCTCTTTCCAACAGACAGGCCACAAAAGAAACACGTTTACCAGATTTCAAGAAGTGTAAATACACCAAAGTTGAAAATGATTCATTCGTATAGCTTATCTGTAACTGAATAAAATTAAACAGATACAGAGAGCATTCAGAACACCAGATCAATCTGACAGAATTTGAGAACAAAATGAAGGTAACATTCTGAGTCAGGTTATTAAAGAGAAAAGAGAGAGGGAGGTTTGAATTTCCCTCATTTCAAAGAGAGGTTTAGGTCTCCAAAGGGAAGAAACACTTGGCAAAATCCTTGCACTGATGCTGAGCAATAGAAACAATGTTGCTCCAGAGGCTCCAGTGGCCAGCATTGCATCCTTCTGATTAATTCCCTTAGTTGTCCTTGAAATTTTCAAAAATTTCAAAAGCCTTTTCAAGACAATGCATCAGGAGAGAGTACGTAATTACATGCATAAGATAAAGTCTGGGATATAAAGATACAGACATTAGGAAAATATTCTACAAAGTGATACAACACTAAAAGTTTTTAAGGTCTTAACAAAAAAAAAAAAAATTTTTTTTTTTTTTTAAGTGGATGCCATGACTAGCATAGAGCCCAGTGTGGGGCTTGAACTCATGACCTTGAGATCAAGACCTGAGCTCAAATCAAGAGTCCAATGCTCAACTGACTGAGGCACACAGGTGCCCCTAAATTTTTTTTTTTTTTTAAGTATAAAGGGGTCCTGAGACCACGAAATTTAGGAAGTGTTGATTTCTAATTTCAAAACTCCCTGATCTCTGATCTCACCCACCAAGAGAGAGAAAGTCATTCAATTTTAGGAGTGACCAGGCTAAATGCAACAGCTGAATGCCCCCGAGAAACAACTGAAGAAGCTTCCAAGGATTCAAGTCACTCAGCAGAGTTTCAGCCAATGACAAAGAAAAGCGGGAGTCATCTTAGCCTAATGGTTAAGAGCACTCTCTGGGGGTGCCTGGCTGGCTCAGTGGGTTAAGCCTCTGCCTTCAGCTCAGGTCATGATCCCAGGGTCCTGGGATTGAGCCCCGCATCAGGCTCCCTGCTCAGCAGGGAGCCTGCTTCCTCCTCTCTCTCTGCCTGCCTCTGCCTACTTGTGATCTCTCTCTCTGCGTCAAATAAATAAAATCTTTTAAAAAAAAAAAAAAGAGCATCTCTGGAGTTGGACTCGATTCTAATCCATGATCCATCATGTCACAGATGAGGACATGGGGTCATTTCCCCTAGCTTACTCAGGACAGCGACATACCCTGCTTGCTGTGTGGCACTGAGAAAGTTAGGTAACTTCTCTGTGCTTCACCTTCTCATAGGTTAACACTGGGATAATCACAGAACCCAAACCATGTACTCATTGAGAGGATTATCTGAGTTATTTGATGGAAAGCTCTTGAGAAGGTCCTGGCACACAGTAAGTACTTACTACGTACAAACAAGAGATGAAAATGAAAGTTATAACTGATAACATATGACGTTGGTCCTAGAAATGATGACCTGAGAAATATAGGCCTTTAGGCCTGAAGTGGCTTCAAGTTGGAGAGCTGAGGGCTGCATCTTCAATGCATTTTTTTTTTCTTTGACCTCACACTGTACCAAAAATGGGGCAGGGAGAATTCTTCATGCCTCCAAGCCAGGCAAAAGGAGGTGGTCAGTGACCTATGCCATCAGCATCTTGGCGAGAACAGAGAGTTAATGGCCATATATATATTTTGGTTTTTCTTTTATCTTCAAAGCCATTTGACATGTCACTGTCCATGATTGCCCCCCGAGAGACTCCTCAGGTTGTTTTTCGAGACTTTCTACAATCTTTAGTTTAATATGACAAATACTCAGAGAATATCTCTTATGCCAGATATGATGCTAAAATCTGGGATGCGGATTTCCCTACGTTCTGTTATTTTCAAGGACTGATCTACCAGAATCAAGTGTGGTAGCATTTGTTGAGACAGGAAGGGGGAAATAGCATTTTCTACACAAAACAATCATTCAGATAAATGCTCTGCTCATTTGCCAAAGCACGTGGGCCATGAAGAGATTTCAACTACTCACCAAGAGAGTTTGAATTCCAAGTCCCATCTAAAAGCGACTTCCAAAGTTAAAGAAAGAACTGCAAATAGGACACGCAGACGGCAAAGTCAACTGCTATCTCTCTGGTAACATCTTACTAGACGACAGCGTTTCTTTTCTTCCCTTTCCTTGGATACATCATCAACAAGTGACAGGAAATGACCCAGTTGCACATTTATGAATGTGCTATAGGACATCCCTGAGAGCAAATAGCAAGTTACCTGTGACCTCTAACTGCCTTTCAATCTTATTTATTTATTTTATTTTTAAAGATTAACTTATAATGTATTATTTGCCCCAGAGGTGCAGGTCTGTGAATGGTCAGGCTTACACACGTCACAGCACTCACCCTAGCACCTACCCTCCCCAAGGTCAATCTTGATTGCGGAGAATAGGTAAATGGTGTCTTTCTCCCTGATTTAGGCGCTGCGTCTGTGATGATAATGCAATCATCTGAAGAAAGCACACCTTCCCTCATTAGCGTTAGAGCCCTGGGGGGCTGTCCCTGGGCAAGGCGACCCACCGTGATCCCTGCACAGCTATCAAAACAAGAGGGTTGGGCTTGGCTGAGTTGATTGGATCTCACCTAAGTGTCTTCTGTCTACTTATTTGCAGAGCCTTCAAGACAAAGTCTCCTGACTCCTTCAGGGAATCCTCTCCCGCTTGGCTCTAAGCAAGAGGAACGTGGAAAAATAGGACCCAATCAGACTGAAGCTTCCAGCACATTAAGAGCTGGCACCAGTCAGGGAGCCATGACCGGGCATTAGCGTATGGCCACGTCTGCCCTGTACGTATATATCTCACTTGGGACCCTGACTTCTTGGACTCCTCCCTTTCTCCCAAACCCAACTGCCCAGCCCTGTTCATTTCAGCAAATGATTTATCAAATCAACCCCCTTTTCTTGTCTTCTCCCTCACCACTTCCTCTGCAGATCTCACGTGTAGCCCATTTTCCCTTTCCCTCTTCTCCCACTGATTTTAAACACCTAAATGATTTGAAATGCAAAGGGGGCAATGCCAGTCCCTTGCTTAAAACATTCGAGGGCTCCCTAGTTCCCAGAAATCCAAAAGTCTCTACCATCCATAGGTCCAAACCTGCGTAGTCTTCAGTTCCTTCCTCCGCCAAGTAGGCACGATCGTAGGGCTTAGGCATAGTGGCACTACCATGAGTTTATACATATGAAATGCTTAGAATAGTGGTCACTATACATTAAGCAAAAAGATCTGTCTGCTATGACGATGGAGAGGATGATGACAGCGTTAACCATTTCTCTTGGAAGTATGGCTGTGGGTTTTGGAGATGCTCTCCCTCCCCATGCTCCAGTTCTTTCTTTGTTTCTTCCTCTCTCCCTTTCTTCCTTGCTTTCCCCATTGTGTCCTGAAGCACATGGGATAACCAGGCTTAGCACCTATGACCTAAAGATAGCAGTTCCTGGATCATGACCATTCCCAGGGTTTTTGCAAAGCTCAGAAAATAAAAACCAATAGTCCTCAGGACATCCAGCAGAGCAGAGGCATAAACCTCCAGTAGAAAAACCAAGTTTTCTGCTCTTTTGCTTCTTGCCAGCAATCTCTAGTTTTCCTTAATCTCCAGAACCAAGGCAGAAATCTCGGTTTTGAGACCATTTCACATTGACAGAGCTGCTATAATGAGGTACTCAGAACCAGAAAAGACACCTGCTCTTGGAACAGATATAATTGCATCGAGGACAGAAAGGTCACTGATTCAACTGCAGAAAATCCTGGACTATCAGACACAGCTGAGTGATGATCCTCTTTCCTGGTGGGGAAATATTCCGTGTCTGTGGTCTCACACTTAGGTTGTATGGGTGAAGGTTAAGCCTTCTGCCCTTTGAGCTGGATGCTTTTCCATTTTGTAAGCATCACCACTACTTTGCATGATTAAGAGAAAATGCAGACAACATACAGAGTAACACAGAATTTTGTCATTTTCATGGGTTTCAAAATAGCTGGACCAAACCACTGGAATTCTCACATCCTGGCATTAAAATGCAGTCAGAACTAATATTTTGTAGATAGCAAGGAGAAGGTGGGAGTAGATTTTGAAAAACTCAAAGTGAAAAGATCTTCCAGCAAAGTATTTAAAAATGTCACCCAAACTTATATTTTCATGGAATAATCTCTATAATACACTATTTGGAAAGGGAAAGAAGACCAATGATTTTTTTTCTATTTTTTCTTGTTTTTTCTAGCTGGGTACTCTCAATACAAAGAAATATTATGGGCAGTTACTGATTCTATAAGTAGGTTGATTCCACAAGTTGTTGGATCTTTTTTTTTTTTGTTTTGCTTTGCTTTGTTTTTTTCTGTTCTGTTTTCAGTTACCTGGACTTAGAATAGAATTCTCCATCTGCCTTCCCTCCCCACCTAAGATGGCGGTCTAGGATTCAAAGACCAACGCACACTGCTACAAAGGCAGAGCACAATCCTAATTTTAAGTGGAAATTCAAGCATTTACTCTTCCTTTTACCTCACAAGCAGAGGGTGGGGATCCAGCTGGCTCAGAACCAGTGGGATAGCTCCCACTTAATATTCTCCAGTGGCACAGAGGGAGACAGGACCTGGAGTTGCGGCCAGGGTGACCTGTGGAGGCCGGAAGCCCCAGGCACAGCTTGCCAACTGAGGAGTCATTAATGCCCCTTTTTCTCTCACCGGGTGCTATTGTGAGAGCCCACCGCTTTCAGGCAAACAGGGAAGGGCAGTTTCCCTTTCTGTTTTAGAAGTATCTCCATCATACCTTCAGTTTTGCTTTTTAGTCCACAAAGTCTGAAATACTATTGAGCTGTTTACAGAAACATATGCCTAGCCTTTTCTAAATCAAACTTACAGAGGGGGTTTAAAAATTAACTATCTCTCGGGGCGCCTGGGCTCCCCTCTGCCTTTGGGTCAGTCTGATCTCACGGTCCTGGGATCGAGCCTGACATCGGGTTCCCTGCTCAGCGGGGAGTCTGCTTCTCCCTCTCCCTGCCCCTTGCTGCTGCTCTCTCTCGCTATCTCTCTCCCTCTCTCAAATAAAAAAAAATAAAATCTTAGAAACAAAAACAAAAAGAAAGAATTACCTCTAGGTCTCTGTCAATAAGTCAATACTTTTCAAGTACTAGCACAAAATGAGTACCACACAGAAACCCCCTCCATTCCTGAGGCATTTCAGCGAGAGCATACCAAGTGACTATGCATCTTTAAAGGCCATTTTTATCATAGAGGATGTTTTGGGCCAACGTGGTTTCAGATCACTATCAGAATTAGGGGATTTTTTCATCAGAACGCTAAGTCAGAGGCCACACCCACTAGGGTTCCATTCTGAAGCAGTGCTGCTCACTCTCGCCCAGTCATCTGGCCCCTTTCAATGCAGCCCAATGCCCACCGGGAAAATTAGCCATCAGCAGACCCGCCCGGGGGACCCCACCTCTCCCTAACAATTTGCAGTGAAGTCACTATGTTTTAGTCACACTCGCTCTCTTTGGATCACTCTCTTCTGAATACGGGATCTCATTCCAAGAACAATTCCTTCCCTAGGCACACACGGAAAGAACCTACTTTACAGGGGCTCCCTAAAGACCAGGTGATAGAAAAACATGGTGCCCCCAAATAAAACACCTCTCTCCCACTGGCCAAAGACCCCACACTTTAAAAAATAAACTGCTATGGGCGCCTGGGTGGCTCAGTTGGTTAAGTGTCTGCCATCAGCTTAGGTCACGATCCTGGAGTCCTAGGATCAAGTCCCGCATCGGGCTCCCTGCTCGACAGGGAGTCTGCTTTTCCCGCTGACCTCTCTGCTCTCATGCTCTCTCTTCTCAAGTAATAGGTAAAATCTTAAAAAATAATAATAAAGTAAATAAACTGTTAAGAAGACATCCCTGGATTTGCGTTCTGCACTGAGTGTTTTAATACTTCCTTTCATCCAGGTAACTCCTGCAGCCTCTGATGGACCCTTCCCAGACGAGGTTCACGTGGCACTAACCGAACACTTGAGCAGACCTTCCTAAATGGAAACATCAGTTCTTTGCAGGGTAGGACTTATGCGATCATGCTGTCTCCAATTGGAACCCCCACCACCCTGTTGCCCAGAAACAAAATAAAGTAAAATAACACTATACACACTCTTCTCATGTGTCCATAGCAAAACACAACACTGCAAACAATGATGGCTACATAAGAAGCCTCCAAAAAAAAAGCATCTTCTTTGCTTCTCTGACAGTTACCAGTTTGATTACTTACATTAGTCAAAAGTCTTTGAAATTCATAGGCAATCTTTATGCAATTGTTAGTTATCCAAGTAGGCTGGAAAGTGGGGGGGGGGGGAGAGTTGTTGAAAACTGTTTTTTTAATTTATTTTTAAATTTGTTATGATTCTTTCTTTCTTTCTTTCTTTTTTTTTTTGAGAAAGAGAGAGAGAGAGCACACAAGTGGGGAGGGGCAGAGGGAGAGAGAGAACACTAAGCAGCGCCCACACCCAGCAGGGAGCTGGACACGGGGCTTGATCCCAGAACCCCGAGATCATGACCTGAGCCAAAGTCATAGGTCAGATTCTTAACTAAATGAGCCACCCAGGTGCCTGGAAAACCTTTTTTTAAATAAGAAAGCAATATGTGAGAAATACTGAATCAAACCAATAATGAATGAATTTATTTACTGAAGAATTACTATCAAACCTGGTAGAGCCCTAGGACATTATAATAGCAAAAAAAACATTATTCAGTGCTAAGTGTCAGGTCTTCTACTAAGTGCTTCACATAAACGGACACATCCGGTCCTTCAAGCAGACTATGGCGAAGACGCTATTCACCTTTTACGGAGGAGGAAACGGAGGCACAAGCAATTCTGTAACTTATTTGTCCAGGATGACAAAACTGGCAAGATGAGCAATGTGCTGAGCTCAGGTCTTCTGACATTAAGACCAAGCGTGCCGGCTGCAAACTCAGTTGGTTCCTACAACACTGTATTCCTGGATCTTTACTTATAGTAAGTCTATGGAAGGAAGGGTAAAAAGAGGTTTTTTGATGGAAGTTGATGAAGACATATTTTAAATGTTGGCCAAAGGCTGACCCTTCTTTTCTTTCTTTTTGTAAATGGAGAGAATGTGCACATGAACAGGGGGTGCAGGTAATGAAAGGGGCAGAGAGAGAGAGGGGGGGAGAGAATTTCAAGCAGGCTTGAGATTCTCAAGCCATACTGTGTGTGGAGCCTGACATGGGGCTCGATCTCACAACGCTGAGATCGTGACCTGAGCCAAAATCAAGGTAGATAGATAAACCATGCTTCCCTGGATAAGCCAGAAAGCACCCTGCCTAGCAATGCAAGATATGTATTAGCCACAAGATAGTTCTGGATAAGGTGCTCCTCTGTGCTATATGGAAATAAAACCATTTTATTATTTTAACCTGCATCCACTTTCTTTTTTAGATTGTGATCTCTGTGGGTGAGAACCATGTTTTGTTTTGTTTTTTAAGATTTTATTTATTTATTTGACAGAGAGAGACACAGAGAGAGTCAGAACACAAGCAGGGAGAGTGGGTGAGGGAGAAGTAGGCATCCTGACGAGCAGGGAGCCTGATGCGGGGCTCAATCCCAGGACCCTGGGATCATGACCTGAGCCAAAGGCAGACGCTTAATGACTGAGCCACCCAGGTGCCCCAAGAACCATGTTGTGATTGGGAACCAGACATATCTAGGGCCCTCAAAGAGCTCATGGTTCAACGGGGGAGAAAGAAGACACAGGCGATTATTAGTGATCTAGAGTAATGTATGGGCTCAAACATCTCAAAGGTTAAAAAAATGACAATATATGAGTTGTTCAAAAAAATGAAACTGGGGAGCATGGGTGGCTCAGTGGGTTGAGCCTCTGTCTTCAGCTCCGGTCATGATCTCAGGGTCCTGGGACTGAGCCCCACATCAGGCTCTCTGCTCAGCAGGGAGCCTGTTTCCCCGACTCCCTCTGCCTACTGCTCTTCCTACTTGTGATCTCTATCTCTCTGTCAAATAAATAAATGAAATCTTAAAAAAAAAAAAAATGAAACCAAACCAGATCACTCCTCCCTCTATAAGAAAGAATCAAAGAAGTGTTCAAATGGGTATCAGTGACTTTGAGATGCCATTAAGAAAAAAAAAAAAAAATTAGGAATCTGAAAGGTCCAGGCCAAGAGAACCACAGTCCTTCTAAATTCTTGAAATATCTTGAAAAATGAAACAAATTCAATTGTAATGGCAAATGGTATTGTGGAAAGTAATGTGGGAGGGAGGACAGGTGAGAGGACTGGGGAAAAAGGCAGAGACGAGCTCTTCTCTGGTAAGTATGATGTCTCCCATTTCAGAGATATAAAATACTGAGTGTCTCTGAAGGGACACAGAATCGGGGCTGGCACCCAGATCTCTGATTTATAATCCAGTTGTTCTCTGCAGGGTGCCATCCCAATAGGACAGCTTCGCGATTAAGCAAGGATGGCGATCGTGAAGACAACAGGGGGTGCAGTCCACACCTCCTCCAAGAGGCCCTCTCTGACCTCGGTTCCTCCCCCTCAGGCCGCTCCGTGTCATCACATCAAAGACCTTGTCAGACAGAAAGTCAGAAAATTCCTGAACTAGTTGGTTTTAAATTCCCCTCTACCTCTGAAATTCCATGTTTCTAGTGTATCTTCCTGTCTCTTGAGTAAAACATCTGAATTCTTTCAGCCCAAGAGTTCTAAGCAGCCTTTAAAACAAACAAACTGAGGGTTTTGGAGAGGAGGGGTGTGGGGGATGGGTGAGCCTGGTGGTGGGTATTAAGGAGGGTACGGATTGCATGGAGCACTGGGTGTGGTGCATAAACAATGAATGCTGGAACACTGAAAAGAAATAAAATAAAATAAAATGAAAAAAATAAATTTAAATTTAAATTTAAAAAAGCATAGCTAGAAATAAATAAATAAAAATAAAAATAAAAGAATGTTTTGTCCAAGGGACTCTGCATTTTGTAAAAATTCTACCCAGGAACAAAAAAGTAAATGATTATAAATATCATCTCCTCCATCTCTGACTTTTAACCAGTGTTGATTGGCCAGAGCCAAGCTAACCTAATTCATCTTCTCTCCCTCTTTTCCAGTAAGAATAAAAAAAAATCACGGAAAAAAGGAAAACGAACAATGGACACATTCTACAGATAAACATGAGTTTACGGTTTCTGAAGGGTTTCTGAGACACTTTTTTCAGTGCCCAGTGTGAGCCTGTATTATAATTTAGTGCTGTGTGTGAACAAATCCTCTCGAGGTAGCAATATAGTTCACTGACCCGTACGGAGAGAAATGACACGATCATAGAAACCTACATACACCCCAAGTATATTCTAATGTTTGTGTGGAGCAAACCCCTCGGGCTCACACAGAAGCATCACTCACTGCGGAATTTTGACCATAACAAGGATTCCAAAATTGCCTCACATCTTCAACTCCGAAAGGGAAAAGTGTTGAATACAATTCCAATTTATGATGACCAAAGAGACAGGAAATGCCAGACATCATGTTACATTACTGGAAAGAGGTTAAAAAAAGAAAAAAAAAATCTGTGACAAATGATGGAGCTCATCGAAATGTTTTATAAAACGAAGAGCTGTCAGCATCAAACATTTTAATTCACTACTCAAGATTACCATCTGTAACCCGATTTGGAAATCGGCTCAAATTGTAACACTGTGCTCGTCTTTCCAAATCAGATTAGATCATCCAAACCTCTGCATTCCAGGCAAAATGGCTCAGCTAGGGGAAAAAAAAAAGGCCACCCCATCAGGCACTTTATTCCTAAAATAATGGTGATAAAAAATGACACATGGTTAAAAAGCAAACAGAAACTTCCTTCACGGAGTAGACTACAAGGGTCACATGGCTCAGTGTGATTTGGCTTCTTCCAAATGAGAAGAGGCAGGAGAGGAATAGGAGAAGCGAAGTGATAAGAGATCTGAACACATCAGGGATGTCCTGCCAATGTCACTTGCGGCATGGTGCCAGAAAATTCAAGGCCATCACGAGCTTCTCCTTGATTACTGATAGACACTAACGTGCCAACAGCGAGAGAACAGCATTCAGAACAAGAACAGCGGTCGTTTCTGTGATAACCCTCCATTGTAGACCGTTAGCTACCCTTGTCTTCATTTTCCTAAAATACGCATGTCTGGTTGGACTTTTCAACCTAATTAAATTTCCCGCTTGACGGTAACATTCTTTCCTGTGGGATCCAATCACGCATCTTGACAGGAAAGGAGATCCAACTCAATAAACGTATGGGGCGCGCTTCATCTGTCCCAAGCACTCCTCAAAAGGTTGGGGATGGAATCGTGAAGCGGGGAATTGCCTACTTTACGCCAGTACTTCTTCATTATAATAAAATAGAATCAGATTATGGATAATAGCACATAATCGCTGGAAACGACTTAAAAGAGAATTTGCTTCCTTTTTCCTTCCTTCCTTCCTCCCTCCCTCCCTTCTCTGGCTCTGTCTTCTCTCTAGTTCATGATCTTTCTCTCTCTCCCTCCCTCTCTTTCTGTCATAAAGAGTTTCCCCAATCATCTATATATTCTTAAGATTTCACAAAGGACCTGGAGCATCGTAAGTGACTGGTAGACACGAAATGTTATTTTGTGACCAAATTTATTGAAGCTCTAAAGGTAAATATGTCCGATACGGCAGGCACAAATCACGTGTGGCTACTGAGCACTAGAAATGTGGCCTGTCCAGAGTGACATGTATCCAAGTATAAAGTACCCCCAAATTTCCAAGATGGTGGAAAAATTTACATACTGAAATGACAATATTTTGGAAATACTGAGGTAGATAGTAATTATTAGATGTAACTATCTTGTTACTTTTTTAACCTGGTTGCTCAAAAAATTTAAATTATCTACGTGGCAGTGTTTTATTTGTACTGGACAGCACTCCTCGAGAGAGAGAGAGAGAAGCTAGCAGGTGCTCGTATGGCTGATTGTGACTAATAACAGAATCAGAATCAAGGTGTCCGAACTTCCAGCCCTCAGAGTTTTTATTTTTTCAAACTTTGAATGAGAGGAACCCTTAACAATGGAAATCTTATTGTCGTCTATGATATAAAGGAGACCATAAGTGGCAATGTTGTAAAAAGATTCTATCCATAATCATGAACACGTTAAGGGACTACATGCTTTCACATGGTTCAAACTCAAGTAACCTATCGAAGGCCACTGGAAACACGGAGAGGTTATAAAATGGAGGCCATAATAAGGAAATCATGAAAAAAAGATGGAGAGCCTGTCATTGAGCAGTAATGTAATCTGAAATAGGAAAGAGCACCTGAGTTCATCCAGTATTATGAAAATCAGTTTTAGAATAACAGTATGTACTTGGGGCGTCTGGATGGCTCAGTCAGTTAAGCATCCAACTCTTGACTTTGGCTCAGGTCATGATCTCAGGACTGTGAGATTGAGCCCGGAGTCAGACACTTCACTGAGTGCAGAGTCTGCTTGTCCATCTCCCTCTTCTCCTCCCCCTTTTCTCTCTCTAAGAAAGATAGATAGATAGATAGATAGATAAAATCTTAAAGAACAATAACAGGATGCACTTAAATAAATTAATTGCCATCTTGCCTCCAAAGATTTTACATACCGGTTTGACTGCACCATAGACTCCCACAAGGCATGTTGGGAGTACACACACACATATGTACACATACATGTTTTGAAACTAGAATCACAAGGGGGAAGAAAGCTTGCTGGAAATAAAGCAGGATTTTGTCGTCATAGCAACCTCAACTTTTTAAAAGCAACATTAAGACAAAAAAAATAAAAAATAAAAAAAAGAAGAGCTCATCAAGAGCCACATCAAGTTGTTATAGCAACCAAAATATGGCTTTATAAAAACAAGTGTACATTAAAATAGCCAGAGGGTTATAATAGTAAGAGACTATTATAAAAATATATCTGCAGAGACCAAAGGTTTAATTTTTACCCTGTTTTAATCAGGACTTGTGGTCTCTGCTTCATGAGAACAAAACATTTTCTCAGGCGACTCTCCTAATAAACACACAGAGGCTAGGGCAAGGAGGCTGGATTACAGTTTTGTCACAGCTAATAATAATCAGTGGGGCTAAAATTAGTTCATTAGTGCTAATAATTTGATCCTTTCTGGATGGTGAAGACCATTAAGCCAAAAACAGATGGGGGCGCCTGGATGGCTCAGTGCGTTGAACATTCGACTCTTGGTTTCGGCTCAGGTCATGACCTCTGGGGCCTGGGATCAGCCCCGCAATGGGCTCCATGCCCAGCAGAGGGTCTGCTTGAGATTCTCTCTCTTGCTCTGCCCTCCTGGTTACACATTCTCTCTCTCTAAAATAAATAAAAAACAAAGCAGAATAAAAAGTAGTCCAACTGCCTTGTCTGGAAAGATCCAAGGAGAATGGGTCTTCTCAACGTTGGCACGATTTTAGATTAGTTCACTGCTTGTTGCAGGTGCTGGTCCCACACATTGTAGGATATGGAGAATCATCCCTGGTCTCCGCCAGAGACACAAGTTGCCACCTCCCACCTCCACCTGCAGGTGTGACAACTACAAATATCTCCAGACATTGCCAGATGTTCTTTCGGGAAGAGGATGGTAGGCAGCCAGATCACCCACGACAGACAATCTTCGCTCTAGAAACATTTCATCCGTTTCATTCATGCCACCCTGAAACTCGTGGAAATTGAGCAAATGTGGAAGAAATGCAGCTAGCTAGCCGATCATAATCCCCTTCAAGGGCAAACCTCCCAAACTCCTGTAAGTCTCTGGACCTATGGTTGACCTGCTTACTATCCTAGAGCAAATATTCTTTATTTCCTTCTTTTTTTTTAGAAAAAGATCTTTTTCATTTTTGAGAGAGAGAGCATAAGCATGAGCAGGGGGGAAGGATAGGCAGAGGGAGAACCAGACTCCCTACGGAGCAGGGAGCTCAATGTGGGACTCAATCCCAGGACCCCAGGATCATGACCTGAGCCAAAGGGAGACTCTTAACTGACTGAGCCACCCAGGTGCTTCCCTTATTTCAATTCTCAACAGCCCAGGCACATGCCCTCGTTTATGGGATGAACATTCTACCATCTCTGACCTCAGCAGCAAGCCCACAGTTGAGCCCCCTTCTCCTCCACACACAAAGGCAGGAAACCCTTCAGCTAGCCCCCTCCTCCCCCCCCAGCACCCCTAATCATTTACATCGTGCTTTCCCATTTGGTTGAATACTGTATTTGGGGAAATACATATATCCAAAATGGCTTCCTCTCCTGGTCAACCACCAAAATGCTCCAAATCGGTCTTTATTGACTTGAATGTCACTTAAGTGCTATAGAGCTTAAAGCATCATCCAGGCCGGGACCTTTCCATCTTTTATTGAGACCAGGTGAGTTAAAACAAAATAAGAACACATGTGGTCAACCCTTATTGAGTGACAGACCAAATAAAAACCAGGGGCAAGGTGATAAAAAGGGGAGAAGAATGAAGATACAGCTCCTTGCCAAAGGCAGTTTTCAGTCCAGTTATTAGATGCTGGTAGATGGGAGCTCCAAGTAGTAACCTCATTGAAAGCAGACACTGTTTTTGTAACCTTGGAGGTACCATAATACCTGACCCAAAGTCAACAACAAATGACCAGGGCTCTGGTTTAAGGCCTACACAATCCTTTAAGCCCCATTTTCTTTTTAGAGTTATAGCAATTCAAGTTATTATCATTAACATGAATGACACGTACCTGTGAAGACCTGAGGGGCGTATCTTTTCCTAGCTCTTTCATCAACTTTATTTTACTATTGTTCTCTCATATAGCTAAATAATTTTATAAAGGAATTTTGGAGAAATCTACTTTTTGAGGATTTCCACTTCTATTTTTGTTTCACATGGGTTTTCTATAGAACCCTATTCTTTTGAGGAACATCAGAATGATTCATTGGATTCATAGAATAAATATGTATTTTTTTGTAAAATAAATAACACATATCTACATATAAAATACATACCTGGGGTGCCGGGGTGGCTCAGTGGGTTAAAGCCTCTGCCTTCGGCTCAGGTCATGATCCCAGGGTCCTGGGATTGAGCCCCACATGGGGATCTCTGCTTGGCAGGGAGCCTGCTTCTCCCCCCCGCTCTCTGCCTGCCTCTCTGCCTACTTCTGATATCTGTCAAATAAATTTTTTTAAAATCTTTTAAAAAATAAAATACTTTTCTTTTATATATATATATGTATGTATATATACATACACATATACATACATATACACATATACATACATACACACATATACATACACATATATATGTATATATACATATATATGTATATACATACACATATATCTTTTCCATTCTATTTCTGAACATGATTCTTACACCTGCATTACTTTCTGGAAGGTCACATACACTGCTGCAGACACTTGTACCTTATTGTGTGTGTACCCATTATGGGTTTTCTTGCCCCAGGATCCTGAGAGATTGGTAAACATCTGTAGAGGAAGTGTTTGAAAACTCCGTAGTAACCTTCTCTGTCACTCGTGTCCACTGGGAAAACTGATAGTCCACCACCCAGAGGCTGCATCCAGTACTACTTAAAAACAGAGTTATGAAGAGCCTTGAATACACCAAGGGACTGGCCATCATATAGGACTCTCAAGTATTCCTTTGTTAATCAAAACAGATCATTCCCTCCCATTGCAAATACCATTCTAGTTGGCACTCACATAAATGGGTCCTTGAGAGCTGGTGCAGTCACAGGAAGTTGTCAAGGGTGATGCTAGAACCTCGTGTGGTGGGTAAGTGTGCATGGCTGTGATGAGACCTCACACAAACGCTTGCAAACATGGTGCATGGTTTCCTAATCACGAATTAAAGAGAGATGCTTCAAAGGAGTGTGCAGGGACACGTGGCCTTGATTCCATCCTTACAAATACAATGAGGGTTTGCTTTGAACTCTAGAAGGTTGTCTTGGTCTTCCAGCAAACAAGAAAGCATGTACCGGCTAGGATAATAGTGAATTTGAAAAGAAATTTAAAAATCATAGTTTTCCGAGGCCAAGGTAAATCTCATTAAAGGAGGCTGATTCACTGCAAGCTTGATCCTGGAATAATGCTCTCTCCACCAACAGACAAAGTAGGTAAGCAGCCCAACCGTATAAACAGTCATTTTTTTCATACACCATATTCCCCAAGTAGACAGGTTACTTGCTGGAGTCTGGTAATGTGGTTGGAACAGCACTGACCACTGATACTCAGCTTCACTAAATTCATTAACTCACCTTGGATGGGACTTCACAGGGTCTTTTATAAAAGGACATTGAAGAAGAGATTTTAAAAAACCAGTTGGTGATGTTTGCTCTTATTTGATCCTTCCACTAGCTCTTCAAATCACCCAGTTATTGCTCTAAATGGTATTTCCAGCTTGGAAAACGGAGAGAACACAGTTCAGAACAGCCAAGTGGGGAGGGGGGTCTATTGGACACCATCTTGAGTACCTTAAAAATATCCCATGAATCCACTAAAATACAAAGATCTGGACCAAAATTATAGGTAAAGATGGGACTGAGCTGTCTGAAAGGGGGAAGATAGGAAGAAAGGGGGAGCAGGGACACAGCTGATTCTTTGCTCCCTGAACCCTTCCCAAATGCCCACCTGCAGAGCCAGTGGAGGGCTATGGAGTCAACACACTTTAAAATTATCATGCCCCCTGTTTTTCTTCTATTCCAGATTACTTTTCATAGAAAAACAGGCTCCTAAGGCCTATCATGATGGCGGCACGTCACCCAGGCAGATGATGAGGAATCGTTAAGAGGAGATGATATCACAGGTAAAAGTTCCCAACTTAAAATTGTCACTTTTTTTTTTTTTGGGCAATCCACTTACTCAGTTCTGTTTTGAGCAGCAGCTTCATGACAAATATTATCCTTGGTACTGGGGGTAAAAAAATTTATGATTTAGCCAAGAAACCCAAATCAGTCAAATAGTGAGAAGCAATGACGTAAGTACTGATGTGTTGCGTGAGAGTAGAAAACCAGTGGATCTGACCTGGCCAGAGATGTCCGGGGAGAATTTTTTTTTTTTTTTTAAGATTTTATTTATTTACTTGACAGACAGAGATCACAAGGAGGCAGAGAGGCAGGCAGAGAGAGAGGGAAGAAGGCTTCCTGCCAAGCAGAGAGCCCGATGCAGGGCTCGATCCCAGGAGCCTGGGATCATGACCTGAGCCGAAGGCAGAGGCTTAACCCACTGAGCCACCCAGGCGCCCCCCCGGGGAGAATTTAATAGAAGTGAGAGGAATCAGGCCTTTCATGAAAAACCACTTGCCAAAATTAATGCAGATCACCAGTGGGGATTTATGGGATCTATGTGACTCCATTTTCACACATTCAAGAACACAGACTCATCCTGTGACGCCAAATCATTTTAAAATTACAAGATTCTTAAATATAAGATCAGCCAACATTTTTTTTCTTCCAATCCAAGTTTTATAATTCCACAGCCCATGCTCTTTTGACTGAGGACAGTAAGAGGCCAAGGCAGCCCCGTAGTTACTCCAGCTCCATATTTAATCTACAGAACATACATGTCTCCTCAAAAACACACTACATCTATCCATTCAGGTGATTACAAGGTAGATGAAGTCACCTGGTGGCATCAACAGCATGACAACCACCTGTTTAGGCCAGCGTGGCCTTCAAGAGGCCGAATGATAATTTGCAGAACTGGACTAGATGAGTTGGCAATGTGGATGAAGCTAGGAGTACAGGTGTTTTGTTTTGTTTTAATGAAATCTGAGGGCACACACCACCCCCCCCCGCCCCGAGTGCACATCTCACATGTGCACGTGCGAAGATGATCAGAAATGCACGGGACGTGTCCTGAACACTGGAAGTGTGTGTACATTGTGCTGAACTACACGTTGCTAATACGGGACAACATACCTACTATAACATGTTTTATGATGTAATATTAACACACTATTTTTTATGTTCTATTCAACTGTTTCCAGACTTGATAGCCACCTGCAGCACATGCTCAAGAGTCAGACTTCACATATCTTTAGGGACAAAACAGACTTAATTTTGGTGCCATTCCTCCCCCTCCGCTGGTACCATGAGACATCACCCTAAGTTTGTCCAACTCAAATGAAAATAAATTGGTAGCTTCTGATGACTTCGCCGTGTTGAATTATACTTTCCAAGATGGCTCCCCGACCACCTGTATGTAAATCATTTAAGTTGTTGGCTAAAAATGGAGATTTCAGAGCCTTATTCCAAACCTACTCAGTCAGCAGTCAGAAAGCCATGTGGCCACACAACACTAGCTAGCTTCATAATCAGCCCTGGCCATGTTGGCAGGAGGCGGAGGTAAACCAGCTGGCAGAATCTGGCACTAAAGTTGTTGACATAGACTAGTGTCCAGGCCCTCTGTCTGCCCGCAAAGTTTCTTGTTTGCCCACTTTAAAGAACGGGGCTCCTGGCTTGGTTCCTGACTAAGGTCCAGTTTTGCGTCTGGAAGCAGAGCTTTGGGCTAACTTTCTGAAAGAACGCTGGATGCCCAAATGACTGTTCTAATTCTCGGTCACTCCGTCTCTTACACGTTTCCCCCTGTCTCCTCTGTCCCTTGCTACTGTGTGATCCCGCATCTCAGTGAGCGCAGTTCGGCTCTGAACCAGGTACATCACGCCCAACTTTGCAGACGGATAATCCAGCCCCTGGCCGATTAAGTTCTACCCACAGACCAGCAGCATCAACGTACCAGCCGGGCGTCTGTTAGAAATTCACAATCTTAATGCCCACCCAGACTCACTTTGGTGGGCTGACAATGGCTCTCCATTGTGTGTCCATGTTCTAATCCCTGGAACCTATAAATAGTTCCTCAGGTGGAAAAGTTTTTACAGATAGGATAGAGATTTTGAGATCATACTGAATTATCTGGATGGGTTCCAAATCCAATCACAAGCATCCTTAGAGAGAGAGAGAAGAGGGAGATTATACATACAGAAGAGAAGCCAGTGAAAACACAGACACCACTGGGAAGCTTGCAGCCACCAGAAGCTGGAAGACAAGGAGTGGATTTTTCCCACCGAGCGTCCAGACGGAGTGCAACCCAACCAATGTGTAGATCTCAGCCCAGCGAAACTCATACTCAAGAGTTTGCGTCACCTCAAGAACTGTGACAGAACCGATTTCTGAGGTTTTTAAGGTTGATGGTGATTTGTTGCAGCAGCTGTAGGAAGTCAACATACTACTGAACCAGATCTGCACTGTTTCAAAAGATTTCCTTATTTATTTTAGAGAGAGAGTATGAGTGGGGGGAAGGGCAGAGAATGAGAGAGAGAGAGAGAATCCCAAGCAGATGCTGCACTGAGTGGTGAGCCCGACTCAGGGCTCTATCTCAACACCATGAGCCAAAACCAAGAGTCAGATGCTTGACAGACTGAGCCACCCAGGTGCCCCCAGATCTGCATTATAACAAGATCTATGGGAGACTGACACGTACACTGAGATTTGAGGATCAGTGACATAACCACACCAGACCTTCCAATCAAGCCCTTTTCCCCACCCTCCTAATTCTGTCCACTCACCACTGATTTCAAACTCCACTCGACCATCTGTATGCAGAGATGCTTGCAGCTAACCTCACCTCTGACATGAGAAAACAAATACTCAATAACCATTATCACTGATAGGAACTGGAAATGGGGGCCGGTTTTGACCTCAATATAGGTTATTACCATCTTAAAGAAATTCAACATTTCCTCTGAAGGTGAACTACCTTGTATATGAGGAAGGCATTACCATGTCCTGCCTGAGCCACCCAGGCACCCCTTGATTGTGATGACTTAATATTAAACTGGGGAAGGATCATTACTGAGGAGCAAAGCAATCACGTTAGGACAAAAACAACTGCCACTTTGCCAAGTAGCTGTCCCCAAATCTGGTGGTCCTAACCACCAGAAATTTATTTTGCAACTCTGGCAAGGATCCTGTGAAAAATGTATGTTTCCTTCATGGAACATGATACACAAACAGGTCAGGCTATTTGAGCTGAATGTCAGTCAAGGTTAATTACCAAAAAAAGGGGGGGTCCCCTTTTCAAGGAAAACAATGGAAGTACGTCCCAAAATCCATGTGCACTGATTTGCCAGGTTAAATACAACCTGGGCTGGAAAGGAGGGGAGGCAGTGTGCATCTGCTGCAAATGTACGCTCCCTACTGTTCTTGGACCATCCTGGAGACAGAACCCTCTCTGAGAACTCCGGTCGATCATTCTGGCAGGCAGGAGATGAGCCTCTCCCTGGCTTTGTGAACAGGTAGGTACTGATTGTGGGAGTAGGTCTGAGCTATGGCGGAGAAGCACTTAGTCCCTGCTCCCAAAGACTCTACCTTCTATCCTAGGAACTGAAATTAAAACACCCAGGAATGGGGAGCGAACTGGTCGACCCTGCCTGCGCACTGTAGCAGGCAGAAACGTGTTTCACTCACTGTAGCTCCTCACCAAACTGTTCAAAAGCAAAGGTCTGAAGACTTTACTCCGGCTTAACCTCCTCATGGACTCTTTACAGCAACTCTCGGTAGAGAAAAGGCAATGAGAAAACCTTCTTTTATCTCATCTCTAACTTCAGTCAAATAAGAAAACGTCTCTGTTCAGGTTTCCTGGTTTGAGTCCTTTTCCAAGAGTTTCTCCAGAGTTTCCAGCAACAGAAATATGGGTCTCTGCAGACTAGCCTCCTGCTGGAACTGTCCAGCAGCTCGTGCTACACTAATGAAGATTAGCAAAGCAGATTGGAAGCTACACTGGCGTGCATTTTTGTCCCCAATAGGAGGAGTAGAGGGGGTTGAGCTGCTGTTTTTCAATTTGCTTATGATCTTCAAAGGAGCCGTTAGGTGTGAAATGAAAGCATGTACCTGACCCAATGCAATGGGATCTAATACAACTTTGCTGGGCATATTTAATTACTAGACTCCCTAGTTACAAAAGCCGACATGTTTCTCCTAAGTGGACATTTCTGGATCTGCCTTTTTTTTTTTCCTCCTTTCTAATTGAAAATCAGGTTATTGGCACGACTGTTTATTGAAATACTCAAAGGGGAAGGAAAGTTGATGTCAGATGAATTTTTACTGAAAGAGGCTTTATAACCACCCCTCGCATCCTGCCTCTGGTTTGGACATTACAAAGCTGTACAGACTCTGTTATCAGGTGTAACCTTATCTCCTCAACCAGTCTGAACCCTTTCTGCAGGCCTGGTGAAGACTCACTCTCTTTCATTTCCTTTACTTCTAACACAGCACTAAAACCAGTACTGCTTTATGGATATTTACTGAGTAGAAGCTTATGTATGAGAAGAGCCTCAAAAATCAAATGTTTAATCTTGCAAATGTGCTAGTTAACGCACAGGGGTTTTCTTCTGTCCAGTGACAGAACTGATCTTGAATGTCTTGATAGATTCTAATAGGTGAGATGCTTTGATCAGTGGTAAAATAGACATATTCCATGAATGAACCGAAACCTATTAGTCATCGATTAGTTTTCCATCTGACACAGGACTGGGGATATCCTCTCTTTCCTTGGAACTTAAATATTTTCGGGGCACCTGGGTGGCTCAGTGGGTTAAAGCCTCTGTCTTCTGCTCAGGTCATGATCCCAGGGTCCTGGGATCAAACCCCGCATTGGGTTCTCTGCTCGGCGGGGAGCCTGCTCCTCCCCACCCTGCCTGCTGTTCTGCCTGCTTGCACTCTCTGTCAAATAAATAAATAAATACAATCTTAAAAAAAAAAAGAACTTAAATACTTTCCCTAGTACTTAAAATTACTTTCCCTTGCTAACTCCTCGCTATTCACCAAACCAGTTCATGCAATGTTTTCCACTGCCCCTTCTGTATACTTGGATGACACCCATGCACGCTCATCGCTGTCAACCCATTTGTCATTCTCAATTAAAAAAAAAAAAAATCGGGCTCCTGGGTGGCTCAGTGGGTTAAGCCTCTGCCTTCGGCTCGGGTCATGATCTCAGGGTCCTGGGATGGAGCCCCGTGTCGGGCTCTCCGCTCAGCGGAGAGCCTGCTTCCCCCCACCCCCCCCCACCTGCCTGCCTCTCTGCCTACTTGTGATCTCTGTCAAATAAATAAATAAAATCTTTTAAAAAAATCAATATCCAGTACACACCCAGTTATTTGAGGGCTCGCAAATTACATGGGTCCACATCTCTGATCCCTACCCACGTCTGGCCCAGAGGAAGTCTGAATAAAGTTCTTAAAAAGTGAACCAAAGCACCTCATTTCCTCTCCCCTTCTCTACCTCATACTGGGGAGCCCATGCCACCTGCTGTCCTCATGTCTACACATGTGGTTATTGCAGGAGAACTGAATGCCTAGAGCTCACCAGCTGCAAAATCAGCCTTAAAATTAATACATGTGGCCACTGACTATAAACCTTTGTGCCTGGTGACACGGCTTTAGACTTCAGCTTCACGCCCAGAGGGCTGACAGACACAATGGCTGAACAGTATTAGAGAGAGAAGAATCGATTTTACTAATGCATGAAACAAGGGCAGCATTTTTATGCTAAGCAATTAGTTTTTGGCAAGGAAATCTCTTGTGTCGAAAGAGGAACCTTTTTTCTTGGTGACAGAGCAATTTTCATCACTGGAGTTGAATGTTCTCTTCATAATCTAAATGTTTGGAGAATGTATGAAAGTAAAAAGAACAATAATGTCCTCTTCAGATGCCTTGTGACATCACAACAGATGGCATGCAGAGTGGGAAGGAAATTAGCCAGAGGGTCCTAAGGCTTTGGTTCTGGGTCCACATTTGGCATGTATCCTGTGAGCGGAAAGGGGGATGGGGGACAGGCTCTTCAGCCTGAATTTCCTCATTTCTGAAATGAGAACACCCAGAAGGAAAGCTCATGGCTGATCGAGGTTTTTCGGCTCTCCTACTGACATCTGGGTTTCCAAGTTTGACCTCCTGCATGTGTTTGGGACAGATGCTGAAAATAAAATAATTTCTCAAAATCAGTCACGGCTACGTTGATCTGGTCACCAAGGAACAGAAGGAAAAATAAAAATTGCCAACACACAGAGCTCTTCATGGCTTTGAGAAGATATCTGACCTGCTCTCCCCCATTGGAAGCAGGGCTGTACCCACATGGGGCCTCTGGGATCATTACCTTGTCCCATTTCTGAGTAATTCCAAGGACAACTCACAAGACTACAATATTCCGACTCCTAGAAAATATCTTTCTTGAATTCAAAGGCCGTAACTCCAAGGTCTACAATTTTCTCTTCTAGGGGTGAATGATAACATTTTTTTCCTTTTACGATTTAACCATCATTTTGATTTCTCGACTCCCTTACAAGTTTTGCACTTAAATGTACAACAGTATTTCTAAAGGGAAAAAGAAAGGCAGGGTGCCCAGCCTCGTCAAAGCCCATTTTCTACTACAAATCACACAGAATAAAGTGTCATATTATTCTTTTTGTTACGTATTGCCACACAATTTATTTTCCCCCTAGGTAACTCAAACCTTTTGCTATGAGAGCTGACTCCTAGGAGACGTTTGGGGTTTATTTTATTCTATCTTGTTTGTCCTTCTTGTCTCCCTCACCAGCAGCAGTTAGAAAAGGGATAAGTACATAGCAGATGATTAACACATTCTTGACAGTTGATTGACATGCTAATGGGTCAGCCCACTTCATGAATATCCAGTCAGCAACTCACCAAAAGATTATCACCCCTTTCTAGCCGAATGGCGGGAGGGTACTAAGACAAAAGAGCATTTCCTTTATATGTGCTCAGATTAAGTTCATATACCACCAACAGAAACAGTTCTATAAAACTATAATTTAGAATTTATTCAAAAGTTTTGTACATCTAAAATATTCAGAGTGTCATTGGGAACAAAGGGAAATAACTATGTTCTCGAACTACTATCAAAAGATGATTGTTGGGGCGCCTGCGTGGCTCAGTGGGTTAAGCCTCTACCTTAGATTCAGATCATGATCTCAGGGTCCTGGGATCGAGCCTCGCATCGGGCTCTCTGCTCAGTGGGGAGCCTGCTTCCCCCTCTCTCTCTGCCTGCCTCTCTGCCTACTTGTGATCTCTGTCAAATAAATTAAAAAAAAAATTTTTTAAAGATGATTGTTACACCGAATGTTATAGATTCCTTCATCTTCTGACTGGAAGTTCAACTCGTATGTCTGTTTAGTTTGGTTTCAGGTTGGATGACAGAAAAAGGGGCAGATTTTCTGATTACCTTCTTACTGCCCAACCACTATAGAGCTGATCACTTGAATTTCAACCCTTAGTTACTTTTCTAATCATAGATTGGCTTATTTCAACCAAAGAGCGTTACATATGCTCTTTACAGAGTCTGATTACAAGAATGTGGGGTTTCCCCCTCCAAGGAGAAATCACATAGAAATCCTATAAGCAATACCCCTTGTTAAAAATGGTAAAGTCCATCTACATGAGAATACTTTGGATATAAACACCTTGAGAAAAACCAGAGAGTACAGATGTCGACTAGCTTGCTGGTCAGAGTCTTCTAGCACAGGATTGTACGGACCATACCCTGGTCCCTCGCTCAGAATTCAAATCATTATGTCCAGGGTCAGAACTCGGGAAATAATATTTCAAACGGCAGGTGATCCATAAACTTCCGAATCTCTGCTCTACAATGAAAGTTTCAAGAGCTTTGACCCAGAGGGACAGATAGAATGAGTAGAATAAGGCCAAACAAGGGGGAAACAGTGTTTTCCAAGATGCACCAAAACCAAAGCATGGTGCTAAAGAAAATCTACCCTGCATACTCAATGCTTCAGGCAGTGGCTAGCACCCACTTGAAATCAAAAGATGAATGAATGAACATGTTCCAGTCTCCACTGAATTCGTCAAGAAGCAGTCCCTCCATGATACGGCCAATGAACCTTGCGTTTAATGCCATCACCATCTCTAACTCATTCTGCCTTGAACTTCCTAGTAATGGTTACCTTGGGAAATTACAACAGGACAAGAATCATATATAAGGGAATAATTATGGCCAATGTTCTGGGTCTGTGTGAATCCATATAGAGTGTGTCCAGCTAGGATGACGCGTGAAGAGCATTAACGGTTTATGGGGGCGCTCCTAGGGGAGGTCTGTGTTCTCTCAAGCCATCCTCAAAAATCATTCTGTGAAGGAGCATGTATTATTGTCCCACTTTCAACTGGGAATGAGGCTCGGAGATGTTGTACAATCTGTCTGGATCGAAGCCAAAGCTTTCTGGAGCCAGGATCAGTGGACCCAACTTATTCAAGGCAACTTCTCGTACCAAGCTGTCAGTTCATTAGTATTTAAATAAAAAGCAAGCTATGTTTGCATAAATCTACTATGTGACAGTAATTTCATTTCTCCAAACTGCCTGCTATTTCATACTAGAGCAGTACTTTACAAATATTATGCATAATTTTTGAATATTAATGTATTTGGGATTTGATGGCAGGGAAGGGTCTCCAAAGCTTTGCTCCTTTATCTTTCCATATAAGGCAAGGATTACTATAGAAATAAGGACTCTCTATGGGCTCATTATAATCTATGTGTGGCTTTGGGCAAAGAGCTAAATTCCTGACACACAGTGAGGATGCAGTGTTTGAAACGGGTCATTTGCTTTTCGCAAACTACATAAATACACCTTCAGGAAGATTCAAAGTGCTGCTATTCAGTACAGCTTTCCTTCAGGAACATTCCCTTGCTACAGTTCCATTCTTCATTTTTTCCTTCTGGAAATGAAGCGCTTGGTTTTTATGTCTGTTAGAAGTAGAGTTAAATTATAGAAATTTTCCAGCTAGGAGAAAAGCAGTTCCTACATTACTCTGGTGACAAAAAGGAGACCTCTGCAAGCCAAGACCTATGAAATGAGCATTGAAGGACAAAGCAAGAACCTTTTCCGTGATTTGGGGGCAGAGTCTGTGAATTTATCAAAGAGCTGGCTCTCATATCCATATTTATAAAACATACCACACCTCAATGACTGTATTTCTCTTGCGAAATGCTTAGCCTATATTGAGATGTGAATAATGATGTAAGCTGTGGACAAGGAATACAGGTTTTTCCTTTTCCTCATGTCTGAAACAGGTGCTAGAAATTTAAATATATTCATTGAATTCCCCAAAGCTTAGGAATATATGTCACCCACAATCTCTACTTTGTTACTAATAATTAAATCGGTTAAAGAATATGAACATTATGTGGGGGAAACAGCACAAATACTATCTATTATGAGTAAGAAAATTACTTTCTTTGTACACCTGTGCTCAGAGATTTTTTTTTTTTAAGGTTTATTTATTTACTTTAGAAAGAGAGACCGTGTGTGCTCAAGTGGGAGGAGGGACAAAGGGAGAAAATCTTGAGCAGACCCCCGCACGGTGGGTAGAGTCCCACTCAGGGAGGGGGTTCACTCTGAGACGCATGAGATCATGACCTCAGCCAAAATTAAGACTCGGACACTCGACAGACTGAGCCACCCAGGTGCCCCATGTGCTCAGAGATTCTTAAACAGGGTTATTTTTTAACAATTTATAACTCTGAACTAAGCAGGGAATGAACCACTTTTCTTGAGAGGCTCCAGCACAGCTCAAGAAAGCTAGCACTTAAAGAAAGCTTCATTAGACGTGAAGGGAGAAGAAAAAGGAAACCGTGCCATTGCTGTGGCCAACACACATCCCCCCCTCACTCATACCCCCTCATCCCTCCATCTCAGACCCCCTTACAAAGAAACAGAGAACCAGTTTTCAATTCAACAATTCATATTTAAACATGTAATCAATATAAAATATTCATGAGATGCTTTATACGTTTGAGTGCGTATGTGTGTGTTATGTTCAAAGCCTTTGAAATCTGGTATTTGAGGGGCGCCTGGGTGGCTCGGTGGGTTAAAGCCTCTGCCTTCGGCTCAGGTCATGATCCCAGGGTCCTGGGATCCAGCCCCGCATCGGGCTCTCTGCTCAGCAGGGAGCCTGCTTCTTCCTCTCTCTCTGCCTGCCTCTCTGCCTACTTGTAATCTCTGTCTGTCAAATAAATAAATAAAAAATCTTTAAAAAAAAAATCTGGTATTTGACACTTACAATACACCTTCCTGGGACCAGCCAATCCTACAGGTGATTAACATATTGGATGGTGCAAAGTTAAAGCATGGATGATCGAAGCGTTGATAAATCCATTTCTCATTTAAAAATATATTGTAAGGCACCTGGGTGGCTCAGTGGGTTAAGCCTCTACCTTCAGCTCAGGTCATATCTCAGGGTCATCAGGCTGTCTGCTCAGCGGGGAGACTGCTTCCCCCCCACCGCCTCGATGCCTGCCTCTCTGCCTACTTGTGATCTCTGTCAAATAAATAAATAATTTTTTTAAAAAAAATAAAAATATATTGTATTCTCTTTTATTTTTCCTCTTCAGACCTCTCTCTCTTTCTATCTATATCTATATCTATCTATCTATCTATCTAGTGCTGAATCTTCCTACGTATTCCCTGGCATATGTAAGTAAATGACTACAGAGGAATTTCTAGAAAGTGGGCAAGTATATATATGAGGCAGGCATTATGAAGTTCCCTTATATAAACCTCAATCATTTGTAGGCAATATTAAAACTATTTTTTTTTAGTTTTGAATAAATGAAGCAAAGCAACAAATTGGTACTCCTTGAGAAAATGTGACATGCAAATTAGATCCACATGGGAAACAGATTGTGAGAGTATGGTATAACTTCACCAAAATGTCTTCACAACATGAATTAGCTATTAAATATTATACTGTTATAAGTAGTACAGAAGAGCATAATCCTGTTTTAATACTCTCAGCTTTATTTTCCTTAACAAACTGCTCTTTAAAGAAAGAATTTCAGGGGTGTCTGGGTGGCTCAGTCCTTAAACATCTGCCCTGGGACGCCTGGGAGGCTCAGTAGGTTAAGCCTCTGCCTTTGGCTCAGATCATGGTCTCAGGGTCCTGGAATCGAGCCCCACATCAGGCTGTCTGCTCAGCGGGGAGCCTGCTTCCCCCTCTCTCTATGTCTGCCTCTCTGTCTCTGCCTACTTGTGATCTCTCTCTGTGTGTCAAATAAATAAATAAAATCTTAAAAAAAAAAATGAAGTCTGCCTTTGACTCAGGTCATGATCCCAGGGGTCTGGGATCAATCCCCACATCAGGCTCCCTGCTCACAGGAAGCCTGCTTCTCCTTCTCCTGCTCCCTGATTGTTTACCTATTTTCATGCTTGTTCTTTCTCTCTCTCTCTGAAATAAGTAAATAAAATCTTAAAAAAAAGAATTTCAATGTCATTGAAGAAGAGAATGATCATGAAAAAAATTCATCTCTTGAATTTTACTGTTGACACTTTGTTTTATAATTGATAACATTTATCTGTATCCCACCTCAGTGTGAGAACTTCTTGAAGACACAGACCATAAGTTTTATCAGATGTAGATATTATTAGTAATTTTATAGTGTACCTGACTAAAAAGACCCATTCCATCATGGGTTATTCTTAGGCTCATTGGGGTAAATCATGCAGTAAGAAAAACAAATTAATAGAAACTATTCAAATCTCCCCCAAAACACCTGCAGTCACCCCTCTTTGTATCATATTGTTACAGATTTTTTACAACCCAGTAGGGTTATATGATGCTGTGCAGAAAGACAGTAGCTTTAGAGAGAGGAGCTGAAAATTCTGTCTCTACCATTTCTGTGATGAGTTTTATCTAGTCCAAGTACCTTCCCTTCTCTGAGCCTCTTTCCTCAACATGAAATCCATTTTAGAACGTAACACTTAAGATTAAATGATGAGGGCACCTGGGTGGCTCAGTGGGTTAAAGCTGCTGCTTTAGGCTCAGGTCATGATCCCAGAGTCCTGGGATCGAGCTCCACATTGGGCTCTCTGCTCAGCAGGGAGCCTCCTTCCTCCTCTCTCTCTGCCTGCTTCTCTGCCTACTTGGGATTTCCATCTGTCAAATAAATAAATAAAATCTTAAAAAAAAAAAAGGATTAAACGAGGAAACACATGGTCATATCTAGTTAAATTCACCAATCACTCATCAGCAATTTGGTCTCCCGTTCCTCAGTCTACTCCTTCCCATTCCCCTCTAGACACTCCATAAACTTAACTGTTGAGTGTTGCCACTCTTGGAATTATTTATGGTTTAACAGGAGCTCCTGAAAACCAAAGGACCATTCAGATTTGGAAACAAAATAACCAAGTGTAGACTTCTGTGCGTGCTGATAAACCACTTCTGACTCAGTGGAACTCTGACAACGGAGCTCTGTGAAACTTCGCTGTCATCTACCCCAGGACTTTCATCTCCCTCATTATTCACGCTACAGATGGTGAAAGCTTACTTAAATATTGTATTCATTTTAATTTTTTTAAGTTTGTATTTAAATTCCAGTTAGTTAACACACAGTGTAATGTTAGTTTCAGGGGTACAATATAATGATTCAGCACTTCCATACATGGCCCGGTGCTCATCACAAGTGCCCTCCTTCATCGCCATCACCTGTTTCCTCCACCCCCCACACACATCCCCTCTGGTCACCATAGTGTGTTCTCTAGAGTTAAGAGTCTGTTTCTTGGTTTGCCTTTCTCTCTCTCTCTTTCTCCCGCTACACTTACTTGTTTTCCTCATATGAGGGAAATCATATGGTATCTGTCTTTCCCGGACTTATTTTGCTTAGCATAATACTCTCTAGCTCCATCATATCTTTATAAATGGTGAGATTTTTTTTTTATGGCTGAGTAATATTCCATTGTGTGTATCTATTACTTTCTCCATTCATCAGTCTAAGGACACGGGGGCTGTTTCCATAATTGGGCTATTGTAAATAATCCTGTTATGAACATCAGGGTGCATGTATTCCTTTGAACTAGTATTTTTGTATTCTTTGGGTAAATAACTAGTAATGCTGGGTGGTAGGGTAGTTTTATTTTTAACTTTTTAGGAACCCCCACACTGTTTTCCAGACTGGGTGCACCAGTTTGTATTTCCACCAACACTGAACAAGGGTTCCCCTTTCTCCACATCCTCGCGACACCTGTTGTTTCTTGTGTTGTTGATTTTAGCCATTCTGACAGGTGTAAGATGGTTTTGATTTGCACTTCCCTGATGATGAGTGATGTTGATCATCTTTTCATTTGTCTGTTGGCCATCTGGATGTCTTCTTTGGTAAAATGTCTATTCCTGTCTTCTGCCCATTTTTTAATTGTATTATTCATGGTTTGGGTGTTGAGTTTTATAAGTTCTTTTTATGTTTTGGATTCTAGCCCTTTATCAGATATGTCATTTGCAAATATTGTTTCCCATTCCATAGTTACCTTTTAGTTTTGTTGATGGTTTCCTTTTCTGTGCTCAAGCTTTTCATCTCGATGAAGTCCCAATCATTTATTATTGCTTGTTTCCCTTGCCTCCGAAGACATTTCTAAAAAGGAGTTGCTATGCCTATATTGCATTTATTTTAGATGGTCTTACAAATTACTCTTTTCTTCCCAACTAGATTTTAAAGTTTTTGAATGTAGCAACCTAGCATTCTACCCCTGGAGTCCCTATAGGGCCCTGGGCACAAAGTGGCTCACAAGGTAGGCATTTAAAAACCACTTTAGTTAATTGACTGACATCAACAAAAGAATTCCATTCAAACAAAGGCTGTTGTATTGCATTTGGCAAACAAGGTCCACACCATTACAGTGAGTAACTCTGAGGTGCAATAGAGTTATTAAAGCAATAATGGAAACAAATTAATTAATGGTAACTAATTAATTCTCTAAAAATACCTGGGAAGTGTTACTTTTGAGTGGAGGAAAAAAGGAAATGAAAGTAATTTGACTACAAATGTCTGCTTAAGTGCTAGAGTTAGGGATAGACTGTGTTCCGGGGAATTCCAGTTTCTACTCTAACTATAATTTATATCCCATAAAGAGATTTGCAAAACCTAACTAAACAGGATGCTCATTTTAAACAAAAGAGAAAAAGTTTCTCACTTTTATTAAATAAATAATTAATTATTGTGAATTAATCCTACAAAACATGAAAGCTTCAGTGCAAAATTTAGTTGGCCGGTGCTCCTTTAGAATATATATGCAAAACTTAAGGGCACCTAAGGAATAATTCATCCTGCTCATATTAAAATGATTTTCTGCGTCGGTTAGCACTGATCCAGTCATTGTTTCAAAATTAACTTGACATTTGCTCATGAAATTTTAAACCACTGAAGACGAGGGTAAATGGCAGTACATGCCACTCATGCCACTCTGTGCAGTACATGCCACTCAGGAAAAACACAATTTTGTCACCCCCTACCCTGATTTCTCTGCACCTCTCTGTGCTCCTACTTGTAAGGTTGTCCAATAAGCCTGTATCTCCTCATTTGTGCCAGAAGGTTGTCAATGATGTTATCAGTTTCTGATCGACTTTGTATCCTTCCTAACAAGTAGTACACTTACCTGGAAACACACACACACACACACACACAAGTATTTACGGAAAATTATTAGCACCTATGATTTCCACACTTATATACAGAGCACCCAATTGGTGCTGAGCACTGTTCTTGGTGTTGCATATACAACACAAACAATACTAACTCAACACGTGCCTTCATGATCCTTTCTTTCTTACGTGTACTAGACGAATGATACTGATGGAAGTTAACAATAACTTAACGGTAATCAAATCGGGAAACTGACTTCAGTTATTAAGGGGTGCTGTAAGGAAAGTGAGACAGGTGGGTAGGGGGATACATTAGAGAATGGCAGAATGATGTGTATTGGGTAGAGGGTATTTACACAGGCTGGTTAGGGAAGACCTCTTTGAAGCCAAGATAATGAGACTCCAAAATGAATGATGAGAAGCGAACCATGAGAAGATCCGAAGAAAGACCATTGCAAGTGATGGAAATATTCCGGGCAAGGCCCTTGAAACAAAGAACAAAAACAAGAATAAAGAGTAAGTGTGGGAGTAACATAAGGGAGTGATAGGTGGCCAGGAGGAGCAGAGACATTGAACCTCATAAGTCACTGAAGGGATCTGAGCCCGAATGCAATAACTAGCAGGGACTGAAGCAGGGACTACGACTGTAGTACCTGAATAAGGTTGTTTAAAAAGATTTCTCCACCTACTATGTGAAGACAGAACTAAGGAGACACCAGTTAGGGGTCTAGGTACAGAAGAGGGTGATTTGGGTTTGCACAGAACGCCCAGGAAGTGGAGGACAGGAGATGCACTGAGGATGTGTTTTGGTGGACTGGGTTTCATGCGCTGAGGGAACAAAGAGAAACCAAGGGTGATTCCGTGGTTTTGTTCTGGACTGTAGGCGGACCAATGCTTCTGTTTACTGATGGGGACAAATGAAGAAAGAAACATAAACATCAGTACTGAAGATTGCAGTGATAAACGCCTCTTCAAAGAGATATTAGTGTTTCACAGGAAAAAAGTGAGACTCAGAAAAGTTAAGAAATTTGCCTGAACTTCTACATTTGAGTTGGAATTTGAATAAACTGTCTCATTTTAAAGCCCATGCCTTTCAAATTCTATTCTTCTGACCCTCTATGCACTCATTTTTTAAAGAATGAAAACCTGAATGGACAAATGTTCAAATTATAAAATGGATCATTGCTGGGGCACCTGGGTGGCTCAGTCATTAAACGTCTGCCTTCGGCTCAGGTCATGATCCCGGGCTCCTGAGATGGAGCCCCACATCAGGCTCCCTGCTCAGCAAGAAGCCTGCTTCTCCCTCTCCCACTCCCTCTGCTTGTGTTCCTTCTCTTGCCGTGTGCCTGTCAAATAAATAAATAAAATTTTAAAAGAAAAAAAAGAAAAAGAAATAGGAGAGACACTATCCTGTGTGTCAAGCAAGTGATGGTTTAATCATCTCACTCTACTTGGTGTATTTTTTAAAATGTAATTTTAAAAAGTGAAAGGCATAAATCCTATTTACAATGAGTTAATTTAGAAAGAGTATAGTTCTAAGATATAAAAAAAATGTGATTTCCTATATTTAATGGAAAATACTGGGTTTCCAAAATTAATCTTTTTCTTTCTTATGAAAGAAAGAAATGCTGTTTAAAGATAAAAAGTAATGTGGGTAAGTGTCAGACAAAAGCTCAATTCTGTTCCATAAAAATGACATTTGCAAGGCAAGGGAAAGAAAAGCAAAAATAAACTATTAGGACTACATCAAAATACAAAGCTTTTGCACAGCAAAGAAAACCATCAACAAAGTAAAAAGGCAACCTGCTGAATGGGAGAAGAAATTTGCAAATGATACTTCTGATAAGGGGTTAATATCCAAACTATATAAAGAGCTCAATACCACTCAATGTCAAAAAGCAAACAATCAAATCAAAAATATGGGCAGAGGATGTAAAGAGACCTCTTTCCGGAGAAAACATCCAGATGGCCAACAGACACATGGAAAGATGCTCAACATCACTCATCATCAGGGAAATACAAACCAAAACCACAAGAAGCTATCATCTCACACCTATCAGAGTGGCTAGTATCAAAATGATAAGAAACAATAGGTGTTGGCAAAGAGTGGAAAAAAAGGAACCCTTGTGCACTGTTGGAATGCAAACTGGTGCAGTCAATGTGGAAAGAGTATGGAGGTCCCCAAACCATTAAAAATAGAACTACCTTGGGGCACCTGGGTGGCTCAGTGGGTTAAGCCTCTGCCTTCAGCTCAGGTCATGATCCCAGGGTCCTGGGATCGAGCCCCATGTTGGGCTCTCTGCTCAGCAGGGAGCCTGCTTCCCCTCTTTCTGCCTGCCCCTCTGCCTACTTGTGATCACTCTCTCTGTATCAAATAAATAAATAAAATCTTAAAAAAAAATAGAACTACCTTATGATTCAGCAATTTCACTACTGAGTATTTACCCAAAGAAAACAAAGATCTATGCACCGCTATGTTTACTGCAGCATTATTTACAACAAGCCAGGAGATGGAAGCAGCCCAAGGGTCCAGTGATAGAAAAACAGAAAAGAAAAATGTGATATGTACGTAGGTCTGTATACACACATGCACACACACACACACACACACACACACAGAGGAATATTACCCAGCCAAAAAAATTTTAAAAAATGATGCCATCACACCATTTGTGACATCATGGATGGACCTAGAGGGTATAATGTTAAGTGAAGTAAGTCAAACTAAAAAGACAACTATCATATGATTTATCTCATTTATGGAATCTTACAAAAATCAATAAACAAACCAAATGCAGAATCAGACCTATAAACAGAGAAAAAACTGACGGTCGCCAGAGGAGAGGGGAGGATGGGCAAAATGGTTAATCGGGTATCTTTGATAATTGAAAAGGACTATCCTTATCTCCAGAAAGAATTCTAAGTGTGAAACAAACCTAAAACAGTAGTTTCCCAAGCCAATAATCGCATTTGAAAATGCAGGCTATTAACTTAGCCAGTTAAAGGTAAGACTGCTGAGTGAAAAGGCAATTTTTTGTTTTTAAGAATTGACACTTACCAAGAATCTAGGTGAATTATGTTTGGACTTTTCTATTAGAACCTATCATAAAATTTAAAGAAACATGGAGAGAAGAGACTAGGGACAAAGGGCACTGTGTCACTCTTTGAACAACTCTCTAGAGGAGGGATATATCAGACTATATAACTCAGAGGCCTCTAGATGGTTTTATATCTTAAAGGTGAACATGATATTAGAATCCTAAGCAGCACCGAATCTGCCCATCTTAGCGTGGCCTGACAGTCACTCAAAAAAGTTCGAAGGGAATTAGCATCTCCATTAATAAACCAAAGTAGAAAAATCCAGATGTCAACTAAATATATTGAAAGATAATCCAGGAAGCATGGAACATACACAGGGTATGGGGACAGAGCGAGTGACCAAAAACAAAGTGTAGACGAGGCAACTAGAAGTGAGCGATGGAACCTGAAGAAATGTTGCTAATCAAAACTAAGAGAAATAGATCCACTGACACCAGGTTTTGAATATTTTTTATAGGAGGGCGCAATTTTCCAAATAACTTATTTCATAAAGCCTGAGGGATTGTCAACATCCACCTGTAAGAGGTAAGAGAGATAGAAATGGGAAAACTCCCAAGTTCTTATCTCTATCCCATCAAGATGAAATGTCTGGGAGAGCCTGGATGGCTGAGCCAGTTAAGCCTCAGCCTTTGGCTCAGGTGATGATCCTGGGATCCTGGGGTCCTGGGATCGAGCCCCTTGCCGGGCTTCCTGCTCAGCAGGGAGTCTGCCTCTCCCTCTCCCTCTGTCCCACTCCCTGCTTGTGCATGCTCTCTTTCTCTCTCTCTCTCTCTCAAATAAAGAAATAAAATCCTAAAAAAAAAAAAAAAGATGAAATGTCAATAATGACTATCCCTTGGATAGTCAGCATTACAATGGGAACATCTCACTTAAGGCTTCCATCAACACACAAAAATAGATGTATATAACGGCAGGAAGACCAAACAAAGTAAGTGCTGTTTCAGAGTGGTAAAAAAAAAAAAAAAAAAAGAATGATTTCAAAGTTCATACGTCTTCACATTTACCTTTTCATGAGAAACACTAGAGAGCACCTGAAACTTTAAGCTATTGTCTTAAACTTGTTGGTAGCAAACTTTATAGGATGCAAGCATGATATTTCTATTTTCTAAAAAGACATCAGATTTTCAACCGAGCAATATTAAGTGAAATAGAAATGTGTCATCAAATTTGCTAATAACATGGGATTCCAAACATTCAGGCTTAAAAATATATCCATTTTGATTACAAACCTACTTAAAAATGCAAATTTATCAATTCCCTGGACACAGAAGACAATAAACATGAAAATAACTCCAACCTCCACAAACACAATCACACTGGTCAAAGTTAAAAATTATTGATACAACCTAATTTTGAAAAGGACATTTAGGAATGGGATCCTGAGTGTTGAGATCATTGGCAGGAAGATACATTTGCTTAAATTTTCTGTTGGGCTGCTTAGAAGGATGCACCAAAGTACAAAATGGGTACATATCATTTGCCCACTGGTCCTCCTACTAGCACTTCCCCCCAAAAAACCCATCTCATAGTATATAAATGGATATGTAAAAGGATGTCCTAGGGAATTTCTATCTATCTTTTCATAAAATAAGATATAACATATCAATAAGAACCTTTTAAAAATATATACATAAAGTAATATTATACAGCCGTATCTCTATCTTTTTTTAATGTAGGCAAGTGCCCATTAGACACTGTTGAACAGTAAGTTCATTTACGTAACAACCTACACAGATTTCATATATATACATAATTTTGTACAATTATATACGTACACACATACAAATATTTACAATGTCCTGAAGACTGTTTATAGGGAGTTATGAATTTGGGTTGAATTTATGTAAAATGCTGTGTTTGAGAATTATAGTTCTGAGGTCAGGGAGCATAAATTCATATTTCAACTTCACTTCTAACAAAGGGTTTGACTATGGGCAAGTCACTTAACCCCCTCAAAACCACTGTGTTCTCACCTATAATACAGAAATACTACTACCTACTTTGTGATGTAAAATTTTAGCCAAATACATGACATATGGTAATACTTGGTATCAGTTTCTATGGTTACATTCTTCTTTATTATATTCTTTTCATAACAATGAACATCTATATATATATATATGTATATACATATACATATATATATATAGTCTACCTGTAAAATATTTTACTCAAATACGGTTTTAATGAAAAATGAGATTATTTACATAATTCACTAAAAATTATTCTTATGACTAGTGTTAGTATATTAGAATTAACAGACTATTAATCTCTGAAATGGCCCCTTTCTCAAAGTTGCGCAATTCTTTAAGAGTTGAAGAACAGTCCTGGGTTCAGAAAAATTAAGAGGCCATGTGCAGGCTCATATAGGAGAGGTGGAGGGTTACCCACATGTAAATGTTCTTGTTACGATCATCATTCAGCACAGGGCTTTCTTGGCTTTTTAAATTTTTATTTTAATTCCAGGTAGTTAACATACAGCATAATATTAATTTCAGGTATACACTATAGTAATGCAACACTTCCATGTGTCACCCCAGGCTCGTGACCAGAAGCGCCCTCCCCCCACACCTCCCCTCTGGTGACCTTCAGTGTGTTCTATAGAGTTAAGAGTCTCTAATGCAGTTATTATATATTCACTTTACCCCAGTCTTCCTGGGCAGCCCAGGAGAAATGGAACAAATCACAATGAGTTCTATCCACCTCCAGAAAAAGAAGAATTAAGTCTTATTGAGCAAGTTAAAGTCAAACCACCCCAGGGCAAATATAAAACAGTTTTCTGTGGTGTGCTGGAAAGAATATCTTGATCCAAGAAGTGATTCCTATGGTAGAGATTTCAGTTTTTGTAGCAAGCTGTTGGGTAATTAAAAAACAATCACAAAACATTAGCAGAGCCTTGGAGCACACCCCAAACCGCGCGGTCTGCCCTCGTGCAGTGCTGGTCTTACCTCAACCTTATGACAGAAGATTACTTTCTGGAGGACCCTAACCAAGAGGCTAGCTTCACAGTGAATGAGTAAATAAAACCGCAGAGAGAAGGCCAGGAGAAACCCTAATTTTAAATTGTGCTCCCTCTTGTCACTTTGAAAAAAAAAGCAAAACTCTTGTCTGGTGTCACAGTCACTGGGCACTTTGCAAAATAGAGGCAGCATGTGTTTTCATAAATTTCTAGAGCTCAGCTTCTTTTCCCTGTACCACAAGCCCTCCCCCCATATATAGTGCTCTCTGGGGATCCACAGCTCCCCTCATACAGCAGGAAACCTAGCCACGAATGGTAGGAAATTTAATGAGACACAGCTCTGAAAAGAAAGCATCGAGACTGAATGCCTATTCCTCTAAGTAACTGTATGCTCAATAACGTGATATGGTGGTTAGTTGTTCCTCCTGCCTTCAGAGTCATTTCTCCAATCAAGCCAAGCCTGAGAGCACTGGTCTTCATTCTGATAAAAGGTACTTCATTTTCAACTGAGATCCCCTATCTCATGCATACAACACTGTTTCATGGAAAGATCTACGAAGTCTGCTTTGTATGCTTGTTTTATTACAGTCAGTGGGTGAGTGATCATCCTACAAATTCAACAAAGAAACTGAGACTCGGAAAGATAAATGAACTTGAACAAGATGACAACTCCTGAACAATAAAGCTGAGGGAAAACATAATGAGTCTAAAGCCCTCAACCATATGAGTCTAAAAGCTCTAAGTATTGACACACACAGAGTGCCAGAAGGTCGAGTGTTATCACTGCCGCTATTTTGTAGAAATACCACACGGTTTACTTCTCTGTCATAACTTCCCTTCCATACAAGTGAGCGATTTAAAAGCATTGCTGGCAACATTTCAACTTTTCAAACGCCAACCACAAAAGGCCATAGACACTGTGAACCCTCCCATTAGGAAATCTGAAATTAGTTATAACAACCAAATCTACTTCCACTGGGTCAGATTTACAATTGAATCAATTTTTTTTTGTCTCCTTCAATGATGAAAAAAAATCTTTCACTAAAATGAAGACGTACATCACACTGTCATTCTGAGACATCAGAAATGTAATCCACACAAACAAGACAAAGACTTATTCAATCAGCCTTTGGCATTGATTTCTGGATTGAACCAAGATGCTTTCCTTTCTTTTTTTTTTTTTTTTTTTTTAAATAAAAAGTGTTTCTGAATTCCTGGAGCCAGAACTGACCAAAAGTCAAGTTGTTCTTGTCCTGAAAGAACTGAGAGAATAACATTTAGAGGTGTGTGAATCCACACTCCACTGCGTACTATCAGCAGTAAGCTGCTGGGGCCCGTCTTGTCTGTTGCTATTTAAGAGAAAGGAAATCTAAAATGCTAACATGGTGATTGGCAACCCAGGCTGACTCTAATCTAAAGCCAGTAGCAACTGTCAAGGCGCTTACCCAGAAACAATATCTATCTGCTTTGACGCTGCCACGGGAGCTCATTTTGATCAAATGTTCATCGAGCATAATGGAAAAGCTTTTACCCGGTTCAACGTGTAAACATTTCCATCCACTGACGGTACCTAAGACTCCATCAGCCAAAGGAGCTTCGAGATTTTTGGGGCCTGAAGTTATACCATTTGGGGAACGCTGTTGCGGTAAGAGAATACAAAATCACAAGTCCAAAATTAAACACTGGGTTTTGGAAAGTGCCTGTGCAAGTAAGGGGCTCTGACTTTAAGCTTTATTAGATTCATGAAAAATTGGCTTCTGTCTCCAGCAGAAGATTCTTGTGTCTTCGCACACTCGCTGATGAGAAACATGCACCTGATTTGTTTGCAAAAGAACCATTACAATTATTTTATGGGAGAATTATAATGAATCTAAATAAACCAATTTAAACCAATCAAAAGGACAATTTACATATTATTCAGAGTTCAAGAATGGCAATCTACTTTTAGTGATTAAATATGTGTTCATTCTTATTTGGTCCATACTCAGCATTTAAAATCATGCATTAGGGATTCAGAGCACTATACGTAGGCTTAGAGGGTAGCCATGGATGGGTTTGTATTTGCTGGATAGAGGCAAACAAGGGGCTGCTCAGGCTCTGCCTGCCAGGCTTCCCAGTGTGTTAATCTGGATGCAAGACAGGCGAAGGGATGTGGGGTTGATTCATTTCATCAAGATATAAAGGTTCTTTCTCAACAGTATGAGCCTCGAGTAATATCCCTAAACACCTCCTAGAAATTCTAGGAGAATCAGAGTGTTATGAATTAGGGAATGGTGACAATCATCTGTATTGTTAAAATCTAAAGAAGGCTACTTTTGTCAAAGATTTCCAAGTCACGCAAAGATGTCTTAAGAAGTATATTAAAGGTAATATCTTCATTTTTCCCACTGTGCTTGGTGCTGGTGTACACAATGGAGTTTAGAGGGTCCCCTTCCCTCAATTCCCAAGAGAAAGAAAGAAGAGAAACAGAATTCTGCAATGAGAAACCTCCTGGGAGGGTAGCCTGGTGGCTCAGTCAGTTAAGCGTCTGACTTCGCTTCAGCTCCTGATCTCTGGGGTTCTGGGATCGAGCCCCCGCATCAAGGGACTCCCTGCTCAGCACGGATTCTGCTTCTCCTTCTCCCTCTGTCCCTCCCCAGCTTGTCAAGCACTCTCCCTCTCTCTCAAATAAATACTTAAATCTTAAAAAAAAAAAAAAAAAAAAAGGAAAGGAAAGAAACAGAAACTCCCTGGGGTAGGGTAAGAAAAATTAAAATCTACTCCAGGGGTGGTCAAGCTATGGCGTGCATCAGAATCACTCAGAGGGCTTGTTAAAACACAGAGAGCTGAGCCCCCTGCACAAAGTTCCGGCAGGATCAGAGAATATGCATTTCTAAAACATCCCTACATGATACTTACTGATGTGGCAGGAACACACTCTGAGAACCACCAGCACAGTCCATTGTGGCGTGGCGGCGGTGGGGGGGGGGGGCAGTACTGGCTTGGATGATGACCCATCAGCACTGCATTTTATGATCCCTGGATTCCAGTACACTGCCCAGACCTACAGCCAGGGACCCCATGCTCTGGCATTTATTAAATTTCCCCAGTGCACTCCGTAAAATACGGAAAGCCACTTAGTGTTAAACTATGACTTCCTTTTGTTACTCTCTAAAAATGGTCTTTAAAGCCCCTATTTCTGTTATTGACTGAAAGACTCCATATAAATGCAAAATATCACAGAGCACAATATAGGGCTGACAAAATGATTTCTGACAGATAGCTTAGGTTTTAAGATTGGAAGTATTGTCAGGAAACATTAAAAGGAACAGGCTTTACTGAGAAACTGACAAAAGTAAAATGAAACCATCAGTGTAACAAACTGCTCTCTGAAAAAAAAGATTTTTAATTTTGTGTGTTCAAATGTGACAATCTCAAGTCACTTTACACAGTTCTCCTTTTTGCTAGAAAATGACAAACGCTAAACTGTGATGCTCACTCGCTTTGTGTTCCCTCCTCCCTTGTAGTGTCTTTCAGGAAGCAGATGCAAAGTCTGATGCCTTCAGTTCCCAAGGCTTTCTGTCTCTGCCAAGCTGGTAGGCACATCACCGCTCCATAGTAACATATGTGTTTTACATCATCTGATTATAGAAAGGACCACTGGAAATTCAAGATCTGCTGGACAGAAAAGAAGAAATCTTCCCCAACTAAAAATTATTGTCTTTATTATCTCAATCACACCTCTTTATAAAAAGCATTTTCTACTTCCCAAGTAAGTGCAGAGAGAAATTTTCCGTATTACTATAGCTGCCCTGTTTTGATACTTTATCTCAGTTGCATCAAGAGTCCCAAGTTTCAACCTGCCTATGTCTGAGACTCCATGAAAATATCCTTTAAATTCTCTTTAAGTAGACTGCCCCTCCCTCGCAGGGAACATTTCTCCTCTCCTCCTAGGCTCGTCTTTATTTATTTATTTATTTATTTATTTTAAAGATTTTTAAACTTATTTACTCGACCGAGAGAGATCACAAGTAGGCAGAAAGGCAGGCAGAGAGAGGGGGGGAAGCAGGCTCTCTGCTGAGCAGAGAGTCCAATGCGGGGCTCGATCCCAGGACCGTGGGATCATGACCTGAGCCGAAGGCAGAGGCTTTAACCCACTGAGCCACCCAGGTGCTCCCTAGGCTCATCTTTTGATCTAACACCAATATTGTTTTGTATTTGCATGGCTAACCTTAGTATATTGATTATATAGTCAATCCTATTACGATTACACAGAACAATATAATGTGGAGTCAGGCAAGTATTCTTATTTTGTTTTATTTTTTTAAGTATTCTTATTTTATAAGTAAGAATTTATAATTTATAAATTATTCCTGTTTTATAAATGAGAGAAGCATAATTCTGAGATACACACTTTTAGAGATTAAATATAGGATTTCTCTAATTATATTCTTTCCAATAAACTTTTCATATTCTCTAAAAATGAGAAAAGAATGATGATAAATGTTTCTTTTTTTAAGATTTTATTTATTTATTTGACAGACAGAGATCACAAGTAGGAAGATAGGCAGGCAGAGAGAGGGGGAAGCAGGCTCTCCTCGGAGCAGAGAGCCCAACGTGGGGCTCGATCTCAGGACCCTGGAATCATGACCTGAGCCGAAGGCAGAGGCTTTAACCCACTGAGCTACCCAGGCGCCCCCCCCTTTTTTAAAGACATGATAAATATTTTTACAATAATTATAAATATCAGCTAATATTGGTGGGAGATTGTTACATGTCGGCCGAATACATTTTCTTATTCACAACAACCTAAATTGTTTAGGTGACTAATTATCTCCATTTTACAGGGAGGCAAATCAAGGACAGAGAATCTAAATAATTTCCCTAAGCGTACATGCTAGGAAGGGATGGACCAAGACTCAAAAACTCCTAGTGTCATCCCCTAAATAGGAGACACTAGTGACATACTCTAAGTTATAAATATATTTCTACATAAATTATATCACAAGTAAAAACGTGCAGACAATGATAGCAGAAGGATAAAAGTTCGGCAGACTTATACTACCTGTGGCATTTTGAGGTTAGGTAGATTCCTCATAGAAGTTCAAAGATGACAAAGTAGAATTATTTTTTATAGATTTATTTATTTGGGGTGGGGAGGGGAGAGGGATAGAGAGAGACTCTCAAGCAAACTCCCCACTGAGAGCAAAGTCTGATGTGGGGCTCGATCTCAGGACCCTGAGATCAGGATCAGAACTCAAATCAAGAGTCAGCTGCTTAACCAACTGAGCCACCCAGGTGCCCCTCAAATTATTTTTTTAAGAAGCTTCCTAAAAAAGAGACTTTAGAGAACATTCAACAGGTCAAAGTCACAAATGGGTTAAGTATGTAATTTAGGACACACAACAACAACAAAAAATGCAAACCCGTGTGTATATGGTGTATACATATCCACATATACCATTATACCCCTTTATATACTGTACTCTTATAGCGTATATATCCCAGTTTGGGTGACTGTATCAGGATCCGAGTCTTATTTATCACATCATCTCGCCAGATTCAAATTCATCTATTCAAGGAGACATCAAAATGCTCTAGAAATATCAGAGCTTCAGATGAGCACCTGCCAATTAAAGGAGTTCCAGTGTAAACAGACCTTACTACCTAGTCTCCCAGACCAAGCTGCCAGCACTCACATGCATTTTTTTTATTCAACACAACAGCCCCAACAGGGAGCCTTTTAAAAATAATACTAAAGGAACAAATGCAAAGAAATTACACAGTTTGCCCAAGGCTACGCGATTGCTGTTTGGGCTGATTTCTGAACAGCAAACCACTTTGTTCTGAACCCTGGACCCGCCCGTTTACTAGCCCAGCGACTGGTGAGTCCCCATACTGCTTGACCTAGGCTTTCTCCTTTTACACAATGGCACCTGCCTCATGCACTGTGACTGAGATTAATTGAGTTAAAGTATTCTAAGTATGCACAGCACTGAGCACAGTGTGCAGGAGACAGGAAGTATTTCACAAATGGGAGATACTATTATTACCGTAATTTTCTGGGTCATGAGCTAGCCCAGCACTGGAAACAGGGCGTCTTTGCCAGTTAAGTATTCAACAAAGACTCTGAAGTGGAGCATCTTTTCCCTATATCTTGCTGTCTTAGGAGGCACAGACAAAGTACATTGAACACATCGATTTGGAAGAGTTATCCTAGAGACACCAGTTTTCTTAACTCTGCCAGACAAAACATCTCTTCCCTTGGCTCTCAGCCCCTTCTCTCTTCTGGTCTTAGCCGACAACAAGTAGTGGTGATCTCCAAATATGTGCTTAACTCCCAACATAAACTATGTATGGGTTTGAACAAGAACAAAGTTCAACATCAAATCAAGACTCCAGTAAGTATACAGAAATTAGGTCCAGGACTAGAGGTTTTTAAACTCTGCAAGGTTGTACCACGCTGTCGCTGATTTCCGAATGACAGGTTTTCAATGTCCCAGCGTGCATGGGATCTACACCTAGAACAGCTCGACTACACCAAGAGCACCGCCTCCCCATCCAGCTGCTGCCCCCTCCCTGCCAGGTCCTGCTCTTACTCCACTTTGCAACAATAGTGGGGCAGGCGCACCTCCAAGCCACCTCTGAGTATTACAAAGTGGCCAGAAATTTCCTAATTACCAGATAGAGTAGCTTCTTGCTATCTTCATTTCCAGGCCGTGGTTACGGCAGAGGAGAGGACAGCCAGCAGGGAAGGTGCTGTTAGCAGTGGGCAAAGTGTCCCATACATTGTTTGGTTGGTTGTTGGCTTCTTTCTATTATGCTGGGGGAGCCCCCTCCCCACTAAAGTAAAAATCACCTTGTTGTACATTTCAAAGCCAACTTTTACCACTCCATAGTTGTTTTAAAGCCAATTCCCTACTTCCTAACAGAAAAGCAAACAATTATCTGAGCTAAGTTTATAGCTGAAAAAAACATGAGGAACTAGGATGAAAATCCTTCCTATTGTGTCCTACGTCCAACCAGAGGAAACTGAGTCAAAGGCTTCACTTCCATCAAATTAAGGAATGCGTTCCTTGTACATGCACGCACATTTGAATCCAAAAAACTGCGAATAAAATAAATTGGGATCTTGTTTGACGAACTAGCATACTATCCCGATTATCCACAAGGGGGAAGAGAAGAATGGTCATCAAAGAAAAATAAATAAAAAAACCCATGTCCACTTTTTGACTTTCACAAAGGATTCTTTTTTTCTCCTGGAAGGGGAACACACGCCTCTACTTCTCAACTGCGTCATCCATTCTCTTTCCAAATGAGCAGCAATTGTCAATTTTCCATGGAGAGGAAGGAAGATTCTCCAGCAAAGATAGGGCAACACTCGGAAAGGCAAGAAAGCAGAGCCCAGAAAGCCTCTTCTCCACCAAACTTAGGATCTAATGCTAGCCAGTCCTGGAAAAGCTTCAAATGAAATGTACCTGTGTGGTGGTATTTTTTTTTTTGTTTTTGTGTTTTTTTTTTTTTTTAATCCACTAATGGTATTTTGCCCCACATCCGGCTGAATCATGTAATGTAAAACTCTTAGCTTCTCCTCTCAGAGGAGGTACTATGCTAAGTAAAATCCCCCCGGGTAATGTGGTCTCCCTCGAATGCTCTGATGTACAAAATTCAACCCAACCACATAAGTGCTGCCCGGAAATCAGCCCTTGCTGACTCAGCCAAGTGCCCAGGGAGGGTAGAGGGGCTCTGACACAGCCATCCCTGGAGGCTTTCTCTTGCTTTTGGTGATGCCGGTGTGAGCGTGACTCAACCCTATCATCCAAATCATCAGCCTACTAAGTGTCTTCATAAAATCAGGAGGGAGGGACATGCACATTAAGGAAAAATGAACAGAGGGCCCAACTGTAGTACAAATAGACAAAACTCCAAAAATGAAGTTGGGTTGGGGCGCCTGGGTGGCTTGGTTGGTGAAGAATCCAACTCTTGATTTCCACTCAGGTCATGATCTCAGGGTTGTGAGATCGAGCCCCGTGTGGGGCTCTGTGCTCAGTGGGGAGTCTGCTTGTCCCTCTCCCTCTGCTCCTCCTTGTATTTGCTCTATCTCTTAAATAAATAAATAAATACGAAAATAAATAAATAAAAATGAATCGCATTTATGATGCTTTAAGTTGCCTCTGGTAATCGTTATTTTTTCTTCTTCTTTTTGTCCAATAGGACACCCTTTACCAAACCGAGGTGGCAACTTCTACGGAGAGGAAGACAGTGAGTAGTTACTGAACCCCTAATCTCTAACTCTATACCTCCGTCCACAGACCTGCAGCCCTCTGCATGTCTGCCACCTCTCCTCATGCCTCCGAATCCTCCCCTCCCTCATACTTTCGGTACATATCACCTGACATCACCTCTCATCATGCTCCCCTCCTCTTTTCTTCCCGAGACAAGCCAGTCAACCTGTCCTCTCTGCTGTTTCTCCGTCCAATCAAACTTTTCCTTCCTCAGAGTTACTGATCTGTGCATTCCTTCCACTGGCCATATTGCTTCCAGCCACAACCAGCTCCTTACAGCTTATAATTTAGTTATCTGTGCAAATGACAACACTCCAGACAGCTCTTCACTGTCTGACCTGCCCACCCCAATCCCATCACTCTGCTGCCACCAAGAAAAACTATTTTTTAAAATACGGACTCCCTGTGTATATCACCGATTAGGATGCTAGTTCTGTGTTATCAGTGGATTGTGTTAATTCTTTTCAATTTTTTTTAATTTTTTACTTTTTTTAATGTTTGGATGGTGTCAATTCTGCCCACAGCTTGGTTCCCAAGACCAAGGGCTGTACCCAGAACAAAGCACACATTCAAAATGCTTGCCCTATGAATCCAGGATTGAGTAGAGAGGAAGGAATTACTTTGTTGAAGCTTTGGGTCCTGCATTTTAAATTTTAAGCCACATGATTTTCTCTACTGTAACAATAAGAATTACGTTGTCTAGAGCTTAGGTCTCAGGTGTAGTTGGCCCGTTAATTTGTGGCTGTTAAGGGTCGATGCAGTTTCCAGCATCTGGGCTGTGAGAAGCTGGACCAGACAGGCTCAATGCTCGTCCTATCTTTGACATTCCGTGAGTCAAGTCTCATCTCAGAGAGAGAAATTTCCAGGAATTGTTGGTCTGCCATAAGCTCTCTATCTTTGGGACTCAAAATTACATATTCTACACTTGACATTGAGGTATTTTTTCTGGTTCACGGTGATAATTATCCTTGAAATTCTCTCTCAATTATCTTCATAAGATGCTTTTCTGGCAAGATGCTTATGACATATTATTATATCCCCCCAGTACCAGATATATAGCAAGTAATTTGAGTGTCCAGTTTGAGAGAACAATGAGAACATGGCCAATGTCACTTGAACCTCACCTTGTCAGGTAGGTGATATTTCCTAAATGCTATATTTACTAAATGCCAGGGTTCATATTCCAACCCATAGATTCTAACTTTATAGCTGATGAATTTTGCATCAAACAAGATCAAATGTCTTTGGATTTAACCAGACATTCTAAGAGGCTGGTACTCTCCTAGTCTGAACGATGGCTATTTCACAGAAATTTGTGGGAACAAGTACTTCCATTTTCGAGGATAATTTTAGAACCGGCTAGATAAAATGACTACAATTAGTTTACACATTGGATATACCCGAGTCCAAGTTCATATCCACTTAAATGCTTAAATTGCTGGCTAATTGTGCTCATCTGAACCCAAAAGGATAATTCACCTTCAGGCTTCTGAATCCAAGGCCAGTCTGTGTGCAGACTGAAAGGAGCAGGGAGTCGCTCCGCTCGGGCATTTTCAGAACTGACTGTCTTGTCTGGTGTGTGATTTGTCCCCGTTAATATCCATGAAGAACAGTCACTGGTTCTCTCGGTACAGCGATCGGAGAAACAAGGGTCTGTCTCCATACCCTCTCAGAAAGGGGTCTCTACTCCCTACAGTTCCGGCACCAGCATAAGAGAACCAGGCAAAGACAAGCTTCTCCATGTCCCGGAGCCAGCCTTAAGACAAAGACCGTTGGGGAATGAATCCTCTAGAATTGCAGATTCACAAGAAAGATGCATCCTAATTTGGAAGGGCGGCATTAGGTTATTATTTGAAAGAATTCAGTATCCATTTTATTTTATCTTTTTTTGTTTGTTTGTTTCCATTATCAGTGATTATTTTGCGGGGGAGGGGATTTTGCTTTCAAGTGTTATTTACTCACTGAACTTTCATCAGGGAGCTGGCAAGAGAACAAATGACCTTTTGTGTGTAATGTTTTCAGGGATTTTCTCTTCCTCTTCTGGGTCAAACCATTCGACACAGAAAAAAAATAAAGAAAGAGGAACCAGTAAATGCTTTTCTCCATGAAGCATAAATAAAATTTTTTTTTTTTTTTTTAAAAAGAGTGCAATTTCTGGGGCGCCTGGGTGGCTCAGTGGGTTAAAGCCTCTGCCTTCGGCTCGGGTCATGATCCCAGGGTCCTGGGATCGAGCCCCACATCGGGCTCTCTGCTCAGCAGGGAGACTGCTTCCCTTCCTCTCTCTCTCTCTCTCTGCCCACCTCTCTGCCTACTTGTGATCTCTGCCTGTCAAATAAATAAATAAAATCTAAAAAAAAAAAAAAAAAAAAAAAAAGAGTGCAATTTCACAACCAATTACACTCCTAGCAAAACCAATTCACAACTAATTATTAGAGAAAGTTACAACCTTTTAAAGCATTGGTGTGAAAAGCTAAGGGAAAAAATAAGGTCTGAAGTGATATGGAAACCTACACATTAGGCATATAGTCTATTTTCATTATGTGAACCAGTAATTTTTTAAAATATGCATTTCAAATTCAAGCATTTTACTTGTGGGGGAAAAAAAACAAATAAAATCATTGATTTTGATCATAAGGCACGGAAAACATTTTAAGTATCTTGAAGCCTAATATTATTGATTCAGTCAAGTATGTTTGATGTTCCTTATGTGTTCAGGGTTATGTGTTAGGTCTTAAACCTCCAAATGTGCCATTCTCAGAGCCTTTGCACCTGCTGCCTCAGGGCCTTTGCACAAGCTGGTGCAGGGTCTTTGTATGTGCTTACTCATACCTGGATGTTCTTATGCCCTCTGCCTGCATGACCTGCTCCTTTGCCTTCCTGAAATTTTGTACAAATGTTCCCCGTCAGTGAGGCCTCCTTGACTTCACTGAGAACTCTAATCTTAACCCCATCCCCAAACTCCAGACACTTTTATTTCTCTCTACAGCATTTACTGCTTTGTAACACAAACTGAATTTCTTTATTTACCTTACCTGATGTCTAGACTCACTCAACGAGCACAGAAAGGAGACAAGGTTTTGTTTTTGTTCTTGTTTTCTAGTTTTTCACTGGTGTATCTTTAAAGTTATTCCTGGGTGTCCCTCACGTATATTACCTTTGCAGAAGTCAACCCAGAGGCTGATAATAGTATTTGACCGGGGCGGGGGGGAGAGGAGGGTTCTCTTCAGAATCATCCATATTCTTCAAATATTATTTGGAAGAAAACAAAGATCTTTGTAAAATTATGATTCCTTCTTTCGCCACAAAAGCATTGCTAATATACATGTGCTTCTCCAACTTTGGGGATGGGGGTTGGAATACCAGCAGACAAAGATACTTGTTACTATTAGTGTCACAGCTGTGGTGTATAAAACCTCAATGCTACTGTGTTTCTTTAGATCCCAACATGAAATCTGAGGCTATATATCTGGTAATTAAGAAGAAAAGAGTTTGAGTACAAAGCCTGAGAAACTCCCATCTAGAATTAGCCCTAACATATTCTTTGGTTTAGAATATACTTTTTATCTAATACACAGTGCAGAAACAAATATGCTCTCTAAAGATGTTTTTTTTAAAGTATGATGCTTACATTTAAAAATAACCTTGCTAAACCTAGATTATTCTCCACACTTCTAAATAGGCAAGAGCACCCTGTTGTGTAGCCCCCAAAATTCAAAGGACTCCAACTATGGCAATCAGACAGAGAAGTTTCAGTAATCAAAGAGAGATGATACATTTTCGGAAGATGCCCTCTGAGGTATTTATCTTGTCAGTCTCTAATCAAGATAACTTCGGGGTCAGGAGGATAGCAAAGAACCAAGCATCGTGATACCCTATCTCATACAAAACACACACACACACACACACATACACGCATTCATATAAATTCCTAAACAAACAGGAAATTGTCTGCTATGCCTTACTTAGAAGTCCTGGCTAATGGCAATTCATAACGATGATAGCATAATAATATAGTTATTTTCAGATGCCTAATATGGACCATTCAGTTTGATATAATTTTCATAATATTCATCTCTCAGCCTTATGAAAAATAACCACTAAAAACATCTCCTTGTAAAAGATGAAAGCTTGCTATATAAATTCCATTAATACGTTTCACACTTTATAGTAGCTTTTGCTATTAAACTAGGTCTGTATCACTTTCTTGTATAAACCTCCTAGTGATGCTATTTTTAAAATAACCTATTTTTTAAATGGCAGTTTTGACCAATCTCCTTTATTTACATAATGCAAAAATGACTAAACACTCCATTCCACAAATCAGGATTAGGACTTAAATACTAAATCTCCTGACTGCCATAAATTTGAGATGGTTCTTTATACTTTATACCTTGGATAACTTTCCCTAGATTTTTCTTTTTGAAAAAAAATCTGTATCTCCCACTCACTGTCCGTGTAACCGTAAGTTAATTTGCTTTGTCTTGCTGAGTTTCAATTTCCACATCTAAAACATAGGGATAATGCCCGCAACATTGCAGGGTCCTTGATAAGATCCATGACAATGTGTATCAAACACATTGCAAAACATCGGACATACAGTAGGTCTTCAGTACAGGGTTGTTACTATGGAGATGACTGACCTTGCAACATAATGCTTAATTTTTTTTTTTTCAAAAGTCAAGTGGGAAATCGTCTTTCTCTTCAGGGCTTTCTAAACACATGATGTTTCTTACAGAATTTACAGCAGAAGTGTTTTTCTGTCTTATACCGCGACATAGACACCTTTCCTGAATCACAAGGCCATTTCTTACAAATTGGCATAGCATGCTATTCTTGCCGCATGTGTTTTCTGATTGGTCTTTATTTTAAAACTAGAAACACAAATTAATTAGTTACATAGACATTATTTTGTGGGTGTCTTATTGAGTCAGTTGGTGAAGCATGCCACACTTGATTTTGGGGTTGTGAGTTCAAGTCCCACACTGGGTTGTGGAAATGACTTAAAAATAAAATAAAATAAAATAAATGCTTTTCTTTCCACCCTATTGCATCTTAAAAACTTCAGAACTGGAGTGTAGTTAATAATAACGTGTCCAAATTGATTCATTCGTTGTGACAAATGTACATAGTAACGGAAGACTTTTATAGCCGGGGAAATGGGGTGTATGGGAAATCTGTAATTTCTTTTGAACTTTTATGTAAATCTCAAACTATCCTGAAATAAAGAGTGTATTTTAAAAAATTAGAAATAGCTCTAATACAATTAAATTTCAAGAGGCAAGTCTGTTGACACATCAATGAGAATCGAGAACGGACTTTTGGAAAGAAGTAACATGTCTTATCTCTTAAATCAGAAGTTTATCTTTCCTTACAAATTCTAGGCATTAAGCTTGGTTTTGTACAGAAGCTACGGATTTCTAGGTCATCGACATGCCATCTATAAATTCCTTCCAGCCCATCATTTTAACTGAAAACTTAATCAGCGCTCTGTGCTTTGGGGACAGTTCTCACTCAGAGAAAAGGGAGACAATAGAAGTACCCACCGAGATGCTCTGAGTTTGTTTCATCCTTGAAAATGCTGCCTAAAGTCTGACAATGAACATAATGCAGAAGGCCAGAAGAGACAAAAAAGCTGCAGAAATAGATTATATAAGGACCAGTGGTCTAAAATTCAATTGATCATTCCTCTGTTGTGGCCAAGTCAATGGGGTGTTTCCTAGTGAAGATACTTTTGGAAGAAAAAAACAGTTCAAGTAACATTTGTTAGATCATGTGCAAATGTGTGATCAAGAGAAAGATACATTTAGTTACTTATCAATAAGATGGAATTATAGGGAAGAACCATCCTGTTTTATTGAATGTCTACCATGGTTAAGCAGTAGAACATCTGATAATGGACTGAGATACATAATTGTTCCCCAGATGACACAGATTGTTCAGACAATCTTATATGGTTTGTAACATCAGTTTGCTTACAATTATCTTGTCCACATTAAAAAAAAGAAGGAAAGAATGAACCATGGACTTGAGAAGGATCATGGGAACAATTTCACCTTCCTTTATGAAGACCTTTTCAAGTCTTCTCCTATTTAACAAAAATGTCTGCATTAAAACAAAACTTTCGGGGCACCTGGGTGGCTCAGTGGGTTAAAGCTTCTGTCTTCGGCTCAGGTCATGATCTCAGGGTCCTGGGATCAAGCCCTGCATCGGGCTCTCTGCTCAGCGGGGAGCCTGCTTCCCCCCCTCTCTCTCTGCCTGCCTCTCTGTCTACTTGTGATCTCTCTGTCAAATAAATAAATAAAATCTTAAAAAAAACACAAAACTTTCATTTGTTGCATAAATTATTTTTTTTTTAACAATGCAAGGGAAGGCAATTCACAAGACTAGCTATGAAGACGATTTCATCTTTTCTCTGGCTTTTGAATTCCTCATTTGTGACAGTCATTAGGCAAAGAGACTCTGCAGTCTGGAACTGTCCCCCCCCCACCCCCCGCCTCTAATGCACTAATCATGCTTTTTGACTTATGCATGCAATAAGGAGACAATCACCTCTAATGCAATCTGTTGTATGCATTATTTACACCCTCCAGTGCATTAGTAAGGGATATGAGGATCCAGGGAGAAAAATCAATGGAGCCTGCTTGCTTTTCTGTCCTGCATGCTACAGCATATAAAAGGCATTTTCCCCAATAAAGTCATAATGCAGGCTGCACTTTCAAATTGCCAATGTATATATCCATCCCACTCCCCTCCCACCTCCAGTTCATTGATGTGTCCAAGATGTGATGCTGGAGACAAGACAGAAATCCTTATTTAGCTCCTGGACCAGAGGTCAGTTTACAATATATCTCTCCACCATGGTGACTTTACTAACCAATTCTGTTCTACATCACCTGGTGTCTCTTCAAACAGTCAACAAATCCTTGTTTCTTTTAAACCAAACATCATTTTACTGTTAAACCATTTGTACTCACCACTGAGGTTTCTTTGGTTTTTGCTTTTTATACCTCTAATTTAGCTGAGCCAATATTTGCTCTTATTCCACTGGGCTTTTAACACTTAGGCTGACTCTGTTTACTGCTCTTGTCATCCATGCATATTCACTGGAACCAGATGAAATATGTTAAGTCGGCTGACAGGGAATCTCATATTGAGCTCACCCTGGGAACATGGCAGATATATTGCAATTTAGGGAAACAAGAGTAAATATATATATATATACATATACACATATTTAATTAAACATGATCCTCATTTGGTAACAAACCTTCTGTATTTGAATAGAACTCTGTGACTTAATTTGATTTTTTTTCCCTTGTTTCTTTGCCCAGATTAGCTCCTGAGTCTAACCACAATTTGGCTGTGAGACACAAAAGATTGCCTCAAATATTTATATACTTAAGGACTTAAAATTCCTTTCATTTACTTATGCTCTCAACTTGAAAACATCCCATACAACTGGAGATGATTCAAACAATGCCACACTGAAATTTAATTATTTGTGAATAACTAGGCACTGTGAATATAGAAATTCAAAGGTTTGGTCTCTTGGTAATTTTTATTCAAAAATTAGGGATTAAGAAACAACAGTTCTTTCAAATAGGCCTACATCAAAATATATTATTTTCAGTACAAATACACGGAAGGATAAGGAAAAAAAATATTATTTGAAAATGCAAAATAGAATGGTAGGAAACTAAAAACTGCAGATTAAATCCAATTTTTCTATTGATTTTTACGTTAAAATTGGAAGTAAATCCCAAAGACTGTGTTTCTAAAACACCTTGGTGCCTAATCATCACCCAGAAACCTTTCTAAAACCCATCCTCTAGCATCACCCACGGAAGTTCTGCTGGCTTAGTTGGGGTACATGCAGGTAAGCTGAGGACCACACTCTGAGAAGCATGGTTCTTTTTTCGTTTGTTTGGGTTCTTTTTTTTTTTTTTTTTTTTTTTAAGATTTGTTTATTTAGAGGCGCCTGGGTGGCTCAGTGGGTTAAGCCTCTGCCTTCGGCTCGGGTCATGATTCCAGGGTCCTGGGATCGAGCCCCGCATCGGGCTCTCTGCTCAGCAGGGAGCCTGCTTCCCCCTCTCTCTCTGCCTGCCTCTCTGCCTACTTGTGATCTCTGTCAAATGAATAAATAAAATCTTTAAAAAAAAAAGATTTATTTATTTATTTTAGAGAGAGCAAGAGAGAGCATGAGCAGGAGGGGCAGAGGGAGAGAGAAAGAGAGAACCTTCCTCCTTCCCTCCATCCCTCCCTCTTTCCCTTACCTCCTGATTAATGGAATGAGGGATGGTTGAGGGGAGAAAAGTAGCTGGTTGTACCTGAAGAAATAAAAACTAGGATTGTTGGGCGCCTGGGTGGCTCAGTCAGTTGAACATTTTCCTACTGGTCGGGTCACGATCCCGGAGTTTCGGGTAGGAGCCCAAATGGGGCTCCCTGTTCAGTGGGGAGTCGGCTTTCTCCCTCTGCCCCTCTCCCTGCTCTGGTGCTTTCTCTGTCACTCTCCCTCTCTCAAATAAAAAACTCTTAAAATAAAAACTAGGATTGTTCATAGTCAGGTCATTTCAGAACTAGGGGCTACCAGGTAACAGTGGGTTTTCTATTGGATGATGAAGATATGGAGACCAGTGAAGCTAATTAACCCTCCCCTCCCGCCTCCCCAGCTAAGTCACCAAGTGAAGAAATAGACACAGTTATTCCGGCTCTTGAGTCAGAACTTTCCAGTATACTTGATTTTGCCCTCCTTGGCTGTCCTGCCTGATGTCCTATGGGTGCTTCTTTCAGAACTAGGGTTCTATCAATTCCGCTCAGATCTTAAAACCTGAAAAAATAGAGAAACTTCAGGGAATTTGCCCCGGGAGATGGTGGTTTTTCTGGCCTTGCCAAATAAGTTACTTGACCTCCTGTTTTATAACATGGTTACAGCCATTTTTCTTTTTACTTTTATCTCTGCATTCCTTCTTCAATAAAGGCAGTCTCTAGTTGTCTTCTCAAGTTTGGCTTCCCAAGCGAACTGAACATCCCCAAACAATAAAATTTCACTCTAGCAAATAATGAAAAATAGATAATACCAAAAACGTGTCAACGAGAGGAATGTGTTCTGTTTCAGGATGTCACTTTAGGGCAGCTAATCCACTTGGTTAGTGAGCTTTGATTTGAAAATATTCCTGCTCCTAGAGTAAGGGTGTAGCCTCATGTTTCTGTAGCAACAAAATGGTCCTAGGGAACACGGAAAAAGTGAAAAAGATACGTGGACCTCAGTTTTTCTCTTTCCTACTGTCACACAGTCATAAACATCTTAAATATTTTTGCTGCATAAAGAGTAAGTGTAACAGTATTATCACCTTATCTTTGCATTTTTTTTCTTTTTTAACAATTCAGCTACTGAACTGCTCTTAACAGGTGTAACAACCTACATGAGGCAAGAATCTTGTTCCATTTAGAAAAACCACAGAGGTTCGGGGGCTCAGAAGTACTCAGAGAATGCACTGAAATTCACACGGGGCATTAAGGCCAGCGCCTTGGTTGAAAACAGAAGCCTTATCATTCCTGGATTCTACAAAGATTCATTCACTGAGGATCCGCTGCTTTTAATCCCGGCACAGCGCTGGGCCCCTGGAAAGCAGTGACGGATGTAATACTCTCTCTTTCTTTACAACAGAGTCTAATGGAGGGAGAAATACAAGTAAACTGATGAACTCTATGAAAATCCACGGGTGTTACTGGGCCACAGAAGCAAGGTCAAGGTGGCATCTCCTGGAAGGTGTCCTAGAAGAGATGACTCACGGGCAAATCTTGAAAGACGAATTGAATGAATAAACAATTGGGATTTAATCAGGCAGAGAGCAGAGAAGGTGGTTTTGGGAAAAGGACAATAATGGGCAGGGATGCCACAGCAAGGAGAACCATGCCTTCAGGGAAGAAAGGCCAGTCGTTCTGCAAGTCAGGAGGGGAGCGGGGGAGCGGGGGAGCGGGGGATCGGGGGATGGGGGGGAGCGGGGGGGGCGGGGGCAGCGGGGGCGCGGGGGCGCGGGGGCAGCGGGGGCGCGGAGGAGCGGGGGGGAGCGGGGGCGCGGGGGGAGCGGGGGCGCGGGGGCGCGGGGGCGCGGGGGGCGCGGGGGCGCGGGACAACGCCGCAGACTCAGGAGGACTTTCTGTTCAGAACCAAGCAGTGTGCGGTTTTTCCTTAGAAACTCTAGACTATCCCATCAGAATTTCAAGAAGGGGGTGACATGGTTAGACTTACATTTTCCACGATCGCTTTGGCTGCCTGTCGAGGAAGGGATGGGGCGAGGCAGGATTTGAAGCAAGGGATCCATTTAGAGGAGGATGGACAGGAAGCGAGTGGGTCGGGACTGGACTATCTCTTTTTGGAATGTGGTTTATTATCTCATGCCTTCAACTCTAACCAATTCCTTTCCAGTCCAGCTTCCTGATTTCGATGGCACATGAAAGCATGTAATCCTACGTGATGTTCCCTGGTCAAAGAAAACCGTTAAATAACTGACTCTAGAAATTGTTGTGTGTTCTGTCACGGCAGAAGGTGTAAACTGAGGTGTTATTTGGAGAGCTGCAGCTTTTATCACCCATTAGTCCTTCTCCTTTTTGCAATTCTTAAATAATTAAATAAAAGTTCAGCAAAAAAGATTTTAGCCATCAAAAGTGGTTCCACAAAATGGCCTACTTTAAGCAAAGTTTACTTAGACACTACATAGTGTCATGTTAGTTAAAATGTGCCTTCAAAGAAAAAAGTGAGGTGAAACGTAAAAACTAATCAAGTTAATCTTTACTGTCCTCATTATGCTAAAGTTTACTGTCCTCATTATACTATTTTATGTTCATAGTTTGTTGATTTTAACTATGCAACCCCCCTTCAGTGGTTCAGACGAAGAAAACATGAAGTAATTTTAGACAGAGCTAAACTGTGTCTTTTTGTGTCTGTAGTCTGCCTGATGATACTGAGCCACACTGACAATAGATTTTTTACCAGTAAAAACACTGCACAAGAAACTTCATGGTCGATACGGGATGAGATTCCCACAATGCCAACGTTCTTCAAAGCAGATAAAAGAAATTTGATTTCAGAAGATCAGATGAACATTTCATAGCAGTTTTTAATTGATGACCTAGGCTGAGTGAAAATTAATTGTCATTTTATATGGTTTCTTGTGAGCTAAGGGAGTATGGTCACAATACCTAGGGAAGAGTTGATTTGGTTAGATAAAGCGATTTCCAGACAATCTTCTTTTTTTTTAAGATTTTATTTATTTATTTGACAGTGAGAGAGGAAACACAAGCAGGGGGGATGGGAAAGGGAGAAGCAGGCTCCCTGCTGAGCAGAGAGCCTGATCCCAGGACCCTGAGATCATGACCTGAGCTGAAGGCAGACGCTTAAGGACTGAGCCACCCAGGTGCCCTTCAGGCAATCTTCTTAAAGAAGAAACTTATTTGTCTTGTGAATGTAGTATCTGCAACTATGGTGATCTACATCAAATGACATGAAGAATTGCGGTCTCATTATTCCATGTGGGAAGCACAGAGCTAGATCAGCCTACATTCAAGGACTGGAACGCCTGGACGCAATGTATTAGAAGAAACACAACCACCACCAACAAAAACAAGATGGAAAGCCCGTTACTATCTAGTTCAAGGCTTTGGATATTCCTGTTAATTGCTAAAGGTATACAAAATATAAGTGAAATAGACACTTTAAAGATGACTTACTTTATTATTTTTTTTTCCATCTAAGCAAACATGTTGCTGGACCAGAGGAAGGCCATTCAAAATGATTAAAGAATTCCCTAGAGTGTTTACATAATCCATCCTTAGCATAATCATCCTCTGAGGTAAAACTGACAGTATTTTCTTCTTCTTAAGAATCACTGGGTTATGAGAGTGTATATTTATCCAGATATGAAATAAACTATTTCTTTTTTTTTTTTAATTTATTTATTTGTTAGAGAGAGAGAGCGAGCAAGCACAGGCAGACAGAGTGGTAGGCAGAGGCAGAGGGAGAAGCAGGCTCCCCGCCGAGCAAGGAGCCTGATGTGGGACTCGAACCCAGGACGCCAGGATCATGACCTGAGCCGAAGGCAGCCGCTTAACCAACTGAGCCACCCAGGCGTCCCTGAAATAAACTATTTCTAAAGTCGGTTGAAGACGGGAAAAATGACATCTGACCAAGTACTCAGGACTAGCTTATTCACAAATTTATTATCTCTCCCTTGCTAATAAAGAGAAAATTGGTCCTCAAATCATTGTCAAGGGAAGAATAAAATATACAATGACTCATTTAAAAAGATGAACCCCAGGCACAATCTTGAAAAGAGAACCATGGCTTTAACTATGGTTCATCTCCACAGAAGGAAAAAGAAAGTGCTTCAAAGAGCCCATTAGGATCTTTCATAATTAAATACGAAAAACTATCCATGATACAGTTGAAAGAACTTCACGCATTTAGTACTTTCTTAATGACAGAAGAGTCTCTAAATGAAGATTATAAATAGATCACGTGTATCAAGGACACCCCTCCCAAGGTCTCAAATATCTCAACTTTGAATCCTTGCACCATAAAGCATGGAGGGAATATATATCTGCTACAGCAAATGGAAGAATTCCTCTCTGTCCAATAACTAACCTATGCAGACATCTTCACCTTCTTACTTAGAAATTGCTCATGAACAAATTCTGATCATTATGTTATCCTTATATATCAGTGGTGGGTTACTTCGTTAACTCAAGATAATCAAGAATGATCATCATTAAAAGTTTTAGTATATAGCAAGAATCGATTTTGAGGTTGAATGATTTTCTATAATTTGAATAGCATCACTAAAATAAAATAAATAAATAAAATAAATAGCATCACTGAAATAAAATAAAATAAAATAAGTTCTTTGACAAAGGATCTTTGTACATTAATCACAAGTAAGGTCCATATATTGGAAGTTCATAAAAATAATCTGTGGTGTGTGACATGGAGAGTTGTCATGTGAAATGGATGGGTTATAAGTTAAGCATCTGTCATGTGGTGTCAGCCTTGTGGTCAATTATTAATAATGACAGCAAAAGGAATGCTCACTGGGAAATGCATACTTTTTTTAAGAGGGGTGGTGGAGGGAGAGCAAGCAAATCCCAAGCAGATTCCATGCCCAGCATGGAGCTGGACAGGGGCTCAATCACATGACCCTGAGATCATGACCTGAGCCAAAATCAAAAGTCAGACACTAAACCGAGTTAGCCACCCAGGCACCCCATGACATGCGATTTTTTTTTTAAACGAAGGGACAGAAATAGGGATTTATTGGTATCATTAAAATCCATAACTATAAACCATGATACTATTTTTTCATGTGCCTGAATTTGAACATTTCTTCATTAGTAAATGTTTTAAGAGTCTTCCTACAGACTCATTAGTTGACCCCAACATATACTTCCCAACAGAAAATGTTATATCTAGGTTCACATTTTCAATGTTAGATTCTTTAGCATGATCAATCTGGGCTTCGTGTTTAAAACCATACTTTGCCCATAAATACATGGGATAGATATTAGCAGTTGCAAAGATTTCCATGATTCTTCTGTTTCAGCTGATTTGGAGGCGATGGCTTCGACCTGTGGATTTACCCAAATGTTCTTCAGCTGAGAATCTTAATTGGTTGCATTAGAGTCCAAATTTCCAACTGGCCATCCACTGTCTTCACGTCAATTTTATTTTCATTTGTCCAGAAAAGGGACTCTAAATTAGCCAGTAGGTGGTTTTTCCTAAGATTCTAAGGTTGTTCCTAAGATTCTAAGATTCCTAGGATTCAAGAAAGTGATTCCATGGAACCTATCTTTGAGTAAGACCATTATAAACATACACTACAAATTCGATGAAAATCCATCTAACCATTCAAAATTAATCATTTATATTAAAAATAGAGGCAACCTTGGGTAATAGTGACCTTGAGAACAGGGATTCTGCAAAATCTACAAAAGCTTTATTCCTGGGCATTTGGGCAAATCAGGAAGAGGAGTAAGGACCATAAACACCATGGTCACTCTGGATAGTATTTACCTATTTCAGAATGCTCTCCTTTGGACATTTGTACTAATTACAAGTTTTTTTAATAGAGTTTTCAAGTGAAAGTAAGTTTAAATAATAGAAAATAGCAAAAGAAAAGGCAAAGCATAGCGCTAACACAAATCTTGCTTTGAAAATGACATCCTTAATAAGATGACTTCATTTTTTTTTTCCAAATGAACCGAGACAGGAAAATCTCTTTAACTACAGCGAAGACATGACAAGAATGTTGAAATGATCAGAGATTAAGGAAACTTCATACTTTCCCATGTTCAAAGTCAGTAAGATAACAACCACATTTGATAAGCTTTGCATTCCCATAATTCCTAGCAGGGACCTGGGCTTGAGAAACACTCACGGGATTTGTGTTCATTTGGTGACACGCAGGGAAGGGACGGAACACTATGAAAGGTGATACAAGCCCATTGCATTTAGTAAAGCCAAGTCTTGGCTTCAAATACTTCCAGTGAAGTCTGACAACTCAATATTGTGACTTGGAAATAAATTAGTGACAAGTCTGCACAAAAATGATAAAGAAACCCAAACGTCCCCTGTAAGAGCATTTTCCCCATCCCAACTCATGGCTTATAAAAGCTTCTCACAGAGAGTCTTGGGCAGTGAGCCTTATCAGAAGGCTAAGAACTTGACGCTTGCTCAGGAAAGGTCAGTAAGGCCACTTGACATAAACCACGTAACTGCAGCCTTATCACCCTAAACTTTAAATACCGTGAGACCTCATCATTCAAACAGGAAAAGCCACAAGTTAATGACTCCTTCGAGCAAACAAGGACAGCTTAACTAGGTCACAAGAAAATACTAGGAGAAGTACAGCACCTTCAAGAGGGAAATAATTTTCAAAATAGCTGTCTAGTGTGAAAACATTGCAATGTGACCTTTTTTATCCCCTAAACTACAAAAAGGCTTTAAAAATCAGAAAATAGAGTAAATAAATCCATAACAACTAGTAGCTAAGTTATTGTAAACCAGGAGATGTCACGACAGATATATGGAGTCAGGCGAGGACAGTGAGGGAGTACAAATTATGCTCTACTTAAGAAAACTTGATGTCAGGGCGCCTGGGTGACTCAGTCATTAAGCGCCTGCCTTCGGCTCAGGGCATGATCCCAAGGCACTGGGCTGGAGACTGGCATTGGGCTCCCTGCTCGGCGGGAAGCCTGCTTCTCCTTCTCCCACTCCCCCTGCTCGTGTTCCCTCTCTCGCTGCGTCTCTCACTGTCAAATAAATAAATAAAAATCTTAAAAAAAAATCAATCTTAGTGTCCCCCAAGCCTGGGGGTGAAAAGAACCACATTAATGATCAGAAGACTGTGAACAGAAGTGTCTATAGCCTGTCTCTTAGCTTATTCTTTGGGAATGACACTGTATTTGCCTCTTGAAATAAAATTTTATAAGAAAGTTTTCTGTCAGGTAAAATTAAAACAAGAAGTGAATACTTTGGAGAGGTGTTATTTTGGACTTTCACACACAAATACAAGATTTACACAATATTCTGCGAAACCAACAAACTCTTGTATAGTTTTATGTAAATCAGAGTTGAGCCTCTAGAGGTTTGTCTAAAACTGAACACAGAGTTTCAAAAAAGGTGTTATAATCAATTTCAGCATACTGAAATGGAAACCGAAACAAATATAAGGCGAGATGCCAAAATGCTTTTGAGATGTTTTATTCGGTAGTAGCACAATATAAAGATATTGACTGAGGGTCTCAGACATACAATAGACACCTGGAATTTATATAAACACTAAGCTATAAGAAAAAATAAAAGATAAGAGGAAGAACAGACATAACTCATTCAGTAATGATTTCTTATTACACAGGATTTAAGACTCTTTTTTTTTTTTAATATCCTAGTTTGTGACATGCCAAAATCCATCTTAGTGTAGTCAAATGAGCCTTGGATGAGGGCTTAGATTCTGTTCTTAGCTTCTTCCTGTGGGCTCCTTAATGAATTTGGAACAAAATCCCCCAAATCTTTGGCTTGTTTTCTTCTCTGTAAATCTGAGCATAAGAACACTACCTCAATCTACCCCACAGGGCAGTTATAAGGAATAAGAAATGTGATAGGGATTTGCAAATTTTTGTATAAGTCCGCTGCAATTAGTGTAGAAGATGGTTTTTCATGCGGACCCATGTAAGATTAAAAACTCAAAAATAAATTAGTCCAACTCATACTATTTAAGCGGTTAAGATGCAGAGTCCCTATGTTCTATTTCCTGGAGACAGAAGCTCTTTGTGGAGTTCTGAGTCAAAAAAGCCAGAGACGTGCCGGTTACCATCAGGAAGACAATAGAGAAAGTCTCTTCAGTTCCTACGCCTGGAGAGACCTGTGGGTCATCGGCTCTTGCAACACTGTGTCTCATGCTGGCCATTGCTTTTCCAAAAGGTCAGGAGAGAATTGCAAACAATGTAGACTGAGCAGGTGTTAGGGAAGACAGACTAGTTTCTCTGTAAGGAAAAAAACTAAGAAGTCAACCTCTTTGGGTCTGGGAAATTAAAAGGCTAAGAAAAAAAAAAAAAATAACCTGAATTAAGCCTTAATAGTCAAGAAGGGCATGAAGATGGGAAAATAATTCAGCAACTTTGAGGTGACAGCACTAAATCCCATTGGGTAAAAGAAGTAGAAAGAGGGCAACAAAAGGAAACAGAGTAATCCTACACAGAAAATTTTAAAAAATTATTAAGCTTGCTAATTTAAGAAGCCACCACAAGGTGTGTTCACAGGCTCGGGGGGGGGGCTATGAAAATGGACAGATGATAAAATTTAATGGACCAGTAAGAGAAGCTGGGGCATATTTCAGCTTTTTCAGATTGATTTTTAAAAGATGCACCCATCAAATATCAATGGGAACTATGGTAAGACACTGGTTGTTAATGAGGATCAGTGTCCAAATAAAGCCAATCATGGGAATATCTAGATGAGGATTAAAACTCTCAATGGCCTAGAAACATCAAAGGTTGGACTATATGCACTAGTTGACCCTATGTATCCAGCTGACTATAAATACTAAAAGCTCCATAAAGACAGCCTCTATTTTCCAGGAGGCTTGAACCATGTGAATTTCCTGATGCTCAATCATATTGAATGATAAAATTTGCAACTCCCTATGGTTCAACCTAAGAGTAAGAGTTTGATCTCCTATTTATTTATTTACTTATTTATTTTTAAAGATTTTATTTATTTGACAGAGAGAGACACAGCAAGAGAGGGAACACAAGATGGGGCAGTGGGAGAGGAAGAAAACAGGCTTTCTGCCAAGCAGGGAGCCTGATGAAGGGATTGATCCCAGGCCTTAAGATCATGACCTGAGCTGAAGGCAGACACTTAACAACTGAGCCACCCAGGCGCCCCTCTGAGCTCCTATTTAAAATATGTTGATGAAGTGGGGCATTCCCGTGGCTCCCTGGGTTAAGCCTCGGACTCTTGATTTTGGCTCAGGTCATGATCTCAGGGTCTTGAGATGGAGCCTCGTGTGGGCTCTGCGCTCAGCAGACAACCTACTTGTCCCCTCCCTCTGCTCCTTTCCCCACTTGCTCTAATAAATACATAAAATCTTTAAAATAAAATAAAATATTTCGAGGAGGTGAATGAATTCACCCAGTTGTTTTGACTGATGTCTTTTATGATGTACTAAACATGAGTACACATGAACATTTTCATATGCTCGGTCGCCCTGCTTTGATCAAGCTAGACACTTTCAGGTTTAAAGCCTCCTGAACGTACAGGAATCACTTGTTCTCTACCCAAGTATACGTCCTGGGATGAATATAAAACTGGTCTGGGATGATCAATATTGTTCTCGGGTGCCCCGCTGGTAGAGACAAGACTTCTGAATCTGAAACACACGACGTGAGCCACAATGATTTGTACGCATATAGGAAGTGAGCTTGTCTTGACTTACAAGTAGATTTGTGGACGAGTATAAGGGAAAGGCCTTTTTAGATGTAGAATGAACATGCTTCTGGGGAGTGCCCAGGCAGTCATTCTAGCCATGAGAGAAATGTTGATTTGAGGAGTAGAGGTGAAAACTTTGATAAAAAATAACATGAGATTTCTGTTCAAGGGCCCAAAGTCTGGGTTGAGAATATAAAATGCATTCTTTATATATAAAGAACCTCAGAGGTTTAGGAATCCTCAGAAGGCATAGGGTGCCATCAAAGATTTCAAACAAGAGATAAACTGAGTTTAAAGAACATGAGTTTTAATTATTAAAAGACCACACTTCCTAAAATAAAGTATTTGTAACATATAAGGTGTTGCCTTAATTTCAATGATGGCCAATTACATTTCCACACCTATATTTTAAGCAGGCTTAGAGCACACATAACAGGTCTGGAATTAAAAGGATTATCTACGGGGCACCTGGTTGGCTTAGTGGGTTTAAGCCTCTGCCTTCAGCTCAGGTCGTGATCTCAGAGTCCTGGGATCGAGCCCCGCATCAGGCTCTCTGCTCAGCAGGGAGCCTGTTTCCTCCTCTCTCTCTGCCTGCCTCTTTGCCTACTAGTGACCTGTCTGTCAAATAAATACATAAAATCTTAAAAAAAAAAAAAGGATTATCTACAAAAGAGGGTACCCTATAGTAAAAATGAGTATGAATCCGTTTAGTTGTTAAATACCATCTGAACTGAAAAAGAAAATTTCAGGAGCTGACAGCCTGTTTTTTGGGACTGTTTTCCACAAAGACTTCTTGGTCCTTCAGAAAACAAACGAAAGAAATATTGTTTTGTGTGCTTATGTGCACAGCATACACACATATACAGATGTTCATACTAATTCCTACATTTTAATGGCATTATGACACCACATTATGACACTACATTACCATGTCTTAAAGGGACAGCATATGGATAAACTATATCTTAAAATAAACGCATGAAAAATTTGGCTGAAGGGATGCCTAGGTAGCTCAATTGGTTAAGCATCTGCCTTTGGCTCAGGTCATGATCCCAGGGTCCTGGGTTCAAGTCCTGTATCAGGCTCCTTGCTTGGCGGAGAGCCTGCCACTGCCTGCTTGTGCTCTCTCTGACAGATAAATAAATAAAATCTTTAAAAAATATTAGGTTGGATTACATCGCAAAGAGCAGTTATGAAATACACTGGTGAAGGTCTAAAGGAAAACAAATATATGTATGTATGTGTGTATATATATATAATATAATATATATTAAAATATATTTATTTAACATATATGTTTATATATTAAATATATATTTAATATTTATATATTACATTATATATATATGTGTGTGTGTGTGTATATATATATATAGCTGTAAATCAGAGAGCATAGAAAAGAATAGTTTAACCACTGAGTTTCTGAGCACATACAAGAGTGTTATTATATAGCTTCTACTAAGGTAAATGACGGCCAGGCAGCTAAAGACTATCACTGTGCTAATTTAAAATTGAAACAAAACAAAAAACCAAAAACTCCATTTGATATAAAGGAAACCAACAGTGAAATCTCATGTTGATTTGAGATGTTAAATGTCATCATAAAGTCACTTTTTCTTGCAACCATTCATCGGTTTACTATCGATCACCTCGGGTATGCCTGTGACATTTAAGAATCCTGTAGAATGGAGCTATAAAGAGACTCATCTGCACATACATTTGGAAAATGACAAGCCTAATCACAATTTCTTAAGTATAATTTCCTATGACCGAATTCGTTACAGATTTTCATTTTGGCAACTACATAATAAAAGGATTCTGATAAATTATTTTGTTCTTGTGCTTCTGCTTAAAGTTTTTTGTCACGGCGACTTCTCTGAGAGATTGAATTCCTCTACGTATTCTGCTAAAGCGTTTGCCCCAGAAAAGATCCTATGCCAAGGAAGACCTGCTATCTAGGAAAACGGCTAGTTATTAAGAGAACCACAGGGAACTTCTCCCACAACACATTCATTACTCACAGCAGGCCCCAGTACTATAACCCATCATGTAACTGTAATGATGAGAATAAAAGAAAATCAATTAAAATACAGGTGGGGTTTAGTTTCAAGAAAATTGCTGAATTTGATCTTCATCCATCCAAGCAGCTTGCCTGTGGAGGGGAGAAGGACGCCAGGTGTATTTTAAGTAGATTCTACACAATGTTCCTTTCATTGAGTTTTTATGAGGCATTTAGGTGTACTAAGACCCATTTACAGACCTATCAAGGGCAAAGTCATCAAGGAAATGTGACAAGTATCTGCCAATAGGAAGTAAAGACAGCACCACTGAGGCAGAAATGCAAATTAAGGGAAGATTGTTTTTAAAAGTTTGCAAAATCCTATGTGTTTACGTTTTTAGGAATGTTTCTGTGCGTGACATGAGGAACACATGACGTAGCTACATCGTCACCATTCATAATCTAGCAGGATTGTTTATAAAGACTGTCAGAGAAGGAACTGAAAGGGACGCCGATACTTAGAAGACAGATCCCGTCAAGGGAGCTCTCCAAGTCCCTGGAGACTTCCTCTCTGGGCTAAAGCTTCCTCCTCTCAACGCTGCTTTGAAGGACAACTTCTAGGCCTGTCTCTGCTTTCGCCGCCTTCTTCAGAACACTTTTGCCTGTTCCTGTCCCTGCTCAGCTGTGGCAGGAAACAGCGGGCTCGGAGCCCGAGTATGGCTTTTCCATGGGGCTTCCACAGTCCCTGAGACCCTGAGTGGTACAGATCTGAGCTACTAGTACAGAAATGCAACACTCTTGGTGGTGGCTTCTTTGAGCTATGCCATCGTCCGAAAAACATTTAGTGACATCCACGTAAGCTTTAAGTCAAGCATGTAGTGGGAAGCAAACACGGAGACTCACTGCTCTATTTATAGGGTCACCTACCTGGACGTTGTGTAAGATCACTCTACAGTTTGCAAACATCCTCCCCATATGGCTGAAGAACAGTGCATCTGTATCAATTAAAATGTTGCTAATCATTTGCATCTATGCAAATCCTATTAACCAATGGTAGGAATAGAAGTTTCCCTCACTGAGCTCACCTCCTTAGTTCCATCTTTCAAGGCTTTTCAACTCTGTGTTGTTTCATAGCTGGTATTAGGGATCACTGCAATGCATTCATTACCTTGACATGAAGGCTCTCAGGTAGGGCAGAGCCAAGTTCAAAACCCTGTTACTTAACACTAAAGGACAGCTCTCCAGCTTCACTGAGGCTGACGCTGACCCACAGAAGATGCCACACAGTGTGATATTAAGTACCTGACTCAGGAATTAAGAACAACAGAAGTCAAAACCAGCTGTGTCACTACCGTGTGTGTGTGTGTGTGTGTGTGTGTGTGTGTGTGTGTGTCTGTGTGTGTGTGTCTGTGAGGTGGGGCAGGTAGGACATGTGGCATTAAGTAAAACACTCAATCTCCAAATTCCCATTTTGTCATCTACGAAAGAACAAATCACAGATATATGAGTGTTTGCAAGGTCCCGTGCAATTATGTAATCTAATATCCTTGTAATAATACAGATGTGGAAACGGGCTCAGGAAGGGTCCCACAGATTGATCAAGTCCATTCATCTCCCCCCAACCACGCTTTTTTAAAATCGACGAAGATAGAAGACAATTACTAAGATAAAGATGGTGGGTTACAGTCACTTGCAATGGTTGGGAACAGAATCAACACTCCAGCATTCCCGAATCCTGTCAGCAAACCTCTCAGAGCCTCAGAGTTCTCAGGAAAAACCAAGGGAATAATAACTCCGAGGTACGAGTGCCAGCGGGATGAGCCAGATGGTCGCATGTGAAGCACTCGACCCTGTGCCTGGGAGGCACTGAGCGATTTGGACATTTGAGCCACTGCTGTAGTTTTCCCAGTGCGGACTTTCCACTCCCTTCCTCTCTATTCCTACTTCCATCTGGTCCACCCCAAGAGCATTTTCTGGGAAGACTTAGAGGCACATCACATAATGTTTCAATGGGGAAAATGCTCTGTGCTTCTACAGAAACAGGACTCTGTCAAATATGTCAGGTGAAGGGTTTCAAAAGGAGAGTTGTCTCATTTGTCACCTAAACCCACTCTGTGATTACTAATGAAGACTCGGAGTCAACCAGGGTCAAGAGACTGGCGTGTCTCGGGTGGGACAGAACAAGCCGAAGCCACGGGAGTTTCAGCAGGATAATCATTATCAGTAAAAGGCTTATACAAGCTTGTTATGGTGAGGAAATCTTAATAAGAATTATCCTACATGTTAGATTTGTAAGGCAAAAAATGTTTAAAAAATACAAGTTAGCATGAGCTGAAGGGGACTTGGTTGTCAGTTAAATGACATTTCTGAGCAAAGTGAAGATTAATTTATCCCCTGCCCAAAAAAAAAGATGGCGGGGGCAGGCTTAATGCCTTCTTTTTTTCCAGAAATAAAACTTCATTCCCCTTTTTATGCATTTGAAATTAACACTGTGAAAACTATGGGTAATCAATACAAATAATATTAAGCAATATAATACAGTATCAGAACTTTAAACCAAATGACAAACTTCACTGATTTTTTTTGACTATTACCTATTTTCTTTATTGCTTTTCCTATTCCCTTAATATAATGTATGTTAAACCTCTGAATTGTAATCACAGCTTTATTTGGTAAGAGATCCCAAAAGAACAGCATAAACAACCTGATATTGATCCATGAACACAGGATCCAAGAACTAGTTTGCTTATTCAGCTGTCTGCAGTCTGTCCTTTAGTATAAGCACCCCTAGAAAACTACTATATCAGCAAAATTAAAGAGAAATATAGATCCAAGCAATAATCATGATTGCTTAAAAATCTAAAAGCCTAAGTATTCTAACTGTGAAGTTACTCTTTATACCTAGCATACACTGTGGGTATTATATATATATGTAATACCATACTTACATATAAAATCATCCTATCCATCTATCTCATTTATTGAAATGAATAGGGGGTCAACTTGGGCAACTGTCATAGCTAAAGATACTATATCATTACACATTGATTGTCCCTACTATTGTGTTCTTGGCCAATATAACATTATGCATACTCAGCATCTTGAAAATTTTCAGTTGACTTGATGGAGGTGTTAATAGTCTCCACTGATGTGAATGTGAAGGCTTTATAATCTCATGAAAGAGAAGTAGCCGTTATATAATGTGTCCACATTCAGAAGTCGCCAGCTTTAAAGCTAATGAGATCATACCATAAAAGTCTAGACAAATCATTGGCTTCCAGACACATCTGATGGAACTCGATCACAGTTTACTCCCCAGAGGATTCAGCACAATTCCAATTCATACACATCCCAGGATCCCAGCCTGACATGTTTAATGGATGCTTAGAGTTACAGCAGAGGACCCTCTTGGTCCCCACCCTTGAGCCAGGTGACAAAACGTTCTTCTGTAACTGGGAAAACACACACTTCTCTCTTGGGTTACTAAGGAGCAGATCTGCAACAAAAATGGACTTCACAGAAATAAAGCCAGTCTTGGGGAGGGACACAGAAATAATTGTTAGAAATAACTGAACACTAGTTAAGTCTCTTTTTACATGCCTGAAATAATTTGACTGATTTTATGGAACTGTGGTACCATTATAGACAGGGGACTATTAAGATTTCAGATAATGAACAGCCAGTCAAAAAATCACTTACTTAGTTGGACACGTTTGAAGGACACTAAAAAATCCTTTAGTTCTTCTAAAACCATGATGTTTTGACCCTATCCCCTCTGATGGAAGCAGACACCTTCCACCACCAAAATATGGTCATGATAATCAGTGTCATACCACAGTAGATAACATCCCTAAAAGGAACTCATTAGAATATTTAAACTGGCTTGGTTATCTGAGCTGCTGAGCGTTTCAGAAGTAGGACAAATCTCGAGATAATAATTAAGGTCAGTCTACAGCTCCAAGTGGTTCACAGAGATGTACCAACTTTTAACACTAACCTAGCAAAGATGAATGAAATTCCTTCCTTAAAAGACAATTTTGCTTCATGCCCAAGTTTCTTAGAGGATTTTAGCATGTGCATTTCAGGGTCCTGAGATCAAGTCCCGTGTGGGGCTCCACGTTCAGTGAGTCTGCTTGAGATTCTCTCTCCCTTTCTCTCTGCCCCTCCCCTCATCTCAAATAAATAAATGGATCTTTACAAAATAAACAAATAAAAACACAAACAGAAAGAATGATTTAAAGTTAACACTCTCAATAAACAATCACATTTCTAATTCAATGATACTGTACAAGCAAAGGCAATCAAAAATGGATAAAACTAATTATCTCTATAATGCAACATTAGATCAATCTGCATCATCTAGTTTTTCCGTTTTAATAAACTAAAAGCACATTTGCTTCCACTTATATATGTATATACAAACACATAATATCTATTTATGGAGTGGCTGTGAAAAAAAAACACAATTACTGAAATACAGAGATAATTAGTTTTATCTAAGTCAGAAAAAATGATACACACCGACATTTCTATAACACCAGCAGCTTAATTTAACAGGAGATAAAAATCGAACTCTTAAATTTTAAAATTACCTAATGACTTCAGAAGATCAGATCAACTAATTATTTTCTTCTTCTCTTTTCTCTCCCTATGAGCTGAACGTTATCACAGAAAAGTATGATGGGGACTGGCCGTCCTATTCATGGTCAGGGATGCCAGATGCCAATTAGGCTTATGGGTTTTTAACATCATGCCTCAGTCAGGTATGGTAGAGTTTCCAGACATTCATCATCTTGCTTGTCCTTGGCAGCCAGTTCATTTCAACATCAAACTAGCCCTCAATTAGATCTGTGAGAGAGCCCAGCGCTGTGCCTCATGTCATACATTACACATTTCCATTTCTATCGCAGTCAGCTAATTGCATTATACAGCTGCAAATACTTGGGATGGTGATGTTTTGCCCTGAACACACAAAAAAAGAAAATGCTCCTTCTTTGTCCTCTGGTTAAAAATTATACTTGGGATTGAAGGTATCTGGACAGGCGCATGATGGTCTGAAGTGGTTCTCATTCTTCCCCCAAAAAGCATTACAAAGATCAGCATGGGGTAGGGGAATGGGTGCTGTGTTACATGGGGAGTCCTGAATCTCAGTCTTAGCTTTGACACTGACTAGATGCTCACTGCCAGACAAACGATTCATCCTAATATGTAGCTTCCTCATTTCAAAAAAGGGAGACATTGACGCAGGATGTTTTTATACACTTGAGGAGCTTAAAACTAAGTTTAATCTGCCTCTGGATGTGAGAAACTGATGTGAAACTTGCAAATACATCAGGGGTTCTCGAGCTGGGCTAGTCCTGCCCATCACCTGAAGAGGTTTAAATACTATTTGTTCCTGGAATTCAGCTCTGAACAATTAAAGATTTCCTGTGTCTGGGACCCAGGCCCTCACAGGTCTTAAAACCTCCCTGAATAATTCTAATATGCAGCGGGGGAGAGAGGTCTGGTCCCAGGGTCATTCTCAACAACAGTTCCTGCTCCAGCTAGACCCCAGGGTGATATGGATGCAAAATCAGAGCTTTATTTCTCCTTTCTGGGTATTCGCTTCCTAATTCATTCACTAATCATTGATCATGTGCCTCTGAGACGTTGTAAGACATGTTAGGCACAAGAGATAAAAAGATTAAAAACAATGCCAAGGCTTGCCAAGAAGAAACCTTATTTCCACCTGTATTTCTAATGTTCTGTGACTGCTACCTAGATGGGAGTCCTATGAGGACTCACGATGTAGATCTAGCCCCTATTGGTTTTAAAGATCACTGTCCAGCATCCCAGATCCAAAGATAGTGGCAAAGCTCAGTCCCTCCACTCTGTAGGTGGGCCTTCTTCATTCCGAGGGGTTTGGGTTTGGTTTGGGGTTCCAGATAGATTTTATTTTAATAAGGGAGATTGGCATATACCATTGCAACAAAGTACTAAATGAAATTTAATTGCACAAATGCTTATTATTTATTTTTTATTATTATTTTATTTATAAGGAAGCTCCATGCCCCACGTGGAGCCCAACATGGGGCTTGAACTCGTGACTCAAGACCGAGCTGAGATCAAGAGTCAGAGTGTCTCTCTCTCTCTTGAAAAATAAAATATATATAATAAAATAAAATATATAAAATAAAATAAAGTAAGAGTCAGGCGCTTACCTGACTGAGCCACCCAGGCACTCCTACAATTTAATTTTTCAGACTGGGCATAATCACCAGAAAGAGGTTCTAAACTAGACTGATAACAGGGTTTTGAAACCCCATTATTACATTTTTTAGCTTATTTCTTGTAAAAGAATCTAAACAATGGTGTCCCCCAAATCAAAAGGAAATAACAGCTCCACGTAAAATCCAGAAGCAGACGCATATAATATACATGTTAAGACCACGAGAGCAAGTACAGTTTTGTTCATCTCGACTCTTAAGTTTTGCATTTGCTGCCATAATTTCTCCTGCCATTATTACTTAGGACAACTGTCATTTAATTAGCTGTGCATGTTTCAGTATTGAGAGCTGTGATAAAGCACATTCCATTGTTAACCATCACTTTCCCGGAACTCTGACAAATAAAGTGGCCGTTCCTCAAAAACTCGCCTACTCCGTGTTAGAGGACCGTGTCTGGGCCGAGGACAGCCTTGTCATAGCCACCTCGGCATCCTTTATGGTCTTTCCGACTCTGCTTGTTCCAAGATCATGATGTACGTCAAAGGAAAGACAACATTGAAAAAACATCATCCCTTAAGTGATTGAAAGTCTACCATTGTGTTTACTTCCTGTACATGAGCGATTTGCCTTTCAAATTACCTGAGAAATTTCTAACACGGTATTTTCTGAATGGGATGAGGATGAGAGGTGTCATGGAGAGAACAGTGGGATCGAGTTCCAGGAACAGCTTTGCCATGGAGTTTCCTTCTGTTAGTGAAGGGGGGCCCCAGGGACTAATCCAAAGGACAGGGCACAGGTCCAAATAAGGATTCTGGGACAAAGGGGTCTGTGTGTCTCTCACAAGAATAAGAACTCCAGCTTCACCTGGGACAGAAGAGGTGTGGAAGTTATCTGGTATAATAATAAAACCAGCTTTGTTTATTAAATGACACAAGAGATATTAAGTCTCTAGGCAATGCATTTACTGGTGAGTTTGTCTTAGAGTATATGTGCTGGGACACTAACTCAAGGTCCTCCTGGCAAATACCTCACAGTGACCCAGAGGAAGCGTCTAAGGGAAAGAAGCAATGTTTGGCTGGAGTATCAAACAGGTGTCAAGAGACCGCCAGTTAGAAAGAGAGCTGGGGGTGAGGGGTGAGGACAGCCTGGGTGGCTCAGTTGATTATGCATCTGCCTTGGGCTCAGGTCATGATCCTGGGGTCCTGGGATCCAGCCCTGCCTCAGGCTCCCTGCTCCATGGGGAGCCTGCCTCTCCCTCTCCCTCTGCTGCTGCTCCCCTGCTCGTGCTCTCTCTCCCTCTCTGATAAATAAATAAATAAAATATTAAAACAAAAAAAAAGAAAAAAAGAAAGAAAGAAAGAAAGAAAGAAAAGAAAGAGTGCTTGGTCCGGAGTTTGCCCTCCTGCCACGGCCACTAGTCTGATGTGCGATCTTGAGCATAACACTTAACCTCACAGATTTCTGTTTTTTCCTTGATCTAGGATTCTTAATTTTCCAAAACAAAGCCACAGTTTCAGCCTTGGCCACATCAGTACCGCATCCTCTGTGAATTGGACCAATCAAAAGCATATTTACAATCTCTCATTTTTTTTCCCCCAAATCTTTGATTTCAAACCTTCTGTTGCTTTTTGATCTTTATCAAATTTACATTTTTTCTTTAGTTTTTACATTTTACTTTTCTCCTTTCCCTTTTTCATTTTCTTGCTTGTTGCCTTTTCAAGGAAGCTGCTGCCTTTGAAAGCTTACGTAACTGCTGAGAACCGAGAGAGAGAAAAAGAGTTTCTCATAACAGACACTGATTTATTCAGATGCTTCAAAGTTTTGTTTGATGTGAATTAGGGCGTAAGATGCAAAACACTTAAAATCGAATTTATTCTGTATTTCTTTCCCCCCTTTTAAGAAATGACTCACCTATGTTGTAATTTGTGCAGTCGGCTTGGTAAGCATTCAGTGTCATTGTTGCTATATCTTGATACACTATTTTTTTTAACAATTCTATCACTTAATTTCCACCTAAAAATGTTTCTTTTCAAAATGAAAAAATAATTCTTGAGATAGTTTCATGTGAAAAAGACACAACAGGAGTTATAAAGGTCCATTCATAGAAAAAAATAATGGAATATCGGACATGCTAATAAGGTTATCTTTGACCAATGTTGTTTATGTTCTTTCTATTTTCTGTACTTTTCCAGCACTTTATAGCACCCATAGTTTTTTATAATTTTTTTAGGAGAAACGCTTTTCTATCTTTTCTTTTTTGTTAGGATTTATTTATTTGAGAGAGAGAGAGAGAGCACATGAACCTGAGTGAGGGAAGGGCCAGAGGGAGAGAATGGGAGAATCTCTAGCAGACTCCCCACTAAGTACGGAGCTCAACGTGGGGCTTAAGTGAAGACCCTGAGACCCTGACCTAAGCTGAAATAAGAGTCAGATGCTTAACAGACTGAGCCCCCCAGGTCCCCCTCTGCCTTTTCTTAAACACCGTAGAGATTCCAGGAATAGATTAGGTACCTAAAGAGAAAGAGTTAAGGGGAAATGTATAATCATGTGTATTTATTTAAATAAATTTCTAGGATGCAGCAGACATCATAGATAATGACCAACTCTCAAGCTACAGAAAGCACCGCAAGGGTCATGAAAAAGCAGGCCCTTGTTAACACACAGGGTGGAGTCGGTCAGATCCCAGCCTCTAGAAGATCAAAAGCCTAAGAAATAGTTCCTGACTTTAAAGACTTGCTGATTCATTCTGGAGATGAGAAGGGAGTAGAAAATACAACCTTGCCGGTGTGACACGGGCTTGGAGGGCTGTGTGTGTGCAGAGGACAGTTTATTCGTGAGGAGTTGGTCCTGACAAGCTCAGGGAAGGAGGGGGCACTCGCCTGATATCTGAACAAGCAAGGGGGCCAGCCAGGTGGAGACATGCAGCCAGAAATGAGGACGGCATGGGAGGCCCAGGGAGGAGTGAACTGGGACGGTTGCTCAGGTACCGGCTTGAGTTTGAAAGGTCAAACCAAGAAGTTTCTCATCAAAGGCAGACGACTTGTTTTGAATTTACTCTTCCCGATTGCTGCTCGCTTGCAGATGCACAAAGCACGTCTGACAGGAGTCCCGTGCCCCACAGGTGCGTGCAAGGAAGTCAGATACTTATTGGCTCATGGGAGGTGGAGGACAAGGACACACAATTCAGGAGAGAAGACCCACAGCGAGGCAAGGAAGATAGAAATCATCCGTCAGTGAACGCACAGGAAATCAGGAACACCTCACTGTGTATTAGTGAAATAATTGCAATTTACAGAAAACGTTACAAGGTTGGTACAGGTATTTCCTATACACTCTTTCCCAGATTCCCACAAGTCATAGGTCTTCTCACAGTTCGCAAGATGGGTTAGAAGGGGGTTACCGGCAGGTGCCCACTCTGGCGGTGGGGCCCTGGGTGAGGAAGGCAGGCTGGTGAGAAGCTGCCACACAATGGGCCAGCCAAGACGGCTGTGAGCGAACACGTGTGAGGCACCCCAGCAGAGGGATGAATGCAAGAAGTCTTTTAAAGAGGAAATGTCGGGGTTCAGTGCATGGGTACCATTGGAGGACACAAAGGGACATCTGCAGTAAGTTCCCAGGGTAGGTGGCCAGGAGAACAGCACCATGGCAGGGGTGTCTGTAGTGACGATGACCCAGATGGCAATAGAACATGTGCACAGGGAGGGGGCTGGCAGGGGGGCTTGGAGGCAGCCTGGGGCTGTTGACCTTCAGCTTCTCAGTCCATACCTTCCTCCCAAGCTTCTCTCCCACCTAAGCTTTTTCTGTTCCTTCACTCTATCAGCTGCGAGCCCTGTCTCCTCTCTCCTGTGACATCCTCTTCCCTATCCACCAGATCTCTTTAAATAAATTTTATTTATCCATCTTTTTTTAAATTTACATGAAGTTAATTTATCAGTAAAGAGGTACGAACAAGGAGAGTTAGTTTTAGAAAGGTTCATTAATAGGCTGCCTTTGACAGTTTCATCAAAGTCATTTGGGTTGGGTAAAATCAACTAAAAATAAGCTAATCGTAACTTGGCAATTTGTATCAGTAGGAAACAGAGATAATCCTGCATAAGGGAGGAGGAGGGTGTTTAATTGTGATAGATTAACGTTTCTACGCTTAGGTCTGCTTTTGTTGTGCGAGCACAGCACACAGTTACTATCCAAAAACTACTACTAACTTCATGAGTACATTGACTTGTGCCATTTAGAAAATATGTTTGGACTTGGTCTAAATAAAGTGGATTGACTAAGCATATTGACATTCAAGTCACCAAGTTTCCAAAACAGCCCCTGATCCTGCCAAGGAAAACTCAGGTATTTTCTGTGATAATTCATATTCAAATAAAAGGCACATCAATTATTGTAATAAATAATGACAAAAATCAGGTAGCCATTTTCTTGCACATTGTCCACATAATGTGGATTTGTAGACCTATGTGTAACAAAGTCAACAATCGACCATTCAAACCAACTTTTATTCTAAAGTGGTTTATATTTTAAATCAAACCTAAACATGCAATATGTATCACCAGGTTTCCTTAGATCAAATTAGACATTCACTCCTTTGTTAGTTAAAAAATAAAAAAATAAAATTGCTCCCTCTCTCTTTTGGCTATTTTATTGAATAATCATGACCATGATTTTATTGGGGAGGGTGGAACTGCTTTCCATTTTTACTTTTACCCACTATAAATACCGACAGTTTCTCATTATGCAAAATAATCTGTATTTAATTAACAATTAGCTTTGAAATTGAGTTTGTAGGCTTATTGATTATATATTTTAACTTTTAGAAACATGGCTATGCTCACACACACACTAATGAACAAATAAACCAACACAGTTACAATTTTAATTGGGCATTGGAAATTCTTTCCAATGATCTCTTTTTTTGGTCAATCCATAAGGGGCTTGATAAACCTGCTGGGATTCCAGCCGTCTGCTCGTAGCCTTGATTCAATGCCCTAAGACCGAGGTCTTAGGTCTTTGGCCTCCCAACACAGATTTTACCCAGCAATGAGCTTTAGGGAAGAAGATCTGAGTTTGAATTGTGATTTTTCCTTCCTGTGGCTTTATGACTTTAGATGAACCATTTCCCGCTTCTTGTTGTCCCGCCTCTCACCCCTCATCTGGGAAATTACAGGTCTGAGCTCGCTAACGCTGACAGCCCTTTTACCTTCCTAACTCGAAGGCAGCACAGATATTCCGCGACCATTTTTCAGCGACGCCATAGAGGTCTTCACCCACAGCTGGAAGCTATGCTGGTAAAGAACTGAAAAGTTCCAATTCAGGATAAATTAAGGGTTTTCAGCCTTTCTTTAAAGACGTATGGATGGATACACTTGGCTTCAGAATATACAGTACATGATTTGATAAAATACTCAGTTTGCTAGAGACAGCGGTATGTGGCTGGTAAAAAGTCCAACAACTGGCTTAAAAAACAACAACAACAATGAGTTGCCATATTTGCTGATTGATTGATTGATTGATTGATTGAGTTGGTCATAAATACTCCTACCATGGCTAATTTCAAGCTTTCAATACAAAATCACTGAACACCAACCACGAAGTTGAGCTGAGAGCGGGTGCAGGACTGGCGGGCTGGCCTGAGGCAGCTTCAGGTCACGGAGACCATTAACACTTCAAGTCCGGGACCGACGTCCCATGCTACGCCCGATTTTGGGTGAGACTTTAAGCAAGTTATTTGATCTTCTTAGACTCTTATCTAAAATAGCATCATTTCTTATCAAACTGTAGAATAATTTCTTATCTACCAAGTGTGGGAACAGCACTTTCTCTATCTTATGTGGCAAAAACATATCATATAAAAGGATTGTGAACAAGTTAAAGACCTCACCAAATACAAATCACAACTACTATTACTTTTACTATAAGAGAAAAGGATTTATATTTGATAAATGCATTTTTTTTTGAGAGAGAGATGCTTTGTTTTTGTTGTTGGGTTTTTTTTTTTTTTTTTTTTGAGAGAGACAGAGAGAGCGCATACCTGTGAGTGGTAGGGGAAGGGGGGAAAGGGTGAGAGAGAGAATCCAAAGCAGGCTCCATGTCCAGCATGGAACTCAACATGGGGCTTGATCTCAAGACCCTGAGATCATAACCTGAGCCGAAACTGAGTCAGACGTTTCACTGACTGAGCCACCCAGGCACCCCATTTGATCAACTCATCTAAAAATAACTTGTAACAAACTCTAGCTACAAGTCTTCTAAGTTTCTTTTAGTTGCAAGAAACAAAAATCTACTCAAGCTAACCCGAACAACTTTTGACAAAGAAAATCAGTCATTTTCGTGTCATTAGAGAATGTGAAAGCATCAGCAACTGAGGTCAGTCTTAGTGGCTCAGAAATGTCGGACTCTGTCTCTGGCTCCCTCCAGTCTTCTCTTTCTATGCTAATAGTTTCCTGGTCCCCAGGCTCCTCTGCCCAATCATGGGCCCTTGGTTCAAACGTGAGAGAGAAGGACAAAGGGAGGGGATGTGAGGAATTGAGAGAGAGAGGGTAAGGAGGGACTGACTGATTTAAAAGTTGAGCCGCCTCATGTTGTTAGAACAACCTCAGAAATGACCGAATAGATCTTTTTCAGTGAAAATGTTAAAAAGGAACATTGATTACTATCGGTCAACAATTAGAGGCTCCTTCTGTGAAGTCACTGATGTTTTCTTGAGGCCAAGAGCTATTTGTCAGTGACAGGAAATCTGGAGAAACACCTAATTAGCACCTGCTTTGCCGAGTGCCCAGGTCATGGCCCATGAAATTCAGCGAACCCATGAACACTGCTTTATAAACTTACTACAGGGCACCTGGGTGGCTAAGTCGTTAAGCGTCTGCCTTCGGCTCAGGTCATGATCCCAGGGTCATGGGATTGAGCCCCACATCAGGCTCCCCGCTCAGCAGGAAGCCCGCTGAGTGGGGAGCCTGCTTCTCCCTCTCCCATACCCCCTGCTTGTGTTCCCTCTCTCCACTGTCTCTCTCTGTGTCAAATAAATAAAAATCTTAAAAAAATTTTTTTTAAATAAAATAAAAACTTACTACATTTTAGGGGTGCCTGGGTGGCTCAGTCAGGTAAGCATCTGACTCTTGATTTCAGCTCAGGTCACGACCTCTGGATCATAGGATCAAGCCCCGTGTCAGGCTCCATACTTAGTGGGGAATCTCCCCCTCTCCTTCTCCCTTTGCCCCTCTGTGCATGTACTCTCCCTCTTTCAAATAAATACATCTTGGGGAAAAAAAAAAAAACTTACTACTTTCTAAATTAATGAAACTGTAAATTCATTTGGAAGTCAGAAGTAGCACTGATGGGGGCACCTGGGTGGCTCAGTGGGTTAAGCCTCTGCCTTCGGCTCGGGTCATGATCCCAGGGTCCTGGGATCGAGCCCCACATTGGGCTCTCTGCTCAGCGGGGAGCTTGCTTCACCCCCCTCCACTTCTGCCTGCCTCTCTGCCTACTTGTGGTTTCTGTCTGTCAAATAAACAAATAAAATCTTAAAAAAAAAAAAAAAGAAGTAGCACTGATGGAACCACTTGTAAGTCCCACGCTTTAGTGACGTCAACCGATACAGTCACATGAAAAACGTGTGCAAAGTTTTTTCACAAACGGCAGGAATGTGTGGAGCTGCAGGTTTGTGATGGAGAGTAGTGTCTCCTGAAGTAGGATGACCTTCATGTCTCAGCTATATTAGCACTTTCCACTCCTGCCCCCTGAAAATACAACCACCTTGAACTTACAACCCTATGATAACAAGAGCCGTCCAGCCGTTAGAAGCCACCTCCCCCCTCCAGCCCCGGGGCCCCACTGTGGCTTTAGCGGATAGAGGTGACAATGCATCAAGAAACAAGCTGGACAGAACACAGACAAGGCAGCCATCCTTTGCCAATATATTGAACAAAACCGAGCTTAGCTAGTGTGTAGCCAAAGGCATTGTATCTCACAGACTGGGACCAGCCCAGATCACATACCCAGCTGGTCTTTTTTTTCTTTTTAAAGATTTTATTCATTTATTTGATGGAGAGAGAAATCACAAGTAGGCAGAGAGGCAGACAGAGAAAGGGGGAGCCAGGCTCCCTGCTGAGCAGAGAGTCCAATGCGGGGCTTGATCCCAGGACCCTGAGATCATGACCTGAGCCGAAGGCAGAGGCTTAACCCACTGAGCCACCCAGTTGTCCCCCGGCTGGTCTTTTTTAAAGAACTCCCTCTTGGGTCACAAATCCTAGGGACAAACATGAAGAGCTTAGACAAGTGGCACACTTGCTCTGGTATAAAATATATAAATGAACAGCCTTAGTTGGACAGTGAAATGTGGTAAGTCATTTGAGACGTGTGGAAGACACTGTTTTTAACGCCAGGTCTGACTTAAGAGCCAAACCCCATGTGAAACTCAGTGAAGCAGACGAGGCCACATCCAGAACTTCCCTTCTAAGGATGATGCTGAGTGTGTTCCTGTGTTACTTACTGAACATGGTCACATATTGCTATGGGAATTCTGTTGAACGTGGTTGCAACTATGCCGACGTTACCGTAGTGCTTTTAAATCTGTGACTTTTAAGGACTGACTGCACATTTCAACTGGGAGGGGGTACGGGAAAGCCAGAGCCGCTGTGGATTATCCAAGGACCATTTATAAAGCAAATGCTCAAGAGCAGTTTGACTTTTATACTGAGGTATAAAATTGAAAACCATATGGAGGGATAGTATTTTGTGTTATTAACCTCGTTTTTCTGGTCTCAGTATTTACCGTCTCTTCTCACCCCTGCTCCATCAGAGAATTGGGCCTGTGCTCAGTGACTTGATAGAGGGATTTGGCTAGGCAGAAGACAGAAATTCCCTTCAATTCTCTCTGGCCTTGTGTTTCCAAACTCCAGGCTGTCAAGAAAATTTAAAGCATTGCAGAACCAGTAAGAAAAAGAGGATCAGGACAGAGAGCAAATGTCTTGGACAAAACCACATGGGGAGATGGGTTTCTAATCGCATCAAAGACATGTCCTGGGCTGGGGGCTGGGGGATGGGCGCAGAGAGGGAATGTTCGAGGAGAAAGTAAGGGCGTTTGGCAGACCTGCTAGTGGCACTGCTGGGGACGGGGAACAGCTGTGTGGTGCATGTGGGTACATGGGTCCCAACTGAAATACCAAAGAAAGATGGTTGCTCCCAGTATGGAAAATAAAGAGCCAAGAGCTACTGGTGGCCATGTTGACAGTCATGTTAGCTGTCCCCTAGGGGGGCGGGTGGCTCAGATACCAGGTGAAGATGGCAGGGAAGAGGAGATGGGGAGTAGGATTTGAACAGGGGATAGGAGAGACGCTCGAAGCAAAATTTCACTTACAGAAAATCAAGGAAGCACAGTTTTTGTCACCGAAGATGGTGGTGCACGATTTGTATCAGTCTTATAATATATGCATCTACTCTATGAGGGCAAAATGAAATTATATTCTTCTTCTAATAACTTAAAAATAGGGGCGCCTGGGTGGCTCAGCGGGTTAAGCCTCTGCCTTCGGCTCAGGTCATGGTCCCAGAGTCCTGGGATCCAGCCCCGCATCAGGCTCTCTGCTCAGCGGGGAGCCTGCTTCCTCCTCTCTCTCTGCCTGCCTCTCTGCTTACTCGTGATCTCTGTCTCTCAAGTGAATAAATAAATTCTTTAAAAAAAATTTAAAAAAATAACTTAAAAATAGTAAATCAACGGCATGCTTATGAAATAGTAACAGTGTTTAGACCCTAGGGCCGTTACAAACTTCTGGGAGCCCCAGTAAATAACCATTTCCTTAGGAGACCGACATTATTTGAAAAACCAACACACTTGATAAACTACTTGAAAATACATATCAAGGGCAAATAAGGGTTATACACTTTCTTAGTCTTATGCCTTACATTATAATGTTAAGATGTTTAAGGAGGCATGAAAAATGGTGTTAATATTAGGAGAAGAAGCAAGTACTAATAATTAAATACTATTATTTAAATAGCCAGTAACCAATTATCTCTAGGCTGGTGATAAGTACAGCAAGGCAAAAAGAATAATCATAACTAATTAAATTTAAAAAAAAGCCTTTTGATTCCTAATGTCATTAGACTAGCGTCTTCAAGTGGCAAACTGTACTATAATAACCATCCCTCACATCTAAACAGAGCTTTATTAAGTGCTTGTACTTGCAAGATCTGTTTCAATTTTCCTAACTGGGTCAGATGTATAAATAAATAATTTCAGTAGTGATAAGTGCCACGAAGAATAATAGTAGAGGACCAGAGGGACTCTGTGTGTGTGTGTGTTACTATTTAGTGGTCAGAAAAAAAAAAAGAAGTGACATTCTCACAGAGTGGAAGGAGACACAAGGAAGAATGTTCCAGAAAGGGAAGAGCAAGCATAGGATCCGAGATGCCAAAGAAAGGGAGTATGGCCATAAAGACGTAAGTGACATGCCATAGGGTCAGAAAAGCACTTGAGAAGACGGACTGTTATGGGTCAAATTCAGGATGTTACATTTGAATCTGGGTGTGATTGTGAGTCACTGAAGAGCTTCAAGCAGGGCCCAAGATCTGAGTTAATTTTTTACAACATGACTGGGCTGTGGTGTGGTAAGTGAGGGTGGCAGAGCCAGAGGGAAACAAGCAGACCACCACAGTAGTAGCCAGGAGAACGGCGGCCTCTGCAGGGGGGAAGTGGTAGAGGTGAACACTGGGGTTGGATTCCTGATCTACTGGGATGGTAGATTCAACAGGACTTGCTGGGGTATCAGACATGACAGGTGGGGAAATGAGCAGAGTCAACAGTCTTAACAGTGGAGGAAATGGGATGCCACCTGTTGAGGTAGAGGAGATTGGGAGGTTGAGGGACAAAACAAGAACCCAGAACAGCGACCGTCCTACCCTCTGCACATTAATTTCAGTGCATGTAGCAGAACTACTCCCAGAACTTCCATTGATTTTAATGCAGTAGGTATGACCTGTCTGGAGAATGACACTCAGTGTCATTTGCTTTGGGGATGTGGAACTACCCTTTTCAGATTCGTCTGCCTGTTCTCATGAATGTTCTGACTTGTTGATCTGGGGGTTACCTCCTAAGGATTAAAGACCTTCTGACTCTGGCTGTCCTCAGCACGGACAATTCATTCACCAACTCACATGGGTTTCATTAGAGCGATGCCCTCCCAGGGAAGAAGGCTTGTGGCACCTGCTCAAAATTTTAAGTCTATCACCTGCACAGAGGAACTTGGATTCCCCTCTGAATCCCACTTTTTTTTTTTTTTTTTGCCTTGTTGAATGTAATTTAAAACAAAAAACAAAAAAACACCACCACTATGAGAGGAGGTAATCGATTACAGTATTGACTAGGGCTCACTGCTGTGGCCATCTCTCCCTGTTTGAGCAGAGTGATTCTAAAAGGCTCTTCTCATTTGTTTCTAGTTGATCTTGAAAGCTTCCTGACATTTGCTCCCACAAACTTAGAAGCATCATTTGAAATTACAGGAACTATTATGAAGCTCGGCAGGCTTACCCCAGCACACCGCGGGCTTGCAAACATCAACTTGCAAACTGGGAATGGTCAGCATCCCCCAGCTGGGAAACACTAGATCTTACCCTCTTCAAGTCAGGGACATTGAGAAAGAGCCAAATTCATAGTGTGACTGCTTTAAAGATGGATTTTTGTATTCCTATCTTTCCCTTTCCTTAACTAGAGAGGCATGCATCTGGAGGGGTCTGAACATGTCTTTCAAACAGATACAACTCCTCTTAGGGCAAAGGGAACAAAAGGCTCTGCATAGATTTACTGCTGTCTTCTCTAGGATCTGTAGTACAATTCCCCAGAACTTGGGTACTATTGTTTACTTACGAGATCTCGAAACCTCTAGAAATCTGAATCCCTCCACAATGCCTCAAACACTTTTGCATTCACGATGTTCTACTGAATGAGTAAAGGCTCACATTTCACTTTATGCTTCTTAACAAATTCATGTTCAGTAAATCTAGCTTTACACGCCTTGTACTTTTTCTTTTTATGTGAAACAGACATTACCACCTGCCAACGTTGCTCATTCCCAACAGTTCTTCAAAATCCGCCTCGACTCGCTTTTCCCTCTGTGATCCTTTGACTCCCTCACGTACTTGCAACACCTAAAGTCTGGGCAGACCATCTGACAATTTGATCATCTAGCTGAATTCTCACTTACATCATGAAGTCTTATCTCAAATTGGCTATTATGGCCATATCCTATCTGCTGCACACCTACATCTTAATTTATCCACTAATTCTTTCTCGGTATACATTAAGATTGCTTCGCTCAGCTACGACTTTATAAAGGTGCCACAGAGAAGGTGAGACACACCATTTCATCCCACCAGAGAGCAGAGCCATAGGCTGGTGACACGGTGGACGAAATAGAGAGAAAAATCCCCCCCTACGGCAGAAAACCTAAAATTACTAGATTAAAAATTATATTTAGAAAGCATGTCTGAACTGTTGGGAGGCAAAAGAAACCATGGAGAAACCAGAAAGGGAGCAGATATAAGCAAATCCTAGAGCTGCTCAGAGTCCTGCGAATACTGGCTGAAGACAACGGGCTAGTTTTGAAGTCCATTTTTAAAAAGCCAACTACATAATCTGGAGAGATGCAATCATGTGATAAAGCTAAAAGGAAAGCAAGGAACTTGGTAAGAGAAAAGTCCAGAGAAATCATGACTTTAGGGTAGGAGATGAGAGAAGAAGGCACAAGACTCAAAAGTGGGAGTGATGTTCTCTGTAGGAGCTCTCTTCAATCCAGATACAACAGGGGCCAGACATGCAAACCGCTTGTGCAATTTTCTAGTAAAATTTTAAGTAAAAATTTTAAAAGTAAAAATGAAATTTATTTTAATGATTTCTTTAACCCAATATATCCAAAGTAGGGTCATTCAACATGTAATCAATATCAAAATGGCTCCTGGGGATAATTCACCTTCCTCATTGCTGGATTCTGACTCTTCATAGTCAGGTTAGTATGTTTTACTTACAGTGCATTTCAATTTCAACTGGCCACATTTTTTTAAAAGATTTTATTTATTTATTTGCCGAGCAGGGAGCCCGATGTGGGGCTTGATCCCAGGACCCCAGGATCATGACCTGAGCTACAAGCAGATGCCCAACTGACTGAGCCACCCAGGCATCCCACAACCTGGCCACAATTTAAGTGTTCAACAGCCAAGTGCCTTGGCTACTCCAGGAGACTGCACAGTTTTAGATCTTAAGATTAATGGTATCTTATTTCTTAAGCTGTGCACACCTTATCTATTGCTTACATATATTATTTTTAGGTACAAGGGAAATACTTTAATATTTACAGCCCCCTTAAAAATGAAAATGTTCTTTCCCCCTAAATTCTAGCTGTGTCGATACTATCGTTCTCCCTCTCTTCCTTCCTCGAACCCTCCCATCCTCTTTTCTCCGTCTTTCTGTTCCCACCCTCTCCCCGTTCTTGTCTCATTCTCACATCCTTTATGGAATGTCCTCTGTATAAAATCTTTGATTATGGAGGAGTCTGACACATTTATTTCTTGGATCTGCTGTTCTAAAGCCTTTCAGGAAAGTCCTTTTGTTTCCTTGGCACACTCACACACAAGCACATACACACAAATTTATCATGAACTAAATATGGGCTTATTTTTTCCCATGAATGACATGGCACCCAATAGGCATTCTTGAAAACAGCATTTCTTTTTAAAATCATGATGAAACTATGACTTTAAAAGCTGAAAAGGAAAAACCAGCCTCTGTGTGAGCACTAGTAATGATGATGGCAAAGACAACTTTAAAGAGAAAGCTCTTAAGAGAAAGCCCCGTTAGGGATAGCGAGTATAATAAAAGTCCTTCCTTTCTCACTGGAGTCCATTTAGACTCAGATTCCACAGATGCTCGTGAACAACGCAGACTGAGGAGACCACGTGCACACCCCAAAGTGTTGGAGCAAAAATGGCAGAACGCAACCGAGGTCAGCACACGGTGGCACAAAGCCAGTGAGCTGCCTGGTTTTGTTGGGCATGTGAACTAAGGATAGCTTTACATTTTATAAATGATTGGGAAAAAAATCAAAAGAACAATATCCTGTGACACATGAAAATGATGTAAAATTCAGATTCCAGTGTCCATAAAGTTTGCGGGCACGCAGGTACGTCCTCTTATTGACATACTGTCCTCACAGCAGCCATAGTGAGGAGTTGTGATGGAGACTAGTTAGCCTAAGGAGACTAAGATTTGTGTTATTTGCTCCTTTAAGCAAATGTTTGCCTATTCCTTCTTTAAATCACCATTCTGCTCAGACAATAATCAATTTTCCATATAAGGACAAAAAACCCAATACAATATAAACTTTCTGAACTACGGAAAGCATTAACAAATAATGGGAGAGTGATAAGTGAGTGTGATGGGGGTTTAGTTCCTGGGTTTATGCCTTGAGCTATTGCCAGTCATCTTGGATTTGCCAAATTCAGGAAAAGGAGAAACCAGATCTGTTCACAGCTCTGTCATCACCTAACCTTGTCAATGATCTCGAGAGCATCAGAGCCTCTAGGAACTTCTGTTGATCTCTAAAGCAAAAGGATGAAGTTAGATCACTGTCATGATCCTTCCTAGTTTTATGACAAATCACGGAGAGAATTACTAAAGAAAGAAACAGTCAAAAATAATAGACAACCAGGGAGCCTGGGTGGCTCAGTCGTTTAAGCATCCAACTCTTGATTTTGGCTCAGATCTTGATCTTAGGGTCCTGAGGTAGAGCCCTATGCTCAGTAGGGAGCCTGTTTGAGATTCTCCCACTCCTCTCCGTTTGTTGCTTCCCCCTCCTCCCCTGCTTTTTGTCTAAAAAAATAAAATAAAATAGATAACAACACTGATGTTAACTAGGTCAGTTTCAAACACTGGGCCCTACGTCTGCAGAGGTGGGCAAAAATTTAACATGCCTGTTGTAAGTTCACTGAGATAATACACTGGGGATCTGCTGGGTACAGAACAAGCCTTTACATATAAAATACAGCTGTTAGATGCTGGTGAGGATGCGGAGAAAGGGGAACCCTCCTACACTATTGGCGGGAATGCAAGCTGGTGCAACCACTCTGGAAAACAGCATAGAGGTTCCTCAAAAAGTTGAAAATAGAGCTACCCTAAGACCCAGCAATTACACTACTGGGTACTTACCCTAAAGATAAAAATGTAGTGATCCGAAGGGGCACGTGCACCCGAATGTTTATAGCAGCAATGTCCACAATAGCCAAACTATGGAAAGAACCTAGATGTCCATCAGCAGATGAATGGCTAAAGAAGATGTGGTGTATATATACAATGGAATACTATGTAGCCATCAAAAGAAATGAAATCTTGCCATTTGCGACAACGTGGATGGAACTAGAAGGTATTATGCTTAGCGAAATAAGTCAATCGGAGAAAGACAACTATCATATGATCTCCCTGATATGAGGAAGTGGAGATGCAACGTGGGGGTTGGGGGGTAGGAGAAGAATAAATGAAACAAGATGGGATCGGGAGGGAGACAAATCATAAGGGACTCTTAATCTCACAAAACAAACTGAGGGTTGCTGGGGGTAGGGGGGGTAGGGAGAGTGTGGTTGGGTTATGGATATTGGGGAGGGTATGTGCTATGGTTAGTGCTGTGAAGTGTGTAAACCTGGTGATTCACAGACCTGTACCCCTGGGGCTAATAATACATTACAAGTTAATAAAAAAATTTTTAAAAATTAAAAGAAAAAAATGCAGCTGTTAAGCTGACACCCATCACTCTCATCAGGATCCCACAGGGGCTGAGGCAGAAAACTCACTGTCTTGACGACAAATGGAGATGCCCCCACCAAGCCAAGTAAGCCAGACAGAATGGCCACACTGTGCCTGCTGCTTGCTGCCATGTGGATGGAAAGACTGAATTTTGGAGTGTCAGGTAACAATTTGGACTTTTTTTCCTCAATCTTTAATGAATGAAGTAATAGTCTAACCCTGAAGTTTCTAAGTAAATAATTTAGGTAAGAACGCAACACCTTAGCAACAACACATTCCAGAATTCCCTGTGACTGACACTATTATGCCAGTAAAGTCAGCCCATTTTTTCACTGCTCCAAAAGTTTGCTTGAAGATGGGACAGCGGAAAATGAATTCTGAGAGATCAATCAATTACAGTGAAATTTCAGGCTTGAACAGATTCACAGGAAACATGTTTATTATTTTCACCTGATTTCTACATACACTCACTCATAGACACCCCTCAGTAACCCCAAAGCTCACTCAAAAAGAAAGGATTTGAACATGCTGAAGAGTCAAGGAGAGTCACAAAGGTGGGACGGAGCCATCTACTTGGAAGAACTGCACAGAAACACTCCTCTCTCACCAGACTGCTTTCTCATCCTCCGTGTCACCCAATAAAGGAGGAAAATCAATTTCATTACCAAGCAACGTTTTCCATCACAGCCTTCAAACTGTTCAACATTAGAATTGAGGTTCTCCAGGTGTTTTTATGATTGGTCTACCTCCATGTCTATGGGATGGTTTGAACATGTTTGTTTGGAGAAAGGAAAAGGAAATAGTACCAAGTTGGGAAAATGTATCTACCAGAAAACACAGATCCACGTGTTCAACGCCATGTGCAAAGATTCCCCAAAGTTCAGTGCTTACATACTTATGCGAAATTAGAAAAATTCCCTGAAATTATCTATCGTCACCGACCCACGGAACTAACAAACAAAACCATGAACTTTTCTAAATCTGTCTTTAAATGCAGTCGATTCAATTAGAAATAACCACAAATAATCATCCAAAAAGGAACTGAAAAATTCCTCTTTCCCTTAAGTCCCCATCTGTTGGGGCGCCTGGGTGGCTCAGTGGTTTAAGCCTCTGCCTTCGGCTCAGGTCATGATCTCAGGGTCCTGGGATCGAGCCCCGCATCGGGCTCTCTGCTCGGCAGGAGCCTGCTTCCCCCTCTCTCTGTCTGCCTCTCTGCCTAGCTCCGATTTCTCTCTGTCACATAAATAAAATTAAAAAAAAAAAAAAAAAAAAAAAAAAAAGAATATTAAAAAAAAAAAAAAAAAAAAAAAGAATATTAAGTCCCCATCTGTTGGCTACAAACTAACTTTTCCGCCTCTCATGCTGTATCAGAATAGAAGTATATTAATTAAATGATTGCAGAGGAAAAAAGCAGTTATAGTATTTTGCATACCAAAGGGTCCTAAAAGATTTAATAGCCTTATGGTACATGCAGAGGAGTATAAATAAGAGCAACTTAAAAAAAATTATCCACACCACTTTCATTTATAGTAGTGAAATGACTAATTACTTGCCAAGTTCTATTTATAGCGAATTCTCTTCAGGAAGCTCAAAGTATTTTATAGATCTCTCTAATTGATCTTTTCCCTTTTACAGATGTTAGTTATTTGTAAAATTAGAATTGCCAGGGAACCGGAAGTCAAGGCGAAGAGACATGAACTGATAAACCAGCTAAGTTAAGGGTAGAGTTCAGAGGATAATCCTGTTGTGTTCCGTCTCCTCAGCTGTGATCTCTATTATTTTAAAATATATCTGGGGGTAGTAGAAAGTAACTTACAATGCTCAATCCTAACCATTTTTTTAAACAGCCTTACAGAAGTATAGTGATATATTAAAAACTGTACATACTTAATGTGTATTATTTGATGAGTTTGGACACAGGCATTTCCAACAACTAACTCTATTTTTAAAGATGATTTATTTATTTGAGAGAGAGAGAGAACATGAGCAGGGAAGGAGCAGACTCCCTACTGAGTAGGGAACCCAATGTGGGACTCAATCCCAGGACCCCAAGATCATAACCTGAGCTGAAGGCAAACACTTAACCCACTGAGCCACCCAGGTGCCCCTCAACAGCTAATTTTAAATACAGCTCATGTGGCCCAGCAGTTTAGTCAAAATCTATTCTTACCAAAAATTTAGTAATTTTTCATATCAATTAGAAGATTAAAAGAAATTTTGAGAGATCAATTATTCAATTGGCTAATTTTCATTCATTTACTATGTATCAAGTAACTATCAGCAGAATAAACATGGTCCTTATCCACAGTGAGCTTCTGATTGTACCCTCAATTAAAATAACCTTCCCTAATTTTACATGTCTAAAGAAGATTCCACACTTTTCAAAAGTAATTCATCCCAATGTTAACAGCTTTTAATGGACATAAAATCCTTCCATACCTGACATGAGTTTTTCATTCTGTAAGTTCTTCTTCTTGAACATTCCATGGACACAAAGATTAGGTCAATATGTGAAGATCAGTCAGAGGATTGTAGAGTATTAATTCATTTCCCCCAACCTCCTCTCTCCTAGACACCAAGTCTCTCCTCTAATTATAGTGAATTTCCAGATAATTGGGTTTTTTTCCTTGGCTTTTCTTCATGTTACAGTGATTTGTTTATCTAAAAATATTTATTATGCATACATGTATCAGGCACTATGCTAGACTCTAACAATATAAAGGATTAGCGCACAGACTGGCCCTGCTTTCCTCCTGCAATATGCAGAATGCTGTAGTAACTGTTTCTCTCTTATTGATAAAACAGAGATTGGCTCATATTTGTTAAAAACTCTAAACTCAGGGTACCTGGGTGGCTCAGTCAATTGAGAGTCTGCCTTTAGCTCAGGTCATGAACCGGGAGTCCCGGGATCGAGTCCCACGTCGGGTTCCCTGCTCTGCAGGGAGTCTGATTCTCCCTCTCCCTCTTCTCCTTCCCGGCTCACTCTCTTTCTCTCTCTTTCAAATAAATAAATAATCTAAAAACAAAACAAAAACAAAAACCTCTTAACTCTCCTACCCATTGTTTTATATTCATTCTATACATTCTATTTTAATATATACTATATAAAATATAATTAATTGTATATATAAAAACACAATTTAAGGGGCACCTGGGTGGCACAGTTGGTTAAGTGTCTGACTTTTGGTTTCAGCTCAGGTCATGATCACAGAGTCCTGAGATGTGGCCCCACAACGGGCTCTGCACTGGGCGTGGAGCCTGCCTAAGATTCTCTCTCCTTCTCCCTCTGCCACTCCTGCTCTTTCTCTCACTCCTTCTCTCATTCTTTCTCTAAAATAAATAAATAGATCCTTTAAAAAATAATAAAATAAAAATGATAACATATATTTAATATACATAAAACTATATCTAGATCTAGATAGGTAGCAGTGTGCTATTTTAAGTTTAAGTTTAGTACCATGCGTCCCTAGTGACTTACCTAAATCTCTGCTAACCAAGATACTGGATTTTTTAGGTACAAAAGATTTCATCATTAGGTTCAGAATGAACCGCCCCTACCAGAATCTAGGATGTTAGATGTCATTTGACTTCTCTGGATCTCAGTTAAATCATCTGTAAAAGTAGCATGTAGATGTCAGCAAGTTTTGTTGAGACACACAGTAGAACGTCCCAGGCTCAGGGAAAAAAATAAAAGAAAGGTGGAATGATTTTAAAATCGCTGGTTTGGCTGTTCCTATATCAACAGTGACAACAGGTATACGAAAATTTGGGGGGATGAGATCATATTTAGAGTTCAGGAAGTGTATAATGAGATGCCCGGGGATTCAAGTTAATGAGAGAATGAGCCACGCTCTACTCTCAGGAGGGAAAGTACTACTTGGAAAAAGTTTAATTGAAATTATTTTCCGTTTTCTATAAAATGACGTTGAATAATGCAAGGTTTGGTTCAAATAGATCTAAATAACAGGACTCAGATATTCTTCTTATACTTTTCTCAGCTTTTCTCCAAATGTCAGAAGGTTCTTAGATTTGTGGTACCTTGGAAAGAGAAAACAGAGTAGAATGAAACACTCAGTTTTCAGTCCTTATTCTGCCATTTATGATTTGTGCGGTATCAGGCAAGAGATCCCAATTTTTTGAGACCAGTCTCTAGAAAATATGGAAAATGTATTCTTTACTCATGAGGTAATTGAAAAGGTTAAATAGGAAGGTACCTAAGGCATTCAAGGCTGGGTTCCTGGTCATTTCCAACTCCCTTGGTAGTATTCGTCTAGAACAAGGGCCATAGGTCAAGTGCTCAGCCAAACAATGTATGTTACCAGCCTCGCTCAGTGTTTCAAGCTGAATGGCTCAACTTTGTCCATAAAATATTGCCATCAGAACAATAATAATGGTTGGGCCTTACATATTTTCCAGGCTTCCTGAATTATGGAGCACATGACTTCCTTTCACAGAAAGACTAACTTAAGCAAGTTCTTCTTTTGAACAATGAAGCCAGATTAAAATACATTTCCCTTTCAATCCTTATAGCCAAGAATAATAGCAGAACCATGAGAAATTTCAAAGAGCTGATTGTTTTGTTTGGCAACCCGTCAGCCTTGACCAGCCTTTACCATTACGAGGGATGTAGAATTAATAAGCCAATATGTCATTCTTCTTTTGACACACAAATAAAATTTAAGAGATGCTGACAGCTAAATTTTTCCATTCGCCATCGCTTCTAATCCACTCCCAGAGTATTTTCTCGCTTCTATTTCCTCTTCTGCATTTTATGCTCACTGCCCTACTTTGGGTCCTCATTATCTTCTGCCTGTGTGTGCCAATTTCAGGGACTTTTTTTTCGGGCTTCTCAGCATCTATTCTCAACCTCCCCGATCCTTCCCCCCACCACTTTGCTGATAGTGGAGCAAACTTTCTTAAAGATAGCTCAGACCCTTCCGTAGCTTCACAAGTCAATGTCACTGATGTAAAACTCAAGGAGCCAAAACCCAGAAGAGAAGGAAAGTGGAGAGAAGTCAGTTTTGCCTGCCAAGGAGGCACCCTGGAGAACATGCCAGAGTTTCCCCTGAGATCCGAAAGGGCTTACTCCCCTGAGTAAGAGGAGGCGGAAATAGATAAGATTTTACAAAAATGAAAACACGGGCTTGAGTCAGCTCAGCCTCTAACCGGGTTAGACTGACCTGCCCTTTCTGAAACAGCCTTCCAGATGAAAGTGAAAATCCTCTCTGAAGGAAGAAAAGATTAACCAGAACTTCTTAAAATGTTTCTGTATACAATGGTGAAAAGTCAGTAGGATGTTACCAGGCACACAGGAAACAGGCCCAAGTGGGAAAAATAAATACAGAAACAGAGCTGTGGGAGGGCTGGATAGGAGAGTTACGAGACATAAACTTAAAAACAAAAACAAAAAACTGTGATTGTGATTAGTACGTTCAAGAAAACAGAGAACAAGGCCAACAAATTCAGTGCCATTCAGCCCGGAGCTGATCCTGCGTGAGTCTTGTCCCTCTCAGTGAATGGCACAACCACCTAATCAGGAAAACCCCAGCAGGCGTCTTTGACTTCTGTCTTTCCTTCAGTCCCCAAATCCAATCCCATGTGTCCATTCCCTAAAGCCTCCTCCTGTCCCCCCAGGTGGCCCTGTCCTTCACCACCGTCACCAGTCAGCTGGGCTCCTGGGACAGACACGTACAGGTCCTCCCAAAGCCATTCTCGCTGCCTTCCCTCCTATCCCTCACGTGTCAACCAGACGGCACTGTTTTCCTACATCAGACCATGCTCCTCTTCTACTACAGATGCTCCAATAACCTCCCATTTTTACCAAGAATAAAACGGAAACAGTTTTCTGTAGCCTGCAAGAGTCTCCACAGTTTGGCCCTGTCATTCTCCTGTTCCAGCGGTTCTCAGTCAGGGGTGACTTGGCAGTACTGGGGATATTCTGGTTGTCACACTGGGAGTGGGAGAAGGCTACTGGTACCTGATGGGTGGAGGCCATGCATGCTTCCAACCGCACTCTAATTCAGAGGACAGCTCTTCCCAACAATGAAGGACACAACCTAAAATACCAACCGTGCTTAGGGTGAGAAAGCTTCATGTCCTATGACAGTCTATCAATAGTCACTTTGCTCTAGGTCATCTGCGTTCTACCTTTTCAGCGCAAACTCAACCCATGCTTACCTCTAGGACTTCTGAACTTACGACTCCCTCCCCGTGGAAGCCTCCACCCTCCGATCTTCACGGCGCTAGCCTCTTGCACAATTCAGGTCCAGGGTCATATGACCTCCCTCTAGAGACGCCTTCTGTGACTTTGTCTTCCAAGAAAGGGCCCTCTAGAGCCTTTGGTTGTTCCTTCAACAGCTCTTTTCTTAACCCACAGCATACTTACGTGCATTCGTCCCCTGTCTACTCCCCCACTAAAATGTCAGCTCAACCAGTACACAGACCTCCTTTACTGTATTCACCTATTTCCATTGCCTCCAATGGAACTGAGCTCCTAACTATTTGTTGTCAAAACTCTTTGTTGTCAAAAACTACTTGTTGAACAATTACCAAGTCAACAAAGCTCTTCATTGTCTTGGAAAAGTTGCAGCTAAACTGTGCTTCAGTCCCAGGTCTGCAACCAACCGGTAGTCATTCTTCTGAACGTTTCTCCTTCCTATTTACACCTCTCAGAATTCAATTCAATGTCACTGGAACTCAGCTGTGTCTTCTACCATATATTTATTGGGTATTTGTTATGTGCAAAGAATTGTTCTGGGCATAACATGGTCACATAGATGGCATACTCCAATTCAACAGAGGAGGAGACAGATGAGGACACTTTGGCAACATTCTTGAAATGATACATCAAGTCATTTTGAAACAGATGGATAAATGAGAATTTCACTGTAGCTGCTAATTTCATACAAATGACATTATTTGTTTCCTTCCTTACTTACTTATTCAAGGATGAACAGTATTAAGACTTTACCATCATGTCAGTATGATTTTCCTATCGGGACCAACCACAAATAGTATAACATAGATCCACAGTGATTCATCCGTTCTGCAGTGTTTGCAGACTTTGCCCATTTCTATAGACCTTTTCCTTCTTTACTGACAAAAATGGGCCACCTAAAATATAAGGACAACTTAGGTCTGTTAGAAATGGACACAGATGTAAGTACCAGCAGTAATGTCTCTGAATGTCTTGTGAACACAATAATAATTCTTTATTTCTTGTATTATCCTCTTCGGTTGTTAAGGTAATACATACCTTAGATATGCCTCCTATAAAATGTACATGACGGTGCATACAACAAAGTCATGTCTTGTCTTCCTTATTGCTGTATAAATGTATTGATTCCAGTGGTTCTCATGGGGAGGAGGGAGAGGCGACTTTACCCCTCAAGAAACCTTTTGCCCATGTCTGGAGAAATTCTGGTTGTCACAGGTGGGGATAGGGTACTGCTGATATCTGGTGGGTGGAGACCAGGGAGGTGGCTAAACATCCTACAGTGTACAACATCCCTCATCCCCTTAAAGAATTATCCAACCCCAAATGCAAATAGTGTGGAGGTTTAGTGCTCAGATTTATTCCTAAATCCAAAACACTTAGACCTAAATCCCTAAATAAATTTCCACCAATGAGAAGTTTGAGTCATTTTTCTGAAGCTTGAAAACCTGGGGACACTCTTCTCCTTTGTGATGTGTGACCCCTGACCAACCCTTCCCAAGACCGATCAGATCCACCCAGATTTTAAATCCATGGAGGCCGGTCATCCTCCTCCTTCTTGACTTCTGCAAACCCCTAGCAACTGCGTCCTTGGTAGCTGCCACTTTGCCACACATATTTTGACATTTTGCAGATCTCAGCTGGATTCATCTGTAGAAGCTCTAGGATGGTTTCATCAAGAACATGTACACCAGGCATTGCCCTTACCTTATGGAACAAACTCCTGCCTTTCTTTGAACTAACAAGAGGTTATGAACATTCTACTTGGATGGTGACCCTTGGGGCCACAGCCATGTTTTTAACTTTTTGGGATAAACTCTTATTGGGGTTTTTCTTAGTGATTCATGAAAACTAGAACATTCATACCAAAGGGCACACGTGGAAGTAGACAGATCAAGAAAATTCCAAACAATGAACACAATAACATAACAGCCACCCAGACCAAGAAATGGGAAATCAGTGAGGACAAGGCAAGTCCCTTCTGTGTCCCCTCAGGGTTACTGCTCCCACCAGCTTTCCCCAAAGTCACTCCTTTAGGAATGTCACACTATTGAGGCACCTCAGTTTGGCCTATTTTGGTTCTTTGAAATAGAATCAGTATATATCACTTTATTAAGGATTTTTTTTACTCAACATTATAGTTTTGAGTCCATCTGTGTCATTGTGCATAGTAATAATTCATTTATATTCATTGCTCTATAGTATCCCATCGTAGAAATAGCCCACAATTTGTTTATTCTATTCCCATTGATAGATATTTGAACTGTTTCCTGTTCACAGATGATCTGTGATGATCTGTGATGGTCACAGATGATCTGTGGTGTGTGTGTGTGTGTGTGTGTGTGTGTACACCCACACATTTCTGTCAGTATATGTTTTAGTAGATATGGCCAAATGGTCTTTAAATGTAACACTCCCACCAGCAATGTACTCACATCCTCACCAGCACTGAGTACTGCTGGCCTGTTCACGTAGCTGTTAGGGAGCTCCCGATATTTCATGACTGGTTAATCTCTACTCGCCTCCTGTGACCACCGATAAGGTCAATGGGTTCATGCGTTTACTTCCTATTTCATGTGTTCACTGGCCTTTGGCTATCATTTTTTAAAACATAGGATATTTAGGGATGCCTGGGTGGCTCAGTGGGTTAAAGCCTCTGCCTTCAGCTCAGGTCATGATCCAGGGATCCTGGGATCGAGCCCTGCATTAGGCTCTCTGCTCAGTAGGGAGCCTGCTTCCCCCCCTCCCCCGCCTGCCTCTCTGCCTACTTGTGATCACAGGCTGTCAAATAAATAAATAAAATCTTTTTTAAAAATTAAAAAAAAATAAAAATAGGATATTTATTCAAGTATTTTGCTCTTTTGTATTAGGTAATCTCTTTCTTACCAACTTCTAGGCCTCTATTTATACATTCCATATGGGAATCCTTTGAGGAAAATAAAGATGTCAAATAGCTTTCCCCACTCCCTGAGCTGTCTTTCTGTACTCTTAGTTGTGACTTTGGATGACTAGAATTTCTTAGTTTTAATGTAGCCCCATTTACCAGTCTTCCTTAACTTTGTGTTTTCAATCGGTAAAACCCAGTGAAAACATCTGGGCATAGGAACTTCTCCTGAATCTTGGTGCATATTTTATGATGTTTTCAAGGGTGTCCTCCATACCATGTCTTATTTTATTGAGCAGAAGAGCCATAATCTATAAGTCAACCAAAACCTTATGTCCAAAGACCGTACTATTACATACTAAGTAGTATATTTCAGCTCACTGTTAAACCATATAAAGGAAAAGCTTCAAAACTTCTGTCCAAATCTATACAATAAAAACAAAATTATATAATATTGTAACGCCTTTATTTTCCAGTAGCATTCTTGCGTATATATGCACGCAATGATTATTCACTAATAACCTCTCAGATCATATAGCAAAAGTATCTTAATTGCAACATAGGATATGTAATGATAGTTTACTTAAATGGCATTGCAACATTTGATAATTCAAGTCATTGCTTAAAGAACATAATTAAAATAGTAGAAATTAAAATTGACTGTATAGCCAGTCAAGAAATGAACACTTAGGAAGTTAGAGACCTACGTTACTGCTGGTAAGTGAAGATTCACAAATGCAGAATTCCTCCATTATATAATATGGGGTAAAGTACCAAGTGTAACTGTTTACACATACAAACATATACTTTCAACCACTTTTTGTCAATGAATTATTGTTTTCTATAACAATCTGCTTATCTAAGTAGTTGTCTTCCTTGGGCTGATTTGGATCTGATAGTATCTGTTATCCGTGTAAGATAATTTCATTGTTTCCTTGTTGTCTTTCATCTGAGTATAATTTGTATACATGCGCGCACACACACACACACACTTTCTACATCTGCAATAGACTTACAAGTTAAATTTGTCTCCAATGAAATTACAGAAATAGAGACCTTAACTAAGTTCCTTTAATAATGCTATTAACGGGTAACTCTATATTTCCCAATTACAAAGTTTTATTTTAATTATTATTTATTACAAACTGCGTGTTACCCGTGCAATCAGCACATAAATTGGAGATTAGCACATATAATGAAATCATAAAGCCCGAGTGTTCTATTAAATTACAGCGAAGAAGAGGAAGTTCTTTTCTTGTTTCCAAATGGAACAGCCTCGGCAGATGGAAAATCAGATAGTTCTGTATCAAAGTCCACCACAAACTTGTCAAATTAAATTGGGGAAAAAAATGCCTTGGACCTTAGTATGGGCATGTGTTCAAGGACCCCCAGGAGCTTGTTATAGGATGTGGGAACTTCTGAAATCGCTGGTAAAGATTTTTCTTTTCTACAAAATGCATATAGGATTCTCAAAATATGAGGGATGTCCTTAGTTTTTTAATCAAGATTCACCCTAGTCCTTCCCAACAAAGAGGCTGCATTATCTGCAAAAAGGAAGGAAAAACAGGTGACTTTATGACATTACAACATTTACATCTTAAAGCCCCTTTAAGCTGCCTGATTGTTTTCACTTCTTTCCAGAAAAGCACAAGGATTATCTTGTACATTTGTTTTTCAAATGAAATGCAGCAAAATGGTGAAGGTTATGACCCTTTCTGTCCTTAAAGCAAAGACAAAAGGATGTCAACACCTGCCCAACTTGGTGGGATCCCTCATTCAAACTTGCAGATGCTGAGCTCTGGCTGGGTGGCGGGCACCCCCCTTCCCCAGTACCTCAGTGGCTTAGTGATCCAGGCTTGTTCCAAGTCCTGAACTATCTCAAAAACTGGAGAATCCCACCTTGACAGAGACATAGAATCAAAGTATAGCAAGATACTGGGAGGCACTGTATTTGGTGGGAAATAAAGGGAAAGAAACAGTTTTGTAGTTGGATTTCTTGATACAGCATCATTGGTTTCATTAGGATTTGAAAAACGAATCGGAAGTATGGTCTTTCCCAGATAGAGAAGAAAAGCTCTACTTGTTGGCTGATCTGAGAAAGGTATTTCCTATCACTAAGCTTAAATCTAATGGCATTTAACCTAAAAGTCCATCTGTCCACAGATCAAACTTCTTTTGGTCTTCCTTGACCTGCCGTTTGGCATCTATACGACGCCAAGAAAGTTCTTTTATTTGATCTTAGTTTTCTCATGGGTTCCTAATAACTGTCTTCTCACAGTTGTGAGAATCAGATGAAATAATGTATTGGACAGTGTCTGACACATGGAGAAAATTCAAACGTTAATTTCCATTCTCCAAAAAATAAAGACAGATCTGATTTGGCCAGAGTAGTAAAGTTATCAGATAACTGAATGATCTGTTTATGTATAGAGTAAACATCAGTCAAGATTATCGAGTTGATCTTAAAGAACAAAAGAGTGGACAGTGGGATTGGAGAATGAGAAATTAGGGTATCCCTGTAAGTGTGGTTCAAATGCAAGAGTTACCAAATACAAGATTCAGATTCTGCAAACAAACATGTTTTTGAATTCTCCATTTTGCTCTGTGCTCCCAGGAGCTCATTTCATAATTGAGTCAGATCTAAGAACACAGTTATTTATACACAGTTCAAAATATAATCATCAAATGTAAAACAGGTTTATATAAACATTTCCAGAACCCATGCCCGTGAATGTAATATACACGCTGTTATTGCCACAAAGCACCCAGAATTCCCTTCGTGAGATGAAATTATAACAATTCATCAGCTTTTGTTTCTCCAAGAATTAACATTCCAGAGGCACTGCAACTCATTTTGGCAAAAGGCATCTTCATTTACTTCAACTTGATTTTTTTTAAAAACCAGGAGGGAAACAGACAATAGGGAATGATGGAAGGATTCAGAGGTTGATAGCTGCAGCCTCTCTAAGTGAAGGCATTTGGCACCTGCTGTTTATATTACTGAAGAAAAACACGAAGGTTGACGTGAACATAACTCTCCACTTCCTAACCTCATCAGTGCACGTGGGTTGACGTGGGCTTTGAGACTGTTCCTGATAACTCGGAGATACACACACGGGCATGAGGAGTGTTACGTGTGTATCCGTGTACGTGTATGCATTTCTGTATGTAGTGCTGAATTATTCATACACGATACACACCCTCCTATGTCTTTGCCCATCCTTTGCCAACCTGTCCACAGAATCTGGAGTAACTAGAGTTCAAGCCCTCAACTCTTCCTCTTATCAACTTCCAACTAGACTCCTCTCCACAAGGACAGGAACTCTGTCCCCAGTCTTCAGAGTTTTGTCCTCTGCCCCTGCTAGAATTTCCAAGTCACAGTTCAGTAAACATTTCTTGAATGAATTAACAAGAAACATTTTTCCCATTTTCTTTGCTGCAGGTACCACACCGTCCTCTTAAATCCGGTTTTTGCCTTAAATTCTTAGATCCATACAATGAAGCAAAAATTATTCCCAAACAAGGCAACTGATGTTCAGAGAGATGAAACCCATCGTATCAAAAGTCACAGTGTGAATAAGAGGCAGGGTCCACCTAGGCTTCCTCTGGTTGTGATTTCCGTGATTGTCCACTGGGAATGATGCGTGTACACACTTGCATACCCTTAACTGATGGTTGTCAGGATTGTGAGGAGCAAATCAGCGTAGCCATGTGCACCTGGGCTGGAAAGAATAAAACGTTGTCTAAGTTGGAGGTGTGATTACTCTCACTTCACACATGTAGGGGCAAGATGTGTGATCAGCAAAGCCAACTCCACTGCTGGAAACGGCAAGAGTAAGAGTGCCCGAGTGCCTGACCGGGACAGCTTGGGAACTTCCCTCCCCATGGCCAGCAGCAACACAGCCAGCTCATGCAAGAAAAGTGACCTGGTTGCTAGGGGAAGTCCACTCCTGGTCTTTTGATATGATGAATTTGTCCATTATGTAACAATAGTGAAACACCGACCTGGGTCCCTCACTGATTATGCTGCTAATTACACTATCTGCAGACTTTTAAATGTGGGCTAAGTTAAAGGAGATACAAACTGCTAACTTTCAGTATTTTAAGACATGTTTCTTACTGTTTACTTTTTTTTAATTTTGGAACACTTGCGCAGCTCACCTCCTGAATTGAGTAACTATTAAGACAGGAATTGCCCCTTGTATCTGGCGTCAATAATTACTGCTTCACTGGAATATTACTTGCAATGAGAGAATAGTCTCTCGGTTTTGGGCATTAGCATCTTCCTATAACAAATGCTTAAGGACGCTAAGGAGAGTCCGGCAAAATAAATGACAGGGAGAGGAGTCACCACAAGCAATAGCTTCAATATAAATTATAAAATTATTTTCTCCTAATAAACAGTCTAGAAATAGAGAACTAGATAGAAAGAATATTAAGAAATCTCTGTGGGTTTGTTCAGGATGAACGAGGAAAGGACAGTTTTCCTCTCTGATGCATCACGCCTGCAAAAGCAGCAGTGGGAGAGGGAAGGAAGTGTCACTAACCAGGGCAGAGCTCCAAGAAGAGATGCACCCATCATAGCGCAGGTCATCCCCTGCCTTCCAATTCTGCATTGAAAGGGGAAACCCCTTCAAGCAGGTCCCAGATCTCCTACCCCAATCCCCAGCACCATCAACCCCAGCACCGTGCCCCAACTCTAACAAACTCTAGTAGCATGTTGACATAGTTCAAAGAACATCGACACTTTGGATTTAAATCTCAACACTAGGATTTCTCATCACCCGGCAGCATGCAGATGGCATAAACCTTGCCTCTGGTTTCCTTGTTTGTAAAATGGAGATGAAGCCACCTTCCTAACAAGATGAGATGGGAAAGCGCATGGAAAAGTCCAGCATGCTGCATGGTCTGCCTCGGGTACTCAGAGATACTGGCGCCATGTCATAATGCCAACAACCAGCCCCCTGCCATTCATCTCACTGTTCCTCACAACGGCCTCCTTGGACACACTCATGGAGCCTAATTCATAGGAATTAGGACAGTGACATTGAACTTATGTGGCGAAATGGAAATGGAATCTGGGTCCCAGATTTCCACCATGGTGATTTCCTCATGTAGTTCATTCAAAAATTAATCACCTCTTGCACAGCACTAGGTCCTGCCAATGGACGTATATTTCTAAAATATTTACATAGCCTAATACACACCCATACATATTTATTTTTCCCTTGGTGTTACTGGGCTTCTTTAATGATTGTGTCAATCAGGGCTTATTGTGAGAATATTCCAATACACTGTTTGAAATAACTACTCAAACCATTACAATGTTGTGAAGGAGGCACCAGCTGTAACATTCCTAATGAATATTAATGTTCTTTCATACTTGGCTGGCACTGACATAATAGCAGTTATCATGTAGCATCAACAATTTTAACCAGGGTACTCTGGAAAGTCATTTAAAATCTGAAATGCCCTCTAGATTACATCTGTGGTTCACACACAGACATGAAGTCAGCTGTGATCAATATAGCTTATAGTAATACCAATGGACTAATGTCATAATAAAACGGGATTTGAGAACAACTCATTTCCTTCTACTGATTCCACTTTTATACAAGGTAGATAAAATGTCTTCTAATTTGCTCAGTTTGGGTAAAGAGATCTATAAGAACAAATTTCATTGTTTTTCAATCACATTGAATAAAAAGAACAGAATTGGATGGGAATAAAGAGAGCTAAAACAAGAGCAGTATTTAAGTTCAGAGACAGTTTTCTGCCTTTTGAGGAAAGAGTATAAGAAGACTTTGTATCTGTTGGCCAGATCTACAAAAGTGACCTGATCGTTCAGATGTGGCAAAAATATTTAAGGCTTTAAAAAAAAAAAAAAAGTCACTCTCATAAGACAAAGCATGACTGCCTTAAAAATATTTCAAAGTGATCTTTTGGTGTTACATGTCTAGCCATCAAAATTAATAAAACACAGCACAGATCCTTTGATGACTTGTCATTAATGTATGGGATAATCATGCTCCTGTTCAAGGTTCTTTCTAGATTAAGTAACTAGAATCACTTCTTAAGGTATCAGCACGGGAGTGTCTATTTCCCAAGGCATGTGTGTATTCTCCTACAACAAGAGTGGGGCACCTGGGTGGCTCAGTGGGTTAAAGCCTCTGCCTTCGGCTCCGGTCATGATCCCAGAGTCCTGGGATCAAGCCCCCCATCGGGCTCTCTGCTTCGAGGGGAGCCTGCTTCCCCCCTCTCTCTCTCTGCCTGCCTCTCTGCCTACTTGTGATCTCTCTCTGTCAAATAAATAAATAAAATCTTAAAAAAAAAAAAGAGGTAAAACCTAATGATAAAGGTGTCAGTGACCCCTCTTGTGATCAATTTACGCTAAAAATATCAGTAAATTTCTTGAACATTAACTGCTTGTCAGGTCCTATTTAAATGCTTTAATTGTGCTCAGTGTCGCTCTGTGGGATAGCTACTCTCATTCCCCACATGTTATAGACAGGGAAAGACAAGGTCAGGTAGCAAAGTTGGGATAGGAGTCTAGGTTGCCTGACTTCACAGCCCAGACACTTAACCATTAAACTACTGTTTTCCAATACTGTATTCATCATTCCTTGTCTTAGATATAAAAGCATTTAAGTTTAAAATATGGTATTTGCAACTGTTAACCTGTTATAATTTCCTGAAGCGGAAAGAAGAGGACACAACAGCACAGCAAGCTCCACAGGTAATTTGCTAGAAGTTAAAGACTCCAGAAACAGATCGAAAAGGAGCAGAGCGCAGCTGAGATGTGGATCTCCCTTCTCTTCAAATCCATTCCTGTCTCAGAGGGGAATTTCTATCTATTGGATTTCAAATGCACTCATCTCGGAAAAACAGAAATATGTGTATAATCCTAAGGCTGATTTATGAGCCAAGCAGCAGGGGCTGAAAATCAGCAAACTTAGCACAGTCATTTAGATTCTTAGTTCAAGAAGAAGAAGGACTTAAATTCACAATTCAATACGAATCTCTAGACTTGACTGATCATTGGAAATTGCATAAAACAACATCTGCTGTTCATAACTCAGTAAAACATTTTATAGGTCATAAGCCTGATTTCATTGATGATCAGAGTAATCGTGGGATTTCAATAGTGTCATTATTCCCATTCTACACTAAGAAATTAAAGCTCAGAGAGGACTTATGTGATTCACCCAAGGTCATACCACCGCTATATTAGTAAAGATGAAATGGATTTCAGTTCTTTCAATCCTAAATACTATGCAATTTCTTTTTTTTTTAAATATTGAGTTTTTGATTGATTTATCAGAGAGAGAGAGAGAGAGGGAGCACAACCAAGGGGAGTGGCAGGCAGAGAGAGAAGCAGGCTCCCCACTGTGCAGGGAGCCCAATGTGGGACTCAATCCCAGGACGCTGGGATCATGACCTGAGCCCAAGGCAGACGCTTAACCGACTGAGCCACCCAGGCGACCCTACTACACAATTTCTAAACCCTAGGGAATTGGGGCAAAAGAGTGTAGGTATAAAAACACAAATGCATCCCTTGTGTCATCAAACAGCTCGACATGCATACCCTACAATGGCAGAAAACATGTTATCTTCCTATGCAGCCTGGGTGAGTTCAGACTTGCCAAGTGCAACTCTGTACCCCTCAGAGTTTGCCCTTGGCAACATGAGCACAGTATGTTAATGCGTGCATGCCTGAGTGTGTCTGCCTGCACCAGGGAGAGGACTGTTCTGACTGGTTCAGAGAGCTAGCCTACGTCCTCTGGTCCCTGACTTCAGTGGCCACAGAAAGAAGCAAGTGATTCCTCAAAACACAGCTGCTGGCCTCCATCTAATGAATTTGGAGTAACTTCAGGTCTGGGTACAGATTCGTTCATTCACGAAATGGACTCAGACTGTGAATACTCTGCAGTCGAGGAGAGAAGTCAAGCTCATGGAGAGTTCATCTTTATTCTGTTCGTCTTAAGTCACAAAACGCAGAGAATCTGATAAAATCGATGACTCTTATAAAAGTACACGGGACACCAAATGCTGTGGACGATCTTCACGAACTGATGGAGCTGCAAAGCCGACCCGTGGGTACCTCCTTATTCAGGAAAAAAACATTTTGCTGTAAAGGTTTAAAAAAAAAGTTCCCATATTTGAGCAAGCTACTTTCTACAGCTGTTTAAGAAGAGCCAAAACTTAGCAAATGAACGAAACTAAAATTGGGTGAATCACCTTCCGCATGAAAGAGTCCTCTGTTCCATAATCCGAGGTGCAGAATGGGAATTTTGTCAAAGAGCTAAGAGCGGGTCCGTTCCAGCTGAATGCCAAGGCCTTTTGTCAAATAACAAGTACTATGAAAGCTTTCCTAAAAATTTCACCAACCTGGGAAATGGCCAAGAAGCCAGCACAAACACAGTAACAAGAGGAAAGAACAAGGCAGAGGCTCATAAGGAAGCCAGGGTAGAGAGATCTTGGATGTCAGCACAGGGCTTCTAGGAGCAAGACCCATGTGTCCTGGGAGGAGGGTCCACGGGAACCCATCCAGCAGGCTGGGTAACACACCCAAGATGAGAAGGACCCAACAGACACCTGACTCTCCCTGAATTTTTGCATCATGCCCCATGTTCAGTATGAGCACTCTAACTGTAAAGTCCTTTTCAGAGATGCCAAAAATATAATTTATCTAATGGTTTCCTCCATCCAGTGAAACAACCTACTTGAGTAAAGGTAACAATTCCAGTCTAGTGGGCTCCCGCATTCTGTTATAGCCCTCAGAATCAATAAAAATTTAAGCATACTTGAACAACATTTCATCTCAGTTCACAATGAAAAATGATTTGTTGGAAGGGCATCATAGGATTCAGAAATCACAGGGAGACTGGGCTGTGGGAACACATAAAGATGGGAATCAGGGAGCTCTGAGCACGAAGTCGCATGTATCAATGGACAGTAACCTAAAAGCAAATGCAACTCTGATGTTTCTCTATCTTTGTGTCTCACTGTTTACCGTCCAAGTTGAGGAGGAGCATCGGAGTGGCCTCATCGAGTCACATGTTCACCTTCGACTAGAAATGGAAATGTTTTGAATGACGGCTCCGCCAGGACCCCATGGAATGAGGGGCATTCAGGAGAAGCCCTGCACCAACAGGGGGGAAGGGGATCCTGGGTAGGCAATGCAACACAATAGATGCAGAGATCTCCTCCCTGGAGGTAAGGTAAGTTGCCCTGAAGGATATCCAGACCCTTTATAACATCACCAGTTCTAATAAGGTCCATGCAATATGTCAACAGCTCTGTGCCAGCCTAGGTGTTAGGAGAAGCTGGTACCAGAATCCAGTTTCTGACATCTGAACCCAATTTATTTTTTAAAAAAACATTTTATTTATTCACTGGAGAGAGGAGCACACAGCAGGGGGAGGGGCTGAGGGAGAGGGAGAAGCAGGCTCCTGCTTAGCGGGGAGCCCGAAGCAGGACTCAATCCCATGAACCTGCAACGATGACCTGAGCTGAAGGCAGATGCTTAACCCACGGAGCCACGTAAGTGGTCCCGAACCTCATTTTTTGATACCTAAACTACATTTACCGCATCTCTCAAGGCTTTCTATACAGTGACTCTCAATGCAAGTGATTAACAAATGCAAAATACAATCAGAGAAAGACCGCGCATGAAGGGTGATTATAGATTTTTAAATAGCAGCATTACGTAGTAAGCTAGGTGCTGGGTGGCGCCAGTGGTTGGAAGGACTGTTGAACTGCCAAGATCGAGCAGCAACAGCATGCAGGAGGGACAGCCAGAAATGTGACCCCCATTCCCGGCTGCTTCCGGGAATGCAGACGGGTTTGCTTTCTGACATGACGTCAGGAAAAATCAACACTGAGGAAAAAATTAGCTTGAATACATATAGTCCCCAAGTAGCAAGAGAACAATAAAAAACCCAGCAAGAACAGTAAAATCAGTAACTGCAAAGTCTGAAGGAAGCAAATAAATAAGGAATCACTAGCACAATTTTTAAGAAGGAATTCAATGAAAAGGAAAAACAGCTCTTCCATGTGCCCACAATGATGCCTGCTACCGAAAATTTCAAGGGAAATTATTGCGTTTGCACTAATGAGCTTACTTCCCTGCTGCCCATTTTCACACTTAACATGAATAATGGAGACCATGGACAAGCGAGTTTGGCCTCTATGTCGAAGTGAGATAATTAGGTGAAATTGCATGGTAATTCCATCAGATAATTTAAAATCCAATTATAATACACAAAATATCCTTCTTTCTCCGAGTGCCTCTCATCTGAATCTTTCTTAGGCTGATTTTTTATGTTATGTTTTGATTTCTATACTGGAAGTCTCCGAAAGCGCCTTCCGGTTAATTCCAACAGATCTTAAGCTGATGCCAAGTACTGGCTATGTGCACACTTCACTGTATAGTCACGGAATTCTTTATGCAAATGTGTATCCCACCTGACCCCAGCACTCAGGTGACAGGCAACTGGACAGGGAGTAGGTGCCCGAAGGAGACGCGTCCACAGCTGTTCGTCTGTTACTTAAGCTGATCTCAAGAGCATTTGCCAGGCCAAGCATTTCTCCTTGGAGTTTTAACAAGAGGCTGAACCAACAGGTGGGAAAGTGACACTGAAGATTATCTGGGAACACAAGTGCGTGTGCACATGCACGCACACACACACTAGTAGTTACCACACTACAGTAAAACCACGAGGCAGAGGCAAGGGGAGTACTGGTAACAGAGGAGAAACAACAGAGCAAAGGTTAAAAGGATGTCAGAGAAGCAGGAAAATGGGTGAAGGGGAGTAAGAGGCACAAACCCTCAGTTACAAAATAACAAGGTCAAGGTGATGAAAAGCAGAGAATTGCTCTGTATGATGATGGATATGGTGACGGGCGATAACCACACTTAGATTGGCGAGCACGGCACAGTGTATCCCACTGTCCATTCACTAAGCTGTACACCGCAGACAAATACAACACTGTGTGTCGATCACAAATTAAAAGGAGCAGGGAACGAGGAGGATCTGCCCCTGACGTGGGCATTGAGGTCAACGTCTTGGAAAGGCATGAACATATCCTGTAAGGCATTCCAGGTTTCCATGAGCCTTGGACGAAGGGGTTATTTCTACAATTTGAAATGATATTCTAATCCTGAGGAGCCCAAGTAAAGAAGAAGATAGGACCATTTCCTGCCCTGCTGACTTCCCCACGTAACCGTTTCGTGAAGTTCTCCCGTGGAGCTTAAACAATAACTGTCTCCACAGAGTGCATGGGGCATGTTTAGGGAAAGGGAAACTGAGCAACAGGACACACACAGAGAGCAAGGGTGAGGAATGCAAAGCACTCAAACACCTGGGCCTTCCTGAGCATTTAATCTTATTTAAAGTGCAAAAATAGGGGCGCCTGGGTGGCTCAGTGGGTTAAAGTCTCTGCCTTCAGCTCAGGTCATGATCCCAGGGTCCTGGGATCGAGCCCCACATCGGGCTCTCTGCTCCATGGGGAGCCTGCTCCCCCCCCCCCTGCCTGCCTCTCTGCCTACTTGTGATCTCTGTCTGTCAAACAAATAAAAATAAATGAATGAATGAATGAATGAATAAATAAATAAATAAATAAAGTGCAAAAATGGAAGAACAAAGAGTTTTAGTCATTCCCGTTTTTAATAATTTGCCTCGAAATCAAGAAGGATGATGACTGCACTCAGTATGTAAGCCAGATCTTTCCAGGAGTCTGACATATAGTGAAGTCCATCCTCTTTATTAAAGGAACGTTAATGTGGGAATGTATTATTAGTCTTGAGTGGAATTGGGTGAATCTAGGCTCTAGGACAGACTGAACATAGTAAATGGTTTCATGTAACGAAGAACTCTATATACAAAATGGTAAAACAATAAGAAACAAAAAATGTCAAGTTCTTATAATGACAGAGGGGAAATATTACAGCAATAAAATGTTGAACTAGTGAGAAAACCTGTCTTTCCTCCACCCAGCTATATATTCAGGTTTTCACTTCCACATTTTCTATCAGCAAAAAATATAGGGGTTTCTTTTCAGGGACACCTGGTGGCTCACTTGGGTTAAGTGTCCTACTCTTGGTTTCAGCTCAGGTCATGATCCTCAGGTCATGGGATCGAGCCCCGTCTTGAAATCCGGGCTCAGTGGGGAGTCTGCTTGAGATTCTCTCTCTCTCTCTCTCTCTTTGCCCTTCCCCCTCTTCTCTCTTTCTCTCTCTCTTTCTCTTTATCTTTCAAAAAAAAAGCCAGGGTATCTTTTCAAATGCTATCAATCTGAAGTTAATAAAGTCTCACAGGCATAGATGTTGTCCCGTGTTAAAATTTCTAGTTAAGGTTTGATGAGTGCTTATTTGGAGCCAGGGTCTGCACTAAGGACTCGGTATTTGCTGTTCGGCTATTACAGGACGTCATATTCGTGTCTTCATTTTAGAGGAGGAAACTGAGGGCCAGAGGTCAAGCTCCGTGTCCAGGGTCTCAGAGGTGCAGGGTCCCAGACCTCACCGTCCTCCTGCAGTGCCCTGTCACCTCCAAGCCGCACACGGAGGTGCAGTCTGGGTACTGCACAAAAACAGCGCAGCAAGGGAGCTCAAAGGGGCTGGAACCCACAGCTCTCCAAACCACGTGCCCTGAAGCCCGGCAGCAGCAGCCTGGAGGAGGTGCTCACCTTTTTCTCTGTACAAATACTCATCAGCCATTATGTCCAGAAAGATGCCTTCTACTATCCCCCACTGTGAGATGGCTGCATGCGGGCTGCTGCTGCCTGGTTCCCCGGAGGGTGGCCAAGCACCTCGACCACCGCACAGCCCCTTCCTGTCTCAGAGCTCTGCCCCAGCTCCCAGAAGAAAACTACAAAGTGCCCTGGACATACCAGTATTTGGGTTGTCTTACCCGAAACCAAGCTGGCTGACCTGCAGAGGCATATACAACTCTTGGTTCAAGAATATTACTCAACGTACGGATCACTTTCCCTTTTAAAAGTCAGAGCACTGGGGCGCCTGCATGGCAGCTGGTGAAGCGTCCGACCGCACTCTCGGTTCCGGCTCAGGTCATGATCCCAGGATCCTGATCTCAGGGTGGGGAGATCGAGCCCTGCATTGGCTCTGTGCTCAGCGTGGAGTCCGCTTGAGTTCTTTCTTTCTCCCTCTACCCCTCCCACCGCATGCTCTCTTTCTCAATAAACAAATAAAATCTTAAGAAAAATAAAAGTGAGAGCTTTGTGGAACAGAAGAGTGACTGGCCTTCTCTAACACAGGAACACAGGTTAGGTCTAGCCTGAAGGGGACAGAAGCCTTTTTTCTCCTATATGTGTATTGACTTTATATATATATATGTATGTATGTATGTATGTGTGTGTGTGTGTGTGTTATATGTATATGTAATATGTCAGTAATACAGATTACATATATAATATGTCATGTATTATGTTGTATATTTATGTAACAGTATATATAATAAATAATATATATATAATAAAAAATTAAAAGCCTAGAGGAAAAGTCTTAAGAGAATGAAGACCTGGTTTTACCTCAGTACTTCCATTATTTGGTATACTTTCTCAAGCAGTTAATAGCCTTAATAATTCAACAAAAAACTGGCAGGGACAAGGAAACCTACTAGATTTTACTTTGCTTACATAACAGGCCTGTGGTTTGATCAGGGTCCTGGAGACATCATTCAGCCATCTAAAGTACTAAGTGCAACATTAAAAATTCAGCTGTGGTAAATCTTGGACAGATAGTGCCTTCTTGTAAAACTTCCAGAGGAAGAATTCTACATCTTCTGTTAAACATAAGCATCGCTAGATTCTTCCATTTGAAACTAGATCTTATTTTTCCTGTGATGATTTCTCAAAGCCGACACTACGTAGTTCCGTATTTTCTCAAATTCTATCAACTAGGGCATCTTTGGAGGTTGCGAGACAATGTGGGCTTTGGGTTCATTAAAATTAGGAACTGCGCTAATCATCTGCATGCCTTTTGTTCCCAGCGCGGCATTGAGCATCCACTTGGCCCTCCAAATATTTTTGAAACGGGAGAGAACCGCCCCAGAACAACAACTCTCAGCTTCCCACTGCTTAAACCAGGTCCTTCCAGTCCCAGAATGGCTTGTCCACACCGCCCAGAACCAGATTCAAGAGGTAAGAACAAGGAGATGCCTACTGAGGCTTACCAGGAAGAACCCATTCCCAAACGCATTCAGATGTAACCTGGAACCGTGGATTCTTATTTTTTTCCTATCATATTCTCCTAAATGTCACTGGAAGAGCCGTGCAAAGCCATGGATGGCCAAATCTGCTTTGAACACGTTGCTTCTCTCAACTGTAAGTCCCATGGGAGCTGGGTCCCATCCCAAGCACTGGATCAATTATTTCTGCAGACAGCGACTGGGGTCAGAGAGCAGATCCCCTACGAGGCCCCTGCCTGGTCTACAGCCCATCTTGCTCGATCGCTCTGCTCTCCCAGAAACGTCAGCCTCCGCTAAACTCGAGCTGGCTTCACACCCACCTCTGTAATGACCATTTCTTCGGGAAGTCTCACATTATCATGGCACCACGATCCTCTCTCCTGCCATCACACAACACAGTTGTAGTTCTACATTAAATAGTCTGAGTGTTCATTACTCTTCCTTTCTCCCACTAGTCTAGAAGCTGCAGGACAATTTTTCTCACTGCCATGACTTCAGCATTTCATGAAGGTCCTGAAACACAGTAGGAGCCCCATTCTTACGTATTAAATGACTCAATGGATGGCTCAGAGGAGAAGAGCTGGGAACCCAAAGAGCTGTTGAGGCAACAAATCTAACGAGGGAAGAAAATCATTATTTTTAAGTCAACTAAAGATGTAAGATAAGAATTAGTAATAAATCCAAGAAAACTCTGATGGTCAATGTAAAACACTTGATTTCACCAATAACGAAACTATAGAGAGGCTAATTGACTTTATGTAGTTATCACAACTAGTGGCCATGGACCTGGGTCTGAAACTCAGATCTCTCATTCAAATGCTTTTTTTTTTTTTAAGACTTTATTTCTTTATTTGACAGACAGAGATCACAAGCAGGCAGAGAGGCAGGCAGAGAGAGAGGGGGAAGCAGGCTCCCTGCTGAGCAGAGAGCCTGATGCGGGGCTCGATCCCAGGACCCTGAGATCATGACCTGAGCTGAAGGCAGAGGCTTACCCCACTGGCCACCCAGGCACCCCTCAAATGCTCTTTTAAGAACACATTTTCAAATATAACCAAAAGGCCCACGCTGATGAAAAACAATAGCTCCTTTTAACTCTATTGACCTCATTTTGCCAAAAATAGACAGAAATCAGTTGAGACTGAAGGGGCACATTGAATTCTAGTTCAACTGAAGAGAGCTTATTTTTAGAAAGAGCCTAGAGTGAGGACACCTACGTATTTGTTAGGAGGAAACCACCCAGGATGCGGCTCCAAAGTAAATTACAAAACTGGGAATAAGTTAACACAGTTTTATTAACGCAGAGCACCTAGTCAGCTCTCAAAAAATGGTTTGCCATTATGATCATTATCACCACTCACAACACTTGTAGAACACGGAGGCCTGTGAGGAAAGACGATTTGAGGGAAGTTCGTCATCAGCGGTGGTCTGAACACTGAGGTATTTCTGGTAAAGGTTAACTTGGTGGGCACTAGGGGGCCAAGAGAAAAATCACATCCTTTCAAGCCAAGGGCACCAAATGCTTTCAACTTCTCAGTTTTGCCAAAGGACAGCTGGTTCTGTGCACATTTCCATTAAGAGAATAGGGCCCAAGGGAGATTCGAAAACTCTCTACACCGCCGCGGAGACTGATGGTCTCCTGCTCTCTATCGGGCTGATCACAGGCGTCTGTGGATTAACCCACAGGGACGTGCTGAACGGAGTCTAACTCAGAACTATGCTGTCTGCAACCCAATTACAAAGCAGCCCAAAGTGGCTCTGATTTCGTTTCTGAGATCAGATCTTGGCCCCTGATCGCACAGAGAAAACACCTAGAAAACCAGCTTCTATGCCGTGCAGATTATACACATCGATTTAGTCAGTCATGAGATGAAATTTCCACAGGGCAGAGTGCATGGAGGACATTACCTGTCCCATGAGAAGAACACCACGTTCTCTGTTCCTGTAAGTTCTATCACCGCACCGCATGCTATCATAGTAGACACTTAAATAAATTGGTAAAAATAAAGTAATTCACACCTAACTTAAAAATGTATTAAGCCTCAATTTACACAAAACTGCTTAAAATTTGTATGCTCTCTAAATTTACTTTTCTAATTTGACCAAAGTGGCCACATGGCCTCTGAATCAGGTGCACAGAAGGACAACGACCGGGAGTCATACCTATGCCACCTATTTAAGACAAAACCATTACTCTCCTTCTGTACATCATGCTGGCCACAGTGAGCTGTCTTAAGCCAGATAAATATGTACTCCTATCTCACTGTGGACATTTTTACAACATTGTGAAAGTCCTGCATTAATGTTTTGACTTTCTTAACCTTATGCGTAGGTTTTTTTTTTTTTTTAAATATCTGATTTATTTATTTACTTGAGAGAGAGAGAGAGCTGGAAAGAAAGCACGCAGGCAGAGAGGCAGAGGGAGAGGGAGAGTCCCCACAGAGGAGGGAACAGGACACGGGGCTCCATTCTAGGACCCTGAGATCATGACCTGAGCTGAAGGCAGAGGCTTAACGCACTGAGCCACCCAGGCTCAGGCTCACGCTCAGTGTATTTGAGAGGGAATCAGCACTTAGCATTTTATAGCTTGGTCCTTGAGATAGCCCTACTGGGAACTGAGGTAATCTTAGTAATACATAAATCAGTCCTTTTTTCAAGTTTTGAAATATTATTTGGACCTCATTTCCTCATTACTTTCATAAACCTGGTAGTGACCTCTTTTCTAGAAATTATCGCTCTATTTGGAAAGTTACCTTTCTTCGTGAATTAATCCAAATCTGAAATCAGGCTGTTAAAACAAAACAAAACAAAACAAAACTGTCCTAGAAGTAGCATTCAAGTTCAAAGCCGATATAAAAGATTCAGACACAACATCTGTATATCCTGTAGACGTGAACACTTGAATTTAATTTGATAAGACAAATTAAAAAAAAAAAAGCTGCTCCATCAAAATCTTTACCTACACTCACAAAATAGCCTGACATTCAGCAAAATGAACAGTACTTTTCTTTTTTTAAAGACTTCTTTAAAAAGATTTTATTTATTTATTTGTGAGAGAGAGAGAGATTGAGAGAGCACAAGCAGGCAGAACTGCAGGCAGAGGCAGCGGGAGAAGCAGGCTCCCCACTGAGCAAGTAAGTTACACTTTGCAATTGTCATCTCTGCCCACTTGGCGATATTGGCCATCCTCACCTGTTCTGAACTGTTCATTTTAGGTCCCAGCTTCCCCATTCCCACCAGAGCAGTGAGAAGAAATGATCTATTTCTTCTCTGTATTCAGTTTTCCTAAAACTCTTCTGGTGTCACGGATGTACTTTTGGGTTTCTCTGCTGAAAGGCAGACGTACTAGTGGTTAACAGATTCTGACAATATCCAACCATTTATTTAAAAAAAGGGGGGGGTCCTTTTCACTCCTGCATCATCAACTCTTTAAAAGACACTATGCAGAAAAATGTAACCGACCCAGAGGAAATAGAGCAGTGGATTTGAAATAATTCAATTTTTCTCTGTGTTTTTTCTAAGACTAAATCAAAGCAAAGGCAAGACAACTTCAAACTCTGAAAAAATCTATAATATGAGCTGGCATCCATTCCAACAAGGCTGCCTCCGAGTTGGTGCCCACATCTAAGAGCCAGGAATCTAGAGACCCTGTAAATTTGGGTTAGTTCTCCAAAGGTTCATTTCAAAATACTTGGAAAGAATTTATAGTCTTCTAAAACTGGGCCATTCATTGAACTATTGATTGAGCAAATGATGACATATTTTCTAATAGAATTTGAAGTCTACTGGGTAAGATAGATAGGACACAAATAATAGATGACTGCCTAAATGGTCTTAGGCAGAGTGAAGCCACCAATTTTGAATTTTGCGGCTTTGAGAGATGCCTCTTAAATTCTGCCCACGTAGCTCGGTTTAGGCTAGAGAAACATACCCAGATTCAGGAGAAAGAAAGCAAGGAGAACTTCTCTGTTTTCAGCTTTAATTTTTCCCCAGAAGCAAAAATTTTGTATCATGTATATGAAAATAAGGAGGTGTTGGGGGGAGAGCATTTGTTTTAATACCTTGAAGATTTCTTTATTCTTCATGCCTATTGCCTGTGCCAGTCAAAAACAGTCACTTGGGGGCACCTGGGTGGCTCAGTGGGTTAAAGCCGCTGCCTTCGGCTCAGGTCATGATCCTAGCGTCCTGGGATCGAGCCTCGCATCGGGCTCTCTGCTCAACAGGGAGTCTGCTTCCTCCCTTCTCTCTCTGCCTGCCTCTCTGCCTACTTGTGATCTGTCTGTCAAATAAATAAATTTAAAAAAAAAAAAAAAAAAACAGTCACTTGATTTCTTTATCTTTGAAACACAAGCTGTTGCTGATCAAAGTTGTCTGTCTGTCTTGTTATTATTTCAGCTTTATAGGGTGGAGTGGCTACAACAAAAAATGAGATTTTAACTAATCGTATAGTCCTTTTGAATTCCGCTGGGTTCTTTTGATATCAACTGAGTTCTTCTGTATAAGCAGAATCCTATGAGTAAGAGCAGCTCTGGATTTGGAGAAAAGGTGAAAATTACAGGACCAAGTTTTAGAGTAAAAGGCAAGAGTAGTTAAGAACGGTCTAAAGTTTTAGAACAGAGAGGGACTGAGGAGGACAGTTCAAAAATCAGGGTATATGACAGTCTATTAATGTTACAATATAGTTTTATATTTAAGAAGCAGAAAAATAACTACTATTTTTATGGTACAAACTATAAAGAAGTTCGGTTTAAGGGGAGCCACATAATCTAACTCAATAGGGGGCACAGCTAGGAGCCTGCAGGCAAAGAAATGACTCGGGCAACTACATCAAATTGAAGGATTTTTGTCTCAACAGCTTTTATTGCTTTCGCTTAAATACTCAGAATAACCGTTGAGTGAAATACTTTTAAAGTGAATTCAAAATACAGTTTAATTAGGTACCATTGTTCAAGAACAAACACATCCTAAAATTTATCCATGCAGTTAATATTAGAGCACCAAAACAAACAAATGGAAAACAGTAGCGTGTACCAGAGGCTGTATGGCAATTCTGAACTCACGGTGATCACCAGTAAAACCCAGGAGCAGCTAAGACATGCTGACAGCCAGACTCAGTATTTTCTTTTTTTTTTTTTACTTTACTAAGTTTCACTGAATTTCCCATGGTTCTCATCGGCACCATCAGTGTTCCAACAAAGAATCTTAACTCCTTTATTTTCTCAAAGTAGAACAGATCAAGTAATACGTTTGGGTCTATTCGCTGAACAGCTGAAACTGTTCAATAGCTAAAAAAATATCGTGTGTTGACAGAACTGGAGGATTATGTCACTGCGTGAGTACCATGTCTGGTCACACATTATGACAGCAACGGTGATGACCTACTTCAGGAAGTCCTATTCGTGCAATTACAAATAATCAATCCACTTGTTACATCTAGTTAAAGATCATCCCCTTACCTGCAGGATAATACTTTACATGTTCTAAAATTGGTCAAAATCCATGTTCAGTAGAGTAAAATTTTTCTTTTTTTTGTATCTGAGAAATAAGATAAAAAAATATTTGCTAATCCCATTTTGGGATAAAATTTTTAAAAAACAATCGGATGACTGGTTTGAATATTGAAGGGGAGTGCTAACAGCAGGAAGACCAGAGTAAGGTCTATAATGAACGGTGAACTTGTGTTCCAAGGAGTCGACATGACACGGTCAGGTTAAAGTCTTCTACTGCTGGGCAAAGGAAACTCTTTTAGGGAGAAAATAAAAAGATAATAGGTGACTTAAGAGAAACAATCTTTAAAAAAAAATTATTTATCTATTTTAGAAAGAGCCTGAGCTGAGGGAGAAGCAGAGGGAGCAGGAGAGATCTGCAGGAGACTCCCTGCTGAGCAAAGACCCCCCCCCACCACCACCACCACCACACAGGGCTTGATCTATGAACCCTTGAGATCAGGACCTGAGCCGAAACCAAGAGTCAGACACCTAACTGGCTGAGCCACCCAGGCACCTGAGAAATAGGCTTTTTTTAACCCACTGAATCATTTTTAAATGTACAGTTCAGTAGTCTTAAGCACATTCATAATATTTTGCAACCACCACCCCTATCTATTTCTAGAACTTTTTCATCTTCCCAAAGAGAAATTTTGTATCCATTAAACAATTAAGGTCCACATTGCTCCCCCTCCCCAACCTTCTGGAAGCCACTCTTCTACTTTCTGTCTCTATGAATTTGCCTGTTCTTGGTAGCTCATATAATGCTGAACATTTCCAAGATTCACCCATGTTGTAATACGTATCAGAATTAGAAGAACACCTTTAGGATAAACAAAAAGGCAGAATGAGGTCTTCCTGTACTGAGCAAGGACTTCCCAAGGAGAATTTAGATCTAAAGTGGTGCTATAGTCAGAAAATCAGATTTAGCATGACTTTTTTTTAAAAGATTTTATTTCTTTATTTGACAGAGATCACAAGTAGGCAGAGAGGCAGGCAGAGAGAGAGGGGAAAGCAGGCTCCCCGCTGAGCAGAGAGCCCAATGCAGGGCTTGATCCCAGGACCCCGAGATCATGACCTGAGCCGAAGGCAGAGGCTTAACCCACTGAGCCACCCAGGCGCCCCTAGCACAGACATTTTTAATGGAAAAAATGAAGTGACAATAGAAGAAAAAATACTTTTTCAAGTTTTTCTTTCTTTCTTTCTTTCTTTTTTTAAGATTTTATCTATTTAAGAGAGAGAGAGAGAGAGAGAGAGAGAGCACAGAGGGAGAGGGAGAGGGAGAAGCAGACTCCCAGGTGAGCAGGGAGCCCGATATGGGGCTTGATCCCAGGACCCTGAGATCATGACCTGAGCAGAAGACAGGCACTTAACTGACTGAGCCACCCAGGCATCCTCAAGTTTTTATTTCATTAAGTCATCTCTATGGCCAGTGTGGGGCTTGAACTCATGACCCCTGACTGACCCAGCCAAGTTCCCCAGAAATAGACTCTTTAAAAAAAGTAATGATTAAAGAAAATTTATATAATAATCCATTTTAACACATTCCTTGTTTTTCATTAATTAAAAGATCTAATAAGTTTTTATGGGCTTGGCATGCATTCTAGTATGTCACTTACCAAAATCATAGTGCGTTCATGAAAATTCCCATTCAAAATTCATTCAAACTGTACACCACCCTACTCTAAAACACACATCTGATCATATCGCTGTTGTTTAATTTCTTACAAGTTCAAGTGTGTCTTGAAGAAAACATTCAATTATATTAACAGTGTTAAAGTATATGAAAGCTTAGGAGTCTTTAACGCATTCATTTGACTTCCTCTGCTGCCTGTATGTATCTTTCTCTTTTATTTAACCAATTAAAACCAAATGGGAAATTTAAAAACATGGAATTAAATCAGTATCACAAAAGACTATATTTCCATAGCACAAAGGGAAGTTTAAAAGTGGCCCCTTTACGGTCTGATTACCCCAGGATGCTGGGTCGGCTCACGATCAGATCTTTCACTGATGATTTCCTTGATCAGCTGCAAATAATCATTTGGCATGTGTTGAAAATAGAGCCTCAACACTGGTGTTTTAAATGGAGATTATTTGGTTATATTAATCAGATTGGTATCTTTTTCTAAGAAACTAAAAAAAAAAAAAAAAAACCTCCAATAAAGACACTCTACAAGTTAGCATCCGCCTCCCCAAACATTAAAGAGACTTCTAGAAGGAAAGTTTTATTCAACTTGGTCCATTGGCTTCATCTATCCCTACTCAAAACTCCTCAGAAGTAGCCTTCATATGGATAGAGACATTCAAATGATTTCCCTTGCTTCCATTTTAAACCATATCCTTATCACGATTGGGTGAAATGCAGCTAAAGGATACACTGACCTGACCTCGATCGGAGCATGGCAGCCATAGGAGCTAAACTGAAACTGGAAAAACTGGGAAGATGCTATGTTTGGAGTCAGAAAATAGTTGTTCTTTCTCTAGGAAAACCAGTGCTTTCACTCTGCTCAAGACGGAAGGAGTAGGTGCTTAAAGGAGAAAAGGAAACAGAACAGGAGAATCTCTCTAAGAGTTAGTCCACATATAGACAAGACTGCAAAACCCAAGAGTAACAAAACATTTGCTACAGTCCATTCTCTATGATTTTAGGAGGATGTGATTCAGAAAGGCTTTCTAACCTGGCAGTCAGTCGGATTACGCCTTTCACCTAATCCCAGCTGAATTATATGCTCTTCCACAGAGAAGAAAAATATTGCTAATTTAGTAATTAGCAACACTACACTACCTCTACAGCTACACTACCTCTTTTTCAATAATTTTGAAGCAGCGAACAAAGTATCAAGAATAGGAAGTTCCAAACAACAGTTAAAGGGATGCTCAGAGCCATTTCAAAAGCCTTGAATAAGTCATTGACTTTTTCAAGTTCTGTTGTTGTTTTTTTTAATCTGTCAGATGGGTTTGATAACCTTTGGGTTAGAGTTTTGCCAGCATTCATTTAAATCCATACTTTCCAAATGCCCCATGAAATATCTCCTGGCAGAGGAGAGGGAACTCTACCCTGGGTCGGGGGTGAGGAGGTGGGGGATGGGTCTGACAGCACATCTCAAAGTGGTTAGAAAGTATTTCAAAATCTATCTCATCTTAACACGTATCTTTCAGATGTGACTCATAAGATATCTCTGTGTAGGGGCGCCTGGGTGGCTCAGTGGGTTAAGCCTCTGCCTTCGGCTCCGGTCATGATCCCAGGGTCCTGGGATCAATTCCCCCATCGGGGTCTCTGCTCGGCAGGGAGCCTGCTTCCCCCTTCTCTCTGCCTGCCTCTCTGCCTACTTGTGATCTGTCAAATAAATAAATAAAATATTTAAAAAAAAAAAGATATCTCTGTGTAATATAAAAACCTCAGCCGAAGTTATCACCTGAAATAGGGAATTCAAAGGGCTCCATCAGACCTACCCTGTGATTGGATGTCTCTCTTAACCACATCCATCTTTGAAATCCTTTAGAGGGATCCCCATGAAGCTGTATCAACAGGCTGTGTTTTTCAAGGACCAGCCTAATGCCTCCCGTCATCCCTGACTGCAGTCAAAAGATTGTATATGATCGCAGACAAGGGCATGGGTTTTGCAGTCAGTGTCTTGGGTTCAAATCCTGGGTCAAACATTTACAATGAGTGTGGTCTTGGGCAAGTCACCTAATATCTCCGTGTCTCAGTAGCCTACCCTTTAAAATGATATAGCAGTCCTCAGCCCTTAGACTATTGTAGTATATGAATTAATATGTGGGGCATTTGTTCTATCAGTGCCTGGAATACAGAATGTATCCTGTAGGTATCAGACATTGTTACCATGACTGTGGTTTTTTAAAAATTCAAACTTGCTGAGAAAAATCAGGAAAACAGGCTGATCTTATTACCCTGCCTGCCTCCCCCATCGCCTAGTCCAACCATGCTGTGAGAATGGAGAGATTTTTCACAAATTAAGCAAAGCAAATAAGTCAAAATATGCACAAAAAGTATTAAGCTTACTAATTTAGGGTCTAATGGACAGTCGGAAATAATAAAGGTGGATTTCAGAATCCATATTAAGGAATAGAGAAGTAAAAGCAAATTGTGATTGAGAATTATTACTTTTTTACTAAAACTGTTTTGATTTTTTTATTTCTCTTGGGGGCCAAAACCTGGTGCCTCTTTCACTGAGATAATCAAATGAATCTTTGATCAGATCTAGGACACTTGGTTTCTCTACCATATCAGAATTCATTCAGTATCAATTTCTATGCAATCTCTCATCCTGATTTGCTCAAATATGATGTAGCTACTTTCTGTTCCTGAGACAGAAAATTTAATAAAATGATCTGACAGTGCTTGGCTTATAATTTAAACAGAAATACCATGAAAGTATTTCTAACCACTTTATCTAAAAAAATGCTTTTTATTTTCTTCCACAAAATAATTACAAATACATATTCTGGACTAGTTTAACTAGTTTGAACTCCTATTTAGTTCAAATAGGAGGTTTATTATTTTGAGCGTAAGAGTAATTTCTGCTCAAGAAAATTCTAATAATCAAAATAATATCAAGGAATTTAATTACCAATAATTTCACCCGTAATTAACATCTGGTATGTTTTCTTTAAGTTACTCCAGGTATTTTTTTTTCCATTTTATCTACAGGTACATATATTTTAGTATATAGCTCTTCTTCCAGGGCAAGCATTTTGTAGAATTAAATATGTATACTTAATACATTAAAATGGCATCTTTATTTAAAGTATATTTTAATATATTTATATAAATAACATGTTTATATAAAATATTTAAGACATTTGAAAAGCTTCCAGTTACTGTCTTTGTTTCATTTATTTTTCCCTTTTAAGCATTCTGAAAAACACCTGCATACCTGTTTCTTTGCTGCATCTCAGACCATTTTCACAGACTAGGTTCCTAGAAGCGGAGTGACTGAACCAGGTGATATGAATACCTTAATGCTTCTGTCTACATAAATATAGCTCAACCGCTTTCTTGAAAAACCCTATCAACCAATACTATATGAGAATTCAGGGGTGGCTGGGTGGCTCAGTTGGTTAATCATCTGACTTGATTTCAGCTCAGGTCATGATCCCAGGGTCGTGGGATAAAGCCTTACGTCCGTCTCTGCACTCAACATGGCGTCTTCTTGTCCCCCTCCACCTGCTCACCCCTCTGCTTGTTTGCTCTGTCTCTAAAATAAATAGATCTTAAAAATATATATACGAAAATTCATAGGTCTCTGCACTGGTATCAACATTGTCATGAAAGCTCTTTTTCAGAATGATCTATGGAAAATAAGCATTATTTTCCTTGAGCTTTTTTTTTTTTTTTTGGACTGTTCTGAGCCTTGAATAGTGTGTCAGTTACTTATTAGAAGTGACAGGTGAGTTAGCCTCTTTATGCCTCAAATTCCTCATTGGTATAAAAAAAACACCCGTATGAAAATCGCACTATCTCACACAGATGCTTTGAGAATTAAATAGAGTACTAACCCAGTACCAGACACAGAGAAACACTCAATATATACTGGGGGCACCGAATGATTCTTAAATCCTATCTCCAACCTCACGTTGATGCGATAATATATATTTAAACTATGCACCTTAGTCTTCCTTAGGTGACTCACTAAATATGTATTAGGAAATGCAGCGTATCTAACATCTACTGGGCAAGGACCACAAATACAGAGCTCCTGGAAGAGTTCCAAAATAATTCTTATGTTTTTATTTTAAAACCAAAGAGATAATAAGATTATTGTTTGCACTGTGAAGACAATCCTCTTTGCTAGAAAAATAACTTTGTTCCAATGAGCAGGAGATTTTGGCTGAAGGCCAGAGGAAATACTCGGCCGTAATCCTGTCTGGATGCCAGAAACAGCAGCGTCTCCCACCTTTCCGCCGTGTCCATAAATGAACCTGGACTCTCGTGCAGGAGGAACACCTACCTTTCCATTATTCTTGGAAGAAAGAGCTCCAGGGGCCATCACTGAAAGGGGAACCAAGTGGCAGTGGGAGCACAGTTCGGAACAATGAGCCCTCACTCAGTTGAACCCTAGTAAATGGCCTTGGACGTCCCCCCAATCAGGTGAAAGGGAGTGAGCAGCTCTTGAGTATTTTTCGAGTCCTTCACACACTGTAGCTCTTAAAGCAGTCCCTGCTCTGTTACTTTTCACCAAATGTCCATCCAGCCTCTTGAGCATCATCCCATTTCCCCCGACCGGGATACTAGCACAAATGTACTCTCCAAAGTGCTTCCAGCCAGCCCTTGTGATAAAAATGATCTCAACTGAAGTCGTTTCTGGTTTTAAAATCCACTGGCTTTAAGAGAAAAAGACTTAATGAGATAATCTGACATCCGCTAGCACTTTTTAACTCTAGTGTCATCAGAGGTACCGGGAAGGTCAGTTAAGTCAGTTTCTCAATCAGGGTCAAGGTGGAGCCTGAGAATTTGCATTTCTATTAACCTTCCAGGTGATGTTGACGCTGCTAGTTGGGGAGACACCCTTTGAGAACCATTGATGGAACATTTCATGCCTACCCTCTGAGCTGGATGCTTCAAATTCTCTAGTTCCACCTCAATTGTGTAAATGTCTGCCTTTGGCTCAGCTCCAGGTCTCAGGGTCCTGAGTTCTGCATCAGGCTCTCCGTTCAGCAGGGAGTCTGCTTCTCCCTCTCCCTCTGCCCCACCCCCCCGGCTCATGCCTGCATGTGCTCTCTCTAATAAATAAATAAAGTGTTTTTAAAAAATTCTGTAGGTACACAAATTCATTCTGTTCTTTCTTGCCTGTATGTTTCTGCACATGCTAACTTTTCCTCTCCTACTTGGCATGCCTACCCTTCCTGCCCACAGCCCCAGCCCCCAGAGCTCCTGAGTCCCTGTGAGAGCATGCGTTTCCTCCTCTCCCATTGTGCTCTTGTCACATTGTGCTACAATTGCTGCATTATTTACACTCTGGAGGGGTCCTTGAAGGCCTCTTAGTCTCTTATCTTTGTCTACTCTGTACCTAGGAAAATACCTGACCTGGGGTAGGAAGGCATTCAAATGTTTTCTCAATGAGTGCTGGTGACTCTGTACCAGGCACAATGACTCTACTACCTTGACAACATGCCAATGATAGTTATAGACATAGATTTTTTTAAATCCACTTCCACGGAATGATTAGTGGGAATATCCTAGAAGGGCCCATATGCCTTCCGTCTGAGTTGTAAACAAAAAGCTGCCAAGACCTCACCCTACTCCGGATATATTAGAGAAAGAGCCAGAAGAGGATGAGCAAGTGAGGGAAGAACGCAGCCTGGGGCTCTGGCTCTGGGGTAACCAGAGACAGGGTGACCACAGGCATCCAGGAGAGGTGGAAACTCTAGAAAGCCCTGTGGGGGACCCTCAGGCTAGTATTTTTGTCCTCTGGTTTATCTAGATGGTAGTGTGACTGTTTAAATTTTTAACGCCACTGAGCTTTCATCCAATGACACTCTGCCTGCTATTGGATTGAAGATTCAAAGATCAGAATCTTTGTGAAACACATCAAGGCACGGGTATATTTCAGCTCTACGTGAAGGGTTGCCCCACCAGCAGCCAGCCGTAAATACAGATGTCAAAGTCGGCTGCGTCGCTGGGCTCACAGCGCCGTCATCCACCAAATAAAATACTTCCATTCCAATTATATTCAGAAAGAAAATCTAATTCCTCCAACGTAATGAGCTTTTCACACTTCCAAGGCAAAGAAATTTTTGCTAAAATGCCTTTCTGGCACGATAACGATTTAGCTGGAACCTCGATGCTCTGAAAAGGCAAGAGGAATCAGACCTCGCAGCCCACTTACAAATCAACCGTGCCCGAAATACATCTAGAGAATTAGGTCACAAAGTTATATGCAAAGCTCAATTTTCATATATTAAAGAAGGAGTGCACGGTAAGAATGTTTAGAACACCACTCATACCGGGGTCAATGTTTCGTGTGTCAAGCAAGGCTGGGCAGGGTTTTCTGGCCACTAAGTCAACCAGAGCTGACCTGTCATTTATCATAAGTGTTAGGAAGAATTCTAATTAGATCGTGAGAATTTTCCCACTGACTCCATTGATCATTGTATGGTTTTATTTTAATCCTAGAACAATGTACTATTAACCCTTGGAAGAAAACAAGTTCTCAATAAATGGTAGTGGAGTGGAAAGAAGGATTTTTGCTAATTTTTGCAATTCTATCAGTACGGTAGAGATGTTCAGCTGTTTCTGGATCATGACTATCTGTGGTCCCCAAATATTGGGAACAAAAATAATTCAAAGGCTAACTCACATATTTTAGTATATATTCATGATAACTGCCATCATGTGATTTCTGGTGTGTTTCCAGTTACACTGGTTTTATTTGGCAGGGCTATTTTCTCTAAATTATTTGCCAGTAAGTCATGAGCTCTTTTGCCCAGAGAGTTTTTGGTTTAGCTTTCCCATTCATGAGACAAACTCTTTAAGGTTATCTCAGTGGTGGTCTGAACCTATTTCAGTTTGATCTGATTCTTCCTTCACTTTTTTTCTGTATTGTATTCACTTGAAGCAAGTCACTAGGTCTAGTCAATACTCAAGGGAAGGGGTTAATTCAGGGAAGGGGATATCGGTTAGTCCCGGGGCTTTGGGAGACACACTGACCTCAACTACACAATTTTCTATTAATTTTCATGTCTTGTCTCTGACTCCAACTAACTCCTACTTCCTATGATGTTTATTTTATACTTGACTCTAGTGTTCACACCTGTACAGTAAAATTCTCTATATTTCAAGAGATTTCTATAGTAATAGATGTAAAACACCAAATATATCCCTCCTCCCCCCCCAAAAAAAAATTCAAACTCCAAATATCCAGGTACATTATAGTTTCTCCTAACAGACATAGGTCGAATTGAAATTCATAACTTTCAAATTTATTCTCATTTTTTAAATGAGGATACAAGGATTTAGAATTGTTTAAAAATTATATTTGACATTTTTATAAGAATTTAGAACTTCTAAGCTGTGGTTCAAATTCTAAATATCCTGGGCGCACCTGGGTGGCTCAGTCGGTTAAGTGTCCCACTTTTGATTTCAGCTCAGGTCATGATCTCAGGGTTGTGAGATCAAGACCCACCCAGTGCTCCATGACCAGCGGGAAGCCTGCTTTGGAGTCTCTCTTTCCCTCTGCCTCTACCCCACCACGATTCACATGTTCTCTCTCTCCCCCTCTCTAAAAAAAACCCTAAAAAACAAATTTTAATCATTTTTTTTAAACTGGTGTTACTGGCTTGGCAGTATTTGTAAAGTTGGTATACTTTTAACTTCACATTTTTTTTTTTTCTTTTTCAACCTAGTAAAACAAATTATGGATGCCTGTGCTTCTTGCATCTAGCAAATGTTCCTTAACATCTGTCAGGATCTAATGATGCCTTTATAATGGTGAGCTGAATAAAACTGGAATTCAAAGACAGATTACCCCTTGAAGAACAACGTTCAGCAGAAATATAACCACCTCGGGACACCTGGGTGCCTCAGTGGGTTAAGCATCTGCCTTCAGCTCAGGTCATGATCTCAGGGTCCTGGGATTGAGTCCCACATCATGCTCCAGGCTCAGCCGGGTGTCTGCTTCTCCCTCTCCCTCTGTCCCTCCGCCTGCTTGTGCTCTCTCTCACAAATGAACAAGTAAAATCTTAAAAAAAGAAAAAGAACTACCTCATTACAGAATTTAAGAATTCCAGGGTGACAAAATAGTGAGCACTTGGAATTGAGTTACAAGATTTGGAAGTAATATCCTTTTGGCAAACAGGCATGAACTTGTTTCAAGCCAATGTGCCTTCAATGGTGTCAAAGCCCACTAAGAAAGCTCAATATGTCCTTCATTAGCCTTGATCCGAAAACTTAAAGCTCTCCACAGAGGAGAGGGCCAAGCCGTAGAGGATGCATCACTTCTCCCTAAAATGACATTTGAATTTGGAGATCACTCAAAACACAGAGAGGGCTATCAGAGGTGGTCATTCAAAGGCCAAAAAAGGATGGACAAACCACCCTTCAGTCAAACATCAGGCAAAACTTGGTGAGTTTGTATAAATGTACTTAATCATTAAAAACCAAGGGAGGTGCTTCAGAGAGGGAGTTTGAGAAATGGGAGGGGTAGGCTGATAGGGAGGGTAACTGACCTATCTGTAAAATAAAGAGGAGAAGAGACCTCTTGTTCTCAGGAGAAAGGGGGCATATAGGGGAAGCCTGGGAGGGTTAGCCCCTCTCACACACCTGCTAACAACAGGAATTGTGCTACATTACAGCACATTCAAGCCATCACGTGACACCAACAGTGTCTACTCTTTTCTTGCAGGCATGAAGACAATGTGAAAGTAGCCCCTATCAGTCCGGAAAAGAAAAATGAGTCTCGCATTCTTTTGTTTCCAAAGGAGCCTTCACAGCTCACCATGTGCAAAACACAACAAAAGCAAACAATGTAACTAAACGTGTTCTGATATTTATTTAGTGACAATGTGCTCTTTACAGGAGCCTGCTCAGGAATCCTGCCTCACTTGAACATCTTTAATCACTTTTTATTATACTTGGGTATTTACATGCGGGCTGTAATTCTTCGTAATGTAATTTTCTTATTGTTTATTTAAGAATCCATACACTGAGTGAGGCTTGTGAAACCAAGCTATGAAGCAATCTAATTATTTCCAAGTTCTGGTACACAGACGCTTACTGCAAATGAGTTCTGTCTAACCATCTTCAGGGAGAGATTTGTTATTCAAAACAAGAAAATCCTCAAGGCACGAACCTCGTTGTCCACTAATCCTGTGAATAATTCCTAGTGGTTTCCTTCCAATAATTGGAACTCCAAAGGAAACGTTCCCAAGTTTATTGATGTAACTATAGTCAACCAAAAATTTAAAAAGGATAACCAAGACACTGTATTTTCATCTATATTTTAGAATATATGCTCATATATACATCAAATTGTGGCCAATAATGTGGCTAAAAGGTGCCTCTCTATGAAGGAAGTCAATTACACTATAAGCCTTGAGCTTCGGCACCTGGGTGGCTCAGTCGGTTAAGCGTCTGCCTTTGGCTCAGGTTATGATCACAGAGTCCTGAAATCAAGCCCCACAGTGTGCTCCCTGCTCGGGGGGACTCTGCTTTTTCCTCTCCCTGTGACTCTCCCCATGCTCCTTCTCTCTCTCTTTCTCTCTCTCTCAAATAAATGTCTTTTTTTCTTTTTAAACCTTGAGTAAAAGGCAGGTGTTAGATTTTCTATTTGTCTAACAGAACTGTTGGCCCTATTCCTTAATAACATGAAACAATATTAAGCTCAACTTACCTAATACCCAAAGCTTTCGATTTTGCACCCATTTGCTCAGATTGCTTATCCCTCTTCACTGCTCAATATTAATTATCTATATCTCCCAAAGAAAGACGCAAGATGCCTGGTCCAGCTGTGGGGATTAAGAATAATAGAAGAGCAACAGAAAGAAATGCTTCCAGTATGGAAAAAGAAGACTATGGTTTTCTGTACAAGTTAAAAAAAAAATACAGGCATCGCAATTCTGATTTGAGAAGCATTCTTTTGCTCAGTTGATTTAGGGAGCATAAGCTTATATAACATATTCCTAACTCTCTAGGGTTAATTCATAGAGGAATTCAGAGTTAAGCAGTGAGTCTCACTTGGGGGCTTTCAGCTAGTGGGTGCTCGATAAAAATTTGAAATAAAGCACATATTTAAAGATACAGTCAGTTAGAAAATATAGGTGATTTCCCTTTGAGAGTCCAGAGGAGCTGACCCTTAGATAAAGACGGATCACTTTTAGATGCCGAGATTGCGTTTAGGGCCACGAGAAAGGGTATCAGCTTGGCAACTGGCTATTCCCATACAAGAGCATCAGCAAGGCAAGTCTGGGTTGAAACCACACGACTGAATTCTGTTCATGCCGTGGCCCACGTCGAATACAGGTTTGCTATCATTAGCCGCCTCGGTCGGCTCATCTGTCAGAATTACTCCGACCTTATCACTTTATGCATCAACAATATTTTCAGAGTCACAAGCAGAAAAGATGAAACAAAGCTTAGGAACATAATTACTTTACAGCTACTCCTCCTCTATTTTCACGGGTCAGAGAAAAGTCTTGCTTATAATTCCGCTTAGATTATTAGTTTTCCAAATTAACTCAATATCGAGAGGAGGGAGGGGAACCTTTAAAAGTACAGTCAAAACTGAAGTGTATCAGTGAAAACATCATCACGGGGTCTGCGGATACTTCCTCTTCAGTTTGTTTAAGATCCTGCAAGAGAGTATCGTAAAGCCTTAAGAAGCAGTAATGGATACTCCAGATGCATCATTATCAAGAAATCTCCACAGTTCCCTTGCAGGAACGCGTCTATGAGAGCATTTTAGCTTCTGGGAACATCCCTGAAAGTGTCACAGATTGAATTCTTTATGCTGCGAGTACCATCCCTCACCTCCACGCTGTTCAATACAAGCTTCTAGAGAAACGTGGAAAAAAGCAAAGTGGAAATGTGGACAAGGTAATTAAGGCATCACCTAGACCCTATGAAGGTGAGAGAGATCATCATTCACGGGGCTCAAACAATGACAAAATGAGAACGAAGGAGGGGAGTGCTGAGTGGGGCCTTTCACGGGCAGAGGTGAGATAGACTTTTGCACGTGGAACCCATTCTAAGTGGGAAGATTACCCTACACAAAGGTGCCAGCACAGAGAAGATTCCGGGAATCTTAGAAATCTGTTTCTCGCGTTATGGGATCATTATGGTGGTTCTCCTGGGACAGAAAGCCATCCGAACAATCATGATTTGTTGATTTCATATTTTTTCCGGCACAAAGTCAGCGCTTGACATAGAATACCTCAGTGGGCCGTGAAATAGGCCTTATTGTTCCTGTTTCACAAAGGTGGGAAATTGTGCTAACATACAAAGTGAATCAGCGCTCTACCCTTCTGGGTTTACTCAAGGCCCTTGTCCGCTGAGCTCCCAGCCACCTGGCCTGGAGGACGGCAGGGAGGTTGGAACCACCTGGGGAGTCAAAGTGAGTGCCACCACCAGGTGCCTCCTTCAGAAAGTGGGAAAGGAACACAGTTAAATTGGTATCTAAAAGCAGGGTAGACATAGGGGAAAGAGATAGGAGACCACCCCACAAGGGAGAGGGAAAGATCCAAGGGAGGTGAGGCCCACGAGGCCGCCCACATGAGGAAAAGGTGACAGAGTCACAGACGGCAAACTTCAGTATCCGTTCAGGTGGGTTTCCTTCTCCCTCTGTATGCTGTGCCTCCCCCTTGGTACCTAAGTCGGGTCTAAGTTCCCCGCTCTCTGTCCCCAAGCCAGAGTCTGTCAGGGTGAGTAGGGTCCACTCTGAAGGAAACTGGAGGTTAGAAGGGAAGGTGAAAAATCAGTTCGATTCCTTAAGTCCATTTTTACCATGTCTGCCTCTAAGATTTTCAAGAGATTTCCAAGAATTCTTTAAGACTTCTTTTGAAGTACAGTCATAGTAGAAAAACCTAATTTCTCTTCAAGTTATGAAAATGAACTCAATATGGGTTTTTTCCCTATGATCTTAACCTTTTCTTTTTTTCTTTTTTTTTTTTTTCCTTTAAAACTGGTCCTTAAATGCTGGCAAGCTTCTGTGATTCACAGGAGCATGACGTTATATTCACAATTTGCTGTGACATTTGAAAATCATGTCAAGGCTTCATCGAAAGTACTAAGCAGAAAATACTAGCACTAACAGAAAAACAAATGAGCCTTTCTTTAATTATTCATGAGTTCCAAAGTTGTTATGATTTCTCTTAAGAGGAATAAAAATGGGGCTCCTGGGTGGCTCAGTCAGTGAAGCATCTGCCTTCAGCTCAGGTCATGATCCCAGGGTCCTGGGATCAAGTCCCACAAAGGGCTTCCTGCTCCGTGGGGAACTGATTCTCCCTCTGTCCCTCCTGCTTGCTCATGAGTGCTCTCTCTCTCTCAAGTAAATAAATAAAATCTTAAAAAAAAAAAAAGTGGAATAAAAATAGGGGTAATGGAATTAAACCAAGAGTGAGTTACTTAGGATGTAAAATTCCAAGTAGACCCATAAAAGGAACGTTTTAATCAACATACATGTACAATCATGACTTCTATTAAAGCCGACAGTCTGAAGAGTCAAGCAGCGTCAGGCTGTACAGATATTCAAAGCTCGCTTGTTTTTCTGCTCCTCCACGTCAGCCCTTTATATCACACTGATTGCTTTCAAAAACTGGCTAAATCTACTTTGTATGAGTTCTATTGAGTGCCGCAGACATTCCACACTGGCCGTACGTGTGCTATCCTGACTGGTTTTCTTATCTCTAAATGCGCCCACGTGCTTCCACGCTCAGTGGGTCTTCTGTCTTTTCTCCAGGTTCCCATGTACCTAGCCATGCACTAGAGAGAGAACGTTCAGGATAGTTTTCTCATGTTTAAGCTCTCTTTCCAACATTTAGATACACTGGATTTTGGCCTCCATGAATCAAACCAAATTTTTTTCTACAATAAATTTCATTTTATTTTTTAGTGTTCCAAGATTCATTGTTTATGCACCACACCCAGTGCTCCATGTGATACGTGCCCTGCTTCATACCCCCCACCCCTCTCCCCTCCAAAACCCTCAGTTTGTTTCTCAGAATCCACAGTCTCTCATGGTTTGTCTCCCTATCCAATTTCCCCCAATTCACTTTTCCTTACCTTCTCCTAATGACCTCCGTGTTAGGCCTTATGCTCCACCAGTAAGTGAAACCATATGATAATTGAGTCTCTCTGCTTGACTTATTTCACTCAGCATAATCTCCTCCAGTCCCATCCATGTTGATACAAAAGTTGGGTATTCATCCTTTCTGATGGAGGCATAATACTCCATTGTATACATGGACCATATCTTCTTTATCCATTCGTCTGTTGAAGGGCATCTTGGCTCCTTCCACAGTTTCGTGACTGAGGTCATTGCTGCTATGGACAGTGGGGTACAGGTGGCCCTTCTTTTCACTACATCTGTATCTTTGGGGTAAATACCCAGTAGTGCAATTGCAGGGTCATAGGGTAGCTCTATCTTTAATTTCTTAAGGAATCCCCACACCTTCTTCCAAAGTGGCTGCACCAACTTGCATTCCCACCAACAGTGTAAGAGGGTTCCCCTTTCTCTACATCCTCTCCAACACTTGTTGTTTACTGTCTTATTGATTTTGGCCATTCTAACTGCAAACCAAATTTTTTAAAAATTTAATAAGAATTATGTTTTTTAATAAAAATTTGCTTTTATGTTTATAGTCTTTAATAAGCATTCTGAATTCTGCCTTCTCTTTATGCTTTTTGACTGTCCACTAGACCTCATTTAATGAAGAAATATTAAGGTCCTGGGATGTCTGGATGGCTCAGTGGGTTAAGCCTCTGCCTTCAGCTCAGGTCATGATCCCAGGGTCCTGGGATTGAGTCCTGCATGGAGCTTCTCTGCTCAGCGAGGAGCCTGCTTCTCCCTCTGCCTGCCAGTCCCCTTGCATGTGCTCTCCCTGACAAATAAAAATTCTTAAAATTAAAAAAAAAGAAAAGAAATGTTAAGGCCCAAAACCCTATTTACGAGTCTCCCCATATTATCAAAAACCCCTATTAGTACCTTCTTATAACTATTCTCTCTTCTAAATGTTCCATGTGAAAAAGAAAATGTGTTTTATGGGCTTCTAGACAGCACTGGGCCAAAGTCAAATATCAGAGCTGCTCTATGATGGTCAAACCCACCAAGACTCTTAGCCTCTGGCCTTCTGATCAACATATGCAGCTTTTCCTTTTCGTTCCCAAGAAGGTGATCTTAGCTGCCATCCTCATTCTGTTGCAAAGGCTAATGTCTGAACAATCCCAAATTATAATTTATATATATATATATATATATATATATATATATATACACACACACACACACATATAATTATAACTATACGAATTACGAATAAGTGATACTTTGAAGGACCTACATGGATGGACACTCCTTACTGGTAAAACAAAGCCGAGGGGCACCATAACCAGCAGTGGGAGGGCTGCAGAAGAACCCCTTTTGGAAAGGAAGATGATACCAGGAGGGAGCTTATCTGTATTGTGGGTATCAGTTGATGAAGCTCATGTTAAAATTTGGAAACGGTCCTGGGTAGTTTATCGCATGAACTACCACGGTTTTCCAAACATCAGTAGCAACTGAGAATCAGTTTATGGGACAAGCCGTCCAACCTCCCTCCCCCACAATGCCATCAATCTATATGACTTCCCAGCTCATCTGGTAGAGAAACCCAGAGCCTACATAACTAATGCCTGAGACATTAATGTCATCGCTGTCAATAAATCAAACTCGCCAACATTTTTTTTTGAAATGATTGTGCTGAGCAATTAAAATCAATCAACATAATGATTCCATCCATTTTAAGCTATCGGTGATTCAACTCAGTCAAACGTCTAAGTCCTAAAACAGAAATGCCAGCATGTTGTTGTAAAAATTGAGAACAACCTGGTTGAGATGCCCCAGCTTAAAACTGAAGCTGGGCCAAGTCCACCAGCATATTACAGATCAACACACCTGTAAAAAGACCCCAACCTCTCACACTCCCTGCTATTCTGGTATAATTAGCTCTGTTAACAAAGGGTATGTGTAACAGCTTCTAATTCACAGTGTCCGTGAGTGCAAAATATTACTATTCCAGCTCATGTTATCAAGTTGCATGGACCAAGAAGAATGGCACATCAAGAGCAGAGAAGAAACCGCTTTTTATTTATTTATTTTTTTTTTTTTTAAAGATTTTATTTATTTGACACAGAGAGAGAGATCACAACCAGGCAGAGAGGCAGGCAGAGAGAGAGAGAGGGAAGCAGGCTCCCTGCTAAGCAGAGAGCCCGATGCGGGGCTCGATCCCAGGACCCTGAGATCATGACCTGAGCCGAAGGCAGAGGCTTTAACCCACTGAGCCACCCAGGCGCCCCAGAAACCGCTTTTTAATAGCAAACACCCAAAAGAAAAACACCGGAAAACAAGGACTGGAAAAAAGGGCACAATCCTGTTACCGCATGACTGAAAAGCTCAAAGAGAAAAAGAAAACAAAATCCAACCACCTTGACCCACCTGACCTTAAGAAGGACAGAACCGCACAGCGATCATCAATACATAATCAACTTTCAGAACTGAGCGTGTTCACTGGAAAGTGCAACGGGATGGTCTTTCCTTTTAAAACATCCAAGAAGGGAAAGAAGAAAGTGCAAAACATTCAGAAAGTATTCTTTCTGGGTAGGGGGTGATAAATGATTTTTTACAAATCTTTATAGGTGGGCGCCTGGGTGGCTCAGTGGGTTAAAGCCTCTGCCTTTGGCTCGGGTCGTGATCCCGGGGTCCTGGGATCGAGCCCCGCATCGGGCTCTCTGCTCAGCGGGGAGCCTGCTGCCCCCTCTCTCTCTGCCTGCCTCTCTGCCTGCTTGTGATCTCTGTCAAATAAATGAATAAAATCTTAAAAAAAAAAAAACTAGTCTTTATAGGTACTTATTTTCTAACCATTGTTATGATCAAAACAGTATTTAAAAAAATTTTTAAGACATGTTCAATTAATTCAAGGGAGTATTTGGGGGAAAAAATCAATACAAAAAAAGAGACCTGCCGGTTTTATAATTATTTACTACGGTTTTCGGCTGAGCCGTTCTGGTTGAAAAACAGGAAGCACAAGGAGGAGATTAAGAGAATCCGTAAATAAAAGGCCAGAGCTCTCATTCAGTATTTTCTTCTCCTGCCTTTTCAAACCTTTGACTCTTCAAGTGTCCTGATCTGTTTTTTTTTTTTAAGATTTTATTTATTTATTTTTACAGACGTCCTGATCTGTTTTTAAAAGGCCTCCAAACCCCTACACCTCCCTTCCACGTTTATTTATCCCAAACCTAATGACGCACAAAGGGGGTTCATTCTCGACGCCTCCTGTCTCTCCCAAACTCAGATTTGAGCTTCAGAAGATGTTTCCCATTTCAGAAACTCTGCGTATCTCGATCATCTTAGAACGTCCCAGAACACATCTTGTGCTGCACACGGTTTGGGCCCTATCGCGTTAGAGAGAGTCCTTCCTCTTTTTTGTTTCCGGCAGCTCACTCTGCTCCGTGTTATGCTCAAGCTTCATGGAAAACAGGGTTGGATGCATGTCAGAGGTAAATTCCACGTAAACTGCTAGATTTCTGCCTTAAAGTATTAAATGACAGTGAAAGGCAGTAAATAGGAATAATTTCTACAACTCGGGGCAACTAACTCTAGGGAAACCAAGAATTGCTAAATTCAGATACAGATGAAAGGCCAAGGTTTAGGCAAACAAGCAGCTTGAATCCGTTAGGGTGTGTGGGGGGTGGGGCAGGCAAAGGATTTCAATCATTCTTGTCACTGTGGCCATCAACAGCATCTTTATCCAGTAAGAACACGGTACATAGAGAAAAGATTCATGTTCTCTCTGGAGGCATTCAAAGGGGACAAACTAATGGGACACCAGAAGTCTTGAATTTTTAGGCTACACCTTAAGAGAAACATTCCAGGTGTCATTTGTCTGAAATATTACTTTGGAAAATAATTGACATTTTAAAGGCATGTCCAGTAGTTAGGCAGCTACTGTTCACTTGACTGAGACCCTGATGCTCTAGGCGCCCACTCGGGGCTGTGCTCACATACCACAAACACACCCATTTCTCATGGCCATGTTGAGAAGTCAGCCCGGGAGGGAAGGGAGGGCAAGATGACTCAGACGACACAGATACTCTTTGCTTTCGCACCGTCTAAAGGCTCACCCCCAAACAGAAGTGCGATCTCCTCACAGCCCCCAACATCCCTACCTGTGTTAGGCTTTCTTAGACCACTTCATTCAAAGTGTACATCTGCACAACTTCTCTGGGTAATGGCAATGGCGAAAGGATATAATCAGTCACCCCTCTCCATCCCAGTACAGCAGCTCCTTCTGCCCATGGGTCCTGTCCCTGCACTTTAATAAAACCACCTTTTTTGCACCAAAGATGTCTCAAGAATTCTATCTTGGCCATCGGCTCCAGACCTCACCAACATTCCAAAACTGTATCGTAAGTACATGGAGATATGAAGATAGTTTATCAAGAATTACCACTACTTAGGTATGCAAAATGCCCTTGGAATTAACTAGAGCTGTGTTATCTGAACCGCCTCCCCCCCCCCCCGCAAAAAAAGCTTTGTAAGTGCTGAACCCAGGGATAAGAGTAAGAAAGCTTGAAGAGTAAGGGGGTACTAGACAGGGTGCCTGGAGGCTGCTCCCCCATCTGTAACCAGCAAAATCTATTCATATAAACTCCGTACCCAAAAGCACTCAATGTGATTTTGCTTTAGAAGGAAAACAAAAAAAGAATTCAGCCATGAAGATAGTTTGCACAATTCTGTTGGATCCCGTTCAGAAAACTTATAGACAACAATGCTTTCAAGTCAATAAAAAGTTGCCTTATTACAAGCGGGAGGAATTATGAGGGCATCAAGTACATCCTGTTAGCGGACTATCCTTTAGGGAAAACAAGGCGTAAAGAACACTTAGCTGTAGAAGACACCATCGAGCTTCCTAAGCCCCTAACTTTCGCAGCCCTCTCCTCCCTGCCTTTCTGAACAGCTGACACTAATTTTCTAGGATCTACTGCTACTTTCACAATAAAAACTAAGTTCCTTCAGACCCGTGCAGAAATGAGCAACCCGCACACCAGACCTCAGAAATCTACGTGTCTTAGTTCCAAGCAACTCCCCACGTCTTCCTCATCTTCTAATTATGAGACGTTAAGAGATCAGCAACCACCTAGCACTGCTGAGCCTTTCGCCCTGAATTCGATCAGTGACCACCTTCACGGACTATGAAGGACCTTCTCTACTCTTGGTCCAATGCATTAGATTTAACCCAACAAGGAAATACACTCTACTTATTCAGATATCTCCAAACCCCTTGTTCTTTAAAAATGCCCATCCACGTTTGTTTTCACCTAATCCAAACTATATTCATGACTGTAAGAAAGAACAACAAAAATCAAACGAAACTCTTTTGTTCTGTTTTCCTACCAACATCTTAGCCATCAGATTCAATAAATCCAGAAGCTGTTCTTATGAACAACATGGCCCAGCAGTCCGTGATTTGTTAAATTTTTTCCTTGCCTCTCAGCTTGTTCTTTTAATTTTACTTCTCACTATTCTTCAAAAGAATATGTTAATATTGGCACAATGCTGGTAGCCTTCTACTAATGTTGTGTTTCGCTCTTTAAAAGAAAAACACAACTTAAATATCTTAAGTATCTCTTAAATATCTCTGCATGGCAGCAATAAAATAACGAGGGAAAAAAAAACCCTACAATGATGCCCAGAATAATAGTAATTATTATAGTGTCTGTCATTTTTCTTCTAAATACTTCAGTGTAGGGGCGCCTGAGTGGCTCAGTTGGTTAAGCAGCTGCCTTCGGCTCAGGTCATGATCCCAGCATCCTGGGATCGGGTCCCGCATCGGGCTCCTTGCTCGGCAGGGAGCCTACTTCTCCCTCTGCCTCTGCCTGCCACTCTGTCTGCCTGTGCTCTCTCTCTCTCTGACAAATAAATAAATAAAATCTTTAAAAAAAAAAAAAAATAAAAAAAATAAAAAATAAATAAAAAAAAAAAATAAATACTTCAGTGTTGGCAATTCAATGCAGGGAAGAGTGTGTTGTTTGAAGGTTAATACAAATTAAGCACCTGCAGGGTGTAGATCATCGACCCCTGCTTCCATGATTACTTAGAAATGTATCCAGTCAACAAAAAGCTTCCCAAAAGAGTGGGATGCTCAGATCAACCAGGAAATCGCGAGATTGTTTTTCCTCTAGGGAAATCAAGAGTCAATGTGTTTGTCACGAGTCTTGTTTTTTCTTTTCATAGATTTGTTATGTAAAAGAAAAATAAAATGAGAACTTCCTTTATTAAATGTTTCTCAATTGCCGTTTAAATTTTTGTAATTCTCACTTTAAAGAAATTCACAGACTGATACATTCCATAAAAGAGACATGTGACTACTTAGCGATGTCTTAAATTTGCACCGTATAGGTTCATCGCTTGAGACACTCAAGTATTTTACACCACAAAAACTACATCCCACAACTGGTTCAGATTGTTTGTTATGGGTCTCTAAGGCTTTAAGCTTATGACCTTCTCTTCATTATATCACAGGATTCATCCTTTTGTAACAGATGTACTGAATGTGGGTCCATATGTTCCAGTTGAAAAATTTTAAAAACCCACAATTATAACATGCTGCGTCACTTTTTTGTGGAAATAAAGCCTGAAGCTTTAGTTCAGTGGAAATAGTCCTGTGGATGCCTTTGTGTTTAAACACAATGGGAGGGATGCCTGGGTAGCTCAGTCATTAAGTGGCTGCCTTCAGCTCAGGTCATGATCCTGGGGGCCTGGGATCGAGTCCCGCATGGGGCTCAGCAGGGAGTCTGCTTCTCCCTCTGCCTGCTGCTCCCCCTGCTTGTGCTCTCTCTCTCTGACAAATAAATAAATAAATAAAATCTTTTTAAAAAATGTAAAGGCTTATGACAGGAGCAGAGCAAAGCTGTGTCATACTCACACACCTCCATCTAAGCACACAGCTACCGGTCGCTTAAACCCAATTGCTTCAGCAATGAACTGAGGGCAACACCACACCACAGCCAGAGGCGCTGAGCTGAGAGCATCACCCACAGCCTTCAAATGTTCTCCGCTCTCATTTGTTGCTCCTTTTAAGTACCTATCATAATCCACGGATGGGAATGTTTCCTTTCAAAAATAATAGTAATAACATACAGTATTGACCTACATTACTACTTTGTTTTCTAATGACCTCTTAGCAAATTCTTGAGTAAATTAAGGCGCAGTATCCCAAAACATAAACAACCTTTACATCCTGTGATACCTTTTCTTTTTTCTTTTCTTTTTTGACTCCATCAGTTTCAGTCATTTATTTTTTAACATAAGCTCCATGCCCACCATGGGGCTTGAGCTCATGACCCTGAACTCATCATGCTCTACCAACTGAGTCAGCCAGGCACCCCTGGTGGGAGCTTTTTATGATGCATTCCTTTGCAGAAAATTCTGTAAGATTAAAGAAGCTACCTTAAAAAAAAAAAAAGGGTAAAAAACAGGGGCACCTGGGTGGCTCAGTGGGTTAAAGCCTCTGCCTTCGGCTAGGGTCATGATCCCAGGGTCCTGGGATGGAGCCCCACATGGGGCTCCCCGCTCAGCACGGAGCTTGCTTCCTCCCTCCTCTCTCTCTGCCTGCCTTTCTGCCTACTTGTGATCTCTGTCAAATAGACAAACAAACAAAAAGAATAAAACCTTAAAAACAAAAAAGTATAGTTTACTGTTTTCCTCTTCTCTGAAATTCACTTTTATTTCACTTAATATAGAAATGAGATGAAATGGCTTTTGCATATGTGTTTGTTAGTCTGTTATGTGGCATCATGGTTTCCTAGTGAATTGATTCCTTTAATAAAGAAACGTATTTCCCAGGGACTACGTAACTGGATTTAAGTTACTAATTCCACAGTATTCTCTAATAGACAAATGTGATAAGAACATTTTACTAAAAGGAATATCGTCTAACTCACCAAACAACGGTGCCTATTTCCTCAGGATGAGGACAGACACTGTTTCGTTGTCCAGAATGATAACTCCCGGGCTGTTTTTCTGGATTGTTCTTCTGTAATGGGGGTCTAATTTCTAGTCATCATCAGCCTGAATTTACTTTGTTTCTCCTTTGCTTTCAGGATTCTTGGGAGAAGGCATGAGTTAGACTAGGAGAATGCAAAGCTTGCATCTTTTTAATTGGCCTCGAAGGCAGAATGGAGACATTCTTATTAGCCTGCTTATCTCCTGCACTTTCTGTGCTGTGGTACAGGGAAAGTGACAGTCCCTGGTTTGTGCTGCTCATTAAAACCCCAGGTAATAACCACATATAGGACAAACGTTGGTATAGGCAGATTTCCACAAGTGAATGTAACTTCATCATAAATGATGCTTTATGGATATGAACAATGATACTTCCTCAAATGTGTCTAACTGCTTACATCTTCATTCCATTGCCTTCAAACTTAAAGTTTATAGAAGAGCTTGATCTAGAACTCCTTTTTATTAATAAAATAGGCATTTGTTTCTTCTGTGCCTTCATTGATAAAAAGGCACTGTTTTCCTTCAAAGAATTACTTTTAGAGGACACAGAGGTATTTGAGCAAGAAATGTGACTCAAATCTTTAAATTTATTTTCCCCATTCTTTAGTGGTTTTTGTTTTGTGTTTTCTTTTTTGGACCATTGACAGATTCTTCTCAATCAAGTTCAGTAACAGGTTTGAAACAAAGCTATGCAGGAATGTACAAGCCATTTTATCGCACAGACTCAAGTTTATTTTAAAAACCCAAAAATAAACTGATAAATCCAAACCTTAGATCTTTGTTCTTAAAATATCTGTAACAGACTGAAATATCTTAATTAGCCAACTCCCCCCCCCCATACAAATATCCTGGGAAAGCTTAGGTAAACTTGAAAGTATTCAAAAGTGAAGGCAGAAAGATATTTTTAGCAAATGTTACTGAAGTCATCACTTTCCTGCAGAGTGGACTTCTTGTAGAACGTTTAGGCTCTTTTATGTTAGTATGCAAGTATTTTAGTATCTGAGGAATGTTTAAATACTTGCTATAAATAATCTAAGGAAAAATAATTACTCAGATATTTTGCTCAAGTCAGTTCATTAGAGTTTCACACCACCCCCTCCCACCAGACAAATTTTGCAGATAATTTTCTGTGGTTTCAACTCAATGCTGGTTTTGAGAGGTTTTCCTACAAAGGAAAGGTCTGGGTTTTGTTAGAGTCTATTTGAATGAGACTGTTTGAAGAATACGCCGCCAAAGGTTGGGGAATTTGTGATCTAGACACTCAAAGTAGGAGGAACAGATTCAATTTCATATCTTCAAGCAAAAATACCCCCAATTCATGTACAACTGTAGTTGGGAGCAAAGAGGCATAGAAGTCAACCTCAAAAAACAAACAAACAAACAAACAAAACAACAACACAAACCCTATGTAGTTGTGAGATTACGTGCTTGTGGGGAATCCAGGTAAAACAAGGCAACCGCATAAATATCCTTGCAAACTCACACGCAGGGCATGGCTCACTGGATCCCTCACTCATTGTGAGGCAAATGCCTTTCCATTCTATTTTTAGGTTTCCAGCAACTTCAATGTTTCTGTGTCTGCGTGTGTGTGTGTGTGTGTGTGTGTGTGTGTGTGATTTTAAGAGCCCTGGGCATAGACACAATAAGCTGATGCGGCCCTAGCTGTGAGGGTAGTGAACACCGAAACCTCCACCAGAAAAGACATTTTAGGAAGAGAGGATGGTAGCATGCTTCCGATTCAGTATGGGAATCAAGGAAGCCAGAGTTCTTACTGGGATGGATCAGAAGTCCCTAACCTTTGTGGGGCTTCAAAACAGATAGAAAAACTCTTTCAGCTACGCAATCCCAAAACATTTAGATAAAATGTGAAATTCAAACACTCATGGAGACGTTGTTTGGTGTTATGGAAATCAGATATAACAGCTGATTTTTTTTTTTTCCTCCCCGTGGCATCCGGAGGGTTTGTGATGGGCTAAGCCATCCAAGTGGCCATGTTCAAAGACAGCTCAAGAAAACTTGCAGGTGTTTAAGGCACGAAGAACCTCAAGACATTTGTTACACTTGGTTCCCACAAAATGTTATTTTTATGTATTTTGATATACTCATTCCTCTAAGGGGAAAAAAAAATCAATGGAGCTGTATTATAAGATAGGAATAGATTCTGAATATAGATTTCCTACACCATTGTATGAGGTTTTCTTTCTAGTCATTATGGTTTCAATTTTAAAATAGTTATTCTTGGTGCTATCAGATCGCTTTCCCAGTGTTGCCATCATAATCAGTGGTATATATTCATTTACTTCTCTAGGAATGCCAGCGGATCTCTCCCAGGTGAAAAAGCAAAGGACTAGTTTCAAATGACTATGGAGAGTCTTTCTGTCGAAGCATTGTGAACAAGCGTACCCTATTTCACATCATCGATCAATCTGTAACTTTAATAAGAAAACAACTTTTTTGATACCCCAAGTTTAAACCCCCCCCCCAGGTAATAGGATCATCTTTGCTAGCAGGAAGTCACTGAGATTGATTTATTCATGGCCTGATACAATTTCAAAAAAAGTGCTCTTTTGAACACGAAATGACTCATATACATTGAGGAGCTCTTGAATGTCACCCAGGATTTAGTTACCACTGTGAGATTAAAAATGCATTAAAATGCTCCGCGGCTTTCAGGCTGACGAGGGGGAAAGAAAGGAGAGAGGGATCATGAAATAAAGTAGACGATGTTGAGAGAAAGGGGGTCACAACCCATGTGAGTGAAAAGAAAGAGGCAAGGACAGACAAGCCATCCGGTAGGACGGGCGGTCTCCTAGGACTTAGACTATTACACCCAAGTGGCTGAATCCATTTCGCAAGTTACTCTAAACGGTCATGACCGGCAAAATGACGGTTAAGAAATGGACAAGAGTCGACAAAATCCTGAATCCTGAGAAATGACTGGATATAAAAAGCCAAATAAGGACATTTTGAAATAGCACACATAATGAGTAAGATAGCACGGGGGTTGGGGGGCGTGGTGGGAGTGTATTATATTCTGTAGTCATCTGGTACAAGTAGCATTCCTAATGGAATCTAATCAGAATTATGCAGTGATCAGCTGGAAAGTTGAATTTAAACATAAATTTAAAGCAGTACTTAAGGATCATGGTCACAGGTATAATCTCCCTGGATAGTGTAGGAGACAGGACAAAAGATCCTGTATAAGAAATAATCATTATTCACACCTTATAGCTCTTTACAAGACGTTCAGAGTATCTTGGTAATAGATATCACTCCCTACTCATGCAGAAACCTCTGAGCATCTATAAATGCAAAGATGGGTCTGCACTCCAACAAGCTTAGGTTCTTTTCTCAATACAACCTCCACATCTTAAGTAGCACTCTGAACACACACACACACACACACACACACGCATGCACACCCATGCACAGGCGCCTTTTCTGTGTCTTTGTTAAGAACACGCTCCATTACTCATTTTCCTTGACGTAGATGTTCTGACGTCCCCCAAATGGTTAGGATTATAATTTGCATTCAACACCTACTTCCGTCTCACTGAATCAGATCCAAAGTGTGCGTTTAAATTTATCAAACACGAGTCTGATAGCTACAGCAGATGAACACCATTTTATATGAACCTAATAAATTTCACAAAGCAAAGCAATCAGCTCATGAAAAAAAAAAAATCTTTGCCTCAATATTCATTTAAATACATTATTGAGTCTATCTAGAATATTTCTTTAATAATTTGAAGCTTCAACAGATGAAGCACATGTTATTACCAACTGTTGACCTTTCTGGAATCATGGTTTTTCATTAGGATTAAATGAGCAGTATACAAGGCTGAAATATTTTAAAATATGCACAATTCACTATTTGCAATTCTGAGAAAGCCTGTTTTAATCAAAATGTGTTATTCTGGCCTTCTGACCTACAAGGAATGTATTTCTCAGAAAAATGCAGCCTGATAGCATAATCCGTTTCACTTAATAGTGTCACGATTACTCTTTTTCCTACTGAAGGCACTTTTTACGGGAGTTCAAGTTGCGGCAGCTTCTGTTACGCTTCACGGGGCTTCGTTCTTCTTTGAGCTGTGTAATTAAGTGATCACATAAAAAAAAAAAAAAAACCAGGTGGGGCCGGTCATTCAAAAGAGTTTTGTGCTTTCAAAGATCAAGACTCAAATGTCAAGAAGAACTCATCCTAGGGGTGCCCCAAAAGCAACTGAGGTCCCAGGGACTGACTTCAATGAGTAAAAAGGCGATTCACTAATAAGGCACAGAGGACAACTTCTGGGATGCTGGCTGGCCACATGTTTACAACCCAAGGTTCAGGTCATATTGGTATCCAAAGGCCACACTTCTGAGAAAAAGAACCCCGATGTACACAACACTCAAAGACATCCAGCTAAAACTAATTGATAATCTGTCATTTCTGCCAAAAGAAATTTTTTTTTAAATAACAAAACCTAATCAAAGTGATTTGTGATTGCCATCATCTACAGGATTATGGGTCAGAAGATCATTTCCCAACATGAAATACAGCTGCCTAAAGACACAATGGACCTTCCACTGTTGGCTTTTGCACTCAGCTCTGTTTGTTACATGCTCATTCCTTCCCGGAGTCAGGAAGGAGTACTTAAAACAACCACTTCCCCCACCCCGCAAGGATTGCAGCTGTTTCTACTGAGTAATAAAAGTTGCTGGAGAAATCATATATACACATACATGTAAAATTAGGGAAACAAGCTGCTTTATTGCCCCGATTTAAAATAAGCTCAATCAGTAGAAAAGAAAAATACTATAATATACAGCTTGATGAACAGCTGAAGACAAGAATATCCTCAGACACGATTTTAGAATTCAGGCTATATCTTGCTCAATGATGTTTGAATGAGATGAAGGACATTTCTCCTTTAAATTTTTTCTAAACCACTGAATGAACACGTGGAATTTATGGGGGAATGTAACCCAGAATAGACAGATTTGTAAAAATTCCTTAAGTATTAGCATGAGGCTTTAAAGGCAGAAAAGGGAAGGTCTCGCCACTGTTCCGTTTATAAAGTTGTAACATATTGTAAATCATCATCGATAAGAAGTCTAAGTTAAAAGAACAACTTCTGTGAGTCAGTGATAAAATTTAAGTTTCTGCAGAACAGACTGTTAACCCTCCCTGACAAGGGCAAACCAATATATCAACCACAGCGCAAAGTAAGAATTAAAATATCGATTCACGAAATCACGAAGATGAGATCCAGAGGCATGGTGGTCAGTATCTCAAAGGTCCAGGGGAAAAAACATCAAAGTATTGGCAAAATAAGAAAACAGTCTTACTTTTGACGGTCGCCGTCCGGGTACAGTTGTAAAGAATCGCCAGCTCGCCGAACACTTTCCCTGGACCCATGGTGCAGAGCTTCACACCTTCTTTCGTAACCTCAACCTTACCATCTAAAACGAAGAGACAACGCCGTTGTAAGTGTCCGCCATGCTTCATTTCACGTGTTGCATTTTCAATATGCAATGAAACTCTCTTTAACCCTCTTTAAAACTGCAAAGCAATTACCAAGGAAGACCAAGCCATCATCCAGATGCTAGGCAAAAAATGGCAATAAATCACGTCTGTTCAGAAGTACCATCCCTCTTTAAATTAATCACCAATAAGGGATGCCTGGGTGGCTCAGTCGGTTGGGCGTCTGCCTCCGGCTGGGGTCATGATCCCGGGGTCCAGGGATCGAGCCCTGAATCAGGCTTTCTGCTCAGTGGGGAGTCTGCTTCTCACTCTCCCTCTGCCTGCTGCTCCCCCTGCTTATGCTTATGCCCCCTATCAAATAAATAAATAAAATCTTTAAAAAAAAAAATCACCGATAAGATCTGAAGTAAGACTGAAAGAGAGCCCCAAGAAAAGGCAAAAAGGTAAACATGTGTTTTTCCAAATATGATATTAAAAAAACTATGGTAATTCCCATTTTAATGTCATTTTGACTCTGAGAGAAAACCTGAGTAAGTGAGCGGTTTTTCTACAGCACACTTCATACGTGGGAATTCTCATTTGGGTAAAGCACAGCTATTTCAGGAAAGGAGATTACTTGGACCCTTGGGCACTGTCTAATTGCAGCTCATGGTATCTTTTATTTTTAAGCATCTTATCTGACTTGGGCACGACTATTTTATCTGCTTCCCAGTCCCACGACACTGGCCATAAGGAAAAATAAACTAGGAGGGTTGTGGTGGAAAGAGACAATAGGACCATTTACGTTCCACAAAAGCCTTGGAAAATGAAATGCTAAGGAAGGAAAGAGCCAAGGACACACCCGCATTGCAGTTTGTTGCCTGCGAGGAAGGCAAATGTTACCCACGACTGAAATAAAAGAAACAGGTTTTTTAAAAAGGTACAGCTATATACACTAGAAATTCCCCCAGGTAGGGTGGGAAATAAATGGGCAACACAATCCATTCTAGACTAATAGCCCCCTCCCCACTTCTATTATTCTTCCAAGTTACTTATCCACATCTACGGTAGAACCTTCTGGTGGGCTTTAGCTAGTGAATGAATGAAAGGAGCTAATGCTACCAGGTTCTCTTCAAACTTCGGACCTACACACATCGACTTCATAATTGTTCTTGTATCTATATGTTTCCTGTAATATTTAACTTTTTAGAGTTTGGGCTTTAAACATACTCCCACTTAAAAAAAAACAAACAAACAAAATCAACCTAGTTTCAACTAAGCAATAACGTCTGTAAAATAACAGGGTCAATGTGCTAATTTCTTCAAACACCTATTGAGATAAAGCTTCAATATTGAAAACATTTGGGAAAAGCGTAATCCATGTCCCAGTCATGTGAGGTCAACCCTTCAGAGAACATTGTTCTTTCGACCCTGAAAACCATTTCATGTAAATGCTATCAGTGGAGAGAGAATCCTGCAGTAATTAGGACAAAATTTCACATAAGATCTATTCACTCCTCTTGAACTGTGTGTGTGTGTGTGTGTGTGTGTGTGTGTGTGTGTGTGTACCTCCTCTTGGTATAAAGAAGTTACTCAGGAATGAACAAATCCGACAATTCTACAAGTTTGGACATACTTTCCTAGGCAGGTTTGGCCACTCAAAATTTGGTATAGCTTTGTCATGACCTATTTCTTGACTACAGAAAACCAAAATCTTTCTCGTGGTAGGTACGTCAATACCAGCGCAGTAAATCCATATTTTCATAAGCCACAGATACCCCCCTCCCTTCCAAGGGTAAGCCTGCTCCCTTACAAATTTCATCTACTACTTGAGAATGAGAAACAGGCTCAGAACTTAATGTGGTTAAATTTCCAAGTCATTAGAAGTCAGACCAGGAGTTAAATTCTGGTTTTCTTTTTTTTTTTTTTTTTTAAGATTTTTTATTTATTTGACAGACAGAGATCACAAGTAGGCAGAGAGGCAGGCAGAGAGAGAGAGGAAGAGAAGCAGGCCTCCCGCTGAGCAGGGAGCCCGATGCGGGGCTCGATCCCAGAACCCTGGGATCATGACCTGAGCCGAAAGCAGAGGCTTTAACCCACTGAGCCACCCAGGCGCCCCTAAATGCTGGTTTTCTTATCTGTTCCTTATGAGTCTTGTGACCTTGGGCAAGTTATTTATATCTTCAAGCCTTGGTTTCTTCATTAATAACATAGATGAAAGAAAAGCACATATCTCCTCAGGTGGTTGATAAAATGAAATGATTAAAACAGGGTCAATGCTGAGCATGATCCCTGGCTTACAACAAACGGTCAATGAATACCAGCTCTTATTACTGGTCTTATTTTTATTATATTTCTTATCTAGAAGGAGGGAGGGCTTACTGGATCCTACTGAAACACAGGATTTCATTATCTATTCCAGAAACCAATGGAGTCCACGTAGGTTAGTAGGGTTGTGTTTATTTTTAAATGGAAAAAGTATTTGTTTCAGATTCTCTACTGGCGGCGGGCACCTTTGAGAACTTTTGGGCTCCAATCAATATCATACCTAAAGAAGACAATGGCCTTTCAAGAAGTCACACTGATTTGTATCCTCTTTGTGCTCTTCCCCACCTGGCCACGTGCAGGCAACATCTGACAAGCATTGCTTTAGCAAGTAACTTATTTCAGTGCAGACTCCCACGAATGACAAAGTAACAACTTTCCCATGGATTACAACATTTTTTGGACTTGAAGCTCTAGCTTCAATGATATTGAAGGAGCTAAGAGCAAAGTGAGCAATGCCTAAAAACTTCCACACGTAGGTGATTTTGTACCAGTCTGGTTCTCTCGCTCTCCTTGGGTCCTGTAGCTGGAAGTCTTCAGTAGAAAGAAACCCATAGGAGGAGCAAGACACTACAAAGAATCCTGCTGGAAAACTTGGCCATTAGGGCTTCTCAACTAATAAAAGACAAGAAACACAGCATTCTCATTTCTAGCTCAGTGGTTTCTGAAAGTACATCTGTGGACCTGCCACATCAAAGCTAATTAATAAAATGTAGATATTCCCCACTCTGGGAAATTGTAACTCCACAATGACCACTGTACTTTGTTCTGTTGCCCTTTACTTCTCTGAAAAACCAGGCTCATAGAGCAGTGATTGATTTCAACTAATAGGGAACCTTGAAACTGATCATGTTTCCTTTGGGATATGACCTCTAGAAAGCTCACAGCCAGAATTATCTAAGACTCTGGGGTTGGAAATGTGTGCACAAATGCATTTCTGGTTCCAACTCATTTTCCTGATCTTATTTTATATTTGCCTAATTTGTTCATGTCTCACTCATTTTTTAAAAAGAGGGGTATGAATAATTATATATATGTATAGACGGATATAAAGATAGGTACAAATAAGTCTATATATGATAAATATGCATATATATGAATAATTAGTGCTGGTAACAGAAGGTTATAATCCATATTAATTAGAATAACAAAAAAATTTTAAGAAGAGATTTACTGGAACAGATTGTGTTTGAGAAATTGAAATTTGAATGTAAAACATCTTTTCCAGGTTAAGTTAAATACTACAAGTTCAGTATATTCACAATAGCCCAGGAAGGAAGGAATCTAATCACATATCATAGAGAGTGGTCCAGGAAGCACTTTTTTCTTAATGATCAGAAATATCTAAATGGTAAACAGAAACAGTGTTTGTAAAATGTTACTCTGAGTCACAGTGCGATCACTTTTCCTTCCTTCTACCTGCTGTGTGGGTGGAATAAGTAATTCGGGGAGGCATGATCCTCTGGGTGCTAAAAAGTTAGGTACACACACAGCATTAACCAGAGAGTTGTTTCAAAGACATTTGCAAACGTTCTGATTTCCAAGAGCCCAGGAATGCAAGTTATTGATGTGAAGCGTGAATTTGGTTAAGCTCATTCACTGTGCCACACAGCAACCCTGAAGCAAAATTAGAAGTGATCACCCACTTACAAATGATTTCCAAGTAATGATTTTCCAAGTGTGTGGTCTGCCTATGAAACCTAAGGAAAAGACCAGCACAAGCTTGCTCCATACACTCCTCCTTTGAAGTATTAGGGCCACCTTGAAGCCACTCCCCTCGTCTCGGACTCCCCCTGCCCACCATCCTTTTTTCCACTCTCTGGCTACCTTTGAGGTTTGGTTTAAATTGACTTATCTTCATAGAAAATAGGTAGGACTATGTGTTTATTTTGGTGGTGAGGGGAACAATGTGGGGTAAGACATACAGGGAAAAAGTCATTTAGGCTCAAAATACAGCACACTTTTTGGGCGCCTGGGTGGCTCAGTGGGTTAAGCCTCTGCCTTCAGCTCAAGTCATGATCTCAGGGTCCTGGGATCGAGTTCCACATCAGGCTCTCTGCTCCGCAGGGAGCCTACTTCCTCCTCTCTCTCTCTCTGCCTGCCTCTCTGACTACTTGCGATCTCTGTCTGTCAAATAAATAAATAAAATATTTAAAAAAATACAGCATGCTTTTGCCAGAGGCATCTACCAATCTCAGAAAGAACCAAGCTTGGAGGTTTTTATATAATTATAATTTGCTATTAACTTCAGGAGTGCACACTGATGAATTTACTTCAGGTCAACACGGATTAATGTAACTTCTATTTCTCTTAAAGAAATTGCAGAGATTCATTAACATTTATTCATGACTGCTTAATACTTTAATTTTCAAATATGTTAGATTCCAAATCAAAGATCTTTTTTCCTTCAAGAGTAGCAGAAAGACATTTTCAGAACATCCTAGTAAAGTTCTAGACTTTTCCATTAGTTTCCCTAACTGAACTCGACAGTGACTAGAGGCTATCAGAGCTGTTACTTGGGGAACTAATGACAATCTAAAATGTGGCATACATCCTGTTTTTGTTCTTTTTATTTGCTTTTGCTTTTAAAAAACATATATGAAATCATGTTGACATCATTTTCACTATGCACTCTCCCCACGTAAAAAAGAAATATCCAGATCATTTTTATTTGGATTTTGCAAGACTGTTATTGTTTCCAAGAGAGGTGCTGGAACAGTCAGCTAATACAAGATTTCACGGTGACAGTTTCACTCAGCTCTTATCAGCCCTGCAATTAGTATGATTAATTGAAAGTTTTATCATAGTACCTTGAATGTATTGCTCTTAAGGATTTTATTTATTTGAGAGTGAACGCATGAGTTGGGGGGGGGCAGACGGAGAAGCAGGCTTCCCGCTGAGCGGGGAGCCCCATGTAGGACTCAATCCCAGGACCCTGGGATCATGACCTGAGCCCAAGGAAGATGCTTAACCAACTGAGCCACACAGGCACCCCCTTGTGTGTATTTTTTTATCCTACTTCAGGTACCATATGCCCACTGGTGATGGAAGGGGCTGAGTCCTAAGTCCTGACACTTGCCACCTTGATCAAAAATCAGCCCACCTCCTGCTTTCTGGCATCACGGTTCATGTAGCACCCTTGGGAGATGCTAAGTATGAAGAGATCCAATTCAAAGTATCTAGACTTCTGTCTCTCTTTTGGAAGAATTAGTAGGCCCTATACATAAAAGAAATGGAGTTTACAAGGAGACCCTGAATCACCTGGCTTTGTTCATCTTTCTGGGTTTCTCACTAAACTGTGGTTTTGTGCCATAAGGACTTTCACGATAAGGCAAATCAGCTTAGAGATTTATTACTGGCCGACAGAACTAGGGTGGCTGGTGATAACCTAATTATGAACACTCTGTGCTTCATTCCAGTAACCTTGGTTGGAACATTCAGAACAACTTGACCGGCCATTACAGGCAAACAGGTGTTCTATCAATGGTCCCATCTAGAGACAAGACTCCCCCCATCCCTTCCGTCCTCCCACCTGCCTGACCACACCTTCGTGTGTGGTATGTCATGAATTCTCTCCGATGGGTTCCTGTAGTTGCTAAATTCCACGGGAATATCCAGCACATGATGGTTGAGCTGGTCCCCACCGGCAGGGGTGTATTTCCTCTAGGAGATGAGGCTCACTTACAGAGATGTCCTTTTCCCTTCTTTCAGTTTTATTAAGATGTAAGTGGCATAGAGCACTGTGTAAATTTAAGGTCTATAGAAGGATGCCTTTACTCACATAAGATGCTAAGTCATTACCACAATAAATTTAGTTAACATCCATCATCTCACAGAGATTAAAAAAAAAATGTTTTCCCTCTTGGGAAACATGAGACTTCTTAGGCCCTCGTTCTGCTTTCCTAATGGATTAGGGATACCAGGATGTCTGACTTGCCTCCTAGGGTTATTTTAGGTTGGGGGTATTTCACATGGGGAAGAAAGCAGAAGTAGCTAAGGCTGCCATGGGCTACCACAAAAACCTATCCAATTGCCAGGGACAGATTATATTCTTAGATATTTCCTTCAAACCTGTAATTCATTTAGCTAGGTCTTTTCTCAGCCATTGTAAGAAGGAAAAAGACAGCCTCACCAGGAAATTTGAGTTTGTTACTGAATTAAAGAATGACAGTAGGTCAGCACCTTATCCGTTTCCCCCTCAAGATTGCTTTCAAATCCAAATAGGTAATGGTCTCCCTGGACCTAAACCCTTGCTCCTTGGAGAAGGTCTTAATCTGATGATTGAAAATCATTCTTTGGCCACTGAACGAAAGCCACTGAGAAACTGCCCTGTTTCAGCACGATATATTTCTTCCAAAGTTTGCACCGCCCATTTTTCATTAGGGATTTTGCTTATTAGTTTTCTCTTGGGGGATAGCAGGGGGAGAGAAGGGTTTGTTGCTGTTGTTTTCTTTTTTCCCCCCTAAACTATTTGTGCTATAGTTTCTTTGACCATCAGGTTCTTATACTACTTTGGTTAGGACCAAGCTTCCCATTCAAAGAAGTCACTTTTCTTTGATATCGTCATAGCAAAAATTCTTCCAAGGAGCACAAAATTACTAGTTACCAAATGGAATAAGACAGAGTCTCAAGTTTAAGAGGCTCGATGAAGATATCGGAGCGAAGACCTTTGTTTCTTCTTCAATTAGGCAAATCTGACTTCCTTTCCGTCACGACTGCTATAAATACCCTTGACACAATTTTTTCATTACACTAAATTACAACAGATTGATATATATTTGAATATAAAATAAAATCATCATAGTTACTATTGGGAATGAGAGCATCAGAAACAAAAATGAGGTGTCCAGAACAAAGAACCCGACTGTCTGACTTATGGGGAAAGAGAGAGAGAACCGTGACATCCACATCCAGACACTTGAACTTCATGTTCGTTTGTTTCTATCTCTGCGGTCATAGGGCATATGCACATATTTACAAAAGAAACCTATATGAGGAAACAGACTAAAATGTAAGCAATTTGGATCTACAGTATCATCTGAATCATCAAAGTAGAAATGTGGAATGAACATTCACATTGCAGCATTTCTGCCCTCGGAGATATTTAAGGAGAGAGTAAACAGAAATGATCGTAGATGGGTCAACCACTCATCTGCTATGAATAGGATTCTGGAAGGATTTCACAAGCATCCTAAGTCCATAATCTTTATACACGCTGTGTTTTAAAACCCAAGCACTTTAAAGTACACAAAAAGCACTAGATGAATGCCTGTGGACTAATTTCAATTTCCAGTGATAAGAAAAGCGAGGACAGAGGACAGATAGACACACGCTGGAAAGAATGAGTGGACTGCTCTTTCCCTGAGTCAATGAGAGTTGAACAGATAATTTGTCTTAATTAAGTCAAGTTTATTAAGCTGAATTCCACCAATACATAATGCATTCTTGCTCTATCATTTCTATAATTCATGAGCACCTGCAATTAGCCTCAAAAATTAATGACCAGTTCTGTAGTTCCTTAAACACAGGCGCATAGCAAAATTACCACTAACACCATCAGAATTGTGGGCGCCATAATGTTTTTGTTTTGTTTTAATATTAAGCTTGGGAGAGTCCACTGCACGTCAGTAGCTCTCAGTTGGGGGGTGATTTTGTCCCCAGGGAATATTTGGCAATGTCGGGGAACATTTTTGGCTGTCACAACTCAGAGGCAGGGTTTCCTACTGGCATCTAGTTGGCGGAAGCCGGGAACGTGGCTAAACATCCTAGAATGCCCAAGCAGGCCCCATAACAAAGCACCATCCAGCCCCAAATGAGAGCCGTGCTCACGATACGGAGAACACCCGATTTAATCCATGCACGTACAATATACTCTACATGTAAAGGGAAATTTTTCACTTCCGCTATTTGTTATTTAGCCTCCACCAGATGTAAATTGCAAGCTGAAAAAAAAGGTTAACACCAGGTTACAATACTGAAGCAAACCTCACTGCCCCTGGATTGAATCAAGCCACAAAGCTATTTACTGGATAATTCTCCCCAGCAGGTGTCATCTGAAATAGACGTACAGGACATTTTGAAGCAAGACTATCCTACTGAGGCTGGAGAGGCAGACTTTCCAGACACACTTGAGAACAGGAGTGCCAGGTGGGGCACAGACTGGCTGGGGATCTTGAAGAAATGATCAAACTCTGTCTTGATGACCTCACCACAGATTTGTGATAATAGTACCTTCTTTTATAGGGTTATGATAATTAGATAATACTTGGGTCGCGATGAAGCTACAGATGGAGTCGTTCTTAGAATTTCCTTTAGACAAAAAAAAAAAAAAAAGGGCAGGTTAAGGAGGGTTCAAGGAAGGCTCCCAAGGGTTTGGTTTATCATGTTTCAGATCTGGAAGGAGCAGAGGGATACAGGAGCCAAGGCAGGGAGGGGAGAAGGGAAATGGACAGGAAGCTGCAGATTCCCAAGAAAGGGGCCAGTAGGAAAGCTTTCAGGTTTGGGGAAAAGCAGTGTCTAACGTGCAATACTCGGCTGTTTGTTCCCACAGTTAAGGTCCTACCTTTCTCCCCAAATGAGTCTGCTTCACAGATTTCTGGTGCACAGGGTTTGGGAGAGGGAAAGCCCTTGTTGGGAGGGTGCCTTGCTTGGAAGGGTCTAAGAGGAGTCAGGCAGGTACTGGAGTGAAAAGAGCAGAGATCCTGGTGGAATTTTGTAAACCATGCGAGTGTGAGAAACTGACAAGGGGAGTTTGTAGAGCTTTTAGGGGAGGTTGCCAGCCTTTACACATCAAAAGAGTACTTCACTCAACCTCACCTGAGTCTGGAAACGTATCCACAGTCCACAAGTGAATGAATGGGGCTTCAGTCAGAGAGGAGCTCTTTTTCTAAGCCCCTTTGGCACCTTTGTTTAGCTTTGTAAAGGCTCTTCTGAGGCCGGAGGAGGGAAGATTTAGAAATGAGAAGGTCTAAGATGCCTTGCTGGTTCTCACTGCTCTGAACAGGGCGATCTTTGGGCAGTTTCTGCATCCTCCGGGTAGAGATCACCACCACCTGCCTCCTAGGATTAACGTGTGAGATTTACGTGAACGCCCGGTGTGTGCTTTCACAAATATTAGTATGTAAGCCCTACACTGGTGGAGGGCAAACACTTAATGCTTGCTTGTAAGTTAGGAGGGGGTAGTAGATACTCACTGGTGGCCAGATTGAAATAACAGTGAGGATGACCACCACAGTGATCAAACTTGTGGGAAAGACTTCGGATTTCATTTTAATTAGATTGCCTATGTAGTCTGCAAGAAAAGTTTTAATTATATTGCCTATGTAGTCTGTAAGAAAAAACACAAATTAAAAGTGTCAAATAAATAAATAAATAAATAAAAGAGTCACCCTCCCACTCCACTTACGGAAGTATTTCTATACTTTCTTTTACCCGGCAGTACATGTCGCACAAGGAGAATTTTTTTATTGGACAGTTTAAAATATCTACCCTTGATAAATCATGATGTATGTATTTTTTCCCCCTTTACACAGGTCAGGATTCTCCACAGTAAAGGGTGAGCATTCACCTACCTCTGCATTTTTAAAAAGCAGAGAAAATAAGTAGCAACCATATACCCTGTAAAATACGTGAAGCATCTATAAAAAGATGGAAAAGAACATTTGAATTTGTTCTCTCGAAAGCTGTTGTACAAATGGCATGGGGCAGGCTGGGAATGGGAGGATTCGGTTGGAAAGCTACTGCCTGTACGAAGAAGATGGTGTTCATCTCCCCGTAAGCCAGGGGGACAGAAGAAGGTGGAGTCAGGGTAGTGGTTTAAGAGAACCAGAGAGTGGAAGAAAACAGCCAATGCTCCTCTCCGGTACAGTCAGGGGCAATGGCAGAATGCATGTCCTCCACATACACTGAGGACTAAACTGATGAAGGGATAAACCAAAGCACACATTGTTCCGCCACACTGAGGAACGGAGTACCGACGCACGCGACAGCATGGCCAACCCTGAACACCTATTAAGTCACTCAGTCACAAAGACCACGCACGGTAGTATTCCATTATGTGCGGCACCCAGAATGGGCAAATCTTGAGGGACAGAAAGTACACGAATAATTGCCTAGGGTCAGGGGGGATGGAGGGGTTTGAATGTGACAGTTCAGGGGTACAGAGAGTCTTTTGGGGGGAATGAGATGTTCTAAACTGGATGGTGATTTTGGATGGTTCTGGAGGCACAACTTTGAATATTCTAGACCAGATGGAAGCAAACACCTTAAAAGGGTTAATGGTATGGGATGTGAATTATACCCCAAACAAAGCTGTTCAAAACACGGGGACTTAACACAGGCACTTAGTAATTGCTCAATTCGAAGACTAATGTAATCAGTGTTTTATTGTCCTTTACATGAACGTTTAGGAGTCAGAAATGCTTTGGCTTCTCACTCTTCCTCGAAGAACTGCTCTTACTCCCTTTAGGGTGGTCACATCAACGCTCGTCATCATGGGTGACCTCATGCTCCTTCCCAAATCAGCATCCATCCCTTCCCAACTTCACTTGGTGACTAAAGAGAGCAAGTCATCTGTACATCACACAAGTGATGCCTACAAACACCTCTTAGGGTCACACTGAGTAAGACACCCAATTTTCCCCTTAACTGAAACTCTACCGTAAGACCTTGTTGATGATGGATGCGGCCCCTTCCCTGGATTCTTCACCACCAAACTATAGAGCAAAGAAAATAAATCATCTCCCTTGACTGTTATTCTGACAAAACATCCCTGTGCTCAGAAATTCACACTAGTCTCTCTGGGATCAAACCCAAATTCCTAGCATTGTATGTCTAATCTTTGCACAAACCTGGATCTTCTCTAAGTTAACCCGACTCTGAAGCCTCATGGGTCATTCCAGATTTCAAACTTCATGGTCTAGTTCAAAGGTCCTTAAGCAAATGGAATTCAGGAGGCTGAGAACTTGGATAAAATCTTCATATTGTTATTTTTACTAACTTCTCAATGAAACAGAGCTTTTCCACTGTAACAAACCATATTATGGTTTAATAATATTTATGATGCTGTCACCAATAGGAAACACATTTTGCTATTATATGGCAGTTATAGATATCTTTGTCTTTTTTAAGATTTTATTTATTTGCCAGAGAGAGAGAGAGAATATGAACAGGGGGAGGGGCAGAGTCCCCACTGAGCAGGGAGCCCTATAGGTAACACAACTGTAGATTATTTTTAAATATTGTTTATGCTCATTCCTTCAAACTCATGGTAGTTATTAGACACAGATGTTATTATTGACTGTGTTAAAAATTCACATGTTTTAGTGAATCACAACTTTTATAATTTATTGATTTTTGATATAACCAGTTTCCTTGGAAATCTAAAGTAGCCAATTTTATGCACTTAAAAATATTTTGAAATGAGGTCCCCAGGCATCAGATTTCCACAGGGGTCCCTGGCACAAAAAAGAAAAAAAAAAAGAAAAGAAAGAAAAGTAAAGAAAAAATGTAAGAACCCCTGGCTAAATGAATAACCCTCTTGACTCCTCATGGAATCTTACCAGGGTATTAATAACTATCATTGACAGCCCAGAATTTATCTAAGAGGAAACAAAGCAGATTTATAACAAAACAAGCTGAAGCAAGACAAACTTGTAGGATTACTTGTTACAAGTCCAAAATCATGGATCCCATCTTGTTTGCCAACTGATGGTAATTGGTTCCCTGGCCATCTGGCCTGCCTCTCACCTTAGAGAATTATTTTATTAGTATATCTTTGGTTATAGGACAGGGGAAATGTTAGCTTAATCAGCCCAAATTCAATAATTAAAAAAAAAAAAAGCAAAAAACTAGATACACTGTTTAAATGGAAACTATAAAAACATAAATTTTACCTTGGATATTTAAAAAAACTTAATACATCTATGTTAATCACCCTTCTGGTGCATTGAGGAATTTTATAAAGAAATCCTGTAGGCTTAAAATATTTAAAAGGATGTGAAGTTCCACCTAGTCTTGAGCAGTAATGAATAAATTTAAGAAATTAATTCCCATAGAAAAATATTATTCCTAATGACTTAGCACCATCCATGAATAATTTGTCCCGATCTTAAAATGTCCTAAATCATTTATGTTTTGAATTCAAGCACCTCTAGATGATATCAAGGTCCATATTTATTTTTCAGTTTTTCCTGATTTGAGTTTATCCCCTGACTCACGTGAAGAACAGACCAGTCTTCACTTGTGCAACCAGTTTATTTTTTCTTTTACAAATCTTCTCTTTCCCACACCCACTCCCCAGACAAGTAAATAGGAATTTGCACTCTGCCTCCAGAGAGGGGAGGGATTACCAACAGACTGAAAGCACAATAGACGGTGTTTTACCTTGTGAATATTACAAAACAGACATTAAACTAAGGCTATGCTTCCGTCCAATCGCTAGTGTTACAGAAAAATTGGGATACAAACATAGACCGAAATACTACCAGAGACCTTCAGCATCTAACATTAAGATTCAGAAGACAGACGCCATCAAAAAGACGTCTGGTGCCGGCTGGTTTTAAATTATGCTCGAACACTAAGAAAACACACTGCCTTGTGTCTCACGGCTGCTTCCCTGGGAAAAATAATATTAAAGTTCACTAGCCCTGGGCCTTTCAAAGTCTCCTAACAGACTTTGAAGTCCTCGGTCTCTACTGGGAATGTATAAAGTCAGCAAAGATGGCATGGGGCCAGCGGACATCTCCAGGATTATCCAGAATAAAATTAAAGCCCTTCAGTGAGACGGTGACAAAAGCGCTTACATAAGTCCTTCACATTTCCCACATATTTTATTCATTACAAAGGAAATCTGTAGACTTTCCCCTGCTAACACAACTCTGCCGAGAGGAGAAAATACTCGGGATGTGGGATTATTGAACCCCATTTGGGGCACTAGGCCGGTTTGATCACAACTGAAATCTAGTGGCTAGAAGCAGCAGGTTTTTGGTGAGAGGAAAGATGAAACAGGTCCTGAAAAATATTTCCCTCTACCAACCCCGTGCAAAAAAAAAAAGCTATGAATCATAGCTATTTATTATTAGAGAAGGTAGCTTTAAAAAAAAATCCATTAATAAAGATTTCTATTTTCTTAAAAGCTGTCATTGGTATCTGTCAATCAAAGACTTTTAATATGCTACGAAGATCAAGGCACAGAGACACATCTTTTGTTGTTTTGTTGTTATTGTTCATTTGCTCTGGGGGGAAAAAAAATCACAGTCTGGCATCCGAAAAATCTGTTTGATAAATGAAGAGGAGGCATCAGTGTCTCCAACTCTATGGACAGAAAATGCAGTCAGTCCTAAAGATGAACCTGGTTGAATTTCAAAAGGTAACACTCGCCCCGTTGTGTGGTCATCATGACAGTATCAAAATGAATTAAACACAGGAACAGAGGAAAAACCCCCCAGAGAGGATTCACACCCGCAGTGAGACATGTACATTTCAAAGCCCAGACCACAAAGCAAACAGAAATCCCTACCTAATGGAAAAATATGAATGTCAACTTGATGAATGATCGTGTGCTTACAACAGGCAGAAAAACGTGTTCAGTTCCTCTCTGTGCCCAGTAGGACTACAGAATACTCTCAAAGGCATTAAATCCTGGGTTGAACTTGTCCTTATTAATGAGCAGTCATTTGTGAGCTCAGATTTTACGGCCATATGCCAGGAGATAATGAGATGTTCACAAGAATATTCTGTATAGGAGCATTCCAGCTTTCTGTGACTCCACCAAGGCATGTTGCAAAACAAGTCCTCCCAAGTTGCTGTAGCCACGAACCGAGAGAGTTAGGACTCCCTGCTGAAGAGACGTTGACAAAACTCCAAGCCCCATGTGTCATCTCGAGTGACGGGCGGACAGAATATGGATAGTACCCTAGAAAAGGTGCAGGGGAAGGAGAGCCAAAGAAAAGCCTCACAGAGAAATGGGAATGATGGCAGGTGAACTGTGGATTAACGGAAGAGAGAAGGTTCGGGAAATAGGACACGATGTAGCAAAGAGAAGAGATAGCAGGTTACAGTATCAGAATGAACAGCTCAGGGTTCTGAGTTCGGTGTTGGCTATTAGAAGAACTTTCGTTCTTGTGTAAATCTTCTGAAAGCCGGCCGGAGCTGAACCTGCAGATGTGCTAACTCTTGCTGATGGTCCTTCATGGAGCTCTTCAGGCACAGAGCCTAAATGGCAGCTTTGTGTTGCTATCTGATGATCCACAGTCCCTGCGAGAGTGGCCTGGTGGGGGCCTCAGCCGGCCAGGTGTCAGTTACTATCCAGTCCTCAACTTCTGTTTTTCAAAGTCCCATTTCTCATTTGCCTTCAAAACCTGACCCAGCCTAAGAGGAGGCCATCTAGAGTCTGGATCTGACCTGAATGACCACTGGTGTATCTTACTACGGATATGTTAACGTGCTTGGGTAGAGGTGTTATCCCAGACCCAAGCGGGGGTATTACAGAACGTGTAGTATATGGACCATTTTACTTTTCTCAAGTCTGAAACGTGACGAATTCTCAAACCTCTGGCCCCAGGGGTGCTGGAAAGGGGTCTGCAGACAGGTACTCTGCTGTTCTCTGGATGAGGCACTTCCCTTTCTTGTGAGGGGTCCTTGTGTAACCCTCATCTAGGGAGAAGTCTGCCCCTCGAATGGGATACGACTGACAGCAGGGAGCTTCGGAATGTATGTGCACTGAAATCTGCTTCTTATTCTCGTGGATTTTACCATAAGCTATGAGGATGGACCTAAGAAAATGCCCACGGTGAAGGGAATACCATTCCATTTTAAGAAAATCCAGGACTTTGAGTCAATGAACATATTTACCTTTGGACTTTCCTTCTTCAGGGCCGGGACAGCCTTTTCAAATATATATCCTAGTCTCAAGTGTCTAGCACAAAAATGATAAACGTTTGCCGACTGAACATTTGGGCAGGGTTCAGGGGTTAATGTGAAGATCTTTGTTCAGACAGACCAGCATCTTTTTTTTTTTTTTTTTAAGGGACCGTTTTCGTGCAGAAGAGCTGCCAGGCTATTTTTAAGTGACTTATTCAGGCTGGCAGTTGTAGATGGTGGAGAATTTATGTGTCCAGCCAGATAAGACATTTTAAGACCTATGAGTCTTCCCCAAACATAATGTTATAAAATGTCCTTTTGCTAAAAATACTGGAATCAAGTAATTATCTACTTTTGAATTTTAATGAATAGGCCATCTGTTCACTCAAATTGAAAAAATGAAATTTTTCTACAAATTAACTACTTGATGAGATATCCCTTGTGACTAAGTCTGCTTCACTGTTTTTTGTTATATTCAACCTAAAGGGGACACACAACATTTTATATCAAGTTGCATAAACTAGAGTATGGAACAATGTTTTTCCATAATCACAGTATCTGTTGGACAGGTCAGATTTATTATTATCAAAGCCTAATTTTTACTACCAAAATTTCTAAGAACACTATTACGATCAATCTCTAGGAAGAAAAATGTGTCTGTTTTCATCTGTGATGATGATGACAAAGCTGTAATTCTAAACATTAACGCTTTATGGATTATCACTATAATGATGAACAATTGTTTTCCATCTCTTTAAACTCTTTTCCAAGAACATTTTGTTTTCTTTGTGCTGTGCTCTCCAATATGGGAGCCATTTGCCACATGGGGCTATTTAAAAGTTACTCCAAAGTAAGTAAAATTTAAAATTCAGGACTTCAGTTGTCATAGACACACATCAAATGCCACACGTGGCTGCCATATTGGACAGTGAATATCCCTCCCGTCCTTCAGAGAGTTCTACCAGACAGCACAGCAACATCCGTTTTATTCTATTAAACACAAGACAACAGGTCCAAAACAAAGTTACTTATTCTAATCTCCAGGTCTCCAAACCGAGACTTAACTGAATTACAATTTCAGCTCTCCCAGGAATGGACTTTTGCTCCAATAAACTCTTAAAATGTTTAATATGCCCCAGTTTATCGTTTAACACCTCTAACGGTCATCCCTCTGAAGAATTACTTTTTTCAGCAAGGAAGAACTTGCCACTTGGGCTCTCAGCAATGTTACTTTAAAATCATCCCCAAGATCCACTGGGCACCACACACATGCGCGTAATGCTTTCAAAGACCACACCTTTCTATAATTCAGTTGATTTATCTACTATCTCTTACAGTTTTTCAAGTCTTTGGGGGTGGGGAGACAAATCGTGTAGGTTTAGCAAAACAAAAAAAATCGGTGGCACATTATAAATCATGCATGATGGCGACATGACTTTGGCAGAAAATGCATTTCATTCAAACCAGCCACTGAAGCTCTCAGTCTAATTAAAAATGAAAATACTATTACAATCTGAAATTATATCTAAGTTATTGAATTAGTATGCCTGATAGTACAGCTATGGAAAGTATTCAAGATGCTGCCTTTTAGAAATGAGCTTGCATGGTTGCCCCTTATTATCCAGATAAAGGCAGGTTCTCTACATACTGTGATCGAATGTCATTTAAACTTATTCAATACCAGCTCTAGATTTGTATGCCCCTGTCATGTGGGATTTCACCCATAAGATGGAACAGGTTAGGGTGGTAACAGAAAATAGAATTTTTTTTCCCTTCTAAGTCTGACCTTTAACTCTGGATCCCATTTACCTGCCCACTCCCTTGCCTCCAATGCTTGTAAACACTCCATAGCAGCCTGCCCAAAACAGGACTTAATTCTTTGTCCATGGCTCTTCTTTCCAGAAAATTCCATGCTAAGACCCTCACTATTTCCCACAGCTCAGCCATTTCAACATAATCTCACCTACAAGCTATTTGTAGTTCCCCCAATTAGTAACTGGTAGGAGGACGAAAAACCCCCTATTTCCACCACCATTTATTTCTTCCCATATTCTCTCTCTCCTTCTCTGTTCATGCTTCTTTATATAAAAAAGTGCCACCTTCCCCCACCAAAGGCACTTAGTCTTGTCTTAAAAAAAAAAAAAAAAAAGTCTTTCTAGCAGTTAATGAGCACACAAAGCCTATTTTAAGATCAAACTGCAGTCCATTCTTTGCAAGGGGTGGTTATATTTTTACTACCTTACAGATGATGGATTGCTTTATTGAGGATTTGACTAGACTTTAAAATGGACAACAGTTGTTCCATGTTCGTCTCTAGTCACACTGCATATCAAGTTTTCAGTGCTGATGCATTTAACCCAGGTCAAACAAACCGGGAAATCTGAGGGTGGGGTGGGATTCTCTGCAGGTGAACTTCCATTTGCTGTGAGGCTGGGCTTGAGGACCACTGTAACCCATACAGTGTCTGATAGAACAAAGGAGACCCATAAGCAGACAACAGAGCCCACATTTGGGTCATGGGGGTGGAAACAGAAGGGAGGGTTTCTATGCTGAAGAGGTAAACAAGTTCCATGGAAACTCTGTCTTAGAGGACCAGAACAAGGTCATGGGCACTAGTAGGGTTGATAGCACCCACTTAGAGAAAAAGGCAACAGGCAAAATTCACAGGCAATAAAAAGTTTGATTCATGTAAATATTAACAAGTGTCCTCAATGTATAATGTTCTTTAAAAAACAAAGATATTAAGGCAGGAGTTGGCAAGTTTTTTTCTGTAAGGGACAAGGCTGTAAACATTTATGCCATATAGTTCTTGTTGCAGCTACTCAACCATGTGGTTGTAGCATGGAAGCCATCAGAGATGACACATAAATGTATGAGCATGGCTGTATTCTAAGAAAGCTTTATTTACAAAACAGGGAGAGGGCCGTATTTGGTCTTCTGACTATATGTGGTCTATCCCAGCATTAAGGAATATGATAGGACATTTCTTTATCTTTCATGATTTTTTTAATAGGACATTTCTCTCTTTTTTTTAAAAGATTATATTTCTTTATTTGACACAGAGACAGAGAGATCACAAGTAGGCAGAGAGATAGGCAGAGAGAGGAAGGGAAGCAGACTCCCTGCTGAGCAGAGAGCTCGATGCAGGGCTCGATCCCAGAACCCTGGGATCATGACCTGAACCGAAGGCGGAGGCTTTAACTCACTGAGCCACCCACGTGCCTCTTAATAGGACATTTCTTTGAAACTATGAGGATTTATTGCATTTTACAAATATCCAATAAAAATATGGTTTCTAGTTTTTAACCTCTTTAAATCTGGCCAGGTCCTGTAACTGCTTTGGTCAGTAAAATATGGTGGAGACAATGCTGGCCTGGCAGCTTCTAGCTTCTGCTTACTGTCTCTGGGAATGCTCCCCCTGGGAACCGAACCACCATGTGGGGAGATATTCAAGCTATGGCTGATGTTTAGATATTCCATTTGAACTCCAGGCAACAGTTGGCACCAGTCACCTACCATGTGATTGGGTCATCTTAAACGTCCAGCCCGGCCAAGTAACCAGATAACTCTATCCCCAGCTGTCATCTAACTACAGTCATATAACAGATTCTACATAAGAAACATCTACTGAGCCCAGACAACACACAGAACGGTGAGAAATAAATTGTTTTAAACCACCAAGAGGTTGGCATGCTACAATGTAAGTAGAACAACTTTTAAAAACTGATCAATGCCACTTTTTCTGCTAATATAAATGCTTTGAACTGGATAGAGATTTATTAATAAGTAGACAAAGGCAGGTGCTTTTTTATTCCTCCCAATTAGAAGAATGTATTTCTTCTGAAATTCATGGATAAAACACACTTATTTTAAGCCACAACCCTAGGGCACCTAGAAGTACAATGGCTTTAATATTCAGTAAAAATCCATTTAAAAAGTATCCCAAGATTAATGCGAATAAAGAAGAATGTTTTATGATCATAGAGAAATGTAGTCATATTTGTATTGTGCAGGGAAAGAAGTCCTGAAATATTGCTTCTGTTGTAAATGTATCTTCATCTGTTGCAAATGAGGAAGAGGGGTGGTTTGGAGTCAGGAAATACTGTAATCCTGAAACTAACGGAATTACAATCAAATTAGCCACTTGATTGAATTAGGTTCATCCAAAGTAGAACTCATTTTCCTTGAAATAATTAGAACCAAGTTTTCTTAGAAACTTAGTGCTAACAATACATAATGTTTCAGAATCAAAAAACATAGCACTTAAACAAGGGTTGTTTTTAAAAACTGAAACTTTCCCACAAAGCTTGATTTGGAGTGGATTCTCAAAATTTGAAAGGTTGATGAACTCATTGGTCCACAAATAATCAAAATATTGAACGAGTGAATTTCAGTGAGTAAATTAACATCTTTTCTGGCAAAAATAATGAGAAGAGTCCAACCCCCAAGTTTTAAGTTAAATAACAATGGATAACTTCCACTGGGAAGATTATTAAAGTCAGAAAACTAATGTTCTTCTGGCAATTCAGTAAAGAGACACAGGCTTAAATCAGAAAGAAATAGCCTAAAGGCAAATTGACAAGTGAAGAAGACTTAGATCAGCCAACTATGAGAGTGACTCACTTTAGGCTTAATTTCTCCTTCATAAATTCACGATGCATTGGGGTGTGGGCTGGGCGGGGAGGAAGTATGACTGGATACAACCCAGAAGTGGTCTAACCACAAAGGAGAGACTAGCTCTTCGGTCTTCTGTGCTTCGTTGCTACTTTTCCTCAAACTGCCCTCTGTGACCACCATCCAGTGTCAGAACAGAATATAGGAAGGAAACCTTCTCTGGGGAGCACATGCAGAACGCAGAGGTGTGTTATAGGATAAAGTTAAAAGAAAGTATCTAACTCTGGGAAGCAATGGGATTTTTTTTTTTTTTTTGCAGTTGTCTCACATTTCTCTTTTTAAAACTTAATGGATTTTAAGATCTCAAATCCACATATAATATCCTTTCTTTTCCTGATTTTATAGCCTGCAAACATATCCTCTTTCTAGTGGCATTCATTTGAGGTAAAGCCAAGAAAATCCTACCCCTGGAATTTCCCCCTGCTTGGCTGTCTCGGTTGGTTTCTTTAGATCATCTGTAGATACCCCTCTGCCTTTACCAGAGAAGCATTTTTGGAAATGATCCTTCAGGCAGAGTAATGCATTAGCATTTTATCATAGTGGAGGCATCAGATCCCCAAACATGAGGATTTGACTTTTTGCCTTATAGCCACATTTTAGGTCAATGCTATTAGGACCTAATTTGCAATGATCACAAACTCTAGCTCTGATTTGGAAATTGGTTACTGTGTATACATAATCATAATTGAGTTTGGATAAATCCCTCCAAATGTGTTGCTTTCTGCATGTTAATATTGAAGTTAATATTTTGAAACTGGACCCACTCACGTAAGCTCTTGAAATCTTCCATTATTCCCTCTCTAACTTCAATATTTCCCAAAGTAGAATGATGATCTTCACTTTGTGGTCTCTCAACATTAAAAAAAAAAAAACAACAAAAAACAAAAAACAAACCTAAAAGTGTTTAAATTAAAATCTCAAAGACCACAGCATCACAGAGCTGCAGAATCACGTTGCATATCTGAAACGAATGTAGCACTGTGTGCTAACTAGACTCAGAAGTCTCAAACATTAATAATACTATAGTGTAGAGGGCAGAGCCATAAAAATATCTTGTCCAATTGCATTTCATCTAATTATTTGTAAGTTTCATACTATGTCAAGCTTGTTCTTTCCCACTGACCTAATTTGGTAATGTTCCTTTAGTATCTTTTCTCTGACTTATATCATTACTGTGCTGTTACCTCTATAAACTTGTTATAATAAAAAAATCTCCAAGACAGTGTCACCTAGTTTACCCTGAAAAATGGGTTTTGTATAGCATTTTACTTAAAAACCAAGCTGCATTATACTATTTAGAAATATAGTGCAGCATGAAATATTAAATGGAACATCATACTTGGTGTCAAAAGAACTTAATTCTTGTCCCAGCTCAGTAAGCTGACCACGCACATTCTTCTACTCTCCCATGGCTTCTGCATTCATCTACAAAGTGATCCGGGATAGTCTCAAGCCCAACTCTAGGATTATGCGATTCTTAAATGTTTACTGAAAAAGAAAATGAAAAGTCTTGTAGAAGGTAAAACTCCTTTTTAATATCTTAGTTTTAAAGAAAGCGACTTAAAGAACTTTCTCTCCAAGTTTAGTACAAGCATTCTCTAAGAACATGTGCAGTGAGAGCTGGTATTTTGTTCATCTGAGAGACTGGCTTCCCAATATCCAACGACTTCTGCCCCTTCACATGTCACTTACACAGAGAAACACAAGCAGTTCTTAGAGCTCATTGGTCCAACATGGCTCCTGGGTTCTTCACATTCCATCTTGGAAACTTTAGAGAACATCCTGCCCTCAAGGGTCTAGAAGGAGCTGGGAACTGATATATATATATATATATATATATATATATATATATATATATATAAATTTTACATATATATTATATATATGTGTGTGTATATATATACACATATATATGTGTGTGTGTGTATATGTGTGTGTGTGTGTGTGTGTATATATATATATTTTTTGGGGGGGGGTCAGGCTGGAATTGTAAACTGCTCTTTGCTGAGGAGGTCTTACCTGTCTAGAACATGTTGAAGCTACTTCTCTACCTTCTGAGTATGTTTAGAGATGCACTGATAGCTTTAACTTTTAAACAGAACATGGAGTTGAGGTCTGCAGGTGGGACAGAAGCTCTCTGGTTTGGAGGAGAGAACTGTGGTAACGTAGCAGCACCATCAACACAAGGTAGGAGACCAGAGGCAGGGAGAGAGGAGTGCTGTGTTACTCCAAGACAGTAACCTCAAGGATGGTAACAAGTCATGGGCGGTCCTTACAAGGAAGTAGGGTAAAAGAGGTCAAAGTACTCTTTTTATAAGAGAGATAAAGAGTGAGGAGCAGGAGAGGGACAAGACGACTCTGAGCCTGGAGCCCGACGTGGGGCTCGATCCCACAACCCTGAGATCATGACCTGACCAGAAACCAGGAGTCAGAGCCCCTCAGCCGACTGAGCCACCCAGGCGCCTTGAGAGATCAAAGTGCTTTAACATCTGTTTATCTCAGTTGCTTGGAACAACACAATAAAATATCCAGATTAGGATTAATTATCTGAATCCGATAAAGAGCCTGCAACATAACGCAATCATAGCTACTACACAATGATTTATAAGCCACGGCAAAGTGCAGGAACCATGGCCCTCTTTTTCCACCTCTTGGCTTATCACCCTACCACACCAGGAGGCAGAAGTTGGGCGGCAGGGGGTTTTGTAAGGGAAGCAAAATCTTCCCTGAAACCACCCATTTGATGATAAATGTTGATTTCCTATCTAATATGCTTCAGGATACAGATCTGAAATTGCCAACAGGGTTTCTTATTTTGGAAAAAAACCAACAATTAATTGTTGGTTCCAGGTGGCTTTTCGCTCTTTCAGTCAATCAGATTTGCCCTTTCCTGCAATCCGTATGCCTCCCTAGAGAAAAATCAAGTCGCCTATTTAATCTGTGAAGTTGCTCATTTATAAATTTCCAATCTGAAGTTCCAGATCTACAAGAAATCTGGCAATCGTAATGTTGTAGGCCTTCAAACTTCCACCATGGAAGACAGCCTCAGAAGGACAAAGCCTTGGTTGGCCAGTAAAGCAAACATGAATCCAATAAGAAATAAATATAAGCTATAAAAATATTACCCAACAACAGTCTCAGCCAGGTAATCAGGTCCGTGACAACCAGGTTGACAGTAGGACCCATGATGTGACGTGTTGAAGATGATACTTAGCTCTGTGATCTTCCTCCAAACATAACAACACCCCGGTCTAACCTTGTGAAAAAAACCCCAAACTCCCCCTGATGAATATTTTACAAAATATCTGACTGGTACCACTCAATATTATCTAGTGATCAGACACAAAACCAAAAAACATCTGAGAAACTGTCCCAGCCAAGAGGAGCCTAAGGAGACATGAAGACAAAATAGAAAGTGACATCCTCAGTAGGATCGCGGAATAGAAAAAGAACATTAGGTAAAAACTAACAGAATGTGAGGAAAGCCAGGGCTCTCCTCACTGGTAAAGTATTGATATCAGCTCATTAATTGTAACAAGTGTATCACATTAACAGGAGAGGTTTATAATAGGGAAACTCGGTACAGGGTGCATGGGGACTCTATACTTTTTTTTTTAAATGACACCATTCTTAAAGTTTATTTTTAAAAATAGCATGACTTGCAACTAGTGCTTTTCAAACAGTAATGGACATGCTCATCCCCTAGGTATCTTGGTAAAGAAAGATCGATTACAGTAGGTCTGGGCCACGGTCTGAGAATCCCTATTTCTGGTAAGTCCCCAGGCAAGCCAAGTGCTAGTCCAAGATCCAGTGTGAGTGGCAAGTTTCTTACTCTAGTGCAGGGTTTCCCAGGCTCTGCCTGATTAAGATTTTTGCCTGGATAATTGCCCAGGACATTACAGAATATTTAACAGTAACTTTGGCCTCTATTCACTAGAGGACAAGAGCATTTCTTTCTTCCAGTAGTAATAACCAAAAGGGTCATCAGACTCTGTCTCCTGTGGGGAAAGGGATCACCTTCATCGGAGAATCATCAGTTTAGAGCATTCATTAAAATATGACTTTTGGGAGCTACTTAGAGGGGAAAAACCCTGTTTATTCATTTATTTGCTAAATATTTGAATGTTTCACATGTTCTAGGCTTCCAGAAAAGTAACTATAATTGTTTTATCAAATTGAGTTGATAGATATTATCAACTATCACTGTAAAAACAGGATTTAAAATATATGGTTTCTGCTCTCCAAGAATTTACCATTATGTCAAATATACAGGAAGATATATTTGTACTGCTCAGTACCCCTGGAAAAAGATGTTATCCCAGTTCAGGAAATTAGGCTCATAGCATTCCTTGATCAGCACCAAAGGAAAATTAAAGAACAAAGATCAGACCCAGGTGCTCCAAATTCTAAGTCCCCATCACACCCATTTTTTTTTAATTCCTTTTTGCCTGGATAATTCCTTTAATTTAATTCCTTTCACGGGCAAAAATTCTCTCTCTTAGTTAGGCTTTCGGAGGAAAGAGAAAACTTTACCCAGACAGTAAGAAGGACAGAATTCAGGCCCTCAGCGGCGTGGCTCACAAAGATGCCAGGAGACAGGACCTAAATAACAAAGCCATCGATTGTCAGGGCGGTGGAAGGAAGAGGGCAATGGTGTCACCTCCCGAGCTCTGACCTTTAGGAACAGGGCCAGGCTTCGAATTCCGTCTTGGTAACTCTGAGTCACGCAGCCTCTGTCAAGGCCATTCACTATTCTAAATGCTCTGTCTTTTCCTCTCCTAATGGGGAGAAGAGAAGGTAGGTTACCTGTCTCTAGCGATGGCCGGCTGGCTTCGGCCGATGACTGTGTGCAGGGTGCAGACAAGGGGGGGTTATTTGATCCCCTGGGTAGAGTCTGAAGTCTCGACTCCAGAGCGCCAATGAAACCTGCCTTTGGTTCGGAGGCTCACACCTGGAAGGTCACGGTGGCTTTCTACCCAACTCTCCAGGCTGCTTTGACACGAGGGCGCCCGCAATGCCTCCATTCCTTTTTTTTTTTTTTTTTAAGATTTTATTTATTTATTTGACAGACAGAGATCACAAGTAGACAGAGAGGCAGCCAGAGAGAGAGGGGAAAGCAAGCTCCCTGCTGAGCAGAGAGCCCGATGTGGGGCTCGATTCCAGGACGCTGGGATCATGACCTGAGCTGAAGGCAGAGGCTTTAACCCACTGAGCCACCCAGGTGCCCCGCCTCCGTTCCTTTTTAAGAATTCATTCGGAGCCACTGTTCGGGGTGACCCGCAAAGTTGAAGTCAGTGGGCCACGTCTTGCTTGAGCTCCACAGGGACGCTGGCCACACCCTTCCCCTCTGAGCCGCAGGAAGGAGGTGGGATCCAAGAGCTGGGGTCACTTTCCCTCTTCCAGCTCCCAGGCCCCCTGGCGTGCTAAGCGCAGCCTCAGTGGTCGGGCAATGGAACGCCCAGGGGCAAAGTGGGGATTGTACAGCCAGTTCTTACAGACTTAAACACAGAAGCCCACGCAAGCCAGAACCCCAAAATCCTCCCCGTCCTTTGGCTCATGCCTCCACATACAGTATGTTGTTCAGCAGCCGCAGCTGATAATTACCTTGCACCTGCCGTGTGTCAGGGATGCGCATGAGAAGAGCACGTACGGCAGACTCTCCCAACCTTCCAAGCAGCCTGCCGAGGAGCTACTGTCTTTGTTTTACAAGCAGCTGACCATCAGGGGGGTTAAATTACACAGCAAAGGTCCCAGTTCGTGGGCAAGCCCATTTAAGCCTTATCATACTTTAGCCCCTGTTCAGTTTCTTCTGGGAGTTGGTCATTGTGTTTGAAGGTTCTCACTATACCACAACCCAGGATGCTAAGAAGGAAGTTTTAAGAAAATATCAGAGGGAAAAAATGGAATCTGAACGCTCTCAAGGAGAGTGCGAGTGAGCTCAGGCACCCAAATAAAACCATACAGCTCCCCTTACACCGCACAATACCTTGTGTCCTCCCCCCGGGAGCAGCACGCGGTCTGAAGTCACCTGCTGACTTCTCTGCGCTTGCCACCATCCCCACCTGCCAGCATCTGGCACTGTGAGTCCCGGGAGCACAGAGAAATTGGGCGAAGCACAAACACGGTCTCTGACGTACCCTGAACGTCGGCGCATTCCTCTGTGCTCTGAACCAAGCGAGGCAGAAAGGGCAAGGGAGAGAGAGACCCAGGGTAACAGATGAAGAGAACATAAATGTACATACCTCCATGGGGTGAGACAAGCAAGAGACGGGCCGGATGCCATCCAGGGCTCTGCCTGCTTTTGAGCCAGAAACAACCCGGGGAAAGACAGAAACTAGTGGGTCTGCCTTTGTGAACCAAGAGTCCACACCTATAGTCAAGCCCCAGCGAGGTTCCAGAAATGCGAATGAAGGCCAATACTGCCCATAAAGGAAAGACCCTAATATCAGTCAGCTGCAAAAGCGACAAACAACCCAGCCAAAAATGCTGGCAGGTCTCTCATGCCAAAGCCGCCAACCACAGCGTAATTAAGTCGGAGTTGGGCTATATACTGGGGTTTTTTTGTTTTGTTTTGTTTTGTTTTTAAGAATTTAGTTACTTGTTTGACACAGAGATTGAGAGAGAGAGAGAGAGCGCGCGCACAAGCAGGGGGAGCGGCAGGCAGAGGGAGAAGCAGACTCCCTGCTGAATAGGGAGCCTGATGCCGGACTCGATCCCTTATATACCATGAGTTTTACACCAAACGCCTCCACAACCACGCCAATGAACGCACCTATAGTCCTCGCCTTCTCAACCTACACTTACGGCCCAAGTCATCCAGACACCTGACTGGGCGAGAAAGAAAGGCATTTTTAAAAATAGTGATTAAAATATTCTTCTTTACACGCCAATGAGAAGGCATCACATTTCATCCCAGAGCATCTCACCACGGACCGCGTGCTTTGTCATGGATCCCCCCAGTCTTCTGGCGCTCAAGGCAGCAAGTGCTTGACACACAAATAGTTTAGGGACCGCTCACTCGGCACATCCTTCTCAGTGCACTCGTGGAGGTAAGCGGCATTTCCGCATCTGAAAGGACTTGCTCTCGCACACAAACACACCTCAGAGCACGGGAATCTGCCAGGGGTTCCCCCTCCTACTGCCCATGCAAGGATACAATAAAACCTCAGCATCCAGTGATCCCTAGAAATGACTTCAGGAGGGTAAGGAGAGATGAAAACACCGCTTATGCTCATCTGCTGTTAATTTTAAACAACTGATTGTCCTCAAGCCTGTGACGCCCTATTCTAGGGCGATGTTTTCGCCCAAGGGCTGTAGTTCAGTTTCTTGGAAGAGCCACGGGATGAAAACTGCCTTTTTGTCTGAGCAGGTGCTACAGTTTGCTCCTGAATCAATCCCAGGATGGCTGCTATATTCATTTAGAAAGCCTGCTTTGGCCAGTGATCCTTTACCTAGAACAATTTCCACTGCCCACCGACTGGCAGCTGATACCTTCGTCAATGCCAGAAAAATCCCATTTTCTTACGAGGCGCCATTTACCCCCCTTCCGTGGCTGCTCTGTCTTTTGACTTTGTGACTATGATGAACCGGCAGATACACTGGCTGATGGCAGCAGCCTGGACGGGACAGCAGAGAGATTAAAAGGTGGCTTGCAGCCTGTGAGATGGATTTGAAGGCACGATGCCCTAAGGTTAAGTCACCCCAAAAGAGTCTCCCAAGGCTGTTTATTTCAGCAGCCAGGCACCAGCTGCAAAGCTCGCTGGCCTTGTTGAAAGATGCATGCCTTCCCTGGGAGGCAAGGCGGGGCTGTAACGCACTGGGGAAAACATTCCGGGGTTGTGGTTAGAAACTCTGGGTGTGCATTATATGGCTCTGTGAACTACTAGCTCTGAGACTTGGGGAGTCCTCTAAATTCCTCTTCTGTTTCCTTACCTCTCCAGTAAAGAGTTTTGTTTTGTTTGTTTGTTTCTGAGAGAGAGAGAGAATGCAAGTGGGGAGGGGCATAGGGAGAGAGAGAATCTCAAGCAGGTTCCATGCCCAGCACAGAGCCCAGTGAGGGCTCAGGACCCTGTGATCGCGACCTGAGCCGAAATCAAGAGTCGGATGCTTGACTGACCGAGCCACCCAGGAGCCCCAGTAGTAAAGGTACTGATACCTGCCTCAAATGTGTGATGATAGAGAGAAATGATGGATGAGGCTTCCATAGAGAGACTAAGTATCATTTATCCCATCAGAGTACTACAGAAGATGTCTGTGTTATACCACTAGGTACTGTGTCTGAATATCCCAAGTTATATGGCGGACGGTATTCCTACCTTTAAACATGGCTTTATGCATGGATCCCACACAATTGTCACCAGGATTGGGGTCTCCTTTGCATAGTCCTAAGGGAATATTCTCATCCACATGGTGGGATCTGTAGGGCTCTGACGGGTCCTCATTACCATTCGTTGACTGGTATTTTACCGTGAGAAAGTCGGTCCTTCATGTTGGCTAAAAGCCAAATCCCTAGCAAGAGAACACTGTGATTTTCATCATTCATTATCCCTTCCTGTGGCTTTAATTCTCAGATTAGCATATTAAACAGTGGCCGTGTATGAGTTTCTCCGTACGCAATCTGTAATCTTTACAACCAAACCCTTTGATGGAGAAGGATCCCAAGCCTCCAAGAGGGCCCTAAAAATGCTCAAGCTAGTGAATGGGGCAAGCAGGATTCAAACCATGATCCATCCGGCATCAAAGCTTATGCCCTTTGCCTCTGTGTAGAGGAGCCCCACTTCCCCATTTCTTAGCCTTCCTTGTCAGCCTACCCAGGCTACCCAACCACTGTCTCCAATCAGGCAACACACTCCCCTTTCTTATACTTTCCCTAATCACGTGCATTGTTTCATTTTCTTTGTAGCTCCTTTCCAGAAAACGTTCCTCAAGAACCTACTAGTTGCCAGGTTCTCTCTCTGATAATGTCCCAAGATGCACTTGGCCATTTTAGAGAATTTTGTAGAGAACATCAACGCTGTAAGGAAGAATTATTTATCATTTTCTTCAGGCCTCAGTGTCTGTCTTAAAAAGCTGTATGTCCCATTTTCTGAGGTGATGGTTATTCCATTTTTCCAGACCTAGAGAAGTGTGGTGATGCTATCAGGAGGGCAGGTGTATATCCTTCAATAAATGTCATGAAAGATGCTCAATTTCAAGGACAGAGCAGCCACAGCAGACATAGGATGGTCGGAGGGAAGATGTGGTGGGACAAGCCCAAGGAACCCAACAAGCCGTGTGTTTGCTGGACACAACTCCCATCTCCACAGGCAGTCACCATCTTCTACGGAGTGTGTTACAAATACAGATATAAAATTGTAAGCAGACATCCTGAGGCTCTTGAGCCTTGTCCACCGCAGACATTTCAGTAGAAACCATTTTCCAGCGTCTTGTACCACTTGGGTGATCTGTTGCATTTCTCAGTATCAGGCAGTGTTCTTTGAAATGCATTAGGAATTCACATGGCACATTTTATTCATCTGTTTAAACATCTGTTGGACTACGCTGCTCAACTCGATTTTGTGTTTTAATTCCTCAAGGTCTCCCTCCTAAATCTCTAAGTTGTGAGGTTTATTTTTTTTTTTCATTTCTCAGTTTTACAAAGTACGAAAAGGTATAACTTACATCCTTACCTAAATATAAAGCATTAGAAACAGTAACATCTGAAATCTTAAAATCACTATGGTCATTTTATTATTTTTTTTAAAGATTTTATTTTTAAGTAATGTCTACATCCAGTGCAAGGCTCAAACCCATGACCCCGAGTTCAAGAGCCACACGCTCCATTGACTGAGCCCACCAGGTGTCCCAGTCATGATCATTTTAACTAATTCATTTATTAAAATGAGTTACCTGTGCAAACTGTACACAGGCAAATAAGATTCATTTATTAATATAGTTTTTATTCACATATTCATACATTTAATATATCCACATATATAATATATCCACATATTTCTATATTTAATATGTTCCAGTCCCAAAATTTTTGGGCAACCAAAAATTATTTATCAGTTAAAAACAGTTTTAATAAGTACATTAAAGGCTAATGCAAAAGATCTGAACTCTTCCTCTGCTCTCACAAAAATCAAACCATGGGGTACCTGGGTGACTTAGTCGGTTAAGCGTCTGCCTTTGGCTCAGGTCATGATCTTGGGGTCCAGGGATTGAATGCCAGGTGGGGCTCCCTGCTCAGTGGGGAGTCTGCTTCTCCCTCTCCCTCAACCCCTCTGCCTATCTATGCTCTCTCTCTCTCAAATAAATCAAATCAAATCAATATAAAAGAATCAAACTGTAATGGCAGCCCTCCCCTATTGATTATAGCATTCAAGATATCCCCCTTCCTGGAACACGTATCCAGACTCTAGTCAATACACAACCGGTAAAAACTGTCCTACCTAACTTTGCTGCCAATGTATGAGCAATGCATGCTATAAAAGTGAAAAAGTACGTGTGCAAATGGCTATGTTTTTCCATATGTTCATTTGAAAACAGGTGGATGGACTTTTCTTTTGTTTTGGTTCTCCCAGGGGAAAGGGAACCACCTTCAAAAATTACTGTTATTGAAATATACTAAGAAAGAGAAAAGAAATTCCTCTCTGTTGCCATTTTAATCCTCCTTCCTTCTGTGTTTTCTTCAGTCCACATTTGTCAGTTTGGCAGCCATCCATCACAAGACCAGTTGGATTCACTGTATTTCCTCTATTCCTGACGCTCCGGCATGTGTGGTCCCGCTGATGGGAGAGACTGCCCCTCGGAGGACTAGTCAGTTCTCAGAGAGAGCAAAGGAGGAGCCTGGGCACACGCCTTTCATGCTACACTAACAGATCCAGAGCCTCACACCTCCTACCGTCTCCTTTATGGCACAAACACAACACACCAAGCCAGTATTCCCCTACCTAAATGAACCCAGGGCCAGGGAGCAGAGATTAGCAACAGCCCCTGTGCCCCAAGCCCACTAGAATTGCCCCAGCCCACCAGTCCTCAGCCGTTCACCACGCCCCTCCTTGTCTGCCCCTGGCCTGGCCCTTTCCCTTGCCTCTTCCTGCCTCTCAGCCCAACCTGGAGCTTCCCCACATGACCCTGTGGTATTTGGACGCCCCTTCTCTTGGAAGTCTCTTTAGTGGCGTTGAACACTGCTATGGCTCAGTCACCTCCATGAATTAAAATCTGCAGGTGCAATCATTCCTTCTGAAACCTTTACTTTTCTTCCCTGTCCATGGCACCATCTGCATCTCACAATAGCATCGCCCCGTCTTTTCTCTCTCTTTCCCTCTCTCTCTCTCTAGCTTTACCAAGGTATAATGTACACACTGTAAAATGTACCCATGTGTCCAATTTACACTTAGGAAATTTACAGAGCTGTGCAGCCTTCACTACACTCCAGTTTAAGAACATTTCTGTCCCCACGAAGACCTCTCATGCTCATTCCCATCAATCCTTGCTCCCAGCCTGAGCTCCGGACAACTACTGATGCCCTTCCTAGTCCGTGTCTGTCTTTTTTGGACGCTACACACACAGGGCGTCATATGGTGTGTTGTCTTTTACATCTGGCGTTTTTCTTTTAGCATGATGTTTTTGAGGTTTGTGTATGTTGTAGTTCATTCCTTTGTATTATAATATCCCATTGTGTGGATAGATCACATTGTGTGGCTAGATCACATTGTGTTTGTCTATTCATCAGTTGCTAGCTTTTTAGACCATTTCTAGTTTGGGCTATGATGAGTGATGCTCATGTATGTGAACTGTGAACATTTGCATACAACACTTTACACAGGCATAGGTCTTCAATTCTCAGAAGGATACTAGCGGTGGAATCACTGGGTTGTACGTTAAGTGTAAATTTTTCAGAAGCTGCCAAACTGTTTACCAAAGTGACTGTACCATTTCAAATTCACAACAGCTGTATACGAGGCTTCTGGTCTTTCCCATTGTCCCCAACACTTGGTATCCTCGGTCTTTTTTATTGTAGCCTTTCTAGTGGCATGAAATGCCTTTTTCTTATGGCTTTAGTTTGCATTCTCTAATGACTAATGACTTTAGACATCTCTTACGTGCTCGTTAGTCACTGTTATATGGTCATTTGTGTATCTTCTTTGTCAAAGTATCCGTCTATTCAAGTCTTTTTTCTACCTTTTTAATTGTAACATTGACCTATTATTGAGTTGTAAGTGCTATATATAGATACTCGATACAATGTTCCATCAGATACATGATTCATAGATATTTTACCCTACACTGTGGCTTGTCTTTTCATTTTCTTAACCATGGCTTTTCAGGTAAAAAGTTTTCACTTTCAATGAAGTTCAATTTATCATATTTTCTTTTATGGATCATTCTTGGGTGCCATAAATAAGAACACTCTGTCCAACCAAAAGTCACAAACATTTTCTGATTTCTCATAGAAGTTTTATGTATGTTTCAGTTTTAAGTATAGGTCTAGACCTGTTTTCAGTGAATTTCCTGCATGCTGCAAGGGTTTAAATTCATCTGTTGGTATGTGGACATGGAATCATCCCAGCACAATTTGTTGCAGAGACTATTCCTTTCCCATTGAATTGCCTTGACATCTTTGTCAAAAATCGATGTACATTAAATGGAAGAACATCTCACTCTCAGAGTAGGAGTCTCAGTTTGTCTACTGATCTATATGTCTGGCCTTACCCCACCATCACACTGTCTGGATTAGAGTAGGTTTCTTACACAGTTTGAAATCAGGACGTATAGGTTCCTCAACTGTATTTTTTATCAAAATGATTTTGACTATCCTAAGTCCTTTGCGTATCCATACACATATGTTTTAGGATCAGTTTGTCAATTCTTTAAAAACAACAACAACAAAAAAGGCCTGCTGGGATTTTATTCAAGATTACATTGAATCTGACATCTTGACTGTACTGAATCAACCCATGAATGTCTTTCAATGTATTCAAATCTTCTCTAATTTCTCTCAAAATCTTTTCATTGTGTAAGTCTTGCCCTTCTCTTGTTAAATTTATTTCAAAGTATTTTAATATTTTTTCCTATTACTGGGGATGAAATTGCTTTCTTCACTCTCTTTTCCAATTGTTCATTGTCAGTATATAGAAATACAGTTGGCTCTGTATATTGATTTTGTATTCTGTGACCTTGTTGAATTTATTTAGTTCTAGTTTGTGTGTGTGTGTCTGCACATGTGTGCTTTCACATGCATGGGTGTGGGTGAGTGCATGCGCGTGTATTTTTAGGATTTTATGCATACAGAAGTCCCATCATCTACTAACAATGACAGTTTTATTTCTTCTGTTACACTCTGCATGCTTTAATTTCTCTTTTTTTTATTGTGTGCCTAGAATCCAGTACAATAGGGAAGTGATAAGAGTAACACCGTACCTTGTTCCTAACATCAGAAGGAAAAGTAGGCAATCATCACCTGTGCAGGGGTGCCTTTTATCAGCTTGAAAAAGTTTCCTTCCATTCTTACTTTACCAAGATTTTGTTTCCATGATCAGAAGATAGATTTTGTTGGGGCACCTGGGTGGCTCAGTGGGTTAAAACCTCTGCCTTCATCTCCGGTCATGATCTCAGGGTCTTGGGATCGAGTCCCACATCTGGCTCTCTGCTCAACGGGGAGCCTGCTTCCCCCTCTCTTTCTGCCTGCCTCTCTGCCTACTTGTGATCTCTGTCTGTCAAATAAATAAATAAAATGTAAAAAAAAAAAAAGATTTTGTCAATTATTTTTTATGCATCTATTGAGATGATCTTGTGGCTTTTATCATTTATCCTATTACTATAGTGCATTATATTAATTGATTTTCTGATGTTAAGAACTTCATGTTCCCGGAATGCATCCCATTTTGGTCATGGTGCATACGCCTTTGCATATGTTGCTGCTTTAAGTTTGCTAATATTTTATTGAGGATTCTGCTTGTATATCAAGGAGGAAGATCGATCTGTGGTTTTCTTTTTCTGTGATGTCTTTGTCTGGCATTGTTATTAGGCTAATTCTGGTCTTATAAACAAATTGGGAAGAGTTTCATCCTCCTCGAAAAGATTTTGTGAAGAATTCATGTAACTTCTTCTTTAAATGTTTGATAGAATTCACCAATGAAGTCATACAGGGCTAGCTTTTCTTTGTGTGAAGACTTTTAACTAATAATTCAATTTCTGTACTTGAAATACCTCTGTATAGGTTTTGAGTCAGTTTTGGTAATTTTGCTTACAAGAATTTGTCCATTTAAGTTCTCTAACTTATTAGTATTTAGCTATTCATAATGTTCATTATAACCTTTTTACTCTTGATAGGGATAAAATGATATCCTCTGCTTCATTCCTTGCTTAGGTGTGGAGCTTTCCACCTTTTTTGTCTTGGACAGTCTAGCCAAAGGCTTGTCAGTTTTATTTTATTGTTTTTTAAAGAATCAACTTTTCATCTCATTGATTTTTGTCTCATACTTTTAAAAAATATTTTTCTTTTCAGTTTCTGTTTTAATTTTTATTATTTCTTTCCTTCTGATTCCTTTGTGTTTAATTTATTCTTCTTTCATGGTTTCCTACTTATGTGGTATCTTAGTTTACTGATTTGTGGTTTTTCTTCTTCTAGGCATTTTTAGTGATATAAATGTTCTTCTAAGCACTGCTTTAGATGCTCCCATAAATTCTGATTCTGTTTTCATTTCATTCAGCTCACAATATTTTCTGATTTTGCCTATGACTTTTCTTTGACCCATGGGTTACTTAGAAGTTTGTTGTTTAGGGGCGCCTGGGTAGCTCAGTGGGCTAAAGCCTCTGCCTTCAGCTCGGGTCATGATCCCAGGATCCTGGGATCGAGCCCCACATCGGGATCTCTGCTCGGCAGGGAACTTGCTCCCCCCACCCCCGCCTGCTTCTCTGCCTACTTGTGATTCCTGTCTGTCAAATAAACAAATGTTTAAAAAATCTTAAAAAAAAAAAAAAGAAATTTGTTGTTTAATTTCCAAATGCTTGGAGATTGTTCTAAATTTCACACACACACATACACACACCCCCAAATCAAAAAACAAACAAACAAAAACCACTTAGAGTGGTTCAATCCTTTTCCACGAGTTGAGGTTTGTTAACTAGAACGCTACATAAGTGTGTCTTCTACTGTCTTTGGTACCTGTTCTTAGAAGCCAGGTCAAGTGTGCTGAGTGTTGTTCAGGTTTTTGACATCCTTGCTGACTTTCTGTTTAGTTGTTCTATTAATCATTTAGAAAGAGGTATTCAAGTCCCCAAATATTACTGCTGAATTGTGTATTTATCCTTCCAATTCTATTTCTACTTTGTGTATTCTAAAGTTCTGTTTTAGGTGTGTATACACTTGTAATCACTCTATCTTCCTAAAGAACTGGCTTTTTTATCATCATGAAATTTCCCTTTCTTTCCACTAACATCTTTTTTCCCTGAAGCTTTTTTTTTCCCCCTGGTAGTTGTGTAGCCCTTCCGGCTGTCCTATCATTAATGTTTGCATCATGTATCTTTTCCATCCTTTTCCCCACAACCTGTTTTTGTCTTTGGATCTAAACTGCATCTGTTGCTGAAAGCATATCGTTCTGTGCTGTTTCTTATCCACTCTGACAATTTCTACCTTTTGATTGGAGTTTTTAATCAATTCAATATAATGTTATCTCTGCTATGGCTGGACTGACTTATGCCAGTTTGCTGTTTGTTTTCTATATGTCTTGTGTCTTTCTTTCTTTCTTTCTGTTTCTCTGTTTCTCTTTATTGCTTTTTTTGGTGTTAATAGACATTTTCCTATGTACAATCTAAACTCCTTCATTATTTTTGTTTAACTATACACTTTTGAGCCATTTTCTTAGTGGTTCCTCCAGGGATTACAATATACAACTTAAATTATCATCGTCTGCTTCAAATCAATACTAACTTAAATCCAGTAAAATAGAAACTTTATTCCAATATAACTCCATTTTCTCTCCACTCCTTTATGACATTATAGATATGTACTACATTTATGTACATTTAATCATTTATATAATCTATATATATAATCACTATCTGTATTATAAAATATATATCATATATAAACATATGAACATAACATATATAAAATGTCACATATGTTAAACATTTATATACTTTAAAAATAACTTTATAATTATTATTTTATGCAACTTTATGTCTTTTCAGTCAATTACATGAAAAGGAGGAAAACGTGAAATATATGGTCTTCTATATTTGCCAACATATTTATGTTTTCTGATATCTCTTATTTTCTCATGTACATTCTAGTCACTGTCTGCCATTATGTCCATTACCCTAAGGAACGTCTTTTAGTACTTCTTGTAAGCCATGTCTGCTAACAACACATTCTCTATCTCTGTTTATCTAACCATATCTTTATTTCACCTGCAATTTGGAGGAATATTTTTGCGGGACACGGAATTCTTGTTTAATAGTTTTATGTTTTCTTTTTGTTCGCTGGTTTTGCCTTCAGCAATTTTCTTTATGCCTCAATGCTTTCCAGCTCTGCTATTTTTTTTAATAAGACATATGCTGTTAATCATATCGTTGGTTGTCAGTATAGACTGAATTATTTTTCTTTCCCCTCATTCAGGATGATCTCTTTGGCCTTCAGCAGTTCGACTAGATGTGCACGGGTATAATGGTCTTTGTGTATCTTCTGCTTGGAGTTTGTTGAAATTCTTAGATATGTCCATTAAATTTCTTTTATCAACGTTATTAAGTTTATAATTATTTAGTTCTTCAAATTTCTGCCCCCTTTCTCTCTTGTTTATTCTATAACGTGTATGTTGGAATGTTTTATAGCATCCTAATGGTCTTTGAGACTGTTCATGTTTTAGTATTCTTTCCCTTTCTGTTCTTCGGGATGAATAATTTTAATTGGCCTATCTTCAAGTTCACTGATTCTTCCTTCTCCATCTTGAATTTGCTGGTGAGCTTCTCTAGTGAATTCTCCTGTTTGGTTATTATATTTTCAGATACAGAATTTCCAGTTTTAAATCATTTCTTTGTCTTTATTGATGTTCTGTATTTGACGAATCATTATGGTCAGAGTTCTTTAAACATATTCCTAATAGCTGATTTAAAGTGTTTGCATGCTAAGTCTAACATGTACAGCCTCCCAGGCAGCTTAAGTTGGCTTTTTCTCCTTAGAATGGGTCACACGTTCCTGTTTCATTACATGGCTCATGATTTTTATTTTTATAAAAACCAGACACTAAAGGTAATACAGTGTAGCAGTTCTAAATTTTGATTTTTCTCACTGCAGGTTGCTCTTTAAAAAAAAAAAAATATATATATATATATATATATATTTGAGAGAGGGATAGAAAGAACAGGAGCCGGGAGTGGGGGACAGAAGCAGAGGGAGAAGCAGACTCCTGCTGATCAGGGAGCCCCACACAGGGCTCAATCCCAGGACCCTGAGATCGGGGTCTGAGCTGAAAGCAGATGCTTAATTGAATGAGCCACCCAGGCGCCCATGGAGGTTGCTCTTTTTGATGTTTTATGGCTGTTACTCTTAGTTTCACTAGCAACTTGCCTGGATTAATTCTGTGGATTGTATCTCCCTCAGAAAGTGTTGATGTTTCTGCAAAAATTTTTAGTATCTTATTTTTATTTTTAATTTTAGCTTTCTAGGGATTGCTGCTGTTTCAGGACAGCCTCGTCATCAGCCAGTGACTGATGAGAGCTGCACTCAAACATGTGTGGGTTGGGGAACGTAGTTGAAATCTGCCCTAACTTCCATGCTCCCCTGGGCCCTCTTGTGTCTCCTGTTTTGGCGCGTGGGCAGTGGGACCTGCACCTCTCCCAAGCACATGCACAGCCTTGTACCCATGCACAGACTTGCAGACCTACAGGAGTATGTGAGACCTTATCAGGAAACACTGAAGCTGTCTCATTCACTAGATCTCCCTATTAAATTTTTGGCAATGTGCTATTCTGTTGCTTTTCCCAACAAGGACAACAACAGGCTAGCTGCAGTGTTGACCTTCCCTTTGTTCACTACCCAGATCGCTACTGTTTCTGACAATGCCCAGAGATGCGTGGTTTCTCTATTCTCTGCACCAAATCAAATCAGTCCTCTCTAGTAACTAAGCACTGGTTTTCACAGGCACCTGGCCCTGGTAGAATTCCCACAATGAACTACCTGGTGGTGATGAGAACAGCCCCAGGCAAAAAGGCCACACACTTCACCTGCTCTTACCCTTAATAATCACTTCTCAAAAGTTCATATGTCCTTGGCCAATTTTCAGACTCCTAAAATAGCTGTTTTGTCCATTTTTGGAGGGTATTTTTCTCCCATTTGTTTTTATGGAAAGAACCTGCCAGTCTCCTCACACTACTATTCTAGAAGCCCCCACATCTTTTTTCATAGCTTCATCAGGACTTGGTAAAGCCATCAGTGGTATGAAAATTCAACTTTCCACAAAACTAAACGTTTGCAGAAAAACAAGAAACCACACCAGGAATTAGAGTTCAAGAGCCAAAGTCCCTTAAAATGGTGTGCTTTTGAGGATTTTTGAGGTTGGCAAGGTCACAGCTTATTGCTAGCTTACCTCAGTTAATGAGAATTTGGCACAAGTTTTCCTACAAGAGTAAGAAACAAAAGCCATGGTTTCAACAACTGCACAGGAAAAATGTGTGGAGAACAGAATGCTATTCAGGATATGACAGGAATCCCTAAACCCAGAAAGCAGCTCTAACTCAAAATTGGTTTTGGAATTCATCTGCTCAAGCGGGTTGTTCATGGCCCTATGCCCTTGGTGTTGTCCTGTCCCTGCTTTTTCTGTGCTCTCTCCATTGGCCAATGGGACTTGACTCATATCTGTTCCACTTCCTGGGTCATACTGACTCACAACTTGCAGTGGCTCATGGCCTCTGCTATTTTCTTTTTTTTTTTTTTTAAGATTTTATTTATTTATTTGACAGAGATCACAAGTAGGCAGAGAGGCAGGCAGAGAGAGAGGAGGAAGCAGGCTCCCCGCTGAGCAGAGAGCCCAATGTGGGGCTCCATCCCAGGACCCTGGGATCATGACCTGAGCCAAAGGCAGAGGCTTTAACCCACTGAGCCACCCAGGCACCCTGCTATTTTCTTTTTGATGTCCCCCTCATTCTTCCCACCAGGTGTTGTGACATGTCCCACTCGCAAGCTCCACAAAAAAAGGGGATCTGATTGAGTTTTATAGGAGCGTTCCCTAATATCTACCATGCATATTAGTGAACTGAGAATTCTGGTAAAATGAAGATTTTGATTCAGAAAGTCTGGGATGGGGCTAGAGATTCTTCTCAGTGGGGCCTTTGCTGTTAATCTGCTGACCCCACTTTCACAAGCAAGGCTGTAGTTAGCACCTATAAAAGATTCAGCTCTTGGGGCACCTGGGTGGCTCAGTGGGTTAAAGCCTCTGCCTTTGGCTCAGGTCATGATCCCAGGGTCCTGGGATCGAGCCCCGCATCGGGCTCTCTGCTCAGCAGGGAGCCTGCTTCCTCCTCTCTCTCTGCCTGCCTCTCTGCCTACTTGTGATCTCTCTCTCTGTCAAATAAATAAATAAATTAATTAAAAAAAAAAAAAAAAAAAGATTCAGCTCCTGGGCGGAGCACCTAGAACAGGTGTGTTGAAGACCAGAGACCAGGTTTGCATCACATCACTCAGCTGTGGGCTGGGCCACAGGAGTATGTGGAGCAAAAAGCATGGTGCTTTGCTCTATCTATAAAGAAACTTGGCTCTAGAGGTGGTGGACATTCTACACAGTGTGTCCAGTACAAATCATTCTTGGTGTGCTAGTGCTAAGTGGTTCCTTTTTTATCTTTGATGATCAAGGAGAGTAACTCACCTTAAAACTTAATTAGTCTGCAGAGAATCCCTGGCCAGTCTCCATAATACCCAAATTTCTCAAGGAAAACACATATCTTTTTTGTCTTTTCAGAATGGAAATGAATTCAGAGTATTCCATGCCTCCTTTTTCTGTGTAATTAGAGATTAGGTCTGTACAGTTTTAAACCAATTATACAGAATACCTTCTATACTCTCCAGTACCTATTCACAATATGACAGTTTCATCTCTATCCATCTGTTAGTATCTATCACTGTAGTTTATAAGACATTTTCATCTTTTAGCTAACTTAATTAACGTTGTTGCATGGCGGCATACAGAAAACTTTTTCTTATTCATCTCCGAAGGAGAAGGAGAATAGACTACACACCTAACCTTACCCTAGTGTGCATCTGAGTCCTCTGGGCCTTTTCTGCAAAACAAAAGAGCCTCTACAAGACTCTTCCTAAGATCCCATCCCATTACATTTAAAATGCAGATTTAGAGACCCTGGGGAAGCAGAGGTGGGGAGAGCTTAGCAGAGGGGTGAGGCCCAGAGATGCTCTTCCTAGATCTCTTTCCTCCCTGGGTGCTTGTGTGTTTCCCAATTTAAAGAGAACGAGAAACAAGGCAGGAGCGTCTCTTCACTCAGTAATCCAACAATAACTTTTTGACTAGAGGGAAGCAAGGGGAAAAGTGCTCTCACTATGCTGACACAGCCCATGCAGAAACATGACAGAAGATAAATCAACACTCAACAAAATTCACCAAGATAACTTCAGATGATGGTAACAGCCAAGGAGAAAATAAAAAGTCAAATGTGGGAGAAAACATAAAAATAAAATGCAGATTTATCTTGAAATTTCATTTAAGGAAAATTGAGAATGACCTATTTAATCACCATGAGCCAACATATGCAGCTGAAGTGTCATTTTCTGCTCACATATGGCAACAAGACAAAGTGTTTGCACCAGTGATGAGCATTTCCTCTGAAACCTGAATGGCAATAACCTATATTCCAGCTACGTCCCATGATCTGCAGGCATAAGGTTGGCATGTTTTCTTTGGAATCTAGCAAGTACTTGGAGGCGTGCTGGGCTTGGCAGAAGCTAAAGCTAGCCAAGGCCTGGTTCTGATCATTGACAGCTGCCTCCCAGACTGTTGCCATCCCACCAGCCTGTAATGAACCCCAACCCAGGCCTGCCTGCTGTGGCTTCCGAAAGGGGCGGAGGCAGCGACTGCTTATTAAATCAGCCTGCTAGTTAGTGAGTGAGGACACTGTTACTGCAGCACTCTTACAATTAAAACAACGACAGAAAACCTCTCCCTCCATGACCCCTCGATTGATTATAAAACAAGATGAATCTCCTTTGGCTACATACAAAGATGTGAAATAGCAGAACGGTGCTTTTTCAATGGATAATGGTGGTCACGTGGAAGACAAACAAGGATCACAGAGTCGTGCAGGAGTTTTCACTCACAACTGGAACAATGTAGGCTCAGTGTCTGGGGCTAACGATGGAGCAGGGGTAATAGGTTGGACTTCAGAATTTCTCTGGAGAGATTAGGATAACGTTCCGAGAAAATAACACATCAACTTTTACAATAGAGTATCAACTTTAGAATATAAACTTTGATAAAGTTCTAAAAATTAAAAGTAGAAGGAAACCACACTTGCAATATAATCTTTCCTAAATCTCAACAAAAGTATAGCCAACAAAAATGCCTGGACAAGTGTTTGGTGAATTGAAGGAAGGATAGATGGAAGGAAGGACATTCTGTTCAAAATTTAAAAATATAACTAAAGGGGTGCCTGGGTGGCTCAGTCCATTAAGCATCTGTCTTTAGCTCAGGTCATGATCTCAGGGTCCTGGGATCGAGCCCGGCATCAGGCTCCCTGCTCAGGTAGGAGTCTGCTTCTCCCTCTGCCTGCTGCTCCCCCTGCTTGTGCTTTCTCCCTCTCTTTCTCTGCCAAATAAATAGATATAATCTTTTTAAAAAACATTTACTAGAATGTAAAAGAATAAACCAGGAAAATCATTTTAAAAATTCATATCCACATTCCTTGCAGTAATCTGGGTTTGAATTGTCATAGAACAACACAGCAGGGGAAAAATCTCTCTGTGGTATTTGGAGAGGGAATTATTTCTTTGTTAGACACATTCATTTGCCACTGTGACTCATCTAATATAGAAAAGGAAATAAAGAAATATATTGGCCTGTTAAAGCACCTTAAAATCTGAACACATTAAAACAGATCTATGTAGGGAAAAATGTGGGCCCTTCATCTCTTATTAATGGCCATAGGATCTTATTAGGACAGTTACTGTTAAAGCCTTGTGCAAGATGACAAGGAGTGTCCACGTAGCATGGGCTATAAACATAGCCTAATGGATCTGAGGAATGCCACTCTCCAAAGTGTCTTCACAGAGGATAGTCATTTTTAGGCATCTGTTGAAATCACTGTAACATAGGTAACTATCAAAATTAAATATCATAGTTGCTTACATTTTTTAAAAGTTAAGAAATTCTTTTTTTTTAAAGATTTTATTTATTTATTTGACAGACAGAGATCACAAGTAGGCAGAGAGGCAGACAGAGAGAGAGGAGGAAGCAGGCTCCCCACTGAGCAGAGAGCCCGACGCGGGGCTCAATCCCAGGACCCTGAGATCATGACCTGAGCTGAAGGCAGAGGCTTAACCCACTGAGCCACCCAGGCGCCCCAAGAAATTCTTGAAAGAAATATATTTTCTTAATTTCTTCTTGGGAAAACATTAGACAGGTATGGTGTTAGAAAGACCTATAGTTCATAAACAAGATAAAGATGATAAAATCTGTATAGGAAAATAAAGCATGAACATACACATGTTCATGCTCATAAATAAAATGAATGACACTCTACAATGTTCAAAAGAGACCTGAATTCAACTTTGGTTTGGACCTACTTATGTGACCTCAGGTGAATAATTTGCTTCTCTGTGCTTCCAACTTTTCGATGCCAAAATACTGAGCAGGCTCTTTTTCATCCAAGGTCCTTTCCAGCAACAGAATGCCATGGTCTCAAATATCTGCAGTTTGATATTTCAAATCAGGTACCGTGATGATACCAAAAGCAGAAGAGTCTTTGTAATATTTTTGGAAAGCACAGTCTCGAGACAAATGTAGCATGGAAATATTGAAGATGACACAGCTCCGAATGTAGCAAACATAATACAGTTGGATAATTTAATATGATGACCGTAGTTCAATTTATGCCCTATTTTTACCTTGAGTGAACTACTGTTGACTTATTTCTAGAATCTGCTTTTGATCAAAACATGGTAAATCAGGAAAATTACAGACTATTAGATATTCCAATGGCTTCTGTGAACAATGTCCTAAAATATCCCTCTCAACTTTCCAGAGAAATCCTCAGGAGAACTGGAATAACAGGGAGCTTATTACCCCTTCAGTCCTTCCAATACAGATGCGGCTCCATTTACGTTACTCATCATTCATGGTTCTTGTTTTCAGGTATACCAGTACACTGAGATGGTTAAAAGGAACATTTTCTCAAATATGAAAGAATAAACTCAGTCTGTTCGAATTACTTAAGTAGATGAGAACCACTGGGAATCTTCATGGTGAACAGAAGGTTTTGTGGGAAGAAATCTGGAGATAAAAATCATCAGAACGAACCAGAAATAGGAAAAAGGAGATGGGATGGATGCCAATTTGTAGAAAAGGGCAGAACAAAGAAGACCAAGAGATACGTAGAGAGCAGGTATCTTTTGTTGAACACGATTAGAAAGAGGATCGATTTTTTAAAAAGACTTGAAAGAGGAGGAGGAGAATTTCTACTGTCCATTCGAAACCCTGGAGTTAGGCTTATGATATAGAGATGACATAGTGACAACAGCACAGCCAGGTGTCAAGAAACCGATCGAAGCCGGTCACTTGGGAGAGTCTATTCTTTGCGTGGAAAGAAACCAGATGCCACGCCCGCCACCAGACGCCCTGCACTGGACGAGAGGACTACAACTCTCCTTCACTCAGGGCGAGGACCGTTATGCTTTCTTCCGTGGGACCCTTGCTTTATTCACTCTGCCAAGCCAATACCGTCCAGCAGCTGTGCCTACGGAACCAGGTGCATTGGTGTTTTTAGAGTTCGCTTCTAAAATCCTTTTATAGGAAAATTAAAAAAAGTTCCAGTAGAAATGGAATATGTGTATACTTTGTAAAGCATTTTCACTTTCCAACCCCTTCCCATGCCTGGATGATTCTTTCAAGATACGTTCCAGGCTGGCCCCTGAGTTTTGATCTGGGAAAGGCAATCATGACATGATGCGCCCACTAGGTGGCAGCAGCGGGCACGCCCGTGGCCCTCAAGGGCAGGGTCATGGGGCTTTTAAAAACAACCTGAAAAGATGAGGGCAGGGGATTTCAACAGCAGAGTCTTAGATGCCTAGAAATGATAAGATTCGAGATGAAAAGGGACGGGAAAACAGGCCTAGGAAGGGGAAATCAGCATCGTGCTGTTGGGCCTGGTGAGGCTGAGCTAGTGGAGTATGGGAAGGGTCCCCCAAGTCTGGCCAACTACACTGCTGTCCTTCTCAGAGGTGCTGTCTCCAGCCTGGAGTTTGCTCAAGAGGACTTCTCTGGGGTGCTGAGGAGCAGAGCGGATGGGGCCAGCTGCTGGCCCACCCAAGCGTGCAGGCATGGATGCTGGTCCCTCTTCCCTCCCCGCCCATGCTGTCCATGCTCTCCGTGGTGCTGGATGTCCAGAATTCCCTCCGGCTGTGGCAAGACTCCCCCCTCTTAGAGGAACCTCCCACTGCAGGCTGTTCCTAACGACAGAGACCCGCTGAGCTCTTATCCAAACAAGACCACTTTTACAAGTGAAATTTGTGCTGCTAATGATTCCATCAGAGTACAACCCAGGCTCTCAGGACAAATGCAGGTGTGTGGCTATCCAATTCCCAGCTCTCTCCTCCAGGAGAGCGCAGCCAGCCCTCGGAGCACTGGGAGGTGGAGGAACTGAAGCTCTTCCACTTAGGAGCGCCTGGCAGAGAGTAAACAATCAGAAGCCCCAGAGTGAGTCAGTAAGGGGAGCTGACGTTGTGTTAGCTCCCGCAAAGGACGTACAGTCCAATCCACAAATTATGGCTTTACAGAGGAGGAAAACTCAGATTTGGAGAGTTGAAGTCCTCGTGGAGCGGTAAATGGCAGAAACAGACCAGAACTCAGTGCTGGATGCCTCCTACCCAAATGTTCTCCCACGTCAGCGTTCCAAACGGGCAATCCACCCAAACCCACCACCCAACCCCTCCGCCATGTGTAAGGCGGGGAATGAAAGGAAGACGGGCACCATCTTCATAAACCATTCACCCAAGAGGAAGCATGACACTGTGACCCTGTGAACAGGGGCACAAAAGCAAATGCTTTCAGGTGACAGGCAGACAACAGAAATGGGGAAAGTGGCTGGCCAGGCAAGAGATACCCAGCTCTCTGGTTATAGTGGATAACAACCAGGTGAGAGCACAGTCTTGGTGTTGTTTATTCAACACAGAGCTAAAAACAAGGGTTTTAGTGTTTTTCAAAAACATGTGAGATCTTTCCATGTTTTTAAGGATAAGAAAAATCATCAAGTCCTGTGGAAGCCAAATCAAGACATTTGTGAGTCATCCTTGACCTACGGGCTGTCGTGGTGCCCCGCTCCTGGACCGCACTCTGGACGTGCTGATTAAACTGCACTGGGGTTATGGCCTGGCCCACCAGATTTTTACAGCCTCCCCCGGTGATCTCCGGGGCAAAGCTGCGCTTTACGATGTGAAGTTTTGCTCATTGTCAGCATGGGCATCAACTGGAAATTAGAAATGCAGGATCTGGAGTCCCACCAGGGTCTAGTGACTCTGCAAGACTCTCCTGAAATCAAACTCCTCATTTTAAGCAGACCCCCACCCCCCGCCACCTCCCTGCCTGAGGTGGTTTGTTCGAGAAATCCTGATCAAGAGAAAGGGTTCAGCCAGTGCTAATAATCCTAATAGTTTCCACTTGGCAAACAACCAAAGCCAAGGCCAGATGTAAAACACTGCCGCTCCATTCCCCACCCTGCCCACGGTCCAAACATGGCCCCATCCTGGGAAGGCAGAAGAGCCTTCCGTCTTCTTTTGTTCTGCTGTGCTTTTCTTGGTAACAGTTCTGCTACTGTAGCTGGGCAGGAAGAAGCAGTAAGTGCATCCCAGAAGTTGGGGTATCTGAGCACTGGTTCTTTTCTTGAGAGAGCAGCGTCTTAATTGGGCTGCCACAGTAAACACATCTTGCCCTTAGGGATCCCACGAGAAGATGGCTGGCCAAAAAATAATATTATCGGCTCTGTCTCCAAACGAGAACCGATTAATCTTGAATCTAACCTTCGGCTTCCTTTATGCCACATCACTGATTTTATCATATATCTTTTTACCTGTCAGATGTCTCTGGCATAAATGTCACCGCATGGTCCCTTCTATGACATGGTCTCTAAGTTTTAAAAATGTCTCCACGATGCAGCCGGGAGAACGTCGTGTTCCTTTGTCATCTGACAGGAGTCCCAACTTCATTAAAAGCTCTTAGAATGTGCTGGTTTCCCTAAAGGGAAACCTCGTCCTCATTTATCTACTCCTCCCAAGGAAAAAAAAAAAAAAATGGATTAGCCCCAATCCCATGCAGAGAGTCAGTCAATAAACGTTAAAATACAATAATAATAATGACCAGAAAGCTTTGTCTTCTTTCTTATCCGTGCAGGTTGCCATGGTTACCACTAAAATCTTGTTTTGTTTCACTGGTCCTTCTATTCTTTTACATAAGATTCCTCGGGGTTTACTGCTCCCCTTCTCTCCGTCTCACTACTTCCTTGAGGATCTGTCACTGTCACCGATGGAACACACTATATACCTGCTATATACCTGGGACGCTTTCAATTTTAAATGCAGTACATTCTCTCCCACGAAACTTTCAAGAGCCCAATCATAGGAATGAGCTTAAAGCATAGAAATAGGAGAATACTGTGATAAAAATCACAATATTCTACTTTTCCAATTGGGTGACATTGCAAAAGTATGTATAAAAAATAGAATTTTATTAACTAAGCTGCTGTGCTTTCCTGCTAGAATAAAAAAAAATACTTCTTCCTTATCAGAAATACTTATATAAGATGTATCTGAATCCTGAAACATGTTCCTTCCCCTCAGAACAATTGAAAGCAAGGGCTGCCCTGTGCACAGTGTTTCTGGGAGCTCTGTGGTTCCCTATCCTGTGTGCATGGAGATTTTTCCCTTGGATTGCGACTCTAGTGTTAACCAACCTTGGGCTTCTACCCTTTGGTCGCCCAGATAACCCCCTGGTGTTCCCTGAAGTAGTCATTCCCTTAGTAATCAAGTTTGCTGGCTTCAAAAATCCTCCACCCCCCTTCTCTAAGGCTGTAGCTGGGCGACACATCTGGAAGGCGTAACTCCGTGTTCAACTATTTCTTAGATTTCTTTCTTTCTTTCTTTCTTTCTTTCTTTCTTTCTTTCTTTCTTTCTTTCTTTCTTTCTTTCTTTCCTTTAAGATTTTATTTGCTTATTTGACACACAGAGAATGAGAGCATAAGCAAGGGGAGCGGGAGAGGGAGCAGACTCCCCACTGAGAAGGGAGCCCGATGTGGGGCTCAATCCCCGGACCCTCAAATATTTCTTAATGGGTTCAGTGTGCGCGGTCAGCCAGCATAAGGCGGTCATACTGACTGTTCTCTCATTCATTCTCTCCTTCCGTCCAGCCGGAGACGCAGCTGTCTGGCTTAGAGCTCAGCTGCACTGACTTCCTTTTGCTACTTAACGTTTATCAGATGACGGGGCTCGAAAGCACTAGATACGGCATCTGAAGTTGGGTCTTTCTCCAACAGGCAACCAATGCCTACTTGTTGATTGTCTCGTGTCGAGAGGGCTTGGCTGTAGGGCTATGATGCCTAATTACTCTCTCCTTTTTCCATAGGTTCAATTATGCAAAATTGCTGATATTTGACCATTCTGACCTCTGAAAATGATAGTATCACGTGATTCAGCCTGAGCATTTGGGGAGAGAAGGGAACACGTTCCCTGAACGACTCTGGCCTAACAGCAGCTCTTGAGCTCTACCGTTTTACACAAAGTATAGACTCTCAAGCCTCCATTAAAAAAAAAAAAGGAAAGAGTTATTCAGGAAGAGCTATCAGATTCTTGCTGAGGTGCACTAAATTATTCAAAGGCAGGTGGATAAATCAGGAGGGAATTAATTGTGCCTCCCCCTGCCCTTCTGCCTCACAGTTTCTAGAAGGCCAGCACGAGGAAAGCATGACGGAGTCAAACCATCACCATGTACTCATGGGTAAGGGGCTAGGAAGACAGAAAGCGATCCTAGCTGCTTTTTTTCGGGGGAGAGAGGCTCAGGTCAAACGCGTAATTCTCGCAGGGCTTTGCTCTGTTTCTAATCCAAGAATCTGCGAGGATTCCTTTGAAAGGGAGATACAAAAAAATCAATGGCTAATATTCTCCGAGTCTCTTCCAACTAAGAGATACTGGGTACTATTATATTTGGGGCCGTGTGCACTCAAGCAGCTCTATTTTTCATGACCATCAGGAGGGTACTAAACAGAAATATAATTTGATCAAATATAAGGAGAGGCATCAGTCAGGGACAACCACACACCAGAAATAGCATGGGGGAGGATAAGGAAACAGCAGAGTATGAGCTATGTCAGTCTCGATAACTCATCTTTGATAACGATGTACACAAGCCTCAGTCCCGTCAGGGTGCACAAGTCTTTGCTTTACGGACCCTTACAGTTCTCCGGCCGGCTTTCTCTTTCTAGGACATGAATGATGGCAATGGTGGGTTTTACCCATCAATTCCTGGTAACCAATCTTCTCTTGCATCTTCTCTACAGCACGATGTTTTCCATCGCCTCTACCAAGTTGTGCGTCCCTCCTGTGTTTTGTTTTTCTTTTTTAATTTCTTCTTTAAATTTAATTTAGTTAACATATAGTGTATCATTGGTTTCAGGGGTAGAATTTAGTGATTCATCAGTTGCGTGCAACACCCTGTTCTCATTCCACTACGTGCCGTCCTTCATGCCCTCACCCAGTTACGCCTCCCCTCACTCCCCTCCCCTCCAGCAGCCCTCGGTTTGTTTCCTAGAGTGAAGAGTCACTCACGGTTTGTCTCTCTCTCTGATTTCATCTTATTTTCCTTCTCTTTCCCTATGTTCACCTGTTTTGTTTCTTAAATCACACCTATGACTGAAATCATAGGGTATCTGTATTTTTCTGACTCACTTATTTTGCTCAGCATAATACCCTCTAAGGACACTTCCCATGAAAAGATGGCAGGAAGACTAGAGTCGGTGAAAGCTTTTGTGATCAGCTCTATGTTCCTGAAAGTACTGCTGTGGTTAACCTTTTCCCAAACATGGTACAAATGCCACCAGGGAACATGTGAGACGATTTTAGGTGGCACATGCAAAACTTTTTATTTTTTAATTAATTAATTTATTTATTTTTAGTAATTGTGTACTTTTTTGTTAAACTTCTATTGTGACAATCGATATTGGTTTTCTGTTGGCAAGAGAAACAAATTTAAACGAATTAGGTTTAAAAGACAACATGTTAAGAAAAAGCAGAAAGTCAGTATTGGCACATCATTTAAGAAGGTGGTGGTAAATGAGAAACAACACACGCAGGGTGATTCTCAACAAGAAAACCAGGGCTGAGTTCACTAGCTCCTTGTAAGTGGCATTATCTTTGAAACTCTGCAAAATAGAACTATCTTTTTAGAAGTTACTGACAGTCTGTCTTTATGAAGTGTTCTCCACTGGAGGCCTGAGTTCTATGAGCAGGATCCTCTCTCAAAGCCGTTCTCTGGGTTCTGAGGAGTTCTGACCTTCTTCAAAGCCATGGCCAAAGTCCTGCTGAGGATGGGGACCTGGGGGTCGTGGCTAGGAGGGCAGCAAACCGACATGACCCCCTGGAGCCCCGAAGGGCTCTCTGTCATCCCACCTCTTTCTCCCCCGACAGATCCCTGAGAGCCTCATCTGCCTGGCCCTGCGCCGAGTCCTTTCTGAGCATTACCTCCTGCTTCCTCGTCCCAATTCTGTAGTACGGCTATTTATTTCTCCCCGTTCTACGTAGAATGCGAGTAGATACTGTGCCTTGGCTCACAGAGTCTGAAGCTGGGTGAGGCAAGGTTAAAGCTTAGATCTTATAACAGGGAGCCAGGACAGCACTCCAGACCTCTTAGGAAGGAAGTATTTGAGAGAAATCTGTTTCTGATCAAGATTCAGAAGTTTCGATGCCATTTGGCAGGTCCTTCAAAACATGTCATTGGCGGGTCCTATATTCTACTCTAAAGTAGGTAACAAAACGCTGCCACCATCAAAGGAGAAAAGGGGAAGACGTCAAGCGATCGTGAGTTTCCATCCTGATTCCGACTGTAACACAGCTTTAAATGATTTATTTCAAGGGACTTAGCTATAAATTGAATTATTTGATTAGAAAGCCAATTTTTTCCCTAAAATCATTTCATCCTTCAGTCATTAAATGAACCTAAATTCACAACATGGGAAGCCTGCTCACAAGTAGAGAGCTTTTTATTAAATTGTTTTAAGGTTTAGCTCCCCTTCTGCATAATGCGCTCACTTCCTAATCTCATTTTGCAGCAACACTTTAGGCAATGATCCCAGTGAATGTTGCGGGCAGAAAGTCTCTGCATGCACGTGTGTGCGAGCACTCAAGTGTACACATTCGCACACACGGGGAGCTCAGGCATGCCAGTTTAGGCCACCAGCAATCCTTTTTTTAAAGAGATTTATTTATTTATTTGAGAGAGACAGAGCATGAGCAGTGGGGTCGGAGGACTGGGAGAAGGGAAGAGGGAGAAGCAGACTCCCCACTGAGCAGGGAGCCCTACGTAGGGCTCCACCCCAGGACCCTGGGAGCGTGACCTGAGCTGAAGGCAAACGCTTAACGGACTGAACCACCCAGGTGTCCCTGAGCCACCAACAATCTAATTTCTCCCAAACCCAAGAGCCTTGCTGAGTGAAATATTAAAATGGATGTGGGTCCTGGGCCATGAGGTCCTGAAACAACAGGATTGGGACTAATAACCAAGGAGAGCAACTTCTCTTGGGACACTTTTGGTTTATACTTTGCATTGAGAAGGATTTCCTCTGTGTCCCTGGCTAATACCACAAATGTCTCCTTAGTTGTAATCTCCTAGGGCCTGGTTTCAAATGTTTCAAGAGTGGTGGTGGTTAGGTAAATTGGGATCAGTGATGCCATCCTGCTAGCTTTGGAAACCTTATAAAAGAATTATAAGTCTTGTCAATAGAGAGGTCCCTGCCTTCTCAAGGTGTGTGTGTGTAAAATCATATACACCAAGTCCTATTTTATATATATATATATATGTGTGTGTGTGTGTGTGTGTGTGTACGTGTATGTATATATACGTATATATATACGTATATATACGTATATATATACGTATATATACGTACGTGTATATATACGTATATATATACACGTATACACACACACACACACACATATATATATATATATATATTCTTTTTTTTTTTTTTTTAATAGAGAAAGAGAGAGAGCACAAGCAGGGGGATCTGCAGGCAGAGGGAGAGGGAGAAGCAGGCTCCCCACCGAGCAGGGAGCCCGACGTGGGACTCAATCCCAGGACCCCAGTACCGTGACTTGAGCCAAAGGCAGACGCTTAACTGACTGAGCCATCCGGGTTCCCCTATGCCAAGTTCTTAATACTGGCCTTGCCAATACCACATATTCAAGAAATGGATGCCACTACCGAGACCCAGCATACTGACAGGTTCATGGGCTCTGGGGTCAGACTACTTGGACTATTTATCATGCTGGTTCTGTGACCTTGGGCAAGTCTGCTAACCTCTCTGTAATTCACGTATAAGTTGAGAATAATTGTAAATGTTATTTCATAAGGTTATTGAGTTAATACAAATGAAGCCTTTCCTTTTCTCCTTTCTTTCTTTCTTTCTTTTTTTTTTTTTAAAGTAATCTCCATGCAGGGTGTAGAGCACAACATGGGGCTTGAACTCATGACCCTGAGATCAAGACCTAAGCTGAGATCAAGATTCAGACTGAGCCACCCAGGTCCCCCATGGATGAAACCTTTAAAATAAGGTCTACCATTTAGGGACTACTCAAAGAATATTATCTATCTTTATTATAATTCAGAATGTTACCTAAATCTTTATATTATTTGAATAGACTGCTTTCATATTTAAGTTTTTTTTGCCCAAGCAATTACAATTTTAGATACTTAAAAACAAAACAAACAAAAATTATTTTAAAGAATTATGTAATGTGAACACATAACTATAATACTGTTTTAAAAAAAAAATTCTGAAAGGGGGGAGCCTGGGTGGTACAGTCAATTGAGCCTTCAACTCTCAGTTTCAGCTCAGGTCATGATCTCAGGGTCATGAGATCAAGGCCCTTGTCTGGCTCTGTGCTCAGTAGAAAGTCAGCTTGAGACTTTCTCTCTCCCTCTGCCCTCTGCTCTCCTATCTCTAAATACAAAAATAATTAAAAAAAAAAATCCTGAAAAGATATTGTAAATGTCAGGAATAAATTCATCCAGTTTGATATATTTTATAGTAAATCTCTAAAATGTACACATTATGAGATTAATAAAAATGTTAGACACCACAGTGGCATAAAGCCAATTTTTGTAATGACATAATTTCCGTATTTGACATATTATTACCACAAGCTGTTAAACAGATTAAGAGAAAGTTACACTATTCATTCCAACATTCCCCCCAAAATGACTCCAAATCCAAACTTTATATTCCCATAGCTAGTCACATGTGTCCTCGAAAGCATCGCTTACAGCTCAGCGGACAAAACGTACAGCCTGAAATATTAACTGCTATTTATGCCACAGCATCAAGGAGAGAGAAACATGGGCCACCTGGTCCAAACCACAAATTTGACGACAGTTACTCTTATCTTTCTTCCGAATTCCCCCTTCCCATCCCTCCGACTTACACCCAATGCTCTTCCATCCACCGCTTTGTTCCGCACGGACAACATTCCCACTTTGTGCTGGAAAAGGATGTGGGACATGAACGTGAGCCTGAGCAGAGAGTTGTGAGTGACCAGCATCTCGCCTCAGGCGCCAGACTCTGGGATGGGCACATCCCACACAGCAGAGTGCGGGGCTTCACAAAGCCCAGAAAAAATGGACCCTTTTTCAAGTAAGGTTAATAAGCTCAGAAAGTTCAAATATTTGCTCGTGGTCACAGTTACGATGTGTGTGACTCTGCCTTTCTGGACCTGGGTGACTCTGCTGACATCCCTGTGTGGGAGCACGTGGGTCTTTTGGTTACCAACCAAAGAAAAGAAGCCAAAGCCAAAAGCTGACCAGAGTGTCTGTGTGTGTGTGTGCGCGTGTGTGTGCGTGTGTGTGTGTGTGTGTGTGTTTAAGATTTTATTTATTTATTTGAAAGAGAGAGAAAGCACAAGGAGCACAAGCAAGGGAAGAGGGAGTGGGAGGGGGAGGAAGCAGGTTCCCCGCTGAGCAAGGAGCCCGATGGGGAACTCAATCCCAGGACCCTGAGATCATGACCTGAGGCTAAGGCAGACACTTAACCCACTGAGCCACCCAGGCAACCCTCAGAGTATCTTTAGTTTGTAGAACAACTGAGTGTATTTTGTTTATCCGTCTTTCCCACATTTTCTATGAAGAACATTCACTGTCTCGGTAATGTGAACCACACAGCTTTAGAATAATAAAACATTAAAGACAAAGGCGACAAGGCACTTTCTGGGAGACGGCGTTGCCCAACAAAGGCTTAAGTTACCAGGGTTCCCACTCATGTTTGTGTTTATATGGGAAATTCAAAGATTTTAAAGAGAAAAGAAAAGAAGGAAGGAAGGAAGGAAGAAAGGGAGGGAGGAAGAATCCAATCCCACAAAACAAAACGACGACTCCGAACTCTTCCAGAGCCAAAGACGTGCATCATTGAGTGTGGAATGGCAAACAGCAGGTTGATCATTTTGGATTAGAAACAAACCTGATACCGGTCGGCCAACCAGCTAGACCTTGTTTCAATGAACAAGCCGTGGACCCACGATCGCTCTCCGCCCCAGGGCACTGCTTCTTATCTCCTCTCTCTCTGGGCCTCCAAATCCCAATTCCCTTACTTCAGTCTACACCCCACAAAGGGTGCTCTTCAAATGGACAGGACACATACAGGACTCAGCACAGGCAAGTGTGGGCACACCAGCCGCTCCTGCTGTCTCCCTCGGCCATTTCTCAGAGAAGTCCCCTTCCAGCCACTCCATTTCATTTCCCCAAAACTAAATGTCCATCCTCCCACTTAGGATCGTTTGGGATTGCTGGTTTTTGAACAAATAATAATATTTTGCTTAAAATATTAATAGAGAGTTTGAAGGCCACGCATTTTTATCCTTCCCGTTTCCTGGGGCCCTAATATTATTTCCGAAGAATACTCTTTCTTTTCCTCATATTTCCTCCCTCTCTCTGTCTCTCATTCATTTAGTGTGTTACCTTGATTAATAAATGTGTAATAATAAGTTTAACCTGGTAGAATGCTTGTACAGGAGTATTTCACAGTGTGATGAAAGATAAAAAAAACAAATACTGTCAATTTAATTACATGCCACTCATACCTACTAATATCAGATAAAAATGACTTTCTTGTTTGTTAAGTACGGGACAATAAACTAACTCCAAATCAAAATTTCACGTTATACCTTGCTTTTATTTTATTTTAAGATTTTATTTATTTACTTGAGATAGAGCGAGAACAAGTGAGAGAGAGAGAGAGCGTGAGAGAGCAGAAGCAGGGGGAGCAGCAGGGGGAGAGAGAGAAGCAGGCTCCCCACTGAGCAGGGAGCCCGACGGGGGCCTCGATCCCAGGACCCTGGGATCATGACCTGAGCCAAAGGCAGACGCTTAACCCACTGAGCCACCAGGTGCCCCCACATTTAATTTTTACTTCAGTAATGCTGTCATTCTGTATCTCCTCCCCATACAGGAAGCAGTGTGTCTCCAGCAACAGGACACTAATTGGTTTTAAATCCGTGTCCTTCACTTAGAAGCACAATTATCCCCTGATTAGCTTCTTTGCACTGCCCCACTGCCATAAAATACAGTCATGAAATATTCACGAGCAGCCTATGGGAGAAGGGCTTTGTTCTGATAAGTTAACTTTGCTCCCAACTGGAAGAAAAAGATGACAGAAAAGGGATCAAAGTTTCCAACCTGGAGCCCATCGAAGAAACTGCTAATTGTTACCTAAAGTAGAGAGAATCACAGATGTAGACAGAAATGATGGGAGAGTCTTAGAGGAAAGTCACTCTCCTCCCTACCCTCCCTCCTCTCATTATTCCCACAACATACAGGCATGCCTACGCACACACACTTGGGCACACGTGCACACAAGCACACACATGCACAAACACAGGCATATCCTGAAGGCAGTGGGTAGAAACCTGACTTGAACGTTCGTCTTACGTCCTTATTTATTTAAACATATATAGTTCCATCCTGATCGTTACTATTAAAGGAGTGAGATTTTCTTTAATTCAATTATTCAGCATTCAAAATTAACTTGTAAAATTACTACACCTTACATCTCAGAGCTGGAAATCACTGTGAAAATGTGTGTACGCACCATTTACCAAGAACATTTAAGAGATACACACGCAGCAGCAAAAGTAAATATTTGTTTAAAAAAAAAAGTACAAATCATTTTTTAAACCCAAAGTCTAATTTCCTTGTTTCCTTAATGAGGATTATCATACCCGTTTTACTATCCCCTTTGAGGATTAAGTGAAATAGCTCATCAGGACATGTCAGGTACATTTATTTCTTGGCACATTTTGACAAGTATTAGCAGAGTATGAATCTATTGTCATAAAAATATAAAAATGGAAGGGTCTCAGGTTAAAAAAAAAAAAAAAAAGAAAAAGCCAGCAGAATGCTTAATTTTTGCCAAGAAGCTTAGCAGTGAACACAATGGGTTCCTTTCAAAACACCTTCCTTCTCTGTCTAGAGAATTCTGGGTCCTTAGGTATGTGAATGGTTTTTCCCTAAAGAGGGTTCAGTGAGAGGCAAGCTTCCCACTTGGGCCATCTGCAGTGGGTTAGGGCTCCTGGCTCCTCATCCCCGCCAGGACAAGAGAGAGTGTGGCTGGGAGGAAGGCTGTAGGCTGTGGAGAACAAACCTCAGACATCTCGGTGGGCTTACACATCTCCCCTCTGTACCTGGGCAGCATCTCGTCCCCAAGAAGGAGGAAAGGGATGGTATATAAGCTCTTGAATGGGCGTGGAGAGGAACAGCTGCCACAACAAATTGATTTCATTGGTGGAGTTCAATAGAAGCAGGCAGGGGGCCCCAGAGCCGCTGTGCCCCGCTGTGCCTACCCACCAGGGTAGTCAACATCATTAAGACAATTCGAGAGAGCCTAACTGCAGAAGCCCAGTGCCGGCGCTGGCGTCACTGCAGGCGGAGGAGGGCAGAGGCATGGAATTCTCATCTGCAGGGCACTCCAAGGGCCTGAAGCAGAGAAGGGAGCAAACAGCATGGTGGATTGCAAAGCACCCCCTTGCTGCCTTGGCTCCGCAACAGCCCGGTCGCCAGATGAGCAAACGATCTGGTGTTTCCAGGTCCCCTTGTGCTGCTTCCCTTCTGGTACATTGAACCCCCCTGGAATGTGCTGCGTCTCCCTGACGCTCGAGCAGATGCTCTACGACTTGAAGCCCAAGTGGTTTCCCACATCCACATTTCGGGTGCGAGAACCCAGTGGGAGCCCCTGCATCATTCCGATGCCTTTTATGATGTCCAACCACATGCCTAGAGAAGCAGGATGACCTGTAAGAGAAGGAAACGGCTGTCATAACAGCCAAATATTTAGATCCCAGGAAAAGGCTGCCAGAGGCTCCATTTCCTGAAGAGACGTGCCAGACGCACCTGTGTAAGGATCAAATTTCCGATATGGTTTTAATCCGATCCGTAAGCCTGTGTGGTTTACATATCTCAATGAGCCTGCGTGTATACGAAAGGGAAGTGAGTTCCTACCGATGAGATCCTCTCAGAGACGGATTTAGGAGTAGTTATCTCTGCATTTACTTGGCTGCAGGCATTTGCCCAGAGTTGTTTTTGAAAATACAGGTGCAAGACGTTGTTCAAATCGGCCACGGAGGCACGGGGAGAGGACCCCCCCCCCCCCCACCAACAACTCCCGGTTCCCTCGCTTAGCAGCCAGGCTCCAGTAAAGTGCCAGAAATATGGCACCTCTGTTTAGAATGATGGATGAAAGGCACAAAAATAAACATTTTCCAAATGCCCTCTATGTAATAAAGGCCAATTCCTAGCATATCATAATTTCCCAAAACTTAGGTAAGACTTATGACTATTTTTTACCCTTTTGGAAAGCCTCATCATCAAAACCAAAGTGATTACTCATAAGCTGTTATTAGAAGTCAGTGAGCCCGTTGAGATCTCTCTTCCTTAATCACTTCTCCGGAGGAGAAAGAAGCTTGGTGTGTTTTCTGGCACTGGCAACAAGAGATGTCTTGGCCTCTAGGACATACAACTTGGAGGCCAGGTAAAATCCACGTATGGGTTCTTCACCAACGGTAGAGATGGACCAAGCGTGTCTATAAATGATACACCATGGTATAAGGTACTCTCATTTGCTCACCTACAAAGTTAAAGGAAGATCGTCATACGCTGGGACTTGTTACAAGCATGTGACCAATTTCTTCAGCCACAGTGACTAACGACCTGAAATACTCTTGGCGCAGATTTGAGAAAGTACGGACAGACTACATCATATTCGCTTCCGGGACCATTTCTGACGGTACCAGACATCTTGTTTCCTTGATTGCCTCAGCACATGCGCTAACGACTCTAGACAATAAGAATTATTTCTAGAACACTGACATTCAACAAAATGCTAGGAATCAGGGCAAAGGATGTTCAAAGCTTTCAAAAGGGGGACTGTGTGGAAAGGGGATAAAGAAACCAAATGGCCTCATGAGCAGTAACATTAATTTAAAATGCTGCTTGCTTTGAAAATATTTAAACTAAAAGAGGATCACTTGTAATTGCTATTTTAGAATCATTAAGACTCTGATATATAAAATCATACAGATTACAGAAACCATGGAATAGAATGAAATCCAAGGGCTCATCTAGATCAACTCACGATCCCATACATGTACCTCCTTTCCTAAGTCTCTGCCCAGTGTTCTAGTGGGAGGTCTTGGTGGCAGGAGCGTATCCTCTTGGGAAATGGTGCAACAGCCAGTCACACAATGGGATTTATTCAAAAGGAGAACTAGTTTCAAATCCTGGTTCTGTCACTGCCTTATACAGCACCTTGCTCAAGCTACTGAACTTCTTTGAGCTTTGTCCTTACTTAAGAATGACAGCTTGTGGGGCGCCTGGGTGGCTCAGTGGGTTAAGCCTCTGCCTTTGGCTCAGGTCATGACCCCAGGGTCCTGGGATCGAGCCCCGCATTGGGCTCCCTGCTTGCAGGAAGCCGGCCTCCCTCTCTCTCTCTGCCTGCCTCTCTGCCTACTTGTGATCACTGTCTGTCAAAGAAATAAAATCTTAAAAAAAAAAAAAAAAGACAATTTGTCTATTTCATGTAGATGTTGTGAGGGAGGGAGAGGACTGAATGATGTCCAATGCAGTATCTTGCCCAGATTAAATACTCTATAAATGTTAAGTGTTGTATTCCGAAACAGCCCTATAAATGGATGTTTTTGACATCTTTTAGGGACATCTTAGAATGCCATTAGGAAAGCACATTTCAGATTTTTCAGTCCCCCAATGTAGCTCTCCACTTGAAAATTAATTATTTCAGAAAAAAAGCATGAACACATCACAAGTAGCTTGCATGCCTTATTTCTCCTTGCCAAGTGTTTAACTTTGCAACTCTTTCCCACAGATTAATTATAAAGTTGAGCTCTGACCTCCATCACTCTGAGGAGGGAAAGTTTGTCCACACGAGGCTAGAAGTGGCTTCTTTCTGCATGAGTTACTCATCAAGAAATCAGATTTCCATCCAAGCAGAAGCATCAACACACGGAGCTTCGGAGCCAGGCCTTCTTGCCGTACCGTGTTTTTCTGTATTCTTTTCACTGTCTATGATGCACCGGTCCATCGCCAAGTAGTTATTTCCTCCGCGTGCTGTAGAACCTTTGCCTTTTGATCATTAAGATAAACTCAGAATATAGTAACCTGGTAACATCGTTAAGATGTGAGACAGACAATGATTAGAGTTTCTTCCCCTCGGAGGTAAGTCAGGCCTTGCTGAAATAGAGGCCCCTGAAATCTACCATCAAGGAAGCAATATTCTGAGCATCTCCCCAAAGAGTAGTTCCTACCACTAATAAGGCCTTCATTTTAGTTTTTCCTTCAAGAGTTAAGAATCACTTCCATTTCCAGGTCAGGGTTTAGTCCCTGGAGCTCTGTGATTGGGTCACAGGTGTGCCCAGGTATCGATCCCTCGGTCCTTAATCCCACCCGAGGAGGCCTGGGGGCGGGGGGTGATATCATCCTTTATCACTATGCCAGTCGATGCAGAAAACATTTTCTGCTTGAGTACTGGTGTGCAATGTTGAGAAACAGAGAATCTCTAATCATCATCTGCCTCACTTCTTACAACATTATCAGATTCCCATATAGTGGGTTTATCTTACTGATCAAAAGGTAAAGTTACTAACACACAAATGAAATGGGTTCTAGTCTATTCTTCCTTAGGTAACTGAGGAAAGTCCAGGATCATAAGTGCCGCCTGACTGTGGGACACAAAGTGTCGTGCCTTCTGTGATGAGAAGTAATTATAGTATCACCTTTTTCTACTTTTCTACAGATGTGAGGAACATGCAATGTCTATATAATTGATGGGTCTTTACGATGCACCATATAGTTGGAAATTTTATCATGGAAAGAAAGGGTGTCGTCTGTCTCCCAATATCAAGAAAGTGATTGGCTAATTAATGCTTTGTGACTAATAATATAGTAACTGAATAAAGATAGGGAATACTGTGGGTTCATATGCACACTCGTTTAACTGTTTCCTGTTTTCTGGGGTGCTTGGGTGACTCAGTCATTAGGTGCCTACCTTCAGCTCGGGTCATGATCCCAGGGTCTCGGGATCGAGCCCTGCATGGGGCAGGGTGCAGGGGGTCCCTGCTCAAGGGAAGCCTGCTTCTGCCTCTCCCACTCCCCCTGCTTGTGGTCCTTCTCTCGCTGTCTCTCTCCCAGTCAAATAAATAAATAAAAATTTTTTAAATAATAGCTTAACTGTTCCCTGTTTTCTCTGACATGCCAGAAGGGATAAATCATGAACATAAATGTTAAGGCATATATCAGTAGTAGCTATACTTGCATTGTTCTTATTTTATGATTACTAATGTCTCAATGGCACCCCACAGCTTACGAAGAGCAGATCTCTTAAAATGATGAGAACACTAAACAAAAAAGGCACAGTGGAACAAAAGTGGTCTATTTGATAGAGAAACAATGTGTTTTTGCATGAGGAAACATCATACCAAGTTCACTTTTGGCACATTGAGGTTAAGTAGGTGTGCAGAAATAATACTATCCTAAAATAAAAGTCAGCCAGTGACTCAAGAAGAATAAAAGTTTATTACCATATAGAAAGAAAACCTTCTTGTGTTCCTATTTTTGTGTCTAAAGCATCGTGGAAAGACACTTCCCGATTCCTTTTATAAACTCTTAATTGTGGAGGGAAGGGGATATTTGACAAAGGAGGGTGTCAGCTGACTCAGAAGGTTCATTGTGCGCTTCGATACTGCCTTCTCTAAATGAAGGATAAGGTGAAAATTAAAGCACCGAGAGAGAGAGAGAACTGTAGAACAAAAAAGGAAGCTTGAGAAAAGAAAGCTTGAGATTGCTTAACAACCAAGTGATAAAGGAGAATTTTTCAAGGAGGAGAGAAGGATTCACAAAGGGGCTGGTGAAAAAGAAATTATAAAGATCGATATCCAAAGGTCACAAGAACTCATGACAGGGATTCACTAAATGTCTTTGTCTCTAAGCAGCCGATAACTAAGTCAGCCTTCCTCTAGCATTGCTTTTTCCAAATGGCGGTCACTAGCCACGTCACCTCAGTATGTGGCTAGTGGGAATCAAGATGTGTTCAAGGGTAAAATACACACCAGTTTGGAATACTTAGCAGAAAAATGTAAAATATCTCCCTAATAATTTTTGTGATAACGTTAAATAAAACATTAAAATCGACTTGACTTGTTTTTTTGTTTCTTAAAGATTTTTATTTATTTATTTGTCAGAGAGAGAGGAAAAATAGAGAGCACAAGCAGGGGGAGTGGCAGACAGAGGGAGAGGGAGAAATAGGCTCCCCACTGAGCCAGGAGCCTGACACAGGACTCAAACCAAGACCCTAGGATCATGACCTGAGCTGAAGCAGTCACTTAACCCAATGAGCCACCTGGACATCCCTCAACTTCACCTGTTCTTGTTCCCATTTTTTTGCTTTACTTTTTTTTTAATGTAGCTCCTGGGAAATTTAAAATTACGTACATGGCTTGCATTATGCAAGGGGATTTGATAGCAGGGCTCTAAGGGCTTTAAAAAGTTATTTAAATCTGTTTACCCACGAACATATTTCCATGTGAGAAAAACTGTAGTAGCCTGTCCCAAATTTGGCAAACGTCTCATTGATCTAACAACCACTTTGGTTTTAATGATCCTTGTGCTTGAGTCATGCTGAAATTTTACTTTTTTAAAAGATTGATTTACTTATTTTAGAAAGAGAGAGAGAGAGAGCATGGGGGAGGGCAGATGAAGAGAGGAGGCTCTCAAGCAGACTCTGCATTGAGTGTGGAGCCTGACATGGGGCTTGATCTCACGACCCTGAGATCACGACATGAGCCAAAACCAAGAGTCGAACACTCAACTGGCTGTCGAACCATACTGAACCATACCGAAATTTGTGCCCGACCCCCTCCTCACACATCTGGAGAATGCTGCTAAGACAGAATGGTGGTCACTAACTGCCTGGTTCCTTTCCGTCATGCACGCCATTGAGGAAGTAGACTAGGAGATGGCCAAGAAACAGGGTAGAACTGGTCTGGAGAAGTGTGAATGGAGAAGAACCAAGCAGAAAGGAAAAGCTTACGCCTCAGAAACTAAATCTAACCTGAAGGACACTCATTTCCATGTTGTGCTCTCCTCCTCATTTTCACCACAATCATGACTGGTTCACTCAACGTCAAGAGTCTTCACAAGAGGGATGCCTGGGTGGCTCAGTGGGTTAAGCGTCTGCCTTCAGCTCGAGACATGGTCTCATGGTCCTGGGATCGAGCCCCGCATCAGGCTCCCTGCTTAGTGGGAAGCCTCCTTCTCTCTCTCCCCCTGCCTGCTTATGTTCTCTTGTTGTATCTCTCGGTGTCAAATAAATAAATAAAATCTTAAAAAAAAAAAAAAAAAGCCTTCACAAAAGGCTTGAAAAATGTTTGTGTTTTGGTTTCCTTTCTATACACCTGGGAGTCTGGGACATAGGAGTTGTACAATCCCTGCTTCTGTGTCAGGCCTTTGAGGTAACCATTAGCCCCATGGGGAACTCCCCTCCCACCAGTATCCACCCCACATACAAAAACATCTGGTATACAGTAGGTGCTTAAGAAATATTAAGGAAATGAATAAATGAATCAATCCTGATTCTTAGATATAAACAATCAAGGACTTTGGCCAACTAGTGGAAAGTGAATATACTAATATAATTGCCGACAAAGCCTGGACAAGCAACAACTAGGAAGCCATGCAGCCACAACAGAATCTCTACAGCCACCAATGACAGCATGGACTCTGACCAGGGAGGACTCGTCTGTCCCCGACATCCAACTTTCCATCTTCTAGCTCTCTACCATTGCTGACACCCGTGGATTTATTTTTTTTTTTAAATATTTTATTTATTTATTTGAGAGAGAGACAGTGAAAGAAAGCATGAGAGAGGAGAAGGTCAGAGGGAGAAGCAGACTCCCCATGGAGCCAGGAACCCGATGTGGGACTTCATCCCGGGACTCCGGGACCACGACCTGAGCCAAAGGTAGTTGCTTAACCAACTGAGCCACCCAGGTGCCCTACACCAGTGGATTTAGACATTGGCTGTTCCTGAAGACACCATTTCCACAGCTACCCTTGGATATTGTGCGGCTGTCCACAGAGCCATCACTAAAAAGAATTCTGCATTGACCTGACTTCCATGTGTCACAAACTCCATTGGTAGAATTTTGCATGTATACATCAGATTGGTGAAATCTAGGTCATGTGGCTCATGCCCTATCCTACTAGGGAAGGCAGTACTGAGAGTCTAATATTTTCCCCCCTCCTATATAAGGAAAAGGACTCTACCTTTCATTAAAATTTATAAGGCAGGAACTTCCCCAAACACATCTGTGGGGAAAATTCCCTAAATGATGAATGCTCCTGATAATCCCTTGGTTATGAATGCATCTAATTCTCTTTCTTTGATCAGATATATTCCTTACTACTGCATTTCATGTGTAAGGCTTCTTGTACTGTAGTGGATTTCTGAATGATAAAAAAAACAAAAACAAAACAAAACAAAACAAAACAAAAAAAACCACTAAGGTGTATGAGTCAGGGCTCTCCAGAGAAACCAAACCAGTTGAATTTATTTATTTACTTTGTATTTGCTTATAATTATAGTATACATATATTTATAATAATGGATGTTTATATTTAGGATATTATTTATTTACTATTATTTAATTATTATTATACATATGTCTATTATAAGAAAATGCAATGGCAAAGGCTAAAAAATCTGAATCCAGAATTGGTCAGCTAGAGACCCAGGGGCACCAACAGTGGAATTGGAGGGTGGGCCCGAAGGCCTGGGAATTGGCAGAGCGGATGCTGTAGTAGCCACAAGGCTCAAGACTGAGGAACAGCTGATGTTTCCAATGGAGTCCAAGGTCAAGGAAAGACCAAACCCTGAGCTCAAGGGAGTCAGGCAGGAGGAATCCCCTCTGACTTGGGGTAGGGCCAGCCTCTTTGTTCTAGTCAAGCCCTCAACTGATTAGGTAAGGCCACCTACATTAGGGAGGACAATTTGCTTTACTCAGTCTGCTGATTTATTGTTCATTCCAGGGACACCTGGTGGTGCAGTCAATTAAGTGTCTGCCTTTGGCTCAGGTCATGACCTTGGAGTCCTGGGATCAAGTCCCTACATTGGGCTCCCTGCTCGGTGGGGAGTCTGCTTCTCTCCCTCTGCCTCTGTATACTATCTCTCAACTAAATAAAATCTTTAAAAATAAATTAACAAATAAACATTCATTCCACCCCCAAACCGCGCTCCTGGACAGAATCGTGTTTGAACAAATATCTGAGAACCCCATGGTCCAGCCACGTTGACACACAAAATTCACCGCCATGTTGGCCCTTCCTGGGACAGTCGACAATCTAGTGAGACCTTAGAACTTGAACTTCTGCCATGGCCCTCCTTTCACCTGCTGTTTGGCCAGAACCTGCTATTGTGCTCTTCCGTTCCCCTTTTGGGGTCCTCAGGGTGAACACTATACCCCAAAGAAGCACAAAAGGGATGAGAAGGACAGCAGCTTTGGGATGAAGTGGCCGGAAAAGCTGGAGTAATTACACATTCGAGGGCCATCGTTTCTGTATCAACTGCTGCCAATGGGATGACACAGAAGTCACACTCTCCCCTGCAAAAGGCACGTTCTGCCTTCTAGGGGGAAAAGAACATTCAATTCACGGCAAGTCCTGCCAAGGTACAACGGATGGGGCCATTTAACCCTGAGAAAAGAGGAAATGCAGTGGCAGATTAGGTAAAGGGATAAAAGGCTTATTATAAAAAGGGGCTTGATCACTGCTGTGAGCTTAATTATATTCCCACTGCCAGAATCCCATCAATATTTAAAAGCAACAAAGAAAACAATTTCCGAAATGCTCCTTATTTTCAAGATGGTCAGAATTTGCCCTCAAAAATGAGGCAAAGAAAATTAAGAAAAACCTAAAGTACAGAAGAAATGGACACAAACAGGGCAGTCAATACACACTGTCCAAACCGCCCCCAAGTTGAAGGTCTCTAGGCAAGCGAGAGTCTTAACTTACTTAATGCAGCGTCCCAGGAAGGTCAGGTTTGGTGTTCTTGTAAAAGGTCAACAATCCCACTTGTGCACACAGGATTTTTCAGCCATAGCTAGTAAGGCCAAAGTTACCATCGTTGACATTAAAGAGGTGATGTTTAGAAAGCATTTGCAACCGCACAGGCAGTTGGACACAATGGTACGAAAGGTCTTTATCTAGGGCTGGACTTCTAGAATTCTGAATTTATCTGTTTAAATTTAAAAACAAAACAAAACAAAACAAAACAAAACTGCTCAGGGCTGAGACTAGGATTATATAAGCAAGGCACTCCCCTCAAGTACGAAGTTAAGGAAGCCCCTAAAAATGGCATAGTCGGGACAAAAAAATACCATGATGCAATACTTTATTTTTGTTTTATTCTATTTTTTGAGTTGTCGCACAAAGAAAACTTTAATTGCAGGTGATGCCATGTTAAAAAACAAAACTGAATCAGCAAACTCTGGCTCCTGGGTTGGCTGGCTGTTTTTATAAATAAAGTTTTATTGGAACCAGATGAGTGACACAGAGTTTAATTTGTCCTTATATAAAAATTGTGATGTTACATATATGTTATTCTCATGGATTTCCATTGCACTGATTTGTAAATATTGCATTAAAATACGGTTTGTCTTGAATACTGAGTTCTTGGTGCTTTCATATGCCTTGCACCCCAGGTGTTTTATTCCATTCTCCCCAACCCCCGCACCTGCTACTCATCCCTTTGAATTGCGCTACTTCTACCATTGTCTGGATCCAAATGCCGCAGTTAGTCTCACTCACTGAAATACTCTAATTTGCTAAGAGAATTACACAGATTATCTATTTCACTCTGACAGCATCTCTCTGTGAATATTAATTTCTCATTTTACAAGAGAGTCCCTGAAACTCCTTGGCCAAGACGACACCACAAAGGCGGGCTGCGGGAAGGCAGAGATTTAATTCTCTGCCGTTGATCACAGTGGCCCACGCTGCCAATCACTGCTTCAAGATTTGACAAGCTGCTTCTGAGGGAAACTGCTTTTCAGAACTCATGGCATCATCGTTTGAGACTCTTGGGGAACGTCTTCCCTTCCAGTTTTCCTTACTTGTTGACTAAGTTTACAAAAATGATCAAACACAACTTGCATCCCTTTATTTTTTTTGGACGATGCAAACATGGATGAATATTTTTATCATATTCATGAGTATGGTGTAGAAGAAAGTATTTACGTATGGAACGTAACCCAGGATCTTATGCTCTGAAAATGAAAATAAAGATCCTTCCACATTTCCATTTACTAGGACCTGATCTCCTGGGATTATCCAAATTTGAGCAATGAAGTGTAACTTGGTAGTTCAGACAGGAGACACATGGGGGAGGCTTGTAAGCATACTCAGATCTGCATAGTTATAGGGACACTGTCCTTTTCTGGGGCAGAAGATGTTTGTCCTCTACTCTAGCCTCCCTACTCAGAGGGTCATCTTGCTTCAGTTACAATGAAGACATGTCATCTCAGACATACCCAGAGGATACGGTCAGCTCCTCCAGCCATGTCTTAACGCCCCTCTCCCCGCTGCACAACACCAGCGCTGGGGTCAGTAAGCCTCAGAGATTTCTTCCAAAGTGGACCAATTGTTCTGCTTGGCCAAGTTCTACTTATCCACCCCCTTTTCTGCTTAGTTGACCAGTTTTTATCTTTTTTTTTTTTTCTTTTCCTTTTTAGAGGGAGAGAATGCAAATGTGCATGAACAGGGAGAGGCAAAGGGAGAGAGAGAGAATCTTAAGCAGACTCCATGCCCAGTACAGAGCCCCACACAGGGCTTGATGTCATGACCCTGAGATCATGACCTGAGCCGAAGTCAAGAGCCAGAAGCTCAACGGAGTGAGCCACCCAGGAGTCCCCAGTTTTATCTTATGTCAATCATATCTTGATTATAGTCTTTCAGTTACTGCCAACCGCTAGAAGATTCCCCTCTAAGTAACATCTGGGGCCAATGGCTTTTGCCTCTGTCCCACGGGGGTCAGGAGAAGGCAGTGCCACTTATGATATTTGCACCTTCTTTTATACTAATTTATGAAGAAACATCAAGATGGGATTTAAAAATATTTGCTTTTAACCACCATTTACAATGTAACTTTTTTTTTAATCATACGTGCAAATATAGTGTGGTACAATTGTGTTACTCTCAAGATCATTATAGATTAAAGAGTAATTCAGGGGCACCTGGGGGGGTTTGGTCAGTGAAGCCTCTGCCTTCGGCTCAGGTCATGATCCTCGGTCCTGGGATGATCGAGCCCCACATCGGGCTCCCTGCTCAGCGGGAAGTCTGCTTCTCCCTGTCCCTCTGCCCCTCTCCCCGCTTATATGTGTGTTCTTTCTTTCTCTCTCTCAAATAAATAAAATCTCAAAAAAAAAGATTAAAGAGTAGTTCAGAGTACACTCTGTATGTGTCCAAAAATGGACACATATCTGCTTGCACATACATTTGGACCACAGTATGGTCGAAAAATGCCACAAAAGTTTGAAGTTAGGAGACAAATGTCTTCTTCCTTTGGTTTTCCTACTATGTCTACATGACAACAAGGCTGCCCTCAACAGGAATTTATGACAAAAGTCAAAATGTGGTCAGAGCCACCAGCTCTTACTCTGCTTCTTAATTTAATCTTTCCACTCTGTGCTGGCGATCTGCATCTTCATACAAATAAGGGAATGAACCTGCACTCCTTTTCTTTGTAATGAATTTATTAAGATGCTGCCTTTTTTGTGGTCACCTTTCCTTTATATTTAGGTAAAAATTCTTCTTGTAAAAATTCTACTCTTCACAGAGCCCAACGATTGATTTAACTCATGGGTTCGACTTGGAAGGGCAGAGTCAGACTGCGTTTTCTTTCATTTCTGCGGGATTTTTGCTTGTTTATGATATTTCTCACATTTTGTTCAAACATTTCTCCAGAGTTCATATAGTGGGTTTGTGGAAAGATCAAAGCCAATCATACTTTTCATGGGCAAAGGAAAACATCCATCGAAGAAAATGAGAGCACTTATTTTTATCCCAATAGAGTTCAGAGTAATTCAGAACATTCTGCAGTGGTTGTCGAAAACACCACCTCATATAAAATAAATTATCCACTATGGCGAGGGGAGAAAAAAAAAAAAAAAGGTCAATGCTCCTGTCAACAAGAGACAGAAATATTTGGAAAAATTAAATGGTTTTGCAAATAGCAGCTGATGAGTTTCTATTATCCCCTAAATTTCTTTTTAACTAGTAGGAAAAACAGTGGAACAAAGTAAGTCCTGTGAGCTCCGAGGAGTCTAAATCCCTTTCCTGCTTAGAGCACATCGCCTAACGCAGAAGATGAGAAAATCCTCCCTGATACCAGATAAAAATAATAATGTACCCTAGTGATCATATGTGTAAGTCTCAAAGGCAAAACCAGAGTGCGAATCCTCTCTCCTAAAAGGATAGAAGCAAAAAACACCCTTAACACACACATTGCTGTTGAACGGCAAGGGGAACTTGAAAACAGAGAACCGTAACAAAAGATTCCATTGAGACTGACACCAGCAAGGTCAGCAAACCTCGCCCACAGCTCCCCTCTGGTGAAAACAACATCACTGGCACCCTACATCCGCAGTTATTAATACAGAAATTCTTCTGCTTCGAAAGAACCATTGAAAGACTCATTCATTCTTGTTAAAGCAAGTTTCACAGTCATTTAGCTTAATCATAATTGAAGCAAAAAGGCAGCCATGTGTAGAAGCAGAGAAAAGGGTTCGAATCCGGACTTTGGCCTTAGAAAGCGAGGATGAGGGGCCTGGATTCTAGATGAATCCAAATCTATGTTCCTCCACTAGAGTCAGGATCTTGAACAACTTCTTGACTTATCATTGCCACAGGGTCTGCCTCTGTCAATGGGGAAAATGACAGAATCCACCTGCTTGTTTCTGAAGACTAAACCCAAACCCAATACCTTGGGGCAGGGTTTCTGCACGCGACACTGCTGATACTTGGGGCTTGATGATTTTTCATCATGGGGGACTCACCTGTGCATTGTAGGGCATTTATCAGTACCACTGGCTTCTACCCAGGGTACCAACAATTTTAAAAAGTCTTCAGATATTATCATATCTCCCCTGGGGGACAAAACCACCCCTGACACATAAACAGTGTTTTAGCACCTGGCAAATATCAACTCCTGAGTAAGTGAGTGGTCATCTTTTCTTCAGCTGGTCTCATTGAAACAAGTTTTGTTTTTTTTTTAAGATTTTATTTAGGGGTGCCTGGGTGGCTCAGTGGGTTAAAGCCTCTGCCTTCGGCTCGGGTCATGATCCCAGGGTCCTGGGATCGAGCCCCGCATCGGGCTCTCTGCTCAGCAGGGAGCCTGCTTCCTCCTCTCTCTGCCCGTCTCTCTGCCTACTTGTGATCTCTGTCAAATAAATAAATAAAAATCTTTTAAAAAATTTAAAAAAAAGATTTTATTTATTTATTTGACAAGCAGAGATCACAAGTAGGCAGAGAGACAGGCAGAGAGAGGAGAAAGCAGGCTCCCTGCTGAGCAGAGAGCCCGATGCGGGGCTCGATCCCAGGACCCTGGGATCATGACCCGAGCCGAAGGCAGAGGCATTAGCCCACTGGGCCACCCAGGCGCCCCTTGAAACAAGTTTTAAAACACTTACAGATATGTGTGTGTCCTGAATGTACATGTCCATGTATTTAGGCATCCATGGTTTCTAGGAAAGTGAACGAGTCTGTGAAGTGACGGCCACAGTACGATCCTGAAGTGGGCACAGTCAGGGCTCTCACCCAGGGGCTCCACTGAGCAACTTTAGACACAAAGCCCTGGTGGGTTGTTGCGTGGAACTCCCACAGAGTTTTGTGCTTAGAATGCATTCTGCTTGATTCTGCCTTCAGAACTGCGTGAAGGACTGGGAAGTTCTGAAACATTTTAATTCAGCTTCATCAATTGAATGTCTTTGACCACAAGCATCCCTGCTCATCAAACCCATTTAGCCCACACTTAAGTCAAGGGCTTACGTAGGGATAAAGGTCTGCCAGATCTCTGGGATGGCCAGTGGACCAAATTTATTCCGGTCCACAGGCAGACTTCTCTGCAGACAGCAATTCCACACATTTGACAGAATCCGAGTAACCTGCTGGAGTCCTTCATGTCCCCATCTAAGCTATTATACACCTGCCAGATTGGACTGCTGTCAGAAAGGTCATTAGCGATGATGAATCTTCCTTCTAGAATTATCTTTCTGTTGTTGATCGGGAAATTTTATATATTTTTTTAATTGAAGTGTAGCTGGCGTACACTACTACAGTAGTTCTAAAATTAGCTTATTCCCTTGTCATTTCATGTTTTATCACCCAATGCCCCATGTGCAATATGGAAAGTAATGTCTGAGTTGATCTAGTATTACTATCTATTTCAAAGAAGCTACGGAGGCTGGGTAGGTTCACTCACTCACTCAGTGAGGACTCCAAGCAAGTAGCACAGGGAAGGTTGATGTAGGTAGAGCTACCTGCCCGGCCCAGGATGCCTCCCACCGGCTACCGGGAACCCCGAAGTAACGGTCTAGATGCTTGCTGAGGGTGTAGGACAAAGATGAAATTTAGGTCAGAGTGATCATTTCATACTGCGAGAACTATACAAGGATGGCCAGCGATTGAGTCTTGGTTGTCTGTTCCATTTCTTTGGGGCCCTCTCTCAAAGCAGGACTGATGGCTTATATTCTTTGGGGAGGGAACTGCAGAATATAAAACAGAAAGTTACTCCTCGAGGAGTAATGTCTTTGCATATGCTTAAAATGTCCCTTGCATAACAGAAGTGAAAATCTGTAAATGTTAGGGCAAATTAGTCAAGAAGAAATAATACCTTAAAAAAGAAAAATTCCAAACTGGTTCTTCTTAAGAAATATTGAAAAACAACGCTTGTTTCCAAACCGTATGAGAGACAATGTAGCCTGGCAAAGTCTTGTCATTGGCTATCAGAACCAGCCTGACTAGCACAATTATATTGCATCCCTGGATAGATTTAAGAAGAAAACTATTTTGATACTAATAATATTAGCAATTTGGAGTCAATTACCATGTTTCTAAGGCTCCTCATCAGACCTATCGTCAGTTGCCCAGAATGAACAATTCGCTTTCATTATAAATGTGTTTGGGGTTTTTTTTTTCTTTCCCCCAGCTACCAAAGCCTAGGCACCCTGGTGAGAAAAAAGTTCCTATCAGCAGGACCCCCTTACTAGCATTCTTTATTACATACCAGAACAGGCTGCATTATTTTCACAGTGTACTTAATTGAACATGGGTTCACTGACATCTTTGCCTGGGCAATTTGCTTTTATAAAATAGGTTACAGGGTTAGAAAATGACCAAAACACTCCAAGGCATTGTTGTTTGCTAGGAAAATTTAATTGGAAAGGGGCAATTTTTTTCTTTTCTGACACAACATCGTGCATTTCAAAACCGCTATTGCCCTTTTACTGGCAAGCTAACATTTCCCCCCGGATTTCTGATTTTCATATTCATAGGACCTTGATATGCCAAACTTTAAAGTAAGGCTTCAGGTTGTATGAACATTTATCATGGAGAGCAAATTAAAAAAGAAAACAGCGATTTGCAGCATCAGTACAGATTTGTGTAGTAGGAAGACTGTAGGATCTAAATTTAGGGGACCGTGTGCTGATCTTGTCCACCATCTCAGGCTGTGTGGCTTGGAAGCCTCTGGCGTGCCTCTCTGGACATTGATTTCCCCACCTGTGAAGCGAGGTGCCCGGATCGGATGATTTCTCATATTCCCCAAAGTAAGATAATCTGTGAGTAAATTTTAAAACAAAAGGGGCGAGGAAGGTTTGTGTGTTATTATGAAAAGAAACGGTCACAACTCAAAATACTAACTAATGGTGACTGTCTTAAGTATGGTTTGACATTTGAAGCAGAGAGGCACGTTTTAGTTTTCAATAAAATTAGCTGATACAATCCAAAATAGTCCTGATCTACCTGTAAGTCTCAGCATTTCTTCTTAGCCTCTAGTCTCTTCCCTTTCCAGTCTCTGGAAGACCGCCTCCTCCATTTCCCAGGGTGATCTTGAAATTTAAAAGGTCAGAACCTTTCAAGTTTTCAAGAGATAACAGGTGTTAGCGAGAGTGTGCAGGGAGGGGGACCCTTGCACGCGGTGGCCAGGGATGCAAATTCGCGCAGCCACGGTGGGAAACAGCAAGGAGGATCTCAAAAGATTACAAGTAGAAATTCTATATGATCCAGCAAATCCACTTCTGGGCATATATCCAAAGGAAATGAAATCAGTATCTCAAAGAGATTATCTCTCCCCCTTCCCCCCTGTTTACTGCAACATTACTCACAATAGCCAAGATATGGATACAACCTAAGTGTCTCTCAGCAGAGGTGTGAATTAAAAAAAATGATGTAGCACATGCGTGATATATACATATAAAAGATAAATATGATATAGATAATAAATATGCAATATGATATACATATATGAATATTGTGTGTGTGTGTGTGTATAATGAAATGTTATTCAGCCACATAAGAATGAAATCTTGACATTTGCAACAACATGGATGAACCTGGAGGACATTATGTTAAGTAAAGTAAGAGAAACTGAGAAAGACAAACACTATATGATCTCATTTATATTTGGAATCCAAAAAAGTCAAATTGATAGAACCAGCGAGTAGAACAGTGTTTGCCAGGTGTTGGGGGTGGGGGAAATGGGGAGAGATTGGTCAAAGGATGAGTAGGTTCTAGAGATCTAATGTACAGCATGGTGACTACAGTTAATACTGCATTATATAGTTGAAATTTGCTGAGAGAGTAGATCTTATGAAATTTGCAGAGAGGGTCGATCTTAAGTATTCTCATCACATAGAAAATAAGTATGTGAGGTAATGGATGTGTTGTTTAACTTGACTGTGATCATCATCTCGAAGTATAAGCACATATTAAATCGTCACATTGTACACCCTAAAAGTAAAAAGTTATAAATAAATGAATAAATAAGTCTTGGAACAAAACTTATTTTGGAGTTCAGTAAAAGTAATTTCAAAAGACACTACCCCATTTCTTTGACTCTCAGTGAGGAAGTTAATTTTGAACGCTTTAAGATAATCCAAAAATTAGAGCGAACAAAAATACCATTATGTCCGTCAACCACTGACTTCCAAGCTAACATTCTTAGTTTAGATTGTGAAACATTTGATCTGATAGAAAAAGAGCTTCAAACTGCATGCTCAACACTAAGTAACTGATCATTATTGATAACAAAAGATCTGTGGTGTCATTTTTAGAAAAATCAATGCATTTCAGGTTAACTCCAAAACAAAATGAAGCAAGTTAAAACATGATGAAGGAGAAGAAAAATGCCTCCCTGTGTAGAAATAAAAACATAGTTTAATATGTGCAGAAGGAACGAAAACCAGAGTGGGTTAGAAAAATACACAAAGTGATTTTGTTTCCTGCTACCTGGTAATTAAGTAACCAGAGAGCTAAACACTGGCCATTCAGATCTTTGTCACATAGCAATGTAGCAATCCGTTCAGAGAGGGGGCACGCTTTTGCTGTCATCGGGTGGGGGGGTAACAGGGGATGACTGACTCCTCCTATGGGACTGTTTTCACCAGTCGGGAAGTCACCTCGGGGACGGTGTGATGGAATGAAAGAAAATTTATAGCCAGAGACATAAGATGGGCTCTGCGACTTGCAGGACCCACCACAAAATGAACATGTGGGACCTCTGATTTTGAAAGGATACTATACATTTTAAGCTGACCACAGCAGAGCACAAAAGCCTTCTGGGACTGCACAGACCCCACACCCATGACAGCCCTGCACACACCGGAAATTCCTGCTCAGCCACTTAGGAGCTCTGCGGGACACCTTGTTCCAGTCAACTGATTGCTCTCGGGTTCTCCATCTATAAAATGTCTAAAACCATAAAAGCACCCTTAGAGGCCCGTTGTAAAAATCTTACTAACTCATATGTTCTATTTGCCAGGGAAGTCATACACACTCAAAACAATGAGCTATTATCATTAGCTAAAGGGAGGGTGATGGCTAATAGCAATTCTATTATAAATCACAATACTTTTTTTTTTTTCTTTTCTTACAGTCTTAGGAAAGCGATGAATAGGATTGCAGTGTCAAACATAGAATTTGAAAGCTGGAGCCCTATCGCACCATTCTCCCCACGTACTGACTAACCATTTGATATCCCCAACAGAAACACTGGAAAATTTTTCTTTTGTGGTTCTTACTGTAGTTCCTTCAAGTGATTTACCACGAGAAAACAAAGGCAGTGTGGAAACTGTCATGCTCATACTAATAGAAGTCACTGTTTCTCACAAGCAGTAAGCAGCTTTTTCCTCCAACAGTGGATTGTAAACAACATTTTCTTGCTCTCAGTTCACCATGGGATCTGAAGGGCTGAGACATCTGAATGATGAAACAAGGCAACATTGTATCAGAGAAGGAGGTCTAATTTGCATGCAACCTACACCATATAATTTTCAAGAACACAGGTCCTCCCAGCTCCACTGTAGTAGTAAATTTAACTTGTGCTAACCAGCAGGCATACTCTTTTATGCTCTGATTTAAACCAATGGGAAAAAAAATTCTGAAAGATTTATTTACTTATTTTAGGAAAGAGAACATGCCAGAGAGAGTGCGCGTAGGGCGAGGGAGGGACAGAGGAAGAGAGAGAATCTTATGCAGACCCCCCCACTGAGCACAGAGCCCCACATGGGGCTGGAACTCAAGACCCCAAGATCATGACCTGAGCTGAAATCAAGAGTCAGATGCTTAGCTGACTGAGCCACCCAGGCGCCCCGACAACAATGAGAAAATTAATTCATGATTGGGTTCACTCCAGAAGGTACAGGTTTCTGAGTATGTTGCAGTTCGGTGTCAACTCTGTTGTACGTATGCATTTGAAAGGCACTTAGTGGAACAGGGGGAAGCAATGTGAGGGGATAAGAAAGAAGGAAAGGAAATGGAGAACTCCTAGGGTTTCCTTTTGCTCTCAGCAACTTTTTTCAATGTCAGATATATTAGCCAGAAAGGAAACGTGGTGGCATATATGACGAGATTTTCTGAGTTTTAACTGTGAAGTAATTATGTCAAGGTCTGAGTATCTCAAAACACCATGGAGGCATTTAGATTAATGTCCCATTTTAAGGGTTGGTTGGTTTGGGGCCAACCGCATGAAAACCGATTTAGATTCAAGAACATGGGAATCTGGGTGGCTTAGTTGGTTAAGCATCTGTCTTTGGCTCGGGTCTTGATCTCTGGGTCCTGGAATCAAGTCCCGCATTGGGCTCCCACCTCAGCGGGGAGTCTGCTTCTCCCTCTGTCCCTCCCCACTGCGTGTGCTCACTCTCAAATACAGAAATAAAATCTTTAAAAAAAAAAAAAAAAAGATGCGAGAACATAAGGTCAATGCGAGTCTGCCAAGAGGTTCAATATCCTGAAGATGACCGAGGTCTGGGAGCTAATTCACATCTGTCCTCTCTTCGTCTGACCCAGGAAGGGCTAAGAACACATTCAACCTGTTCCAGGAATGGAATAAGCAGTGAGGAGGACACAGGCTTCCTGTAAACTGGCGGCTAAAACAATTGCATGTTTACACGCTTCACAGCTGAGAAACAATCCACTCACTCAAAATCTCCTCCTTAAAATATGCCACATCCACCCCTTTGAGCAGATCTCGGGCTCGCTTGTCTAGTTTTTCCTCACCTTTGTTGTTACGAGGATTGAAAGAATTAAATAAGAAACACACTGTCTGGATGTTTTACTGCCCGAGAACCATCTTCAAATACCACGTTGAAATCTGGAGCATTTAGCCTTCTGCCAGAGAAGCGTAACTTTTCCTTCCTGATAACATGTAGTGTATTGCATTACCCACTCAAAGCCATTCCAGGAGGCCCCCAGGTATTGATTTGAGAAATTCCTGTGTTTTTATTAATAACTTTAATTTGCGCTAATGAAAACACCCATTAGCGCAACTTCATAAAAGGGCTTTCCGACATCAACAACCAGCTTCAGAGACAACCCTTTCCTTATGGCGTTCATTTTTTAAAGGAGATTAGGCTCTCTGGGTTCATTCATGTGGTTTATTTTGTTTCTGTTTTCACCAAAGTAATTCACGCAAAGCTTGTGAGAACAGAGCAGCATTCGGTGTTTTAACTCGCTATTCTGTCATCTCTAGTGTCCCTTAACAGCCGTTTTACAAGTAATTGGCACCATTTAAAGAGCTATGGGGGATTCCAGAGAAACAGATTGAGGATCACTGTCCTCGGTGGAAGTCTAAGTGCGGAAACACCACCGAGGGTGCACATTCACAGGATCAAAAGCAAGGACAAGGGAAGTCCAGCCAGATACCGAGAGCAGAGGACGGGGTGAAGCATGGGGGGATGACATTCGCAATGTCCAAGCACAGGTCGGGGAGAGTGACCGAAGGGGTAGATGAGGTTTTATCAGAAAAACGGTACTGAACAGAAATGGAACGATACCGAACAATCACCCAACTCAGAGAATGCGGCCCTACAAACACATTCTACAAGCAAGGAAACCGAGGTCCAGAAAGGTCACAGAGCTGATGGGAGAGGGAGCCAGGAGAGAAGAACAGACCACATAAAGCAAGACCAACCCCACAGGGAGGCCCAGCATCCCTAGTGCCAGTGCGGAGTCCTAGGCTCCTCTGCGGTTGATTTCTTTTAGTGCCCCCCAATAAAAAAAAAAAAAATGTCAAGTTTCTTTTTTTCTACCAGCAAAATACTTTTGCACCTAGTTTACCACACTGATGTAGGTTTCCAACGCTGGAATGAAAGACCTCATCCTGATTTCTGTTTCCTATGTGAGGTGGGCTCTGCAACCATCCCAGATCCATGTCTGAAGTCTTTCTCATCCCCTTCCATATTCTTTGAAGAAGGACGATTAAACAAAAATGCAGAATTTTTTCAAAGAGAATTCATTTAACGGTTATATTGATGTCCCGATCAAAAAGAACCCAGTCTTTCAGCTGGGGCTTTCTTCTTCTGTTCGTTAATGTACCTCATTTACAAGCCATCGCTCTCTTAACCTTTCCTGCTCTTTGCTTCATCAACACAGGAGGAAGATCTGAATGAGTCTGGAATAAACACGAGGAAGCACAAGCAACCCTTCAGAAAAGCGAAGGGATTCGAGACAAAGCACAGGACCGTGCTCTCATCTGATGGAACAGACGGAGATCAAAGTAAAATTCATCAGCGTGTGGTAGATGGAAGGACCACACCACGTGAAGGCAAGCTGTGAAATCTGTAAGGTCCAAAAGGTAAGGAATTAAGTCCCATAAGAACAAACAAATACCCACAGGGGACCAGTAGGTTCAACTGGTCAACCAAGAGACAGTAGCGCAAAGTCGTTAAAATTGTGGATTCCGGAGTTGCCCGATTTCCTGCTCCAGCGGTTGTCCTATGTGCTCTTAGGCAAGGTACCTAACCTCCGTGTGCCTCTGTTTCTCTACTGTAAAGCAGAGATAGATATAACAACAGCATGAGTTTGTAGTGAAAATTCGATGCATTAATTTTTATTGCTAAATAAAGTGCTTAGCACCGTGCCCAACAACATGGTTAAAGTGTGATGTGAGGGTCTGCTGCCTACTGTTCTCTTTGTCCCTCTCCACCTTTCTTCCTTCTTTGTATCCTTCTCCTTCTCATTCATTTCTGCCATTTACAACCTGCCTGACCCTAGAGAAGTCGGTGACCCTCTCAGCCTCACAGACTGCACGTCCAGAAGGTCACAGTAATAATTACAGTGGTATTTATCTGCCTGTGTCTATTCAGCATCCACTCTGTCCTTCCTCACCAGACCCTGATGTTGCTCAGGAAAGTCTCCCAACACTACTCCCAACCCCGTGGCCAAGCGACACAGGGGAAGTGGACCCAAGTCATCAACTCCAAGGACAGACCTTTCCCATGAAAGCCAATGATCATAAGCCTAGTGAATTGGTCTAGAAACACAGAACTAAGACAAGCAACATAAAGTACCTCCTGGAAGAGGGTTTTTGGTCCAGTTGTCATCATTCAACCCAAACTTACCCAAACATACTGAAGAGACAAACTTACATGATACACTTGAATTCTCCCTCTTTAGTCACAGGAGGGGAACAAGGAGACATGGTACCCTAGATCCACCTGGCAGCCAACTTGGGGTTAAATGAGAAGGCAAAAGTCAAGACATAGGAAAAGAAACAGTTCATAACTATTTTAAAGGCATAGAAAAATGGAGCCAGAGCCTTGATCTCCCCCTGCTAATGCCCGTATGACTGCTGGACGTCTCTCTTTTCCCCAAATTTACTTAAGTGTAATTGACAAAACTGTAATATACTGAAAGGATACAACATGATGATTATTACACATACACATTATGAAAGGACCCCCACCATTCAGCTAATGAACACAACCATCACCTAACCTCACATATTTACTTTGTGTGTGTATGAGAACCCTCAAGTGCCACTGTCTTAGCCAATCTGCATTACAGAATGCAGTGTTATCCACTACAGTCACCATGTTACATGTTAAATCTTCAGATCTTATTTGTCTTAATTGGAAATGTTGTACCCTTTATCATCCTTACTCCATCTCCTCCATTCCCTAGCCCATGGCAACTACCATTCTACCCTGTTTCTATGAGGGTTGTTTCGTTTTTGTTTTTAACATACGTAGGTGATACCATGCAGTATTTGTCTTTCTCTATCTGGCTTACTTCACTTAGCATATCCTCTAGCTTCATTCATGTTATCACAAATGGCAAGATTCCATTCCTTTTTATGGCTAAGTAATATTCTACCACATGTATATGTGTGATCTATATATCACATTTTCTTTATCCACTCCTCCATCCCTTGGCTATTGTGAATAATGCTACAGTGAACATGGAAGTATCTCTTCAAGATAATGATTTTATTTCCTTTGGATAGATAACCAGAAGTGGGATAGCTCTATCATGTGGCAGTTGTATTTGTAATTTCTTGAGTAGCCTGTATGCTGTTTTCTCATTGGCTCTACCAGTTTGCATCACCACCAACAGTGCACAGGGTTCCCTTTTCTCCATATCCCTGCCAACATGTTATCTCTTGTCTTTCTAATACCAGTCAATTAACAGATACAAGGTGGCATCTCAATGTGTTTTTAATTCACATAACCTCTGATGAATAGGGTTGTTGAACACCTTCTCATGTACCTGTTGGCCATAGTATGCCTTCCTTGGAAAAATGTATTTTTGTTTTGTTTTGTTTTTAATTTTTCTTTTCTTTTTTTTTTTTTTTAGCTACAGAGCAGGGGTGGGGGGAGGGGTAGAGGGAGAGAGAAAGAATCCCAAACAGGCTCTACCCTCAGTGCAGAGCTGGACTCAGGACTTGATCTCAGGACCCTGAGATCATGACCTGAGCTGAGATCAAGAGTTGGATGCTTGGGGTGCCTGGGTGGCTCAGTGGGTTAAAGCCTCTGCCTTCAGTTCAGGTCATGATCTCAGAGTCCAGGGATTGAGCCCCTCATCGGGTTCTCTGCTCGGCAGGGAACTTGCGTCCCCCTCTCTCTCTGCCTGCCTCTCTGCCTACTTGTGATCTCTGTCTGTCAAATAAATAAATAAATAAATAAAAATATTTAAAGAAAAAAAAAAAGAGTTGGATGCTTAACTGACTGAGCCACCCAGGCCCCTGGACAAATATTTATTCTGGTCCTTCGCTTTTTTTTTTTTTTTTTTTGTATTTGGATTTTTTTTTTTTTCCTATTGAGTTGTATGAGGTCTGTGCATATTTTGGGTATGAGCCCCTTTGAGGATATATGGTTTACAAACGTTTTCTCCCATTCCATAGGCTACCTTTTCATTTTGTTCATGGTTTTCTTTGCTGTGCAAACGTTTTTCAGTTTGATTCAGTCCCTCTTGTTATTTCTGCTTTTGTTTTCTTTGTTTTTGATGCCAAATCCAAAAAAGTATTGCCAAGCTGGAGTCAGGGAGCATACCTCCCATGTTTTCTTCTAGTAGTTGTATGGTTTCAGGTCTTATGTTCAAGACTTTAATCCATTTTGAGTGAATTGTTGTGTGTGGTATAAGAAGAGGGAGTCTAGTTTAATTGTTCGCATGTGGCTATTCATTTTTCCCAACACCACTTACTAAACAGACTGTCCTTCCCCTAGGGTATAATCTTGGACTTCTATGCTGTAAATTAGTTGACTATATACGTATGGATTTATTTTGGGGTTCTCTATCTGTTCCATTGATCTATGTGTCTATTTTTATGCCAATATGACACCGCTTTGATTATTACAGCTTTGTAATATCGTTTGAAATGAGGAAGTGGGATGCTTCTAGCTTTGTTCTTCCTCAAGATTGCTTTGCTATTCAAGGTCTTTTATGGTTCACCAATTTTAGTATTCTTTGTTCTATTCCCATGAAAAATGCTGTTACAACTTTTATAGGATTGCACAGAATCTGCAGGCCACTTTGGATGGTTTGAGCATTTTAACAAGATTAATTCTTCCAATCCCTGAAAACAGAAAACGCTCCATTTATTTGTATCTTCTTCAGTTTCTCTCATCAATGTGTTATAGTACTGGGCACGTGGATCTTTCTTATTTATTCCTTAATTTTTTTTTTGTTTTGACGCTATTATAAATGGGATTATTTTCTTAATTTCTGATAATTCATTGTCAGTGTATAGAAATGCAACTGATTTTTGTATGTTACTTTTATATCTTGCAACTTCACAGAATTTGTTGGTCAGTTCTAACAGTGCTTTGGTAGAGTCCTTAGGGTTTTCTGTATATAAAGTCATATCATCTGCAAACAGACACAGTTTTCCTTTTTCTTTCAGACTTGGATAACTTTTAATTTTCTTGTCTAATTGTTCTGACTTAGACTTCTAGTACTATGGTCAATAAAAGTTGTGAGAATGGGCATACTTGTCCTGTTTCTGACTGTAGAGGAAAAGCTTTCAGCTTTTTTTTTTTTTTGAGTATCATGTTAGCTGTAAGCTTATCACATATGGCTTTTATTAGGTTGAGGTACATTTCCTTTATATCCACTTTGTTGAGAGTTTTTATAATGAAAAATGTTGAATTGTGTTAAATGCTTTTTCATTATCTATCAAGATGATCATATGATTTTCATCCTTCATTTTGTTAAGTTAGTACATCACATTTGTTAATTTACATATATTGAACCATCTTTATATCTCAAGAATAAATTCTACTTGATCATACTGTATGATCTTGTTAATGTACTATTAAATTTGGTTTGCTAATATTTGTTGAGAATTTTTACATCTATGTTCATCAGGGATACTGGCCTATAATTTTCTTTTCTTGATCTTTGTCTGGATTTGGCATCATGATAATGTAATTCTGGCCTCATAAGATGAATTTGGAAATGTTTCCTCTTCTTCTATTTTTGGAAAATGTTGAGAGGATTGGTACTAATTCATTTTTTAATTGTTTGGTAGAATTCACCCATGAAGCCGTCTGGTCCTGGAGTTTTCTTTGTTGGGAGGTTTTTGATTACTCATTCAACCTCTTTATTAATTATTATTATGTTCAAATTTTCTATTTCTTCATGATTCAGTCTTGGTAGGTTGTATGTTTCTAGGAATTCATCCATTTCTTCTAGGTTGTCTAACTGCAGTCTAATTGTATGTGATTGCTCACAGGTGTTTGCTTTTTATCCTTAGTATCCACTGGACTTCTAAGTGTGTAAAATAAATTATTCCCTTGCTAGTCCAACCATTTTTTAAATTTTTTTAAGATATTATTTTTTTATTTGACACACACACAGAGAAATCACAAGTAGGCAGAGAGGCAGGCAGAGAGAGAGGAGGAAGCAGGCTCTCCGTTGAGCAAAGAACCCAATGTGGGACTCAATCCCAGGACCCTGGGATCATGACCTGAGCTGAAGGCAGAGGCTTAACCCACTGAGCCACCCCGGCGCCCCCCAACCATTTTAAACTGATATTTTGATGCTTGCTATCCAAAGCATCTTAACTAATACAAATACTACCTCACAGTACTGTTTATGATTAGATGAGATGCATCTAAATTTCTTAGCGGAGATCACAGAGTATGAATATTGAGCATGGATAAAATGGAAATTATGTTTACTCTGATAACAGCCCCACAAGATTTAGTATGAAATGGCATTATCATCCTCCATAACTCCAGCCCCTAGAACTTCCAGCTTCACAGATGGGGCTTAATAATTAGATCTAGGTCATCAACTCTACTTCCACATTCACCAGCAGAATTCATTGTCCTTTCCATTGTCCTCATATCACCTTATCTAAATGTTAAGAGTTGCCTCCATTCTAAGAAATTGTGAAACAAATTCGACTTATCCTTTCCCCACATCTTTTGTACTTCTTTAAAATTGGAATATTTTTCTTCTCAAACAAAAGTCTTCCCAGACTCAGCCCCATCTTTGTTAAGGTCATGCCAGGAAAACCATGCTGTTTCAAATCTAATTATCCATCCTACATCAAAAAGCATCAAAGAAACCAACGAGAAAATTCTGAGAAAGACAAAACAACAAAAATGAAATTTCTGATTATATTTTCAGTAGTCTGCGCTTTACCTTCCTTTTTTTTTTAACAATATATTTTTTTAAGATTTTATTTTTATTTATTTGGCAGACAGAGATCAGAAGTAGGAAGAGAGGCAGGCAGAGAGAGAGGAGGAAGCAGGCTCCCTGCTGAGCAGAGAGCCCGATGCGGGGCTCGATCCCAGGACCCTGGGATCATGACCTGAGCCGAAGGCAGAGACTTTAACCCACTGAGCCACCCAGGCGCCCCATATGCTTTACCTTCCTAATGTCAAGTTTCCTTCCGGGAGGGGAGGTACATTAGAGCAATCCCAGAGTTCGTGACTAAAGATAATATGGTCCTTGAAAATCAGCAATATTATATAATAGAACTTACATGTAATGCAATTATAAGCAATTCAAGCTTTTTTTTTTTTTTAAAGGGTACCATTCTTGTTTAGGGTGATTTATAAATGTAAATCTGAGCCAGGGAAATAAAATGGCTAAAGCCATTTTGTTTGAACTTCCCTATGGCACAATGTCTTCTTTTTTTCAGGCTTCTGTTTACATATTTTTAGTTCTTATCCATTTTAGTAGCTAAGCAATAAGAAGCTTGATTTCCTAAATCGAAGTAGAAAAACTTTCACTGGCTCAAGGCCAAAGACTGTAGTCAAGAAGAGAGAAACTCATAACTGAGATTTGCTCTCCTTCACATCTTATGACTCAGTTCTACACCAGGATCTAGTAAAATTCATTTAGCCACCAAGAGCCCCATGCCCAGCTTGTGAATCACTCAGTCAGTGAACCAAGAAAAGCAAGGATGACATCCAGTCTTCACATCCCTGTGAGAGGCACCCACTGGCTTTCATTTGCTTCTGTGTTTGTTTCTTTCTTTACCAACTCACACCTGTGTTCTACACTTTCTCCAGCAAACACTTTTTAAACACTTTGTTGAAGGCGTCTCCCTGGTTATTGAGGACACAGCAGTGAATCACACAAACTCTCTTCTCTCTCAGAACTTGCATTTGCTGGTGGGCAGTTGTGTGCTTGTAAGCCAACTCCCCCCCCCCAAAAAAAGAAGTCCCCGATTTGTAGCATTTGTCAATTTCCATGGTGTAAATACACCCACGATAGCCAATTTGACAACCAGCTTGCAAAATTCCTGAATATTTAGCAATCTGCTTTTGCAAACTAGTATGAGCAGGCTCCAGCCTACCACTGGGTGGGGGGTGCGGGGGGTAGACAACAAGTAATTAAAGTGTGTCATGCGTGGACAGGGATAAGTGAGATAGAAGAAAATAGAGCAGGGAAGGGGTATGAAATGTCTCCAGCTCGAGAAAGGGCGTGCATCTATACATTGCTGGGACAGACAGGGCTTCACCGGGAGGCAGTGTCTGTTTCTAGGCCTCCAGTGTAGAGAAAAGTGCCCAGGCCATGGAAATAACGGTCTCTCTGTGATTTCGATAGCATAGCAGCCGAGGATGTCAGTCTTGGTCTGTGTACAAGACCCTCACAGTCTGTTTATTTCAGCCCAGCTCCCTGGCACTTCTGCTTTGCTTCACAGGTATCATCTATGCACAAGTGGATTAGAAATCCAACAGGCTGAAAATATTCATTTCATCCAGTGTCTTAGTAACATACCCTCAACCCGTTGAGGCACCCTGTCCAGAAATTTCACTCCTAGTCTCCAGGGTTAGCTCAACGGCCTCACTCTCTCAATCCTGCAGCTAAATCTGTCAAGTTTACAAAAGGATATGAAATTTATTTCTGAGCCAACACAAACAGGCAGACAGCCTCCCATTTAAAATGTGATAGGTTTCAAAACTCGCTCTTCACGTGCATGTCATAATAACAACCTCGATGTCCATCACCAGAAATCTGGAGATGGGATACAGACAAAATGGACTCACTACGAAGAGATTTAAAGCAACTATATACATCTAAATGTAATGACTTAGAAAGATGTTTGGGTCATTAACGAGGCCAGCCACAATGACCGACATTTCCTGAGTGTGCGAACTCCTTCCCTGCCTCAGCTTCCTCATCTCTAAATGGGACCAATAACGAAAATGATCTCACAGGTCACTGTGATGTTTAAATAAATTAATACATGCCAAAGTTAACATGTCAATTAATGTTAGCCTGTGATGTAATGTCAACATGTAATAAATATAATTAAATGATAAATAGAATGCATGGGACGAATATTAGCTATTCTCTTCTCCTTCTTCCTACTGTTATTAGTATTACTCTGGGCCAGACACTAGAAGGGGTATCTTTATTTTGTTTTTAATTATCTCCATTCACTAGATAAGGAAACTGAACAGGAAGTTTAACAAGGTGCCTCGTCACAGAGTAAGAGGCGGTGTAGACTCACAAGGAGACAGTCACATTCTCAATAGCTACGGTGCGAGACAAGAACACATTCAAGCCAGATACAAACCGTGCCCATCTCCGGCCCATGCGAGCAAGAACCATGTGACTTGCGTTTACCAATGTATAGAGACTGCTCTTTGTATTGAATGGATACAGAAGGGAAACCACAGTCAGCACTCCTTACTAAGTGCTAATTCAGGCCCTAAATATTTACGAGAAAGGATTTCACACATACCACCGCCTCTAAGGAGGTCCGAATGCTACCCCACTCTGCAGATGAGAAACTCGAGTCAAGGAGACCTGGATTCCCCAGGCTCATACGAATCAGAAGCAGCAGCAGCAGGACTCAGACTCGTCTGCTGGACTCCAGATCCCGGGCTCCTCAGCACCGTGCCTTTTCTGCCTAGTCTGTTCAGCTGGGAAACTCAAACAGAATGAGGAACCATGACACGCGGTTTTCATTAGACCCGGGGATACACAAATCGCCGCTGGAGGTTTCATGGGGGCGTACAGTAGCCCCCTCCTCTGTTAATTACAACATGGGAACAGGGAAAAGCGCAGAGCTCAGTGGAGCCTGGAAGAGTAGCTCTCAAAAGCCTGAAAGAGCCAATTAGCCGTGGTCTACCGACCTCTCGCACTACCCCGCAGTCGGCCGGCGCCATGGTAAAACCAAACCTATCCTCCATCAGATCAATCTCTCTGCCGTTCCCAATCCGTACTGTGTATGAATCATGCATTTTCAGACTCGAGAACATGGAGTAATGGCTTGAAAATTCTCTCCAGGGCATAAAAATAGAAGCTTAGTGCTAGTGGTATGGATTCCCCACTGTTTCAAAGTAACCATTTTCAGTCTTTTGAGAAAGAGTGCACAGACTTTTTGCAGTAGCATTTTAGAGGTCTACTTCTCCTTGTAATTCTCTCAGCTCGGGCTTCTGACAGGGCAGAGGGAAGCGTGTGCGTGGTCAGGAGGCCAAGTCTAACCCAAACAGAACACCTCTCATGCCAGACATCCTGGAGCCTGGGGAGGAAGGGACTCTTGGGTCCAGCACCCTGCTGGACCGGGGGTGTCAGTTAGCGCTCCAGTCATTTGGATCTTACTTCCGGAGTAGTCCCAAGCAAGGATTCTAACTCTGTTCTTCCAATCTTCAGAGACCAAGATCTCCATCACTGTGCTGGTGAAAACAAATTCAAAGACCCCAGAAGCCAGAAAGGCCATGCAAACCAATGAAGCAGGCAAGGGGACGCAGCGGGGAAGGAGGAAGCGATGCCCGGCGCCCGGGGACCACATGATTCCATTCCGCACCTCTTCTCACAAAACCAGTTGCTACTCTGCTCTAGCTGGTGGGTGCTGACCATAAAGCAAGACATCCTAATTTTGCGTTATCATTCACTTCTTTGAAAGAGAGGCCATGACTCGGGATTTTATGTGAAACTTCAAAAATTATAAAAGTTATCGAGTAAAACATGATGATAGCCGTGTGGCATGAAGACACAGAGCCACAAGACGGGATCGGCCCGCAGGTACCTGGTTTGTGACTTGGATCCTGCTGCACTGTCTTCTCTGCAGGGCTAGCAGAGGCCGAGTGACCCCAGGCTGCCACAAAGTCTCAGGCAAACTTCTATCTTTCCAAGTTTTGTTCAGCAACATCTGATCTGACTGATAACCGAGGAACCACACAGTGTTATAAGAATAGCGGACATTTAGAAAGTCCCTATCACTTTGCACAGATTCACCGAAACAAAGCCTGGAAGCTGGGTACTCTTACTATCCCCATTTTACAGATGAGAAAACTGAGGAGCTCAGCAAGTATATACTCAGTGTAGAAGGACGGCCACATTGCCATCGAGTAACAGAATTGGGTGCCTATCCAAATATTCAGGCTTCAGATTACCACGTGGAATCAAAGAATCACCCCACGTAACAAAATACCCAGCTGCTCATACAATCAGCATAAAGAATATAGTGTATGAGATTTCCATATACAGTCTTCAGGGGAAAATACTGTCTTTTAAAAATGCTAATAAGTTACCAAATTAAGTATCTGGAAATAAAGGACATATTTGGAAACCATACAATGTAGGGACAGGTAATGTTTTGTGTTGCTACCAAGACTGAATCTGAGTCAGTGTGGCTTGAAATAAATAATCTTCATAAAAAATGTTCAGATTCTTAGACTAAGTAATCTACTCTTGATAATTTACTCTAAAGATAAATAAAGAAGGAATCAGCTCAGAAGTGTTGCCAGCGTCCAGTTTTTGTTTTTTTTTTTCAATAGCAAAATAAACAAGCAAATGAAATAAAGAACTGAACTGCCCAGGAAAATAAGAATACTTTCGGTATAGTGATAGAGTGTCACTAAGAATTGAAGCTGTGATGATTATCGGTAACATAGAACATTTTTTTTTATTTTTTTAAGATTTTATTTTATTTATTTGAGAGAGAGAGAGGTGAGAGAGAGAGCATGAGAAGGGGAAGGGTCAGAAGGAGAAGCAGGCTCCCGGCCAAGCAGGGAGCCCAATGGGGGACTCGATCGCGGGATTCTAGGGTCGTGACCTGAGCCGAAGGCAGTCGCTTAGCCAACGGAGCCACCCAGGTGTCCCCACAGAATATATTTCTTAACTGAAACACTAAGCGAATAAAGGCAAGAAGACAACTGCCTCCATTTTCTGATTAGAACTAGGTAAAAAATATTTTTAAAAGCAGGTCAGAAGAAAATACGAATCAAGCTTTGGGATTATGCCAAATGTTTCATTAATTGCAATGTGAATTAAAGAAATAAGGGATTTTCAAATGCGTTCAATAATATTGTTGCAGCAGCAAACATAATATCCATTAGGCGGGGCAGGCAGATTTAACTCAGTCAACAGGGTGATCAACACCCAGAGCCACTTTGCTTCTGCTTTCAGGACGGCACTTTAACCTTCTTACTGTCCCCACTGAACGTGAACTCAGCATCTGCACATTTTCTGTGACAATCCTACAGAATAGTGGTTTGCATACACAGGCCCAGCTCTCTGGGAATAAACTCTCATCTGTGAGTAACGAGCATGAATATTTATAGGTTACAATGTACAGTTACAAAGCAGCCTCCATATAGTTCTTAAAGTAAACGCACTCTCATCGTAAGGACTTCATTCACTCTCCCCATCTCCAAGATCCACAAGAGCCTCGCTTCCTCATTTCCAGCCCGCTCCTGTGCGAGTGTCATCAATGGGAACTACTCAGATCACCTTATGTAAAGGAGTGACATTCCCTCCCACCAACGACCCTGATGTGTTTATATGGTGGTTTTTTTTTTTTTTTCTGCCTTTCTCCACTAGACTGCCAATTCCAGGAGAGCTGGGAATTTCTCTCTGTTGCTCAATGCAAAGCCCCCCATACCTGCAATAGTACTTGGCACTTAGCATACTAATAGAAACTATCATTAATGTGCCACTTGCCATGTGCCAGGCCCAATTTTAGATGTTTCACTTATATTAAACGGTCTAACATTCCTAATGAGTGTATGATCATTGTCATTTAATCTATGAAGATCCTAATGCATACAGAAGTTAAGACATCTGTCCAATATACTGTGGTGGACCAACTCTAAGAGGACCCTCAATTAGCAAGCCCTCCTCGTTTATATGCCTGGTCTAATCCCCTCCTTGGAGTGTGTGGAGGACCTCCATAGTGTTTCTTCTTTTTCTTTTTTTAATTAAATTTTTTATTTATTTTCAGCGTAACAGTATTCATTGTTTTTTCGCCACACCCAGTGCTCCATGCAATCTGTGCCCTCCCCAATACCCACCACCTGGTTCCCCCACCCTCCCACCCCCCGCCCCTTCAAAACCCTCAGGTTGTTTTTCAGAGTCCATAGTCTCTCATGGTTCACCTTCCCTTCCAATTTCCCTCAACTCCCTTCTCCTCTCCATCTACCCTTGTCCTCTATATTATTTGTTATGCTCCACAAATAAGTGAAACCATATGATACTTGACTCTCTCTGTTTGACTTATTTCACTCAGCATAATCTCTTCCAGTCCTGTCCATGTTGCTACAAAAGTTGGGTATTCGTCCTTTCTGATGGAGGCATAATACTCCATAGTGTATATGGACCACATCTTCCTTATCAATTCATCCGTCGAAGGGGCCATCTGTACCCCAATGTTTATAGCAGCAATGGCCACGGTCGCCAAACTGTGGAAAGAACCAAGATGCCCTCCATAGTGTTTCTAACCAATAGGGAACAGGTGACAGGGTGATAATGCTACCTCATCTCACATCTTCTTTCTCGCTAGCAGAATCTCCACTGACTCTCGTCCTTTCTGACTTTGAAGAAGTAAGCCACCATTTGGAGAATTCCATATGGCGAGAAACTGAGAGTGACTCCAGCCTACAGCCATGGGGTCCTCCTAAAAACCTGAAACTAAATCCTGCCATAACCACATGAACCTCCTTGGAAGCAGATCCCTCCCCAGCTGAGCCTCTGGTAAGACTCCCGCCCCGCCCAACCCTTTCATTGCGTCCTTGTGAAGGATCCTCCTAAGCTGTCCCCAGATTCCTGACCCAGAAACCAGGAGATAACAAATGTGTTGCTTTGAGATGTTTAGTTTGTGGTAATCTGTCAGATACAACAAATGACTAATGTAGTTGCAGTAAGTTTTTTTAAAAAAAAGATTTAAATGTAGGCAGTATAGAAACTACACATTTAACCACTATATAATATTGCCCTTCAATAAATATTTCTGGAATGAATAAATGGATAGATGGATGGACATATGATACCTTATAGACACATGCCCATTTTAAGAGACTAAAATAATGTCAATCCTCAAACCTGCCAGAAAATTTACAAGGAAAAAAAATATCAGCAACTCTGTGTCATGAACATAATTACAAAAATCCTGAATAAAATACCAGCAAAAGAAATCTAATGACTCATAAAAAGTTAATATATATGACTACGTTGGGTTCATTCCAGGAATGAAAGATCGGCTCGTCAACTAAAAATCAATAAATTTAAACCACCACATTTACAAGATGAAGGAGAAAAAAAGTGTGATTATCTCAGTAGATATAGAAGAAGCATTTGATGAAATTATACCTTCATTCATGATTTTTCAAAAGCCTCTTGGCAAATTGGGACTAGGACAAAATCTATCTCCATTTGTGATTTTTATAAAAGCCTCTTAGCGAAGTGCAAACAGAAGAGTATCTATACAAAAGCACAAGAAATACTATGTATCTATACAAAACCACAAGAAATACTATGCTTAATGATGAATTTTGGAGCTTTCACCTGATTTGGGGAATGAGACAGTGCTGCCCCCATCCTTATTTCATTCACCACTGTAGTAGAAGTCCTGACCAGTGTTAAAGTGAAAAAAAAAAAAAAGAGTTATAAGGAAGTGAAGAATTACAATTCTTATTATTTGCGGATGACTTGATTGTATATATACATAGAAAACCTTCAACAATAGGTTTCTATACAAAGTACAGAACGTACTTGCACTTTCATATAGTAACAACAAGCAATTAGGAAAGAAAATTTAAAATACGATTTAGAAAAGCTCTGTGATACACCAAAGGCAGAATTAAATTTCATGTAAGATGGGCGAGAATGCTATTCAGAAATCTGTGAGCCTTATCCCACTTCGCCCAATTTCTATCATAGCACCCCATCACTAGTAATCGGCTGGCCATTCTATTAGAGATATGACACAGGCTTACCAACATGACATGACATAATCAAACATATGCTCAGTTATCCATATATTTTCAATATTTTTAGCACACATGCACACGAGTATTGAAAACTGTGGGATCGCTTTTCGCCTTCCATTTCCTCCAGTAGCAGTGTGTACTGGTTGCCTAGGAAACCGTATCAGCAGGGGCCAGGATGGGCTACGCTGCCACTGGGAGCTGGGCAGAGATTTCAGTGGTGGCTTGGCTTGCAGCCCCACTGGAGGGACACCTGCATGGCTGTGCTTGGCGGCAGCCAGTCCTTTCCAAGGAGCAGGGGTATATGTTTTGTTGTCGCCATCGGGGCGCTAGGAACGAGGGAAAGGGCAGGATGATGGGAGCTGGGGAGAGGAGACTGAGCCTGGGTTGTGGAAGGCGGGACTTGGTACCTCAGGTGGAGAGACCGCCCCCACAAAAGGAAGAGATGCTCCCTTAGGTAAGTTAGCCTCGGAGCTGAGCTGTGGATGGGAGTGCTACTCACGAAAACAAGGAGGAAGGCAGGGAGGGGAGGGGACTGGGACTGCCTTGTGCCAGGAACTGTGCTATTCCCCTTGTTCTGCGTTCAGTACATAATCAGTTCACTCCTTTTCTCTCTCCCTCTCTCGCTCCCTCCCTTCCTCCCACTCGTCCTCCTCCTCACTCTCTCTCCCCCTCCTTTTTCTCCTCTCTCTCTCCCTCCCTCCTCTCCTCCTCCTCTCTCTCTTTCGCACCTGCTCTGAGTATCTCTCTCTCTCTCTCTCTCTCTCTCTCTCTCACACACACACACACACACACACACACACTCACACACTTGCTCTCCTTGTTTTTAAGATAGGTAATGTGGGGTCTGGAGGGGCTCAGTAACTTTCCTGAGCTCACCTGATTAACTATGAGCCATGGGGTTGGAAGTGAGCCTCCATCAACACCCCTGAAAACCCACAGGAGGCTGCCTGCAGATCTGGGACATGTTTTGAGACATGGACAGAGTCCAGGAAGACGAGAACGCAGGGGACATGAGAGAAGGGAGGTCGATAACATGTTCAGGAAATGAGAAGCAAACTGCGGGGAGGGGTGGAACAGGGAGGGCACAGGGGCACAGGAAGTGTAAAACAACCCACTGGAGGACAGATCGTGAACTATCTCAAATGCCAAACGCAGGATTTGGGTTTTTTTATTCTACAACTATGCGGTCAACTAGAGATGCCCAGCAACTCAGAGAGTCCAAATGTCCAAACTGCCATGAGTTTGGGGCATGACATTTGCACTGGAAGTAAAACAAAAACAAAAACAAAAGACTTCATTAAAAAAAATCTCATGTAAAATAGCTCCATAGTCATCTTTAACATGGATATATGCGGGCACAGTAACATTCTGGATGTGCTGAATTACATAAAACCTATCACTAAAATTTATTTTACCTGAATACTTTTATTTGTTTATTTATTTATTTTTACAATTTTATTTATTTATTTGACAGAGAGAGACAGAGCATGAGCAGTGGGGACATGGGGGAGGGACAGAATGAGAAGCAGACTCCCTGCAGAGCAGGGAACCCAATGCAGGACTTGAACCCAGGACCCTGAGATCTTGACCTGAGCCAAAGGTAGATGCTTCACTGACTGAGCTACCCAGGCGTCCCTGGTTTTTTTTGTTTGGTTGGTTTTTGTTTTGGGGGGGCTTTTTTTGGTTTTTGTTTGTTTGTTTGTTTGTTTTGTCATGTGGCTACTGAAAAAATTAGAATTACATTTGCAGGCTCAGTTGCAAAGCATGGGGAGAGGAACTCTGGGACTGGCAGGGGCTTAAACTTCACCTTCTCCCCTCTTGACGTACATGCACAACCTGTCATTCCCGTGTTACCCTTATGATTAGTTTTTATCCAAGACTCCTTAGGAACAGGCACTCAAGACTCTTCCTGCTAGGGAGAGAAAAAAAGAAAAGAAAAAAGAAAAGAAAAGAAAAGGCACTTCTGCTGCAAATTGAAATAAAAATAGTTTAACCAAACTCCTTTGCAAGAAATAAAGACGGACTCATTCAGCATCCAGAGAGTGTTTACATCTTAAAGAATAGAGGTACCTGTGGGGAACAAAGCACTATCCAAGGCTTTGTAAGAAAAATCAGTTTCCAAAGCCTTTTCCCTTCCTGAAAGAGCCTTCAAGCAGGGAGCTCCCATTCACGAGATGACAGAGAGAGCAGCCCTCAGCAGTCACCTGGTGACTCACTCTTGCTTTGCCATATTACGTTCCAGCCCCTCTGACCTTGATATTTTCATATGGCACTGAGAAATTACTCACCTCATCATCAAAACGACAGCCACCACAAGGCAGCCGCCCCTCCCAAGCCAAGTGGCCTGAGTTCGCCTGCAAGAGTTAGTCCCAGAAAAAAACGAACCCGACTCTGGCATAGGATATTCCGTTCTTGTCATGCTTCAACATAGTGGGGGGCAGAAACGTCTCTAGCCTGCATGCCAGTGTGTCCTGGGCACCGCTTTCCTCTCCGGGCTGCCGGACCTGGGAGAGGGAGCTCTGGGGGCCTGTGGCCCGGAAGTTTCCTGCAAACATGGACCAGGGAATCCTCCCACTGAACAGAGGTGGTGGGCGTGGCCAGGGCCATCCAAAGCGTGGGGAGGGGCTGTGAACTGCACACCATGTATGGTACCAAGTACCAAACGGCACTGGGATGGGCAGTCGAGAGACCTGGACTTCCAGCTGAGGACGCACAAGCCCAAGGATTCAAAACTCTCCAGGTATTCGGGAGCTCTGACTTAACTCACTTTTAGAACTGCGGAGACCAGGGATGCCTGGGTGGCTCAGTCCGTTAAGCATCTGCCTTCCGCTCAGGTCACGAACCCAGAGTCCTGGGACCAAGTCCCACATCAAGCTCCTTGCTCAGCAGGGAGCCTGCTTCTTCCTCTGCCTACCTCTCTCTCTCTCTCTCTGACAAATAAAAATAAAAATCTAAAAAAAAAAAAAAAGTGGAGAGGCCATCTCGTCTCTAAGATCTTTTCTGGTGTTAGGTGGATGAAGAAAATCACTAAGGCTGAGTTGACGAGACTATTTATTCCATGAGCCATCCCCTTCCTTCTCTTCCTTCTGTCACTCCTCCAATCACAACTGCCGACCCCGGCCCCCAGACACCGCTCTCCGCTGAGAGCTGATCTGAACCAATCACTTGATACTCAGCCCCAACAAAGAGAAATTTGTGAAGCCGATTCAGTCTACACATTTTCAAATGTGTAAAAGTTGGTTTTGATCAGATAATGCCCTGGAATATTGTGTCTTCTCCCTGAGGATGCCCTACTCTCCAGTGGCCTCTACGCTTGGTCCACTAGGAAGAAAAGCAAAGTGGTAAGGATCAAAATTAGAAACGCCCCATCTTGATTTTAAGACACTATGCACCCCTTAACTCACTCTGTACCTTGAAATAAGTTCAGCTAGCACGTTCTGAGCTAGCATGTTTTTCCATGTAAGATTTTGGAAGAATCCAAGGTCAAGGTGTGGGAAGTGCAGAGAGGCACGGGTGCTGGAAGACGAGAAGGGCAGACGGCGACCAGAAACTTGGCATTTATATTTATCCCCTGTGGCTCGATCCACAGCAAGTTCTTATGTCCTAGGGGCATGGTTATGGAAAGGTCAACAGAAGCTCTATACTTTCTTACGTTTTGACAGCATCCTTTATAAGGAAGAGCAAAAGTGTAATATGTTTCCTTCATGCAAGAACCGGGCCTGAAGACGGAATGCTTCTCAGATAAAACAGCAACCTAAGAAAGCCAGGCTTGTGCTGTGGAAGGAGGTACCTGGAATCATATTTACACTATAAAAATAAAAGAGAGCATTTGCTAGCCGGGAACATCAGTAAAGATGAGGAAAGAGAATGTTCTCGCCCTACCTTGTTCCTAGGAAAGGGTTTTTGGCCTGGTCTCTGGAAAGTAGGAGGATTTGGAAAACAGAAACGCAAAGGGAGACTATTCCATAGAAGGAGAAGGAAAGACAATCATCAGGAAGGAGAAGGGAGGCTGGTGGAACGGTCTGGGGGCTGGCGAGGCTCCAGCCAAAGTGTCTGAACCCTCAGGGATGAAAGTTATTAAAAAATGAGTCTTTGAGGGCCCCAAATGTCAACTGAAGAGAACTGATTTTCTTATAAAAGCGATACATTCTCTGATTAGAAGAATACAGATTTACCGCCGGGCAAAAAAAATGCCGAGTTAGCAGTTGTGCTGCGTTAATCCCAGATTAGGTCATGGCAAAAAGCGTTCACTGCTTGGGTTTAGACAGCGACACGGAAATCAGAAAAGCAAAGGACAGTGAAAAGGATAAAAGGTATGGAAGTCAAGGGACTGAAGAATCATGAAGGGGAAAAAATGATACTCGGTAACGAGGAAGGCGGTCATCGGTTCTGACGGAGCTGGGCGTCGGGTGTAGACAGAGAAGCCGGACGGAGCTGGAGGCCCTCCGGTGCTGATCCCTGCCAAAGATGCTCCCCACAGCCCGGGGCCCTACGTGCGTTCCCTCCCCCCTACAGCTCGATGTACCTTCTCAAAGGAAAACGAAATGACAAAGGTACCGGTTTTGGCTACTAACCTCTCTTTTAGTTGACTCACCCAGTTGCCCAAAACACCCTCTTCCTCCTTTTAGAATTTTAATGTTTTTCATTTTAAGCCCTTTTAACTGGTCGAAGAGATAAGATTTCACGAGCTAATTGAATGCGCGGAGCATCACTAAGTTACACGCCTCCTGTGTTGAAAGCCTTGGCGCTGAACACACGGTTTGTTATTTTTTTATTGGCTCTTCTGACAATGCGAAGGAGAAGACTCTTAGTCACTAAAGGGAGCTGCTCAAAGACAGGATAAACCTGGTGAAATTAATCAGTAATCCCTCGCTGGTTCTCTTACCTGGTGAATGAATGAATTTTAGATTCACCATTCAGTTGCTATGATATGGACTATTTAGTAGAGCAAAAGTCCAGAATCTGAGACACCTGGAGTGTAATGCTTGGTTTAGTCATCGTTTTGCTTTGTAGACTTAGGTAAGTGTCTTTACCTCTCTAAACTACTAGGCTTAGGGGGGCCTGGCTGGTTTCGTCAGCTTAGCATCTGTCCAACCCTTGGTTGCAGCTCAGGTCATGATCTCAGGGTCATGGGACAGAGCCCCAAGTTAGGCTCTGCACTCAGTGTGAACTCTGCTTGGGATTCCCTCTCCCCATCTCCCTCTTTGTCCCTCCCTGCTCAAGTATGCTCTCCCTCTCTCTCTCCTCTAAAATGAATAGATAAATCTTTAAAAAAACATAAAATAAACTATAAGCCTTAGTAAAATGAGGGGAAATCACCTCTCATTTCCTCTTACAAGAATGAAAGATCTGAGGGGCGCCTGGGTGGCTCGGTCATTAAGCATCTACCTTCAGCTCAGGTCACAATCCCAGTGTCCTGGGACGGAGCCCCATGTCGGGCTCTAGGCTCAGCAGGAAGCCTGTTTCCCCCTCTCCCACTCCCCCTGCTTGTGTTCCCTCTCCCACTGTGTATCTTTCTGTCCAAAAAAAAAAAAAAAAAGAAAGAAAGATTTGATTCAGAATCTGAAAACCAACTTCAGACATCTTGGAGAAAGCTTTCACACACATGCAGGAGCCACAGCACTTCTAGATCCCGTTTAAAGATGGAGCAAGACCCCTGCACAAACCCATGCAGATGTTTAAGTACTATGTGTCCCGGTTCTACGAAACGGAAGACCAAAAATTACTCCCTGTTTATGTACACTGACTCCCGTGTTTTAATTAAGCAAAGAGACAGAATCTGGAGATGCCTGTATTTCTAGATCGGTGCCTTATCAGCTGGACACATCCATGGAGAAGAGCAGATAGGTACAGGCTGGCAGGCTGTAGAGACGTCGCCTCCACAAAGGCTGGGAGTCTTAAAGATAGTCTGGACAGGCACGCCATTTTCTGAAGACCAAACTCATCAGAGGCCAGCATTACAGAGTGCTCTTTAAAATCCGAATGGATTTAAAGAGGAACGAGTGGCTTGCTGAACAGCCGCTTGTCGGTGTTGCAAAGACAGAGAAATCCACATTCTATTAGGAAAAGCTGGAGGGCCAAGAATTTTCAAAAGCAATTGAAGTTTCCCGTTGGTCTGTGTTGGATGAACGTGGAGCTCACTTCGGCAGTAGGGACTGAGCCATCAACAGCCAAGAAACAAAATGAGGAAAACGTGAAAGACTTCAAAGAGGTGACAGAAAATTAAAAAAAAAAAATTACCTTGTGCAAAAGCAAACTGTAATAACTGGAACCCAAGAATCTAAAACTCCCTTTTCCCTTAAATATAAATGAGGCCATCTGCCAAGATCCAGAGCGTGAGTGACAGAGACATTTTTAAACAAAGACTCAAGAGTAAAAAAAAAAAAAAAAAAAAAAAAAAGTTCCTTACTGAGTCTCTTTTATACAACAGTTTTTGGTACAATGATGGAGGAGGAGGAAGAGAGACAGCGTAAAGTTATATGGTTGGAAATAGGGTTACTTGGGAATAAGGTTACCCTACGAGAGAGAGACTGAGGAATATCTCAACGATTCTCAAACTTGATCGTACATTTGAACCACCAGGGAATCCGGCCAAACCACAGATTCTAATGAACCACGCCGGGGATTGGGTTACAGTTCTGCTGTTCAGACAAGCTCCCCAGTGATCCCAACACTCAGTCCTCCCACCACGCTTTATTAGAAACAGGCAAGCACAAGGAAAGTGATTGGAATCGCCAGCTCTTAATAAATTAATCCACTTACAGAGTCTGAATGTTAGGACTTCTCCATCGTGGAGCTAGATCGGTCAGGCAACCCCCGGTTGGGAGCCCCAAATGCTGAGATTATTAGGTTGATTTCCCTTGATCTGATTGCATTCTATCTGAATTGCCTTCTGATTATAATTTGATTTCCAGTGCAGGATTTCCTCTGGAGGGAACAGCGCTGGCTAGTCAACTCAGCTCCTGCAGGCAGAGTGAGGGTGTCAAAAGAATGAGGCTTTGAGTCAAAGCGAATGGGCTTTGTTTGATATGTTGGTGATAACAATGAGTAGAAAGAACTCGGGAATGGGCCCAGTGAGGGCACTGAAGGCACAGATATTGAACTATGTGCTCATTACATGCCCGACACCATGCTAGTGCCGTCCACATGAGATCAGCTTGCCAGTTGATGTCATTATCCCCATATTACAGAAGAGGACACCTAAGGTGACAACACCAGTAGGGGTCTGGAGGAGATCGAACTCCAAATGTATGGGCTTGGCCAACACACACACCCTACTATGAGAAGAAACTTTCATTATAATTGTTACTAAAGCAAGCATTCAGTAAACAGTGATTGTATGTTCTCATTATTATATATAGCTTAGACATGGGATTATATTTGAGTCTTCTGTGCATTTGGTTAGAAGGTGTCAGACTTCAGAAGCTATACCAACTCTAATAACATTGATTTCTTGAATCTGTAAAGCTGAGGACTAAACTCCTAATCATGGTAAATCCACCCCAGGGAGTCTACCTGAACAGTTATTTTAAAAAATCAACCCAGACAAGTCAAACATTTCTCAGACATTTAAACCAAAGGATCATTGCCTTCTTTTCTATCTATAGGCTTTTTCTGGAAACTTTTTCGTATACCTCTGTACATCTATGCTCTTTGTTGGATATTTTTTCTTACAAATGGACTTTTTCTTCTTAAAACAATCTTAAAGCCTTTCCCCCTTTTAAATTTCATAATTGCTAAGGTGATAATCTGATTTCTAAAGCATACAGCCGGTATGCAGATGAACGTTACAAAAAGTTTGCAAAGCCCATGGCGTCAAGCACACCGTGGGTGTTGGAAATAGTCAAACACACACTACAAATTAGCAAAGATAACATATCCCGAACGTCGATGCCTCCAGCCCTTTGGGATGTCAAGTCAAGTCTTTCAAGGCTAGTGTGTGCAAAAACCAGATTATTTGGAAATCAAAGACCAGGTAGGACCAAAGGGTTTCTCCCATTTACCCGACCATTCTCATCCCGAGAAAGCAAACAGGATGAGTGGATGGTTCGTCAGAGTCTAAACACAGAGTGAACACTCGGGTTTGAATCGGCAGAACAGAAAACAAAAAAAACCCCAGAGAGGAAGATTCAGTGTTGATGGTAACTGTCCCTTGGCCATCTCACCGAAAACCACAGTGACTTTAATCTCATTCTTGTGCTGAGGACGCAGGAGCACGTCCCACAAGTTCACACTCCAGCCCAGAGACAGAGGTCAATGTTTTTCTGTCCTGCAAATTGAACGCATCTTTTTGACTAAGCATTTTCTAAGAGCTCCTCTTCTCAAATTTCCACTTGTACAGAACATGGCTATTTAATTTATTTTGATTAGGCTTTATTTAGTATGCACGTCCTCATAGTCTAAAGAAATAAGGAACTTTTCAGTTAAAGTGCCTTGCCTTTGCTTATGCAATCACACACACACACACACACACACACACACAAAACAAAACAAAAATCCCTTACATTGACGTGATCAGGGCAGAGAAGGGCAGGCAGCGCCACGTGGGACTGACTAATGTGGACCATGGGGTTCATGTGCCTCGACCTTTCCTAAAGTAGTTCAGGGGGTGCAGAGCCATGGTGGACAGAACCATGACGCCTACCACCTTAAACCTTCTAAGAGTAGGACAAGAACACATGCTTCTGATGAAGATCTGAATTAATCCAGAGCAGCTGCAGCTAACCACCACAAAATAAAACGTAAACTGAAGCCAGGAAGATCACTGGATTGTTTTCCTGGTATGATATGACACCCTGTATGAGTCTACCTACTTCACGACCCCCTTCTTCTTCCTTTTACATCTGCATTCTGTCCTTTAAAGACACTTGATTTCCTCCAGTGAAGGAAGTGGACCAGCTGGCAGCCACCTCCTCCTGACACCGGTATCTGCCAGTGGGACTCCTGGTACATTCCCTGAGAAATGAGAAGGGTGTGGCGGGAAAGCAGCAACATGACTGGGGCAGACAGCCTTGCTTATCAACACAGCTTCTCCAGAAAAAGATTTTTGGTCCATCTTCCCTTGATGGGGTGCCAAAAATATTTCTGATCAGAATTTTAGTTCCCCCCTGGAAGTCCTCGTATTTAGACCTCAATGAGGTTGTTAATATTGTTTATTAACATCGATGACTGCCATTGCTGGTCACACCTACAATTCATATGGGGGGGGGGGGTCTCAGAAAACAGTCATCCAGACTCCCTGTCGCAAGTTTCAAATTGGAATCTAAAAGGTTTGGGGCAGGGCATCTGCATTTTGAAAAGGCATCATAGCTAATTCTGGAAAGCAAGAAGGACATAGACCTCTAGTGCTGTTTTTCTCCACAAAGTCCTAGTTATAAGGACTGTCTATCACTATTCAAAGGTAGGTCTTAAATAAGATTCATCTAAAAGTTTGAAAAGAAGCCAAGATGGATACACAAAGTGGTGGGCTATGTTTTCCTGAGAAAGGCATGCATATTTTTAAAAAAAATCTTATTTATTTGAGATAGAGTGCATGTACACAAGAGAGAGTATGGGGGGGGGGGCGTGGAGAGGGAGAGAGAGAAGGAGAAGCAGACTTCCCGCTGAGCAGGGAGCCCAATATGGGACTGGATCCTAGGACCCTGAGATCATGACCTGACCCAAAGGCAGATGCTTAACAGATTGAGCCACCAGGTGCCCCAAAGACATGCACATTTATAAGCACATTAAACTGTTTAGGATTTTTCATATTACTCTATATCTTGAGCATCTAGTCTACCTTTCTGCTGCCTGCCAATGAAGGGCTAAATGTCCAATATTTGAATTCCCTTCAAATTTACATAGCCACTGCATTTAATATATTTTTGTGCTTGTTGTTAAAAATTACTTCACCTTACAGAAACACTAAAGTAACCATATGAACTCATGCCACTTATTAAAACAGGTCAGAGGATTTGTAATAATGTCACAGTTTCGGGAAAAAAATAGCTTACAAAAAATCCTACGGGGGGGGGGGAAGAGCAAGATGGCAGAGATTTACAGAGCTCTAAATATCATCAGATCCCAGGAGTTATCAAAACACTTTGAACACCTACAAACTCAACAGGAGACCGAACAGAAGAATAGCAATTGTAGGAATAGAAAATTGACCACTTTCTGGAAGATAGGACATGCAGAGAAGCAATGGCAAGCCAGATGGTGGAGGGGAGGCTGGCTCCCGGCAAGCAGTGGAGCAGCGGAGCACAAAACCAGAACTTTTAGAAGTCTGCTCCACTGAGGGATGTTGCTCCAGAAGTTAAGTAGGGGTGGAGTGGTCATGGGGACTGTGTGGTCTCAGGACCCGCGGGGTCACAGAACGATAGGGGGTGTCCGACTGTGGCACAGCTCCCAGGTATCAGATCAGGGAACCCGACTACAGAGACAGAACCGAAGAGTGAGCTCTCAGCTCGGGGTTACCTTAAACTGAGATCCATGGCACAGGAGGACCGCTGCTCTTTGAGCAGGGACCCCACAAGTGGCAGTTGTGGAGAGAATCACCTTCCTCTGGAGGAGCAGCACGGCAGGAATCTGCTGAGTTTGGAGACTCCAGACGGGGCCGTGTGTCAGCGATAAAAATGCTCGGTCACAGGCCAGGTGAGCACAGAGCGCGACCGGAGACCAAGGAGACGGGAGGGATTGACTGCTTTTCTCTGAGGGCGCACTGAGGAGTGGGGCCCCGAGCTCTTGGCTCCTCAGGGCTAGAGATTGGGAGGCCGCCACTTTCATTCCCGTCCTTCAAAACTCTATGGGAAGCGTTCAGGGAACAAAAGCTCCCAAGTGTGAACCCGAGCAGATTACTTAGCCCAGCCCCAGGCAAGGGCAGTGCAATTCCACCTCAGGCAAAGACATTTGAGAATCATGGCAAAGACCTCCCCAAGAAGATCAGCAAGAACATCCAGCCAAGACCAAGTTCATGGATCAACAAGAAGTGCAGAACCCCAGAGCTAGGGAAAAGCAACAAACAGAATTCATGGCTTTTTCCCCATGATCCTTTAGTCTTTCAAAGTTAACTTTCTTAAAATTTTATATTTTACTTATTCCACTTCTTAATTTTTTCCTCTTTCCTATTTTAATGTTTTTTAAATATTTTATCTTATTAATACCTTTTTAAAAATCTTTTTTTAAAATTTTCATTGCTATAATCATATTCTATCCCTTCATTGTATTTAACCTTATTCTATATATATATATATATTTTTTTTCTCTCTCTCTTTTTTTTCCTCCTTCTCCACTGGATTTTGGGTCTCTTCTGATTTGATTAGTGTATATTTTTCTGGGGTCATTGCTACTCTTTTAATATTTTGTGATCTCATTCATCTAATCTTATCTGGATAAAGTGACAAGGCAGAAAAACTCACTTTGAAAAAAATAACAAGAGGTAGTACCGTTGGCTAGGGACCTGAGCAATACGGACGTTAGTAAGATGTCAGAACTAGAGTTCAGAATGACGATTATCAAGGTGCCAACTGGGCTCAAAAAAAGCATAGAAGATACTAGACAATCCCTTTCTGGAGAAATAAAAGAACTAAAATCTAACCAAGTTGAAATCAAAAAAGCTATTAATGAGGTCCAATAAAAAATGGAGGCTCTTATGGCTAGGATAAATGAGACAGAAGAAAGAATTAGTGATATAGAAGACCAAATGAAGGAGAATAAAGAAGGTGAGAAAAAGAGAGACAAAGAACTGCTGGACCATGAGGGGAAAATTAGAGAGATAAGGGATACCATAAGATGAAACAATATTAGTATAATTGGAATCCCAGAAGAAGAAGAAGGGGTGGGGGGCAGAAGGTATATTGGAGCAAATTATAGCAGAGACTTTCCCTTATTTGGCAAAGGGAATAAGCATCAAAATTCAGAATGTACAGAGAAGTCTCCTCATAATCAATAAAAATAGGTCCAAACACCATCATCTAATAGTAAATCTTGCAAGTCTCAGTGATGAAGAGATAATCCTGAAAGCAGCTCAGGACAAGAGTCTGTAACATACAATGGTAGAAATATTAGATTGGTAGCGGACCTATCCACAGAGACCTGGCAGGCCAGAAAGGACTGGCATGATATATTCAGAACACTAAATGAGAAAAATACGCAGCCAAGAATACTATATCCCGCTAGGCTATCATTGAAAATAGAAGGACATTAAAAGTTTCCAGGACAAACAAAAATTAAAAGAATTTGCAAACATGAAACCAACCCTACAGGAAATATTGAAAGGGGTCCTCTAAGCAAAGAGAAAGCCTAAAAGTAACAGACCAGAAGGAACAGAGACAATACACAATAACAGTCACCTCACAGGCAATACAATGGCACTAAATTCATATCTTTCAATAGTTACCCTGAATGCAAATGGGCTAAATGCCCGAGTCAAAAGACACAATGTAACAGAATGGATAAAAAAAAAAATAAGACCCATCAATATGCTGTCAGCAAGAAACTCATTTTAGACCCAAAGACATCTCCAGATTTACTGTGAGGGGGTGGAAAACAATTTACCATGCTAACAGACATCAAAAGAAAGCTGGGGTGGCAATCCTTATATCAGATAAATCAGATTTTAAGCCAAAGACTATAATAAGCAATGAGGAAGGACATTATATCATAATCAAGCAGTCTGTCCAGCAAGAAGATCTAACAATTTTAAATATCTATGCCCATAACATGGGAGCAGCCAACTATATACACCAATTAATAACAAAATCAGAGAAACACATCAACAATAATACAGTAACAGTAGGGGACTTTAACATCTACCCTCACTGAAATGGATAGATAATCTAAACAGAAGATCAACAAGGAAATAAAAGCTTTAAATGACACACTGGACCAGATGGACATCACAGATATATTCAGAACATTCCATATCAAAGCAAAAACATACACATTCTTCTCTAGTGCACATGAAACATTCTTCAGAATAGATCACATCCTGGATCACAAATCAGGTCTCAACTGGTACCAAAAGATTGGGATAATTCACACATATTTTCAGACCACAGTGCTCTGAAACTAGAACTCAACCACAAGAGGAAAGTTGGAAAGAACTAAAATACATGGAGGCTAAAGAGCATCCTACTAAAGAATGAATGGGTCACCCAGGAAATTAAAGAAGAATTGAAAAAAATCATGGAAACAAATGAAAATGAAAACACAACTGTCCAAAATCTTTGGGACACAGCAAAGCCAGTCCTGAGAGGGAAGTTTATAGAAATACAACCTTTTCTCAAGAAACAAGAAAGGTCTCAAGTACACAACCTAACCCTACACCTAAAGGAGCTGGAGAAAGAACAGCCAAGAAAGCCTAAACCCAGCAGGAGAAGAGAAATAATAAAGATCATAGCAGAAATCAATGAAATAGAAATCAAAAGAACAGCAGAACAAATCAATGAAACTAGGAGCTGGTTCTTTCAAAGAATTAATAAGATCAATAAACCCCTGACCAGACTTATCCAAAAGAAAAGAGAAAGGACCCAAATTAATAAAATCATGAATGAAAGAGGAGAGATCACAACCATCACCAAAGAAATATAAATAATTATAAGAACATATTATGACCAACTATACGCCAGCAAATTTGACAATCTGGAAGAAATGGATGCAAGCCTAGAGACATAATCTGCCAAAACTGAACCAGGAAGACATAGAAAACCTGAACAACCCATAACCAGTAAGGAAATTGAGGTAGTCATAAAAAATCTCCCACCAAAAAGAGCCCAAGGCCAGATGGCTTTCCAGGGAATTCTACCAAACATGTAAAGAAGAATTAATACCTATTCTCCTGAAACTGTTCCAAAAAATAGAAATGGAAGGAAAACTTCCAAACTCATTTTATGAAGCCAGCATTACCTTGATCTCAAAACCAAAGACCCCACCAAAAAGGAGAATTACAGACCAATATCCTTGATGAACACAGATGCAAAAATTCTCACCAAAATACTAGCCAATAGGATCCAACAGTACATTAAAAGGATTATTCATCACGACCAAGTGGGATTTGTTTCACGGCTGCAAGCTTAGTTCAACACCCAGAAATCAATCAATGTGATACAATACATTAATGAAAGAACAAGAATCATATGATATTCTCAATAGATACTGAAAAAGCATTTGATAGAGTGCAGCATCCTTTCTTGAGCTTCACAGTATAGGCATAGAGGGTACATACCTCAGTATTATCAAAGCCATCTATGAAAAACCCACAGCGAGTATCATTCTCAATGGGGAACAACTGAGAGCTTTTCTGCTAAGATCAGGAACACAGCAGGGATGTCCACTATCACCACTGCTATTCAACATAGTACTGGAAATCCTAGCCTTGATAATCAGACAACAAAAAGAAATAAAAGTCATCCAAATTGGTAAAGAAGAAGTCAAACTCTCACTCTTTCCAGATGATATGATACTTCATGTGGAAAACCCAAAGACTCTACCCCAAAACTGCTGGAACTCATGTAGGAATTCAGTACAGGGTCAGGATATAAAATCAATGCACAGAAATCAGTTGCATTTCTATACACCAACAGCAAGAAAGAAGAAAGAGAAATTAAGGAGTTGATCCCATTTACAATTACACCCCAAATCATAAGAAACTTAGGAATAAACCTAACCAAAGAGGCAAAGAATCTGTACACAGAAAACTATAAAGTACTCATGAAAGAAATTGAGGAATACACAAAGAAATGGAAAAATGTCCCATGCTCATGGATTGGAAGAACAAATGTGAAAATGTCTATGCTACTGAAAGCAATCTACACATTTAATTCAGTCCTTATCAAAATATCATCAATATTTTTTCAAGGAAATGGAACAAATAATCCTAAAATTTATATGAAACAATAAAAAACCTTGAATAGCCAGAGGAATGTTGAAAAAGAAAGCCAAAGATGGTGGCATCACAATTCTAGACTTCAAGCTCTATTACAAAGCTGTCATCATCAAAACAGTATGGTAATGGCACAAAAACAGACACATAGATCAGTGGAACAGAATAGAGAGCCCAGAAATGGACCCTCAATGCTATGATCAACTAATCTTTGACAAAGCAGGATAGAATGTCCAATGGAAAAAAGACAGTCTCTTCAACAAATTGTTTTGGGGAAATTGGACATGCAGAAGAATGAAACTGGACCATTTCCTTACACCACACACAACAATAGACTCAAAGTGGATGAAAGACCTCAATGTGAGACAGGAATCCATCAAAATCCTTGAAGAGAACACAGGCAGCACCCTCTTTGACCTCAGCTACAGTAACTTCTTCCTAGAAACATCCCCAAAGACAAGGAAAGCAAAGGCAAAAATGAACTATTGGGACTTCATCAAGACCAACAGCTTTTGCACAGCTAAGGAAACAGGAAACAAAAGCAAAAGACAACTGACAGAATGAGAGAAGATATTTGCAAATGACATATCACATAAAGGGCTAGTATCCAAAATCTATAAAGAACATATCCAACTCAAAATCCAAAGAGCAAATAATCCAATCAATAAATGGGCAGAGGCCATGAACAGACATTTCTGCAAAGAAGACATCCAGATGGCCAACAGACACATGAAATAGTGCTCCACATCACTCGGCATCAGGGAAATACAAATCAAAATCACAGTGAGATACCACCTCACACCAGTCAGAATGGCTAAAATTAACAAGTCAGGAAATGACAGATGTTGGCAAGGATGTGGAGAAAGGGAAGCTCTCCTACACTATTGGTGGGAATGTATGCTGGTGCAGCCACTCTGGAAGACAGCATGGAGGTTCCTCAAAGAGTTGAAAATAGAGCTACCCTGTGACCCAGCAATCATACTACTGGGTATTCACCCTAAGGATACAAATGTAGTGATCCGAAGGGGCATGTGCACCCGAATGTTTATAGCAGCAATGTCCACAATAGCCAATCTATGGAAAGAGCCCAGATGTCCATCAACAGATGAATTGATATAGAAGATGTGGTGTATTTATACAATGGAATACTATGCGGGCATGAAAAATGAAATCTTGCCATTTGCAATGACATGGATGGAACTAGAGGGTATTATGCTAAGTGAAATAAGTCAATCAGAGAAGGACAATTATCATATGATCTCTCTGATAGAGGAAATTGAGAGGCAGGGCAGGGGTTCGTGGGGGCTACGGAGGGAAAAACTGTAACAAGATGGGATGTGGAGGGAGACAAACCATGAGAGACTCTTAATCTCATGAAACAAACAGGGTTGCTAGGGTGGAAGTGATGGGGTGGCTGGGTTACGGACATCGGGGAGGGTATGTGCTATGGTGAGTGCTGTGAATTGTGTAAGACTGATGAATCACAGACCTGTACCCCTGAAGCAAATAATACATTATATGTTAACAATTTAAAAAGAAAGAAAGAAAGAAAGAAAGAAAGAAAGAAAGAAAGAAAATGGGGGGGGGGGACTTTGTTGTGGGTGTGCCCCAGGATAATTTTGATTCTGTTAAACAGAATGCAACAATATTTTCCACTAGTCCATAGTCTATTCTGGAGTGTGTGGGAGGGGCAGTATTGTGGGTGATAGTAAACAATGATATTAAACTCATTTATTTCCATATTATTAAACTTACAGTTTTATTACAAATAAAGTAGAGAAATAAAAAAAAAAAATCTTACTAGGCAAAGCTAGAAACTGAGTAGTATAGTTTAAATGGACCGACTAGAATTAATGAAACCAGATGGAAAATGAGCTTTAGAAGTAAGAGTTAAAGATCTAACAATGTCGGTAATAATATACATAATTTCTGTGTGTACTTTTATTTAGGGAATGACTTATGTCAGAGATTCTGCCTTAATAAGAGCCAACAGTGGCCAATATGTATAATTTGGCATTTCAAAAACAGTTGCATGATCATTCTCATGCATCAGATGGATGGTTAGACTAGATAACCCTTAACCATTTCTAATTCAGAGGTCCTAAGTGGAAAAAAAAAAAAAACCAAAACCCTTAAATTCCTCACCATGGAACCAAGGCCTTGCAAGTTCATGAGCGACATTTCAATTCATCTCACTAGCAATTTACTGTGTGACCCAGACCATGACTCAGAGGCTAGGAGCGATTCTGGGTCACAATCTTCCTAATCTGCACTGGGGAGGGTTTTATTTTGTGAGTGTGTGCCTGTCAGTGTGCGCCTGGGCAAGAGCCGAAGCAGAGCAAAGAGACCGTGACAAGGTCAGTGGGTCCAATACTGGTGCCCATCCCGCTGAACAGGCTTAATGAGCTCATAGACGGAAACCCCTCCTAGCAGATCCCGGCAGGCAGACCAGGCTGAACACATTCCCCTGGGGTTGGTGGGGAGGTGGGTTGTAGCAAGTGTTACAAGCAAGCCTGCAACATTGTTCAAGAGTCCTTCTTTTCAGATACACATACCTCCAAAAACCGCAACTCCCACTTCCAGCAGTAAGACACCCCAGAATCCCATCGATCTTTTATTGGAAAAGAACCTTTCTCTGTCACCCAGGGCGCAGAGAGCTACTAAGTGTCCTCAAATATCCTGTAGCTTCCATAGCACATTTTTTTTTTAAATGCCTTTACTCGATATTTCCAATAAGTTACCACCTACTCTTTACCAGTCTCTCATGGGACATGCCCGGGGTAGTTGGCTCCTTTGCTAGCCCGTGCTAGCTCATGACTGGCACGTGGGTTTGCCCAGAGAACAGCTCACCACTCTTCCCAGGGCTTATCTAGGAATGTGTCCCTCACTCCAAAATGTGAAGACTCCACAAGAGGATGAGGAGGACTCTCATTGTCATAGAAACAACTAAAGGGTGCACGGGGCCAGCAGCACCCATCTCGGAATATGAACCATGATGCCTGTATGAAGCCCAGAGGGCTGCCGTTGTCATGTGGCCATAATAAGTGTGTACCCCGTGAGGAACCTTCCATGTCAGGGGTGATCCCTTCTCTATTTCTGCATCTGACAAGGCGGCTGTGGCAACCCCCAGCAGACAGGTGTGTAAACTGAAAACCAGAGAATTTCCAACATTCCCCTGGGGCACCTGACTTAAGAAGCCGCTGAGCTAGAACTTGAAACCAGGAATTGTGCTTCCCCGCCAGTGTTCTCCCGTGATCAGCTGACTTCATTTAAAATGATCAGAGGGGGAGATGAACCATGAGAGATATGTGCTCTGGGAAACAAACTGAGGGTTTTGGAGGGGAGGTGGGGTGGGGGTGCCTGTGTGAGCTTGTTGGTGGGTATTAAGGAGGGCACGTATTGCAGGGAGCACTGGGTGTTGTATGTAAACGATGAATCACGGAACACGACATCAAAAACTAATGAAGTACTATATGGTGACTAATGTAACACAATAAAAAAATACAATACAATACAATACAATGATAAAATAAAGTAAAATGAAATGAAATGAAATGAAATAGAACAAAATAAAATGATGGCTAGTGAATCCCACAGGTTGGAGGCTGATCTCTTTTATCACTTTCTTTGAAGAACTGGCCAATCTAGACAGATAAGTACACCTGTGTGATCTGGCCGAGGGCACAGATACAGAGGGCAAAATCAGAATCTGGTTTCTGTTCCGCAGGCCTGATGCTACGTCACGTTCCACTGAATTCCTACATTTCAGGTTTCAGCAGGTGTATTCGTGGATTCCTTAACATCTCCTCGGGCTCCTTGGGCTCCTCAGCTCAGATTTATAAAAAGCAGTGTTTTTCTTGTTCTTTTCTTTCTTTTTTTGTTTTTGCAAGTGACAACCATCTAATTAGCTTTGAAAGACTACCATAATCCTTTACTAACATCTTCTGTAATATTTCCAGTTATAAGCTGTAATGTTTCCAGCAAGATATCTCAGGAGCTCCTCAGCAACTGTGTCCAGACTTAAAATACCCTTCTTGCTCACTAGGGAGAAGCAGGACTCCAAAAGGCAGGGTTTTCCCAATATTTTAGAAATTCTGGACTAGCTCTCCGGCCCGGCGTTGAACATCACTCTTCCGTATCTACATCTAAGAACTAACTCCATAAATTATTTTGCATGTGGCGATATGATTAATCACAGGAAACCCCCGCCCCTAACACTGAGACAGCCACGACGGCAGAAAGCGAGCATTGCCTTTTTTCCTGGTACTCGGCTGGCAAGAGTCACACTCAGCAGTTTCCTGTGCACTGAAAAAAAGGAAAAAATCCAATGTGACCTACTTTTCCTTTGAATAAATCTGATTTCAATAAAACTAAAAGCGTCAATGATCATAGTTCTTTGATGCCTATCAGAATGACCTGCTAGGCAACAAGCTGGCCAGGTCGCCTTGCAGATGTGGTGGCTCTCAGGACCTCTGGCCTACCTGGCCCTCCGAGGACACCTTGCATTTCCATGGGATTGGCAAAAGTGCCTGCAGATATACAACCATCCACTCTTGTTAATTCTTTTTCTTTTTTTTAAGTAGGCTCCACACCCAGCATGGAGCCCAGTGTGGGGCTTGAACTAACAACACTGAGATCAAGACCTGAGCTGAGATCAAGAGTCAGATGTTTGACTTGACTGGGCCACCCATCTCTTATTAATTCTGAGGCTATTTGAATTAGAGTTTTAATTTAAAAAAAATTAGATTGTGTGTCGTTTTCACTAGAATAGACTGTAAAGGATTTTACGTGGGGAAATGTAGGCTTAGGATAATGCCATTCATACTAATTCCAAATGAATCCTTCAGTCATTTTTAAAAGGCACAGCCCTAATCTTTCAAAGACCGCAAATAGAGTATCCTGGCTATTTTCCAACATCAAGTGGAATTTTAAGCAATATCTATGTAAATTTACAGACACTTCAACAAATCTAAATTAAACTTCTAAAACCTAAGTCACACCTTCTCAGACAGGAAAAACCTTTGAAACGCCCCAATAAATAATACCTTGTTTCTAAACCAGGATGAAAGTTTCACAGTAAAAGCAAATTTGCTTCTCAAAGCTGGTTCTAGACAATCTGTATAAAATCTGTACATACTGGAGCATTATGAGAACACACTGGAAAGCCCACGCCTACAGTAGACAAGAATCGGTGATGGAAGGTATTTCACAAGAGTGGACATAAGCTTTCAGAGGCCAAAGCAAATTTCAGCTCTTCCATCCAGGTAACCTTCAATGTCCCCCCTCCCCCCACCCCAGGAATTATCCTTTCTCTGGGTTCATAGAGCCTTCTGGTTGGGCTTGTAAAATGGCCATTCATGGGATGCCCGGGTTAAGTGTTTGCCTTTGGTTCAGGTCATGATCTTAGGGTCCTGGGATCAAGCCCCATGTTGGGCTCCCTGCTCAGCACGGTGTCTGCTTCTCCCTCTCCCTCTGCAGCTCCCCCTGCTTGTGCACTCTCTCTCTGTGCCAAATAAATAAAATCTTTTAAAAAATGACCATTCATGCCCTTCCTTGTCATGTCTAATTCTGTGTGACCACACGCTCTCTGCAAGCAGGCGTTCCAGCCTATTTATGACTTCAGTCTTCAGAGGGATAGTGTTCAACTTCTCCTTTGCCAGTTGTGTTCGAATGTACATTCCAAAGCCAGCTGCACCAACATACATCCCAGGCCACCTGCTGTCGTTCTATGTGGCAGTGACATTCCTTCAGAGAGGGTCATCCCTTGACTCTGGAGAGCTGTGTCTAAGCCTACCCCTATCCCCAAAGTCCCTGCAACCTAAGAGGACATCTGAGAATGCCCCAATCATGAGAATATGGCAGAAGTCACCGTGTGTGACTTCTGATACTAGATCATGAAAAGCATTAAGGGCATCATCTTGGACTCTCACATTGTTCTCTGTAGGAGAGGTTTCCATGGGAAGAGACAAGATCTCACTGGCCATCAGCATCCATTTGCCACATGTGTGAGCTACCTGGAAATGGGTCATCCAGCCCGAATCTCTCCTTCAGATCCCTGTTGCTCTTGCCAACACCTTGCTACAATCCCGAGACTCCCCCAACTGAGCCCTTCAAAAATTCCTGACTCAGAGAGAAACCACGAGAAGTAATGTTATTAATGACTGATATGTAATGACTAAAGTTGGGGGATAATTTGTTACAAAGCGATGCATAACTAATACAGCAGCATATGCCTTTGAAAAATAAAATCAAAGAATCTGTAATACATAAAGTAAACTTATTGAACACTACTAGAAACCATGTGGCATTTAACAAGATGCCTTGCAAAGAGTGTGGGTTGCATTTTCTTTCTGAATATTAAAGCACATTTCAAGAGTTCCCAAAGTTTCATTTTTTTTAATAATTCCAGGAACTGATGCTCTGATAGATGCTGTGTCTTGGAGCTCCCGTGTGTCAAAGGAGAGATTACGTGGGGAACTCTTTTCCTCTTTTAGACTGCAGTGCAAGGATAGGAAAGGACAAGAAATCTTAAGCACCACAGGACATGACCACTGACATCTATTTCTGGCATACAACAAACCATATAAGGCTTTCTGTTGCATTCTTGTTAAAACCAAGTTTCTGAAGGGCGGGGAAAGAGGTTTTTTTCCCAAGAACTAGCCATCAAGGCTTTTACATGAGAAAAATCAATGCGTTCCCCCTACTGAATGTCTGCTACTGACACTGAGCTGGCAGGTGGAGGGGCCTTGCCAGTTCTCTCCAAAAACAGTGTGTCCTCCTTTCAGTGGTCGACCCATGTGGGTCTGAGTTGTCAATGAGGAGAGAACGACAGAAGCGCCTTCCTTCCCTGGGAAGTCAGGCAGGGTTCAGCCGATCACGATCGCTTCCTTGGCCACAGATCTTTATCATGGAATCTGTTTTAATCCAAAGGGTTTAGATCCCTTCAACAATCTCCAGAAAAAGTCTGATATCATCTAAAAATCTGCCTGCCTACCTGGGGTGACTCAACGATCTCCCTCATTCCACACTCCCCCTCCATCTGCCGCGTGTGGAGATGGGCCCTTTAGACTCCCTGCTGAGAGCCGTGCTAATAGAGCAGACTAATTCAATCCAGCAAATATTTATCCAGTTCCTGCCATTCCCAGGCTCTTGCGCTACATCCTGGGCACCATAAGTATGAAAACAGCGTCTTCCTGTAACAGCCATTTATGGAAAGTGTACCATAGGCCTCATGCTATAGCACAATGGCAACTAAGAATAGGGGCTCCTGACTTTGAGGAGGAGGAGGAGGAGGATAAGGGGAAGGAGATGGAAGAGGGGGCGGGAGGGGGAGGGGGAGAAGGATGGGAGGATGGGGTGAGGGGAAAAGGAAGGAGGGGGAGGAGGGGAAAGGGAAGGGGGGAGGGGGGAGAAGGATGGGAGGATGGGGGGAGGGGAAAAGAAAGGGGGGAGGAGGAGGGAGAGGAGGGAGGGGAGGAGGGGGGAGAGGGGGAGGGGGGAGGAGGAGGAGAAGAAGGGATCATGATTGCTCCAGCGGTACTGCCAGTAATGGTTCCGGATCACCTACATCTTCTTACCAGAATCCTTCCTTCTTTACGATGATCTCTGCCACCAACACAGTAGCAATGTTTTAAAATAAGACTCGGGAGGTGTGCGGCGTCCAGCTTCTGCCTGAGAAGCCGCATCCCATCATGGGAGGGAGAAAATGTTATCGTCGTAACGAATACAGGACTACAAAAACGTGCAGGTTTAGCAGGCTCTGTCTATATAAAGCAGCGCTAACATTAGCAGTGCCGCAGCCCGGGTCTTTCCCACCCCTTTCCCTCCAGAAAGAATCTGCAGTTCTCGCACCATGAAAACACGGGTGTTAAGAAAAGCCTGTTCACACCATGAATGGGCTGGTGGCATCCACATTCCTGTCTACTTACTACTCTCGTGGGGAATATTTGCACAGGGAACCCCACCCAAGGCCGGCCACCCAGATGAGCAGAACCGTAGGCAATTTTGCCTTCACCTTAGAACTAACAGGACAACCCTTAAAAAAAAAAAAAATTTCAGGGCCCAGTTTTATTTTACCAAATTCCACAAGACAGTATTAAGAAGAAAAAAAAAATTCTGAAGTGAGACGGGCCTGTCCAGTGCGATCAGGCTGATTTTATCTCCACTGAGCCTATTATTCTTCTTTTCAAAACGGGGGGAAAGCGACAACACAAGCTCTTCTCTGATTAATGTTTCAGCATCGATTTAATTTTGGTATCCAGGAGAAGCAGCACAGCCTGGGGGAGCAAGGACCCCAGGATACAAAGGAAATTTCTATTAAGAACCTACAGAATAATCTTGACGAGTCACCATACAGGTGATTCCATTTTCCTTTCTGGAAAGTCTGAAAAATTATCCGTTAGGAACATTCAAGGGAATTAAAAAAAAAAAAAAAAAAAACAACACTACAAGTAACTTTACAATGGCAGAGTAATTTTAAAGAATGTAAACAAAGCTAAAAGATTCTGGAATTTATATTATGTGCCTGCAAAATATAAATGGGAATCAGAGTAATAAAGACATCTCCCTTCCCTGAATGCATTCCATGTGCTAGGACCATGCTAAGTACTTGAGGTGTGTGGCCTCTGATTTCACAATTAAACAAGCCCATGGGGTAGCAACCCATTCATAGATGAGAAAGTTAAGGTTTAGTAACATCAAAAATCTATCAAAGGTCCTATGGCTCGGGGCACCTGGGTGGCTCAGTGGGTTAAGCCTCAGGTCATGATCTCAGGGTCCTGGGATCGAGCCCCGTATCAGGCTCTCTGCTCAGCGGGGAGCCTGCTTCTCCCACCCCCTGCTCTCTGCCTACTTGTGGTCTGTCAAATAAATTAATAAAAAATCTTAAAAAAAAAAAAGGTCCTATGGCTCTGAAGTGGAGGAGTTAGAACTCAGATTCATCTGTCTGATTCTGAGGACCCTCATGCCATTCATGTGTCATTGCCAGTCATGCCTAGAGGGAGGGATCCTTCATCTTTCTGCACCTGAGCTCAGACAGCAAAGGACAAAGACCCTTCATCTGTCTTCTGATATCTCAGATCAAAACAGACAAGTCATGGGTGTGGTTCATTCACCCCCTATCTGCCGTCCAGACTTTCCGTTCATTTTGAAAGACATGATAACTCGTCCTTCTCTTACACAACACAGACCCAATGTCTTTATGGAAGGTTCACATGGGTGGCTTAGTCAGTTAAGCATCTGCCGTCAGCTCAGGTCATGATCTCAGGGTCCTGGGATTGAGTCCCACATCGGGCTCCTTGCTCAGTGGGGAGCCTGCTTCTCCCTCTGGCTCTGCCTGCTGCTGCCCCTGCTTGTGCTTGCTCTCTCTCTCTCTCTCTGACAAATAAATAAATAAAATCTTTAAAAAAAAAAAAAAAAGACCTGGGAACAGGAGCTTTGATCAGGTTCAGCCATTGATGAGTGAGTGGCTCTGTGAAACCAATGTGAGAGAGAAAAGCTGTCACATGACATGAGAATAAAGTGGGATATCCATCATTGGAACTAGGGTGTTACACAGACTCTCCCAACTTGGAGCTTCTAGTGACTTTATTCTTGGTATACTGCTTTGTGCGGTTGTACTCATGGATGTCATGAATGGAATTTCTGCATCTCAGCTCACTGAGGACAGATATGGAGATCAGGAGGCAGTTAACATCTCATCCGAGTCACCAGAGGTAGAGTGCCCCACCCACACTGGTATCCACCTGACGGCCCCTCGATCAGAGTTCCCTCATCATCAGTGTTATGGACTCGGGAGGGGGGCACCTGTAATGGCCTCGCAATTCTGTCAGTCTGTCTTGTTGATAGTAAATGAAGAGCTGGTTGGGGCCATGTGAGACTGACTGCCGGGTCCACATCCCAGCTCCAACCCCACTGCTGACCTTGGCCAATCCTTCCGTCCTCCCAACCTTCTGCTTATGCACCGCTACAATCCGGATGACGAGAGCACCTCACAGGGTGAGATCAAGTGATGACCTTAGCACCGTGGCTGGTGCAGAAATGCTCAGAAATGATTTATACTGTTTATTCGAGGAGCCCTAGGCTTCCTCTCTGCCTCTCCTTAGCACCACAGTGCTGATGTTCCTTCATGTTGTAATTATTAGGCCGCATCTTGCCTTTTCAAGGGAAAGTAAGCCCAATTAGGGCAGGAGATGACAAATCTCTAGTATCATCCATCCAATATCGTGGGTCCCTGAATTTCCAGGTACAACACTGAGATCTAGCTGAAATGTGTGTATCTATGCTGAAATGTGCGTGCGCACTCTCGTGCACACACACACACACACACAACAACAACTTCAAACAGGCAATTTTGTATTTTCTCTCTTTAAAATACTAAAAATTCTTGGGGCGCCTGGGTGGCTCAGTCATTAAGCAACTGCCTTTGGCTCAGGTCATGATCCCAGGGTCCGGGGTTTGAGCCCCGCTTTGGGCTCCCTGCCCAGTGGGAAGCCTCTTTCTCCCCCTCCCACTCCCCCTGCTTGTGTTCCCTCTCTCACTGTCTCTCTCTCTCTGTGTCAAATAAATAAATACAATCTTTAAAAATAAATAAAATGAAATACTGAAAATTCTTATTTGTGTCTTAACAAAGCACCTGTGCTTAGACAGTGACACTGGAGATGACGGCAGAATGGCTCTCAACCCTCACTGTGACAATGGGCCAGTGGACGTAGTCATTCTTCAGTGCAGAGAAGAAACACAGATATGTAGTCCCCCCCACAAATGCACCAACACACACCCTTCTGGTGTAAGATGTGCTCCTTGAGGCAGGTTCTCTCACTCCTCCGAGGGGGGAGAATACACCACTTACTTCAGCCTTGGTGGGAGACAGACATAATCCCTGTGAAGTACTGGGCACCAGGCCTGGCTTATGGTAAAAGATTAATTATCACCATCTCATTATGGGGTCAGATATAATGTTGCCAAGGGAGCTGTGCTCTACCCCTCTAGCTCTGGATTTCATCTGCTCCTGAGTAGATTTTCACTGGCCCCAAACCGTACCATAGAGGGGGATAATACCAAGAATAAAGAACTCACAAACCCCTACACAAATCAAGGAAGTTCAAACATTGTGACAGACCAGTCACATTGAGAGACGGAGGCACTCAGCTTTTCCTGCTGATGGGATCTGTCAGAGTAAGCAGCAACGTTGGAGGTGAGAGCACTAGCCGCACACCCAGAGGAGGAAGGAGGCCAGGTCCTTACTGGACTCCTTTGGGTGTGGGGATGACCCCCTATGGGTCAGTACTATGGGTGAGGAGCGGAAGTATCACCGTCCAGGACAGGAAGTTTTATTTCTTCAGTCAATAAAGATCATTGTTTGTTTTAAGATCATTTTTGTTTTAAGATTTTTTTTTTATTTATTTGACAGAGAGACAGCACAAGTAGGCAGAGTGGCAGGCAGTGGGAGAGAGAGGGAAGCAGGCTCCCTGCGGAGCAGAGATCCCGACGTGGGACTCAATCCCAGGAGCCTGAGATCAGGACCTGAGCCGAAGGTAGACGCCTAACTGACTGAGCCACCCAGGTGCCCCTTGTCGTGAGTTTTCAGGCAGGATTCATTCTCAAAGAAGGGGGTAAGAGAAAGTTTCTAAGGCATTTACCCACCAGTATGGATTATTAACAGGGTGTCTTAAGACGTTGCAACAAAATATTTAACTCTTTGGAAGTTAACTTTTGTATTGGAAGATTATACATTTAATCTGTAGCATATCTTTTTTTTTTTTAAGATTTTATTTGTTTATTTGACAGAGAGAGAGAGAGAGAGCACAAGCAGGGGCAGAGGGAGAAGGAGAGGCCGACTCTCCGCTGAGCAGGGAGCAACCCGGGGCTCGATCTCAGGACCCTGGGATCATGACCAGAGCCAAAGGCAGTTGCTTAACTGACTGAGCCACCCAAGCGCCCCAGTCTGCTACACATCTTAAGATGCTCTTCCACCAAAATGTTTGAGAATGAGTACACAAGCCACGGAGTGGGTAGGGAGGGTAGAGGCAGGTAGGCGTGAACATGGTGCATGGCCTGAAGCAGACTTCAGTGTAAAAATGTGTTTATTTGTTTGTTTGTTTTTAAAGATTATTTATTTGTTTATTTGACAGACAGAGATAGAGAAGCAGGCAGAGAGAGGAGGAAGCAGGCTCCCTGCTGAGCAGAGAGCCCCATGTGGGGCTCGATCCCAGGACCCTGGGATCATGACCTGAGCCGAAGGCAGAGGCTTTAACCCACTGAGCCACCCAGGCGCCCCTAAAAATTCAGTTTTGAACATTTTTCATTCTAATGTGAGAGATTTGGTAGATTTTAAATGAAGATTTCAAATGACTTTCTCTTAAATTACTTGTTTTCTCCCCAAACTTCTTTGATTTTGATATTCTTGTAATAATAAACAAAGTAAATTTGGCCAGTAGATCGCTGTATTTCCTGGAGCACCACTGAGAATCGCTGCAGAACATGTCTACCCTGTTTGAGAAGTATAGTTTAAATAATTTAAAAGTTAGGATAGGTAACCTTATCAAATGATTCAAGTTTCAGCCCAGAGACACACATAAAAAGGTCCAAGGAGAATCCATAAAATGAGACTTTGAGAATCAAGGAAAACTATCAGATTTTCCTTGAAAATGGATTTTTTAGTTTTTCTCCAATGGGAGTATTACTTGGCTGGTCATGCAACCACTATATTACTGTCCAGCAGTTCATGCATAAGGTCAAAATGTCCATGATAGTACGCAGTCTCCGGGACAGGCAGGGACTGTGCCCATTCCTCATTAGGGAGAACCCCAGAAGCTCTCTACCACCACTATTCCATAATGCCTCTCCTCTCCTGAGCTTCCCCACTATTAAAAGAACCCTAATTTTACTCATATATCCATGTTTCTCCAACATGGTCCAAGCTAAGATGTCCCACTCAATTCCTAGAGTATATATTCATTACTCTAAGATAATTAGCATGTTGACATTCCTCCATTGATATTTACTGATCCAAAAGCTGCTCTTCCTATGTCTTTCCTAAACCTGGGGTGGGTGGCCTCAGTGGTCATTGGCATTCATCTCGTGGCTGTGAGAATAACCAGATTTAGGGAAACTGTCCATCCTAAAGCGGAGTGGTAAAGACAGATGGAACCTGGGGTGCTTGGCAATATCACTGACCTCCTTTTTTTTTTTTTTTTTTTTTAAGAGAAGAAGAGAGGGAGGGCAAGAGGGCAAGAGAGAGAAAATCTTGAGTAGATTCCCCGCTGAGCACCAAGCCTGACACTGGGCTCAATCCCACGCCCCTGAGATCATGACCTGAACTGAAATCAAGACTCAGACGCTTAACCGACTGAGCCCCCCTGGGAGCCCCTCATTGAGCTCCCGGTTGAACCAAGCTTTGAAGCTGACTCTGTGTCTGGAAAATACATTTTGTTACTGCATAAGAAGGTTTGACTGAGGAAGTCTGTTACTTTCAGTCAGAAGGATCTCATTGTTTCACTGGAGAGAGAGTACACACGAGTTTTGCAAAACCTGCATTCAGTTTAAGACGGAGAAGGCAGATGGATGCGGCGTGGTGGTATTCTACTTCCAATACCCCAGACTGACATTTCATTTTAATTGGAAAGCATCTTTCCAAAACCAAGTATGCTGTACAGACGTCAAATTTAGCAAAGGTAGACTCATGTGGAAAATATCTTGACAACAAGAAAAGTGATTTCTTGTTAGTATTATTTTTCATAATAAACAATGGCATTAGATATAACGTCTCTTAAATAATTTTGTCTCTGATTCTGAGTACCCCAAAATATATAAATATAGCCCTCAAATTAAGAATTATGCTGTAAGAAGTCACACAAAAACAGCTGTCTGATTTCACTTAGTTTACTGCATTCTCTCAAATTTTCACTTAAATATATCTGTTAGCAATCTACAATCTTTTTTTTTTTAAAGATTTTATTTATTTATTTGACAGACAGAGATCACAAGTAGGCAGAGAGGTAGGCAGAGAGAGGGGGGGAAGCAGACTCTCCACTGAGCAGGTCGCCCGATGTGGGGCTCGATACCAGGACCCCAGGATTAGGACCTGAGCCAAAGGCAACCACTTAATGACTGAGCCACCCAGGTGCCCCAGAAATCTACAATCTTAATTTCTTTATTAAGAAGTGGTAAGAGGGGCGCCTGGGTGGCTCAGTGGGTTAAAGCCTCTGCCTTCAGCTCAGGTCATGATCCTACGGTCCTGGGATTGAGCCCCACATCGGGCTCTCTGCTTGGCAGGGAGCCTGCTTCTTCCTCTCTCTCTGCCTACTTGTGATCTCTGTCTGTCAAATAAATAAAAAATCTTTAAAAAAAAAGAAAAAAGAAGTGGGAAGAGCAGCAATCTCTTATAAATATCATTAGAATGCTGGAAGCATTAAAATAATTAAACATGTAACATATATTTTGTTCCTAAAAGACATAATATAAAACACAACCACAGACCATTTGAAAAATGAGCAATATAGATGTATGTGGTTACTTCAAAGGCTATATCCTGATCTTTTTTCTGAACCCAACTCCATGCTGATCTAAAATCTGAAATAAATTGCCAGAGAACAGCATTCCACAATGATCACCAAATGCTGTCTTAGCATTCAGCCTCCCCTTGTCAGATTTAATTTAGACCAAACAGAAAGCGCACACGAAAGTGACAGCTATTGGAAACATCATGCACAGAGCAAGCTAATGGTGATGAAATGATCAAGCAGCAGTTGATAATACCAACTGATTTTCCACAGAACCAGGGAAGTTAAAGAAGGCAGAGAATTAAGAGCCTGAGACTGTAATCTAATACACCAATGTGATCTATACCCATGACAATGGCCACAGGAACCATCGATATCTTCCCGGCTGAAATCAAGGACAAGATCCAGAGCTCCACCGTTGACATTCCCATGCTCTGACAGGCTTCCAAATTGTCCTCTGCTATGGCTTTCATCACACTGTACTGAAATTGTTGACTTGCCTGTCGTTCTGCTTGGCTAAATCCCTAAGACAAGGAACTGTCTTTTCTCTTTGTAACCATGGTATGGAGTAGACTGTCACAGAGTAGATGCTCAATAAACCAGTGGAAAAAAAGGACAAATAGAAAGTAAGGATTGCACAGTCATGAAAGCACTTATCAAGGGTAAAGCTATTTCTCTATCTCACCTGTTTTTATACTGTTTGTTTTTCCAAATGAGATTAACTCCTGGATTTTCACTCTGGCTTCCCAAGGAGCCTGGGTAACCACAGAGGTGATTATGGTCTGCTCAATACTTCAAAAACGCTATCAGAAGCTACATATTTGCTTTCAATTAAATATCCCATTGCTGACTATATATCCGCTGGCTGTGCTCTAGGCTAGGATTATAACATCTGAGCATAGTCACACTCAACCCATGCTGCTCAGGAGTCCTGATTAACAGTTACCTACAAATGAGTAAGAAAAAATGGACAACTGGTCACTACTCAGGAAACAAGTTTGTACGCAATAATTTTCAAAAGCCGGGGACCATCTCCAGTGATGAAAATACTTGAAATCCTTGGGTTAGTATTCAAGTCAGCAAGGAATTTGTTATATATAAGAAATAATTTAGTATTCCTTTATTAGAAAAGTTTATATTCTAAGATTTCACTTATTTTAAAATTTTCTGCCTTAGATACAGCATTCATGTCTTTACTCTCTGGTAATTATATCCCACCAATAACTACTAATTCTTACTGTTTTTCATAGTCAACAAAAGGAATCACTGGAGAGGCAGGTTAATGAGTGTACCTATTAGTGTGTAACAAACTATTAAAATTAAAAAAAATAGTCTTGTTATTTGTTATATACATTTACAAGCAAACCGAAGAAATCCCAGTGTTCTTATTGTGCATGAATTTGGTATACCAATTAGTATGAAATGCAATTTGCACTAATTCATTGGGGGCAAAGGGAGCATGAAATTATCTTGACTTGTTAATTCAGCTTTTATAGTAAATTGCTCATATTGAGTATTTCTCCCAGTGGTATTCCCTTGTCATAGGGAGTACAGACATAGACAATCTAGGCAGTAACATCATGAACTTTCTCTTCAAATCCCATTTTATATTACATTTCAAAGATGGTAAGAAAAAATTATGAGGACAGTTTGTACCTGCATCACTCATTCACCAATAATAAAAAGAGAGCACCCTCTTCCTACTATGACATCATCACTTGTGGTCCTAGAAATTGCCGCTCATGGGCTTTTTGCTTGTTTGCTTAAGTTTTAAATTTTCTATTTTATTTGTATTATTGTTTTAAAACCCAAACAACTCCACCAAAACATTGCCAGAACTCATACAGGAATCGGCCAAGTGGCAGGATATAAAATCAATGCACAGAAGTCAGTTGCATTTCTACACACAAACAATGAAGCAGAAGAAAGAGAAATCAAGGAATTGATCCCATTTATAATTGCACCAAAAACCATATGACACCTAGGAATAAACCCAACCAAAGATGTAAAGGATCTCTACTCTGAAAACTATAGAACATTTATGAAAGAAATTGAGGAGGACACCAGTAAATGGAAAAACATTCCATTTTCATGGACTGGAAGAACAAATGTTATTAAAATGTCGTGCCACCCAAAGCAATTCATACATTCAATCCCTGTCAAGATATCATCAGCATTTTTCACAGAGTTGGTGACTCTTCTAAAACTGTGCTTAAATTGGTCACCTAAAGTTGCCAAAGGTTTGAGAAACACCATTCCACTCAATTGCAGAAATTCCTGTGCTCACACGTTTTCAACCCCAGTTGGCTCGGCTAGTATCACTGTCTATGCCGAGCATTTGAAACTTGAGGAGAATTTACACTGTGTGTGGGTTCCCTAATGTTCTAGTCTTGAGATGCCCAAAGGGTAGAAATGGTCAGAGGAAAGAGCAGTTAACTTTAAGACAGACAAATTTATTGCCAGTGTACATTAACAAGACTTCTTTTAGAGTAAAAAAAAAAACCTTACCAGTTGATTCGCAGTGAGTTGCTAGGTATGGAGGGAGGAATACTTAGCTACTTAAGAGGAGCACTTGACCAGTAGGAGAAAGACTTGGTCTTCACATTGGCCCCATCGTACCTGGCTGAGTGGCCTGAAGAAGACACAACCCTGCTTTATTTATTTCACCAACAAATAAAGGCTTTGTCTGTTGAGGGCAACCTTATACTAGGGTGCTGGGTAGGAACAACATATGTTGCCTGCATACTTTGTAGATTTTTGTGAAAATTTATGTGAAGAAATATGTGGAAATGACTCACAAACTACACATTTTCCGAAAATATAAGATGTTATTACGGTCCATTTTACACCAAGAAATTACAAAAATTATAATGGTAGAAAAATCTATTGCCATTTTTCACAGATATTTGACTTAGGTTACTGACTTCATGTATTTATTGGTCAGGCAAAACCACAGAGAGCCTGCTGTGCTCAGAGCCCCATTCTAACAGAAACGGCCGTGTGTGGCTGACCTGACAGAGGAGGGGGGCTAAGGGCATCTGATCTAACAGTAGCCAATCTGTAGGGGACAACAGGGATAATTTCCCCTCCTCAGAGCTTGGGCTGGAGATACAGTGAGTCAAGTCAGGTGATCATGGGGACGGAAGAAGGAAAGATACACGAGAGAGCGTACAGACAATATGAGAAATGCCTCGTTGCAGAAACAAGTTCTAATGCTGATGAAATTTAAGGAGACAACATGGAAGCCGGCGTCATGGGGAATTCTGGGTAAATGTGGAATTCGTAAACTAGCTCAGGCTCCTGAAAGCCCTCTCATAGTGTGGTTTCTCTTTTTCCTATGAAGTCCAGGTCAGTCCCTGTCCCTGGGTTTCTACGCAGTAAGGTTCCTGGTTTTCTTATTGTCTCATGTGTTCTCCTGAACAATCCCCTGCCAACTTTTAATCCCAAACCAGGAACTCACTGCAACCCAAAGGTAGCTAATGATGACCATCCATACAATGGACTCAAAACACTTTATTCTATGTAACCTAATGTTGTCTTGCTTTAGGACAAAGGTAATCAGTATACTTAGGTTTTTATTTTCTTTTTTGTTTTGTTTTGTTTTGTTTTTCCATAGTACAAGGCTATTTTGATTCTCTGATTTTTGTACCTATTGTATTATTTGAGATCTTTGCTAGCCCTATTGTATAATAGAAATGAAATCTCTTTTTGGTGACAGCAGAGTACAACAGTGAGAAAGAGGAAAATTAGGACAATTTATGACACTATAAATTTTAAATACAGCAAAAAAATCAACTCAAAAGTGATGAGTCAGACTTGGTTGAAAATTCAGGAGGAAGCCCAGAACTTCGAATCACAAACAAAATAGTTCCTGATCCTTTCCTTTAATGCTTTATTTCACTTAAAGAGTCACATTTCTCCAAGTTTTAATTCTGTGTTTCTTAGAAAGTTTGCTCACCTCATATCCTTTTTGCAGTGTTCCTCAGTCTAAAGAGGTGAAAAAAGTTGAACTATTTTTCTTAAACATCTTCAAGCCTTTCTCTGTAGGACTGTTCCCCCCACCCCCCACCTAATTCTAAAATGAGAATCCCCCTGCAAAGTGAGCTGGACACAACCACTCCTCTCATGTGCACAAACATAGAGACGTGCCACCCCCTCTCCTGCTGCCTGTCCCACATATAAGCATTAGGAGTCCTCGCCCAACTCTGGTATGAGATGGGGTATTAGCGCAGAGCTGGGAATTCAGTTTGAAACCCAAGGGCCTCTAGACTGCAAACATGTCACCCTCATCCCTGTCTTCTCTCCAGGCTCTAGCACCTGCTACTTCCTCCTTGGAACGCTCTTGTTCCCCTAAGTCATTGCACCCTGTTCCCTACCGAACGTTAGGAACAAATCTACCACATTGAATCAGTTGGGAGTATAACATAATATGGAAGGAGCTGTAGACAGACAGACTGTGAGGTTTGAGAACAGGTATTTAGGTGTCTGGCATGACTTTGTCCAGGGAAGGCAAGGCACAGTAGGGGGAATGCCAGGGTGTCAGACATTGGCGGGAGCTCCATGTGGGGGTCAGAAGAAAAGGACATGACAGGGGCACCTGGGTGGCTCAGTGGGTTAAGCCTCTGCCTTCGGCTCAGGTCATGATTTCAGGCTCCTGGGATGAAGCTCAGCATGGGGATCTCTGCTCAGCGGGGAACCTGCTTCCGCCCCTGCCCCCCTCCGCCTGCCTCTCTGCCTACTTGTGATCTCTCTCTCTGTCTAATAAATAAATAAAATCTTTTTTTTTTTAAAGAAAGAACGAAAAGGACATGACAGAAGAAAACTCTCTCTCTGTCTCTCCTAGCCGTGCCACAATACGGCCTTTGCTCAGCCATGGGATGATAAAAATAACTACTCTATTGACTTCTATAATATTAAGTATCAAAAGAATAACATAGCTTCCCCCTTCTAACATAATCCAATGAAGATAGACAGTTAAGAAAGTTCATTGAAATGCATAGCTGCTTTAAAAAAAAGAAAAACCAAATGACAGACATGCTGTCTATAGAATTCTTTGAAATATGTGTCTCCCTTAGTCACCTTTTTTCTAAATTCCTTTACTCCCTTAATTGACTCCAAGGCGATCTGAACACTAGAAGATGTATTTGAAGCAATGCACTCTGATTGTAAAATATGGATATTTTATGGAAATTAGTCTGACTTTCCACCAAGTTCATGGAGCAGAGGTTCTTTGGATGAATGGATATTTTGAATTAGCTAATGGAAAAAAGGTTCTGAGATGATTTTTTTTCTTTTTTTCCCTCACCAAGCTGCAAGCAGGTCTGTGTGAGATAAAAAGTCAAGTGCTAGGGACTGTGCCTTTTCACCTTCTCAATGTGGATAAAGTGTCCCCCTAAACCCCACCCACTCCAGCGGATTGTCTTGGTCATGGCATTTCAGGCGTATGTTTTTAATGACACTTTGGACCCTGTCTGTGGTTCTCTATGGACTATATCATTACATTTTTCTCAAGGAAAAATTTTCCTGAGCATCTTAACGCAACCAGTGAGGTGTTATCTGAAGTTAGAAAGCTTTAATGAAATGAGGACTCATGTATTGCTTTCCCTCAGAAGTGATTTGTTTTAGCAATTTCTTTTCTTAGTAGAGTATTATGCCTGGCTCATGACCTGAAAGGGACTTTGCAATTCAAATTCAAATGCCTTTGAAGCTTTGCATATTCATGTATGTTTAACATGCATTATTATAGTAGCAAGTACTTTGAAATGAAATAAACATTTGGAAATTTGTAGGCATACAAACTGCGAATAAAAATACAATCTTACCATGGATTGAACTGAACTGGGAAAGGAAAGATGATTCTAAAAGATTAAATGATTAGAAGTGAGTTTGGCAAAGTCAAAATCCTGCTCACCGATTTCGTACAGTAAGTTCTTGGAACAACCTCTTAGAGGCACAAAGGATTAAGAGGTCCAAAATCCCGGGTTATAAAACACACAAGTCACGGGGAAGAAATGTACAGCATAGAGAACATAGTCAATAACATGGTAATAACATTGTATATGCTGACAGCTGGCAAAGACTCTTATTACGGGGATCATTTCTTATGTATGAAAATTTTGCATCGCCGTGATGTACACTTGCAACTAACAGGATATTGAACGTCAACTATACTTCTGTTAAAGAAAAAAAAAAAAAGACACCAAAAACAACACAAAAAAGCACATAACAGAGAGTTATAAACTTCAGAGTTAAGAGTTCAAGCCATCAGTGGGAAACGACAGCAAGTGATAGTTTTCCTTTTTTAGAGCTCCTTGGTATAGAAAAATAGCTTGAACCTGAAATAATAAAATGAAGACTAATGCTACAAAGCTGGGCAGAACGGACTGGCAACTGTTTCCAAAAGCCGATAAATAATTGCCCGAAGACCCATGATGCTCTTATAAAATTGTTACAAAGCCAGGCTCTACCAGCAAAGGCTTCTATTCCATTTGAAAGCAAATACAGCACTGAAGCATGCTGTTGATGAAGTGTGAATTGGGGCAACCTCTCTGCAGCATAAAAGCCTTAAAATGTGATAACTTCCCGTCTCAGCAAGACTTCGAGGAATTTATCCTTAGGAAAGAACCATGGATGACCAGAGATTACACAACAAGACTATTCCTTGCATTTTTTTTTTAATTAGTAAAAAACTGGGGAAAATTCCAAATGTCCAACGGTAAGATATTTACTTAAACGGTGGTGCTTTCATCACATGAGATTCTCTAAAGCCTTTAGAACGATGATTCAGAAGAACGTCCAATTACATGGGAAGATGTTGATTGTACACTTTCCATGAAAATATCATCTTGTAAATCAGCAGATGCTCTACGAACCCACTCCACGGAACTTTATTTTTGGGGATGGGAGAGGGGAATAAAGATGGGAAGGACGGACCCCAAAAAGTTCACATCAGTCATCCACAGGGAGTGGGGACTTACAAGATTTTAATTCGTCTTTCCTTCTCTTTTCCCAATTTGCCACAATGAAGGCATCATGGTTTTCTAATAAAAATTTTGAATTACTTTAAAAATAGTAAAAATGTCAGAAAAAAGCTAGTGACTTGGAGGATTTGTGGCAAATCGCCTGATTCCTGAAATAAATGTTTCGAGATGAGGCATGCTTTATTTCTCTTCGTTTTTCTGAAACACCAGCGTTTTTGCCCTTTCTGATGGACCTCTCTGGAGGGCAGTTTGAAAACACACAGCTCTCCTGGTGTAGATGACACGATGTTCCAAAACCATGAGTCAGACCTCCCTTTGGCCATTATTTCACGGCAAGTACTTCTCGAGCCCCAGCAGTTCACTTGAGCCTCTGGGTAAATGAAGAAGGCGGCCCAATAAATGATATTTCTTATATAGTTTCAAGTATTAAGACTCTTCAAGGTTTATGGAAAACAGAGCTTAAAATGAAACTACAGTAAAATTTACGACTACTTAGAGACACTCCTGTCTCCCCCAATTTCGGGAATGCTCGGATACGCCAAATGAAATAGGTCAAGGCTGCTTCGGGCTTTCAAAACCCAGCCTGCTACCAAGTAGCTGCAGTATCTCATGTGACCAGTCCGTGCAAACCGTCTTACAAAGGAAGAGCAAGAACCAGCTTCTGCATCCCGTGAAGTAGTTCAAACCTGGGTTGCATCTCTGTACTTGCTAACTGGACCTTCGCATCACTCATCAGGCAACCCTAAAGGTTCACTGGCTACGTCTGAAATGACGAAGCTGAGTGGGGGCTAATGATTAGTTCCTCTGAATTGGGGAACCAAGAGTCTTGTTGCCTTGAGTGCAAGTCATTACTCATAGTCTAAGAAGAATCTGGGTACCGGCCCAGGGTTCCAGATCCATGGACTTAGAGAAGGGCTCAGTGGCTTCTTTCCACTTCCTCCCTCCCACCAGACACCACCTCCATGTGCAGAATGCCTGGCCTAGAAACCCTGTTTTTTTTTATCTAAGCTTAATTGTTGGTTTTGGCCAAGTCCTGGCAGCCAGTAATCCAGAGTTTCCATCCAGTCTACCCCACCCTCTCCTTGCCTCCTGACCGCTAAGAGCCCACTGTTTCTTTGCCCTACTGTGTTGAAAGGAAACAGTATCTCTTTCAGCGGAATGGCAAACTAAAGTCAGTCTCCTGGACCAGGTGTGACTGTGATACCAGCACTGTTTGGGGAAACGATTTTGAGGCTGAGGACTTCACGGAAACCGAGATCATGATCAATTAGCCTCGTGTGCCAAGGTGGGAAGAGAGAGGTGACAGCCTGTCCCCTCTGTCCCACAGCCAGCAGGCAGTCTCTGCTTCCGCACCAGAATTTAAATAATTTGAATACAAATTTTTAATTCAGTTACACTGCAATTTCTCCCTTGACTGGTTTTTGGTATTCTTACCATATTCCTTCCCACTCTTTATTTCAAATATAATTTGGCTACATTATGGATTGAATATGAGGAAACAGAACCACCTAACAACCATCTAACATTATTTCTGTGGGCAAGTGCATTTGAAATTCTGAGCAATTGACTTTCACAAATGAATTCTTGGAACCTAATCCACCCCTAAACAGAGGCCCACACCCACTCCTTTTGTAATCAGCCATGTTGTAGGCAAACGTTAGCTACTCGCTGAGGCTTGTTGAATGACACAGAATTAAACACAAGTCTGATGCTCCTTTAAAGTAAGGGGACATCTCTCCGTGCTGCAGAACTATCTTCATTCCATTTTGTCATTCCAGCTTCTCAGCAGTCTCAAACCAAACTCCTGGCTCATACTAAAAGGCAGTCAGCAGTTCCCTCTAACTTTTCATCTTGTTTGGGAAGATCAAATAAAAGGAAATAGACTAGGAGTGACGATCGTATCTACGGAGGAAGGCAAGCAGGTCGGAGGCATAAGCTGCCCGTGAAAGCCGGGTGTGATTTGCTGTGGGTAAAAACCAGGACTGGCTGGAGATGGGAGTGCGTGGGACCCGGGAAGGAGCAGGGGTGTAAGAGCGTTCCAAGCCCAGCCTAGCAAGGCCTGGGGTATCTTCATTCTTTTGGGGCTGCCTTGTTGTCCCTGAATTTCCTACTTCTATTTCTTTCCCTCCTGTCCCTTCCCACTTCTTTCTTTTCCTTGCTTCCTTCCTAATTTCTCCTCTGGGTTTCTCCTCTCTCTTTCTTCCTTGCTTCTTGCTCTCATCTCCCACCTCTTCCATGTTGTGTCTCTTAACGGTAGCCTCCCCATCCCCCGGAGACCCTTGTCCCCTGCCTAGTACTCAATCTGAGACGCATTCCTTTTTCTTTTTGTGGGGGGGGGGGGGCAGAGGGAGAGAAAGAGCCGAGAATCTCAAGCCGACTCCACACTGAGTATGGAGTCCGACGCAGGGCTCGATCTTATGCCCCTGACATCACGACCTGAGCCGAAATCAAGAGTCAGACGCTCGACCGATGGAGCCACCCAGGTCTCCCAAATCTGAGAAATATTTCAAGCACATCAAGTACTTCCCACTGTGGGTCAAGACAAGCAAAGCAGAACATTATGTCTCCTGACGTCAAACAGGTCTCTGAGTATGTTGTGCAGAGACCAGCGAAATCAGAAAGGAAATCTCTGCCCAAACTAGCAAAGCTGTATCTTTGCTCTACCGTGATTCTCAAGGTTGAGCTCTGGCTGCAGTTTGCATTTCCAGATGCCTTTCCTGCTCCTCTCTCTATTTCCTCAAAACCCTCTATTATTAGCTTACAGCTCTGAGGTCCAATTGTAACCCGGCCGCTCAGTTTTCCACTGAGTGACGCGCAAGGCCATACCCATCGGCACCCCTCGTGAAAGCACCCTGGACCAGAGGACTGTTTTTCAAGGCACACTTGCCACTACAAACAGCGACCCTTCAATTCCCGGCAAATGTGGGACTCCGCCATCTATGCACGGTGCATTCTCATTTCAATCATTTACCTGAAAATTGCATAATGATCACTTTTGCCAAGAAATTTTTCCAAAATCATAGTTGTCAAGGTTCCTATTTCTATCACCATGATTTAGTAAAATGTACCTTAGATATCAGAAAAGAGAAACCTTTTAAATCCTAGAATATTCTAAAATGTATGGCATTCTTGCTTCATTAAGATTTTCACAAATGATTTTCTTGTATGAATTTTTTTTTTCTTTTTGCCAAATGGCATTTGCTAGACAGTAGAGTTGGTCAGATTTTATGGGTGGAGATTCTGTTTTTTTTATAAGGGCTCAAGAGAGAAGCAAGTGAAGGCAAATATTTGTATCAAGAGGTAAATGGTTTCTGTTTTAATAGATGATAGAAATACTACTTTAAGAGACATGTGTGTACGGTACATTTGCCAAGCCGACTGTTACTCTAGAAATAAAAAGTACAGATTTCCACTAACTGACAGTGCCATGAATTTTCGTTTCTTGGTTATTCAGCAGAAGAGCAGAGAACAATTCAGAAACTGCTTGTGTTTCTATGTGTAGGGCAGGTCTGCACACTTAACGGGGCTCCTTTGGCCGGCGAGGGTTGTGAGAAGTTCGTGGAACAGAGCTACTCCAGGTGAATTTCACAGCCATGAACACCAATGTCAACCAACAGTTTGTCAGAGATGCAGGTTCCTGGACCCACCCCAGACCAATTGAATGAGATACAGTTGCACGTGGGGCCAGAAATACAGTATTTTAATCCTGAAACTCTAAAGCCTACTGAAGTCTGGGAAACCACATTGTACCCTTTGACTTTCCTTCTGCTTCTGCGGAGAAGTTCCTCATAAATTTCCCATGCCTTCCCAGGGAAACCAGTTTAAGTTTGGAATCCCAAATCAGGCAGACTGGCTCTTCTGTTGCTCTGCAGAGAATCTGGGGATAATTTACCATTTCATACTGTCTCTGAAGGAAAATAACCTACATATGAAATACCTGACACTTACTGAAGGAAGGTTTAAAAATATATTCAATTAATTTTTATAAGTAGCCACGAAATGACTTAGTGATTGAAGAAAAGAATGGTCAAAAATAACTCTTTTTTTTGATAAAGAGAGCTGTTTGGAATTTCCCCAGGGAGGCTAGTTGAAAACGTTGAGGAAAGTATTTTAATACAGATATCTAAGAACCATAAAAACTTGGACAGCTTGAATAAATAGCAAACTATTTTGGTAAGTAATATTTTAGAAACATTTAAAAATTCAGCTTTATTTTTAGATTCCTGGGGCTGGGAAAATCTCCTTTTATATAACGTAGAAAAAATAACAGAGCAAAAATATATAAAGATAGCCAATATAATAACAAGTCGACTAGCCACCGAGCACTGAGGAACTAAACTATTACAGCTCCAGAGTGAGGTTTTAAAATTCGGGGGGATTAAGAAGACTATCAGGAAATAACTTTTTGCTGCCTCTAAGCTCATATGTACACACTTGTTTGTTCCTCCCTTAATACAAAAGGTGAGTACGGGGACATCCTGAGTGGGAGGTCTACCTGAGCCCCTATTCCTTGCTCTAATGAGGGCCACTTAGCCACTAGGCTCCTGTCTGAGGGAACACATCAGGGACATGTTTGAGGAATCAGTGTTCTCTTACTTTAAGAAACCCAGGAGAAGATCCAGAATGATTTATTATTTATTTTCATTCATTTGTTCACTCATTCATTCATTTTTAAGATTTTATTTATTATTTGAGAGCAAAAACACAAGCAGGGGGATCGGCAGATGGAGAAGCAGACTCCCCACTGAGCAGGGAGCCTGACAAGGGGCTCAATTCCAGGACGCTGAGATCATGACCTGAGCCAAAGGCAGATAATTACCCTACTGAGCCACCCGGGCACCCACAGAAGGCCGTCACATAAATGTTCTGGAAGAACAGGGAAGGGCGTGGGCACTCACGCTTAGTGGCTCAGATAGCGAGCCTGTGCCGAGCACTTTTCCCTCCAGATGCTGTGCAAGTTTGCATCTGATGCCCACTGTGTTCGCCCTGGGTGACTGCGGGCACTCAGCCTCTCTGGACCTTTGTTTCTTCACCTAAAATTGGAGCTGATCATATCACTGCTGTCCACCTTACAGTCGTGCTGTGAAGACTACCGAGTTCATTCATGAAGTGTATAGCACCTGGCAGATAGCTAGCACTCCGTCTCCCCTCTTTCTGCTGTCTTCTCAGAAATCAAGAAAAGCAATACTCGGGGGTTGATTGAGTGAGACATCCCAGGTCAGACAGCGAGCAGGTGGCCAAGGTGGGATTTGACTCCACATTATCTCCAAGCCTAGGCTATGTCTGCGTTAGCTGTGGGCTTCAACACTGGATGGACTTTAGACCAGCAGCTTGAAGAAGTAGATTTGAAATAGGGATTACAAATGTGCTGTCTTTAGGCAGGACCATGGGGTCCACCGCTCTGTGGCTTGGGGATAGTCAGATAACCTGCCTGAGCCTTGGTTTCCTTTTCTGTAAGATGGGAGAGTATCTGTACTTCCCTAAGGGGAAGAGATGCCAATGACAACGGCCAGTGAGATCACCTACAGAGAGAAACCACACTGATTCAGCGGTGAGAACGAGAGATCCACGGAAGCCAGAAACCCACTCTCTCCCCTTCTGTGTAACTGTGGAAGTTTGCCTGCCGTGACTGCCTTCACTTCACCTCCATTTTTTTTTTTTCACTACCTAACCCTGACGACTTATTTATCCTCATGTAAATGGGTTCTTCCTCTGATCTAAGTGGCCCATTCCACAGATCTTTTTACCTAAATTTTGGCCTTTGAAATATATTCAAGCAGCTAAAGTTTACTAAAAAGTTCTGAAAAGTTGATCTTTTTCACCTTCTTTAAGGTGACACTTTTTTTTTTTTTTTTTTTGGTAGGAAACCTGTATCAGTCACTATCAAGGCCTTGTACCAGGCTCCCCAAGTGATGTCCTGAACTCATCAAAACCACTGCATGGGGTTTCTCTCATGGACTCCCTGTGAATTTAGGTCATTGTTTCCTGTGCTGTGGTTGTTTTCACCCCTGGAAAAAAAATATGCATTTTCAAAGTATTTCAGGATTGGTCTAGAGGAAAGAAACAAACTGATTCAAAAAATCTTCAAAAATGCCAGACATATTTCTCTATTTGTTAATCCTATTTTAATGGACTCAATGGTTGCCCATCCATTTTGATGGGCTAAGTGTTTCATTAATCTCTCAGGTCACAGACTGTTTACCACATGGATATTCATCTGAGGGCATGATTGCACGTATGAGAGCACCTTGATCAGAAGAGGTGTTCAGTAAATATTTGTTGGTGATTATAATCACAATTCATGACAACCGTGACCTTTCTACAGTTCCTCTCTGGTATGGTATTTCAAAAGCACCCATTAAGCCCTGTGGATAATCTAAAGCACAGGGACACCAGCCAGCTGGAGAAATAATTCTTAATTACTTATTGGGAAAAAAAAAAACAAAAACATTTTTTGACATCTTGTTTTGCTTTTCTTTAACCTGACAACTTAATCACTGGCATTGTTCCTTCTCTGGAGCTAGGTTATGTTTCTTTAGTTCTCAATTAGATGGCAAATATTCCACAAGACACCTGGGTGGTATCCGTTCTTATTTTGTAAAGTTTCTCATACAGTGTTTCAGGGTAGAGGATACTATTTTCATGAGCTACACAATAACTAAGAAGTGAACACATGGGTCTGCAAGCAAACAAGAGACGGCGCCAATGGAATATGATTATAATTTTTTTATTATCATTTCCTAACTTCCATGCACTCATTCTGACTTTTTGAAAGAAAGTAAGTTTGTTGTTTGTATGTTTGTTTTGTTTTGTTTTATAGGGAACACTGCAGATATTTAAGAAACCTAAATCCTTTATGCACAAATGAGAGAGCGCTGCGAAAGTTAATCTCTCAACTCCCATGAAACTCAGTGAGTGGAGGCTTGTGTTGATGATAAAGAAAGCTTTAGGTTGAAAATCATTTTTGCTTTTACTCTAATTAATCTCTCCTTGTGCCCATCTATCAAGAAATAAAATTAGCTCTTTTTTTTTTTAAGACAAAGATAGCAAACTTCAAATGTATCTGGCAGGCTCTCTGGAGTAATTACTCAGATATTTCTTCCCCATTAATTTGATAATTTGCAGGATATTAATAAAGACAATTTACTTCAGAACTGATGTAGTCCTGTCCCAGAAACCTATTTACTGCCATGTTTCATAATCTTCAGAAATGTGTGTCTGGAGAAATGGAAGGTGTCCTGGGAATGGCGAAACTCGTATCCGGACCCACGTCGATAACCCAAGAACTCTGTGATCTGGTAAGTGCGGTCATTTGAAAAACATGCAAGCAGACTTGAAAGCTGAAACGAGGTCAGTAGTTGCATTTAAACTTTTTACCTTTTCCCTAAGTCACTTAAAGTATGGACAGTCAAATAAATTGAGAATTTACGGACTATTACATTTCAGATAAGAATCTGAGTCCTTTAATAGACATGCATAACCCTGTGTCTCTTTGGCTGTCTTGGGTCACGTGCTCTTAGATGATTCCAGAAACTGACCTGCACACTGCAAATATCTGGCAGGTAAGTCGTGACATGTGACACAAGAGGGGTTGGACCTGCAGCTTCGAAAGGTCCCTAGGACCTCATCACAACCAATCTCTGGCAAATTTTATCATGTCCTTCTGTCCTCTAAAAGTAGAGGACAGAGCATTTTTTTTCTAAGGACTGTTGACTTCTTGAATGCAGAAAGATGTGTCATTACTACTACTACTACTACTACTATTATTATAACAAAACCCCACTGATACTCAGGAGTCTCTTACTATATACCTGGCAGGTTTGGTGCTGGTCGGGCCTGAGTTTGAGTCCTATCTCTGTCAATTAGTATCTGTGTAATTACAAGAGAGGCTGTATTTACATTTCTTTTTTCTTGTTACGTTCACTGAGCACCCTTTTCTTTTCATATGTAAGTAATATAAAAACAGTGTCCACTGCTTGTGGGTTTCCTGGTATTCTGTACTTAATGCATTCAATGTAGATAATGTATTTAAAGTCCTTATATCAGTGTGCCCACAATACCTATGAACTGCTCAATTAATGCTTGTAAATATTTTTTTGGAGGAATATTAAAACAATGATAATAACACCCAGCTCTTAGGAACAACAGAAGGAAAAGGCAACTTAAGTGTACACAAGCTTTCAGAAGGAAGAAGAAAGTTGTCCCTTATGAAAATGTGACCCCGTGTGGTCTAGGATTCAAGCTAATACTACGGCATCTAACAGGCTTTTGAGAAATAAAATAATACTTGAACTTAGCTTTTAATAGTTCATCTAAATCAAGGGGATTTCTTTTAGAAGATCTAGGTTTCTAAAATATTACATTCCATAGACTCAGATGATCTACACCTGTGCATATATACAAGATAATGACCTAGCTGGCATCCCACATCCCGGCACATAGGCAGCCCCCAGAAAATGCTACAGTGTGTTTGGGAGAGCAGCAGCTGAGCCTTCCGCTACTATTGTTACCTTGTGCTGCTGTATTTTCTTGGCTGTCCTGAGGCACTGAAATGAGAGGCACACAATTGTCTAGGGAAGTAAATCCTTGGCCCGGCGAAGACTGTAGAATCAATTTCAAGGGCAGACAGTTTTGTTTTATTTTTCACCATCTAGAGACCTGACTCATGTCAAACTGCAGAAAGAAGCTCTTTCCAGATTTACAAAAGGGTAAGGAAAAGAGTGGCCAACCGGACTGAGTCGTGTTGATGCTCTCAGGGTGAAAGATGGGGGTTTTGTTTTGTTTTTTGACATCGACTCTGAAGCTGCTTTCAGGAATGTAGAAAAGCAGAGCTGTCACTGGTCCCAGACCTGACAAGCAAAGCTGAATCTCTTTTTCCAGCTTAGTTTCTCTCCAGGTAAAGAATTATGAGCCCAGGGGAAGGAAGGCGGTGATGGTGCAATCCTGCACTGTCCCTGATGCAGGCCACGCGGAACCCCTGAGCGTCGGGAACATGCCAATTGACACGCATCGTAAGTGCACAATACACCCGCAAAGACTTGCATGAAAAGCAGCATTTATTGCATTGGGAGTTTTCCTAAGACACCTCCCACCCACTGTGGTTTACTAGCATTGGCACCACATATTTTTAATTATGAAAGGATTAGTGTCCCCAGAGCCCAAAGACAGTCATTTCATCAACCCTCTAGATAACAATATGCATGGTTAATAGCGTGTGCTTCCCATGTACGAGGCGCTGCACAGAGAATGTTCTACCTGCTGTCTCACTGAATCTCGCTCTCCACCCAAGTCACACTGTCGTGTCCCTCTTACACAAGAGCTAACTGAGTCTAGAGGACTTAACTAACTAGTTTAAGATTATATAGCTGAAGCCTGGTTATGTAAAGAGGTTCATTTGACCACACTACCTGATTTCCATACTCTCCCAATGAATCATTTGTCCAGAAGAACTGAATGACACCATATGCACAAAAAATTAAACAAAATGGTTTTTAAAGTCCCTCTCAAACTCTGTGTAGTAAAAGGACATTATCTTCCAGATAAAAGTTCTTCTGCTTCCCAGAAAATTCAAGTGAAGTGTTTTCTTCTGCTACTCAAAACCCAAAAACGACACTTGGGTCAAACTGTACCTACAGGTACTTAAAATTTTTGATTTACTTACTGTTCAGTTACTTCGATCATAACTGAACCTGTTAGAAGGGAGGATTAACTCCCAAGTGTTCAAGGACGGAATGATGAGTTATAAAAGGCACGCTGCCTTTATTTTGTTTCTGAAACTTTGCATTCATTTGCTACAAGTGCAACTTTCCCTTTCCAGCTTGGCAAAATGTGCAAAGCCATGGTTATTTGATTACTAGTTCCATTTCACGAGGGGGCAGCCGTTAGGGAGAGAGTCAACACATTTCCGTAGGCAGATGCCTGAGCATCCTAGACTCATACTTGAACTCGATCCTAAGGTCAAAGCTTCTGAAAGATGGTTAGCGTCTGATAACACAGAATAAAGACTCCCCGTTCTGTTGACCAGTCTGACGTGCCTAAGAGAGTGGCATGAAATTGATGATGCTCCATGGAACAAGAAAGAAGGAAGACTAACAACAGAATGACAAATCCCACAGCAGCACAAAGCAGGCCAGGAATTGTTAACTGGGTCAAAGAAAGATGCACTTGGTTCTTTTCTTCTGGGGACATGTAAAAGAGTTTGAATATGTTATTTCATTTGTCTGCATACTCTCTCCCTGGAGGGATGGAGCTCAGTAGTGATTCCCATTCAGGGGAGGAGAAAACAGAAGCGGAAATGAGCACACTGACCTGGCCCAAGCCCTTTAATTAGTTTGCAAAAGCACTTAGTACACTCAAAGTCTCCTTCTGGGGAAGCACGTGGGAAAGCAAGTAGAGGCTGGGCTCTCTAGAAAGTTCTCAAGGAAGAGAATTCAGACTCTGCAGGAATTTGGCAGAAACTAGTTTTGACACTGTGTACTTCAATAACAAAATTGTCGCAAGTTTGCATGGTGCATGCTTATAAACGAAATGACAGCGTATTTTAGCTGGCCAGCAGCTCTGCATGGGGTATTATTACAGCGATTATTTAACTGTCATGGAAAATGTCTTGTCTTAGACACAATGAAAGCTAATCAACAATATAGGACTTTCATCAACAAAGCCAACAGAACACACTTAAGTTCAGATTCTAGGCCATTTGTCAGATAACCTCTTATTTAAAATACGTTAACCCCAGCAGTGAGGAAGAACTTTTATAAAACATTCCAGCATTTTGTTTTTTGGTTTTTTGTTTTGTTTCATTTGTGGAGCCCAGTATGGGGCTTGAACTGACGACCCTGAGATCGAGACCTGAGCTGTGATTCAGAGTTGGATGCTCGACCAATTGAGACACCCAGGTGCCCCTTCATTTTGGTTTATTGAAACATAATATACTCAGGCTTTCCCCTCATTCAGGGAATTTTGTGCAGGAAAACTTTTAATGAAAGTGATGCTCATATCCTCTCATTTGGTGCCGCTCCTTCTAGTTCCTTCACTGGAGTGCTCCCCTGGTGTCCTACCCTGCATTCAGATGTCCAACTTTCTGCCTTCTGCAGGACTCCAGCCCACTTTTATCTGACTCTCTTTGGTATCTCCACAGCATTGATAGTCTTTACCATATATTAATTTTGAATCCCGGACATTCTTACATAAACTTAAAAACCCACCTATTTTGTAAAATTTGTGATATCATGATGCAGACCATTATAGACCAACCACTCGATCCTAGGCTAAGTGTTTTTCACGTACCATCTCACATATTCCTTACAAATAACCTACGCAGGTAGGCACAGTCATCATCCCCTTCTTCCATATTATCTAGAAAAGTAAAAAACTTAACCAAATCCTTATGGCATCCCATCCCATCTTTAGAAGGCTAGGCTGGAAAAGGACTGACTTTTCAGGCAAAGGAACATAAATTTCTGTATTTTCACTGGTGGGACAGATATCTACTGGATTCCTGCCATTCCACAGGCTCTGAACGAGAGGTTGAAGATAAATAAGTAAGTACTGCGTAATTCCTTCTTGCAAAGTGTTCCCAGGCTAATGGAGAAGAGAGCCAGGCAAACACATAGATGCAAATGCTATATCAAATAACTCACACTCCAGAGCCTGGATGAGATACCCCAGCAGAGTGGGAACTCAGATAAGGACTTGCAGAAGATGCTGGGCTGGCAGGTGCAATGATTAGGCAAGGTGGGTATTAAGGAGGGCACGTATCACATGGAGCACTGGGTGTTCTATGTAAACAATGAATCATGGAGCACTACATCAAAAACTAATGATGTATTATATGGTGACTAACATAACACAATTAGGGGTGCCTGGGTGGCTCAGTGGGTTAAAGTCTCTGAGTTCAGCTCAGGTCATGATCCCAGGGTCCTGGGATTGGGCCCTGTATCGGGCTCTCTGCTCAGCGGGGAGCCTGCTGCCTCCTCTTTCTCTGCCGGCCTCTCTGCCTACTTGTGATCTCTGTCAAATAAATAAATAAAATCTAAAACAAAAACAAAAACAAACAAACAAAAATACTGCAATTTTTAAAAAAAGAAGAGGAGGAGGAGTAGGAAAAGGAGGGGGAGGAGGTGGGGGAGGAGGTGGGGGAGGAGAAGGAGGAGAAAGGAAATGGCATGTGCAAAGAAGAAAGGGCCATGACAAGAAAGAACCTTCTCCTTAGAAAGGCTGGATCAGGTGTCCAAGAGGGACAGGGGGGCAGGTTATGAAGACCCAGGCATAACTTGGCCAAGAACACTACTTTATTCTATAGGGAATGAAGAGACATTGATGGATTGTCAGGCAACAGGGAACGATGGACAAGAAGCATGGTACCAGGAGGACAACGTTAAGAACGGGACCCAGGTTTTCCTTGATTCCTCTCGCTCGGAGCGACCCACTGTCATGCATGTGCTTGATAATCTTCAAGCCTGGCCTGCCTTAGCGTCCTCATTATCCCGGCAGCTCTTTGATTCTCTTACTTCTGAGCATTAGTTGCTGTTCTCTCATTCAACCGCTTTAACTTGGCACCAACTTATTCTGCTTAGGATTTGTTATGCTTGTTCAACGTCATGCACGTCTGTCGAGGGCCAAGGTTGTCTGTATGTGCGTGGTTAGAAGAGATCAATGAATGAAGATGAGTAAAGCCAAGGCCCTGCCCTTCCGATAAAGATGCCAGGTCACGCTTTGACCTTAAAAGCTCTTAAACTGTTGGTGGGAATGCAAGTTGGGGCTGCCGCTTTGGAGAACAGTGTGGAGATTCCTCAAGAAATTAAAAATAGAGCTTCCCTATGACCCTGCAATTGCACTACTGGGTATTTACCCCAAAGATACAGATGGAGTGAAAAGAAGGGGCATCTGTACCCCAATGTTCATAGCAGCAATGGCCACAGTCACCAAACTGTGGAAAGAGCCAAGATGCCCTTCAACGGATGAATGGATAAAGAAGATGTGGTCCATATACACTGTGGAGTATTATGCCTCCATCAGAAAGGATGAATACCCAACTTTTGTAGCAACATGGACGAGACTGGAAGAGATTATGCTGAGTGAAATAAATCAAGCAGAGAGAGTCAGTTATCATATGGTTTCACTTATTTGTGGAGCATAAGGAATAACTTGGAGGACATGGGGAGATGGAGAGAAGGAGGGAGTTGAGGGAAACTGGAAGGGGAGGTGAACCATGAGAGAATGTGGACTCTGAAAAACAACCTGAGGGTTTTGAAGGGGCGGGGAGGGGTGGGAGGGTAGGGGAGCCTGGTGGTGGGTATTAGGAGGGCACGTATTGCATGGAGCACTGGGTGTGGTGCATAAACAATGAATTCTGTTACACTGAGAAGAAATTAAATTTTAAAAAATCACATTAAAAAATTGTCAGAAATGAAAACAGTGGTTTAGAAAAATGCTTATAAAGACTATTATTACCTAAAAAAAAAAAAGAAGCAGATATTAAAGAGTCATTGGCATTCTTCTCTAACAGTAAATTATTTTATATACATGTGCGTCTCAGTTAACTTTAAAAACACCTGTGGCATGCTGGTTGTGTTAGGAGAAAGAGTTCTTATAAGAATTACACAAGCACATGTATGCATCATAAATATATATAAATTATATATAATTATATACAATATATAAATTTATATATTTATACTTAATATATTTTAATATACATAATTTATATATTATATACATATATAAATTTATATAAATCTATCAGTAGTTGGGTGCATGACTGATGCTCAAAAAAAAAAAAAAAGTAAATTGAAGGTGACTCCAAAGTCTAGTTGTCTGGAGGGATTTCAATCTCATTGATAACCTGCAGCGCCAGGGGTGGTGGGGGGAGGAGGGAATTATCTTCTTGAGACAAAGAGGACTTTCCACACCCAGTGGATTACATCCCACAGGTGGACACCTGCCAGCTGACCCCGACCACGGAGATCCCCTGGGATCTTCCATGCGGGGCTGCAGATCGTGTGTGGGAAGGCTTCTTGGCTGTCAGATAAAGCAGGAGCACATTTAATGTACCCAGCTCAAAAGATGTTTGACCACCCACTCCTTTTTATACAATTTCCCAAGTATAAAAAAAGCCATGTCATGAGTCAGTGACTGCTGCTTCACGTTTTCTGTAAAAGACCTCTAGAAGGAATTGGGAAATATATTAATATTTGAAACCAGAGTGTCCTGTGTCCTAAGGCATCAGTAATGATAGCAGTATAACAATTCATTTTTGTCCACTTTATCTTTAAGCAGACAAAACATTCCACACATGATCTAAAAACTCTTAACTCTTAAAGTAATAAAACCATATTTTTTTTCAGCTTTAAAAACATCAACCCAATTTTCATTTGATTCATCATCATTATTTCTCTAGTTTTCTGTTCAACAAAGTATTCTTCTCACACATCAGCTTTAGACTCTCGGCACATACTTTACCCAAAGGGTTATCTACATAAGGCTCCCAAGGGTGCTCTGTTTTGGATTTTAAAATGAGGCAAACTCCAAAGTTCATTGAAAACACAGACAAATATTAGTTCCCACTCCTCTGTGAGGCAGATAGGAACAGTATGTGGATGCTTCTAGCTAGTTGAGTCCTCGATTCTCTGGCATTTGACACCATCTGTTCCTGAGATGGAACACAAGCCCAATTACCACAAATTTGGGGAAAAATATCAAACCAAGTGTGGTATGAACGGGCCATGAAAGCATGAAGATACAGAGTAGACAAAGACAAACAGGACCTACTCACTGCTACACATAATTTTATCACTGTTCCCTCCCGACTGAAATGCTCACGTTCATCAAATTGTATAGCTTTCACTCAAATCTCTACACTTAAGTATTCTGACATTTCATTCCTTTACCGTCATGTAGTCATGCAAAACTTTCATGACAGTGGAAATAGCATTGAAATTGACATGCAGCTGAAAATTATCTCTGCCATTTACTGTTGTGCCGTCTCGGGAAATTTACTTAGACAATCCGAGCTCTGTTTTCCCACAGGGTTGCTGCCAGGGTTAAACAAGATGAACAGTGCTTAGCCCATGTTCAAATATGGTAAGAACTCAACCAGTGGGCCCTCCTACCACTAACATTCCAAGTCAGGGATCAAGATACTCTAACCTCCCTTAAAGATACCATGGTCTTTATCAAAGTCTCTTTATTCATTTATAACCTTCAAAATGAGCTCGTTCAGTTTATTTTACCAGAACAAGAAGTGGCACTTGCTCCATTTGCTTATCTGCCCTCTGTATTTTTTTAGAGATTTATTTATCTTAGAGAATGTGTGCATGAGAGAAAGAGAAAGAGAGTGAGTGCAGGGGAGGGGGAGGAACAGAAGGAGAGAGAAAATCTCAAGCAGACTCCCCTACTGAGCTCAGATGTCATCGAGGGCTTGACCTCATGACCCATGAGATCATGACCTGGCCGAAACCAAGAGCCCGACACATAACAGACTGAACCACCCAGGTGCCCCTGCCCATGTATACATCCAGTGTAATCGATCACCTCTCACGTGAGCAATTATAAAACTCATACATTTGCAGTGCCAAAGTCAAGGACATTAAATTTTACAGTATTCTATAATCATGAAGACCAGCAATGACCATTTATTGTGATATCTTTCATTACATTTGAAATCATTTTCTTCCACTGGAAAAAAAAAAACTCTTTATTTGCACAGTATTTTGAAAGAACATGTCAGAATCTTAAGGGATGAGTACTCATTTCTCCTACTTAATTTGAATGCTGGTACACAGAGCATCATTTCAAACTGTTCTCCACTCTAATGTAGTTTGAAAACCATATCCTGGGCAAGTTAATATTTGCCTGTTTGATTTTTCAAGTCATTATGGTTATTTTAGAAAAACAGCCTGAGCAGAAACCAACTCAAGGCTACAAATGTGAGATCAATAAGGCCATAGCCTGAATTGTAGAATTCAGTAATGGCCTGCTCTCGCTCCGATGCCTTAAATGGTCATTTCTGAACCAGTGTAAGGTTTATGAATAGCCTATGAAGACACAAATTCGGTCCCCACAAGAAAAACCAGTGGGCATCTTGGAAATATTGTCTCACCTTTTACTTCTATAGAATGCTTATTTCTTCTATGATGATCATCTGTATTTTTCTTTTCCGTTGTCAGTAGACGACCAAGGTCCCCAAGCAAGGCACTATCAACGTGGAAACCAAAGGAAGGAAGTTCTGCGTTGCAATTCAAAGAGCTTACAGAAGAGTAGGTCTGGTGTATTTTTAATCACCTGCTTGATTGTTACTGTACGGCTTGGTAATTAGGTGTGAATGTCAGTGTTTATGTAAATGAGCACAATGTAACTAGTACCAGTATTGAGACTGTTTAAGACCTTACAATTTACAAATTGTGTTCACATGCGTTATCTCATTTAATTGATTTTGCCTTTCTTTTTAACCTGGGCGATGCCACCTTTCAGGGGTCAGCTGGAGGAAGAGCAGAGGGAATGTAGTTGAGAGAAGAGGGTGTCTGAGTGGCCTGAGGGAAGCAGTGTGGTTTTCATAAACGCTGAGGGAGGGTTGACAGCTGCTTAACCCTGAGGTAAAGTCCTGAATCCGCCACAATTTTGCTCTGTGACCTCGCATAATATTCTGAAATTTTCCGAATCAGAGTTTCCCGGTTGTAAAAAGACAATGAGAGACAACCTGCCACAGGTCAAGATCCTTACACGTGTTGCCGAGTCCCTTACCGGATTGTTACAAAACTGACTATATGCAGAAAGACTACCTAGTACATGACTCAGGATCAAGAACCATTTTCTTCCTTTACTGTTCATCTCGATCTTTCATCTACAGGAAAAAAAAAAAACACTCCTTTCCGCTACTGGAAGGTCCAAGGAGTCTGATCTGGCTATTCCTGGTTCATGGCCCTGAGAAATCAGGAAACAAACAAGAAATAGGACGTCTACTCTTTCTTGGCTTAGGGCAGGCTGGCCCTTACCCTCTGTGATGAGCTTCCTCCAGGAAAATAAAAATGTGAAATGAGATGGGAGAGACTCAGAAGGGAGAGTCTAGGAAGGGAGAAAGGGGAAGAGAGAGACGGAGTGGTCAGAATGTCACTCACAAGGAAGGGGACCAGATGTTTTGAAAACAGGATCCAGTAAGCTCTCCTCTCTTGTAAGGCTGACCAGAGACACAGTCTGAGGTCATGACCCCTTCTCCTAAACATTACTAAAGATTCGACTTTGCCCAAGACTCCACAAACTAGAATTTAATCCAGTCAGGAGAAAGAAGGTCTTATCACCCCAGCACAACCCTACGGACGCACACCCCTGACCATCACTAAACACATATGCACCCACAACTTCTCGGGAACTCTGCCTGCCTCAAAGTGTCTTTGTATATCAATACAGAATAACGCTATCGGCCCATGTCACAAGATTATGACAAACTACACCGAAATAATGAAATGTTATAATTACCAACTGCTAAAGGAATATGGCCAGATAATATTACCCATAAATTAAACTTCACCATATGGCTTTCAGATTAGTCGCTTACTGAACAACTTGGCAACATGTCGCATCAAGGAATGCGAAGTTAGAGTGGAAACAGCATTGTGTACCCCATTATTTGGGGTCTGCTAATAATCTTCCAAAGCCTAACTCATCAGATATGTATCTATAAATAAATTAAGCTACATATCCGGACACCCCCCACACACATACATCCTTCACTCCTTACCTAGTTCCACACAGCCGTAATTCCAGGAAGTTCAGAGCCAGATGTTTCTACTCTTCTTCCTCCTCCACCCGCTGCCTCTTTGGCATGAAATTGTACACCTCATCTCGGAGTGCCCATTAATCAGATCGGCGATGTCCACAAAACGATCATTTCTCTGCACCAGGACTTCTGGGTCATCCCAGCAGTAAGCTGGCTGCCTGTCAACTCAAGCTCTTTGTGGCTCAGTCTTCTTATGTAGACACCATCCTGCCGTTATAACCGTGGACCCCAGCACTTTGGTGTCATTTCCTTTCTTCACTCCTCCACCACGGACACAGACGAGTGACCATTTTCCAAGAGAGGTAAGGGGATGCTTTAGATCTAAAACTCTCAATACAGAAAGGTGGGCCCACTCTTGTTGCAGAGACCTAGAGGGGGCCAGGAAGCAGGCCACCAGGCACACTGCTCCAGAGTAGGTTTCATTTTCCAGAGGACCCCATTTCTGGTGGGCTCCAAGTGTTGGCGCTGTGGGCGGGTGCTCATCGGCTTCCTGTCTCAGGAAGAACAAGAGCCGGCTAGCACAGATGGTGAGATAAACAGATACAACAAATTTGTTGGTTGAATATAAATTTTGCAATGTTAATGATTTCTGGAAACTTAGGGTGAAGCAGCCATTCACTGTGACGCACGGAGATCCAGAGTACAGGTCCTCAAATCCCAAACTCCTATTCCTTTCCCAAGGTGGGCTGGTGGCCACCTCCTCACTTCCTCCACCAATGTCAAGCAGCCACCCATGTCCCCCTCGATACGACTCAATAAATAATACGGGATCCTGAACAAAATAAAGGCATGGTTGCACGGAAGAAGACAGACCATCTGACCATTAATGGAAATAGTACGATGTGACTTTGTTCAGCAAATGCTCTTTGAGAACACATCACACTCAGGGACACAAAGATGGAGAGGAGATGAACCCTGGTCCCTGAAAGTTCCAGCTGAGCATGGGATAGCAGACTTCAACAGAAATATGTACAGATCAGGCAACAGGTGATAAATACTCTCTTGAGAAGCACAAAGAATGGCAAAGAGTTGACAAAAGAAAGTGACCGTCACTGGTTGACGTTGTCGAGGACGGCTTCATGGAGGTGGTGTCCTTTGAACCAGACCCTGAGAGACAGTTAACTTGTAAAATGTTCTTCATACCCCTTTTCTGAGCCCCACTGCCCCCCCACACCCACCTTTAGATTCATACTATGCTCCTTCTTGCGGGAGGTCTTCTGCAAGGGCTAGAAACAGCCTTCCTCTCTCTCCACTAACACCTACCCATTATTCCTCAAGAAGCCTTCTGTAACTCCAAGACTGAACTTGGTCACCTTGCTATCACAGCCACTTTTTGTTCGCTTGGGTGACTTTGTAAAACGAAGCATTGGCTCCCCCTGTGGACCCCTAGTTCCATTTGCTCGCAACGCTCCCTCAGAGCTAGCTCAAGGCCTACAAAGGAGGTGTACGGTCCTGACTGGCCAGAGGACAAGTAGTTAGAAGGAGCAAAAGCATGCATACAAATAGAAACACTGAAGCCTGGATGGGAATCAGTCATACTTTGTAGCTAAACAAATACACATGGAAGGCGTGCAGTGGGAGAAACTGGCCAGGTGGGGAAGTTTGGGGCCAGGCTTCGGTGAACCCAGATTCATCCTGCCATGAAGTCTTTCTCGATCCCACTGGTTCAGGCACCACTCTTTCCAGCTACATCCCGCCTTTGCTGTGGAATGACTTCTCTTTACTTTGTGCCACGTTACATTGTGTGAGGACAGAAAAACCTATTCATGTTCCTATCCCTACAGCCCCAAGCACAGCATTCACTGTAAGTTCTTTTTAATCGAAGGTGTATCAAATTGACTTTGTTCAGGAGGAGATGAAGTGAGAGCTGGGTTCCACGGGGCATTCCGAGGAAATTAAACCAACAGGAGTTTACAGACAAGACTAGGGTTGAGAACATACCTCTGTCCTGTTTTCTTTCTTTTTCCTTCCTTCCTTCCTTTCTTTGTTTTAAAGATTTCATTCATTTATCTGACACAGAGAGAGAGAGAGAGCACAAGCAGGCAGAGCAGCAGGCAGAGGGAGAGGGAGAAGCAGGCTCTCCACCAAGCAGGGAGCCCCATGCAGGGCTCGATCCCTAGACCCCGGGATCATGACCTGAGCCAAACAAAGGCAGAGGCTTAACCCTCTGAGCCACCCAGGTGCCTCTCTTTTTTTCTTTTTTTAGGTTTATTTATTTGAGAGAGAGAGTGTGCACCGGAAGGAGGAGCAGAGGAAGAGAGAGAATCTCAAACAGACTCCATGCCCAGCATGGAGCCCAATGAGGGGCTCGATCCCATGACCCTGAGATCATGACCTGAGCCAAAACCAAGACTCAGACGCTTAACTGACTGGGCCACCTAGGTGCTCTTTCCTGCTTTTTGATGCTGACCCTTTGGGGCAATAAGCTCCATTTCCTCCCCCCCAGCCAGAAGTCTACTAGGGTCAGCTAGGGAGAGTCTCGTAGGGAAGCTGGAAGGCAGGAGGGGAGAGGAGGGGCAGGTCCCTCCTGCTTGCAGAGCCTTCCCAACATCACTGGCCTGGCCATGGTGCTTCCCTCAGCAGCACTGGGTTCCCTTTGCCAGATTTTCCCACACCCCAGAAGCAGCCTCAGCAGACCCTCTGTGAGAAGCTGGCAGTACCCCCACCCTAGAGATGGCTGATATTCAAAAAGAAGCCCAACAACATCATCTCCTCCAAAGGCTGAGTCCCCTGCCCTCCTGAGCTCTACATACCCACCCCACCCCCGCCTTCAGTTTACTCAGTCGGAAATGCATAATTACCTCTTGCAATTATGAGCTCTGTGGTAATCCATGGTTCCCTTTCCCACCCTTCCCAGGCCCATTCCCACAATTCCTATATTAAATCATCTCCATTAAAAGAATTTGTGCGATCTGATTTTCTGACACCGATACAGCACTGACCACCGAGAGGCACGGTACAAGGCTAATGCGATAGTTCAGGGACAAACGGGAAAGCCCCTGAACAGAGCAGAGGAAAGGCAGAATGAAAATAAGATTGTAACCCCAGCAAATGTGCACTGGGCATGAGGCCCACATGCTTTGTATGAAATATGAATTTAATCACTGGAACATTTCTGTGAGGTGCGGGGCAGCAAGAGTCCGCTCACACACAAGGACGCCGAAACACGGAGAGGTTGAGTGTCTTGCACAAGATCACCAGTGTGATCAGAGACACTGATGGAGACCTGCTCTCGTGCCTAAGCACTTGGATGCCTGGCCCCTACCAGGCTTTCCCATCCCTGTAATGACTCACCAAAACAACAGGCAACCTATAGAAAGTAACGTAACAACACCAAAAAAAACAAAAACAAAAACAAAACAAAACAAAACAAAAAAACGGTAACAGGGTCCGAGAGAAAGACATCCATTTTGACGAGGGGGATGTGGAAGGCTCCGCGGACATGTTAGCCCATAAATATTCAATATACCTTAGATGCCTGAATTCCCAGCTGCTAATTGTTTTCATTTCCTTATTTGTATTTGGAAGGACTTTTCTTTGATTTAAAAGGGAAATAAAGGAAAGGGTGCAGATAGCAGATGTAATCCGCATTTGGATTTACTGAATGCTTGCATTTTGACAACTGGAAACCTAGTGGGGCAAAATCAGACGGAACAGGCTTTCTTTCTCGGCGACTCTCTTCTTTCCTTGGGGCCCTATTCATGTTATTAATGCACAGAAAATCAGAGTTCTTAAAAATGAGGTAGAGTGGCCTCAAAGTACAGCACAGGTTTATAAAAGGCAACTACACATCATACATAGAATGCACTTCAGTCCCAGGTGGTTTATGTCCAGAGGTCCCTGCACACCTAAATAACAAGGAAGTAAAGCTACAGATTGAAGCTCAACATTAAACATGAACCTGAGGAAAACACGAGACGCCCGTGGAATATTTAAGCTCCAGCCTATTAAAAAGAAGGTCACGAGCGGCACACCGCCTTCCAGACCTGAACCACTATTATCAGAAATATGGGAAAGGAAGCCAGCAAGCAGAGGGGTTGGCAGCCCATGTTCCGGATGGATCAACAGGGGTCGAACTCGTGGATTACTATGGTATCCTTATGATTTGCAAGGATCACATCTTCATAAGGACTGCAGGTTCGTCGCTCTTTGCCTATTTTCAGAATCTCAGAGAAACAGCCCGCCTTCCACTTTCCCTTCGGAAAAGCCGAAGTAGCCCAGGGAAGCAGAGGCTGAAGAGCCCAGGACTGGGGGCCAGACATCTCCGTGACCCAGTGAGTCCCTGTGACCTTTCTAAATTGGAATTTCTTCATCTGGAAAAATGGAGATACTATCAACTTCCTTGGAGGACTTTGGAAAGATTCAATAAGATCACACAACATTTGGCAATGTTTATGAATGAACTCTCTGCAGAACGCTCTGTGAGCGCCTTTCATACTTTGTGCTAATACTATCTTCTGGAGCATCGGCGGGTCATGAATCCTGCCTCCCCAGAGAGGAAAGATGAGGCTGATCCGTCTTTATCAGACTTTATGTGCGGAGCAGGATGTGTGAACTTCTTTCCTGGACTGTTGAATTCACAAACACAGACACTGGAAACATACTTAGGAGGCAGGGACAGCCTATCGGCAACCCTCGAAAACACAACAAACAGGGGCGCTTGGGTGACTCAGTCATTAAGCATCTGCCTTCGGCTCAGGTCATGATCCCAGGGTCCTGGGCTCGAGCGTGGCATCAGGCTCCCTGCTCGGCGGGAAGCCTTCTTCTCCCTCTCCCACTCCCCATGCTTGTGTTCCCTCTCTGGCTCTGTCTCTCTCTCTGTCAAATAAATAAATCCAATCTTTAAAAAGAAACAACAAACACAACAAACAAAACAAAACAATGCTTTCAGCCAGGCGTGTCAACTTGCTAGGCTCCAACACTCCCATAACATCCAGGAGAGCGACAGGTCCTATAGAGAGGGAACCCCAGGGACCGTACTGGGCAAAAACCCAGCTTTATATGGGCAGTCAGGGATGGGAAAACGCATCATAGTTTGCAAAGACACTTTGCAAGCCCAAATCTCACGCTTGGGTTCTAAGAATATGCAACTTGCCACTATCCCCCGATGAAAGTTTCTGAAAATGCCAAAATAAGAGTGAACTATAAAATTGGGTACAGATGGCATATTCCCTCCGCAGTGTAGCCTTGGAGCCTCTCCAGGTTAGTGCGGTGGGACAACCTACATTTCCACAGAGACTGAACTTGGCGTCCATCTAGGTTCTCTCACTCACTCACTGTGCGCCAGTCATGAAAGCATCCTTGCTTTATTGTTGTCATCGGCAAAGTAAGAGTCATGATGTCTACTTTCCAGAGCTGTTGAGAGAATGCAATGGCCACGAGGTACACAGGATGCTTTACTGCCCCCACTCAGGACACCTCGGAGAGGTGGCAGCCTGTGTCGCACCCACAGTTGCAGAAAGATGCCAAATAACTGGACAGAAACGGAATACATTCAACCCCGTGCTCTTCTGTGGCATCTGACGGTTATTCTGGTTATAAGACTCTGCATATCAGGGACATGAGATTAATTCCCAATAGCCACCTTTAGCAAATACAATTCTCTCAGAAGAAAAATGATCCTTTTTATCCAGAAAAACATGCAGCAGTGCAAAATGCAACATCTCACACAGAGTCAAAACAGTTACTCCAGCTTGTCCAAGGGTGGGAGTGGAGAATAAAAGAGTTGTATTTTGGGGTGTGCCCAGGGTATGAGGCAGAGGCTGAAGTCAGCACAACCTTCTGAGCACACGCAATACTCCGTGTGTAGAACATTCTGCTTGTGCTGCTCTCGAAGCCAGTTGAAAAGCTTCCACTGGTGACTTTTTTTTTTAAGTTTAGTTTTATTTCCAGTAAAAATAAGACAATAAAATAAAATAAATAGATGTGAAGGGGTTTTCTGTAAATTAGCCTTTGAACTAACTCAATAGCTCTTGGGTGCTGGAAATCAACACCAAGGAAAGTCAATATGCAAGGGTATGAAATGATCCATGCACTTGGAGAGCATTTCTGAAAATGTTTAAAAAAAAAAAAAGAGGATATGACACTTAGAGCATAAAGTGAATGTTTTATTTCTAAAATGAAATCCTTGGGGGGGTGCACCTGGGTGGCTCAGGGGGTTAAGCTTCTGCCTTCGGCTCAGGCCACAATCTCAGAGTCCTGGGATTGAGCCCTGCATCGGGCTCTCTGATCAGCGGGGAGCCTGCTTCCCCCTTCTCTCTCTGCCTGCCTCTCTGCCTACTTGTGATCTCTCTCTGTGTCAAGTAAACAAATAAAATCTTAAAAAAAATAAATAAAAATAAAATGAAATCCTTAGGAGGTGAAAGTCACTTTATGCTTTGAAACCCTATTCTTTAAAAAAAAAAAAAATTTTATTTATTTACTTGACAGAGATCACAAGTAGGCAGAGAGGCAGGCAGAGAGAGAGGGGGGAAGCAGGCTCCCCACAGAGCAGAGAGCCCGATGTGGGGCTCGATCCCAGGACCCTGGGATCATGACCTGAGCCGAAGGCAGAGGCTTTAACCCACTGAGCCACCCAGGTGCCCCTGAAACCCTACTCTTGGCAGGTGTGGGGCAGCCGTCTGCTAGCTGTCGCCCTCCTTGGAAGGGCTGCCTCTCCGGGCACCCGTACTGTACTCCCATTGAACGCAGGTCCTGCCCTGGGGCTCACCAAGGCTTCAGTGCTTAGATAAGACTCTAGAAAATGAGAGCTGTCCAGTTGCTGATTGAGCCATTGATCAAAGCTGCTGAACGCACACATGACTGACTCCGCACGGGAGGAGCTCCACTGGTTACCGCTAGGATGGAAACCCAGCAATGGGACATGGTGATGACTTAAACTTCCCAGCCCCCCAGTTCTTCATCTGTGAGACGTTTCAAGTGTCTCATCTTAGGAAGTCCGATCCCACGTGTATCAGTGAAACAGACCATACACCATCCTTTGCTAGCCAACTCAGTGACCACCTCGGTCATGAACATGATTTTGCTTTATAGACATTAATGTTCCATGTCATGTTTTCAACAACTTGATTGTTGAATATTGTATTGTTATATAATACTTATTATGGAAGGGTTTCCTATTGTTCTGGATTCATTTTTTTCTAACCTTTTTTTTTTTAAGATTTTATTTATTTATTTGTTAGAGAGAGAGAGCACAAGTAGGCAGAGCGGTAGGCAGAGGGAGAGGGAGAAGCAGGCTCTCCACTGAGCAGAGAGCCTGATGAGGGGCTCGGACCTCAGGACCCTGGGATCATGACCTGAGCTGAAGGCAGCCGCTTACCCGACTGAGCCACCCAGGAGCCCTTTCTAACTTCTTTTTAAAAATAATTGCACTAATTTAATCTTATTGGCATATTTCTTTTAAAAATTTTCCCCCAGGGGCGCCTGGGTGGCTCAGTGGGTTAAAGCCTCTGCCTTCGGCTCAGGTCATGATCCCAGGGTCCTGGGATCGAGCCCCACATCGGGCTCTCTGCTCAGCAGGAAGCCTGCTTCCTCCTCTCTCTCTGCCTGCCTCTCTGCCTACTTGTGATCTATCTCTGTCAAATAAATAAATAAAATCTTTAAAAAAAAAAAAAAAAAAAAATTTTCCCCCAAAGAAAAACTCTGATTTGGCCCACGGAAACTCAATTACCATTTTGGAAGTCTTAAGATATTTTGGATTTAGTTTTTTATTTTAAAATTGACAAATAGTTTATGATATCTTGAATAGAAATTGAATTACTAATAATGTTTTATTTGATGTTTCCATTAGAAAAATGCAGTAACGACAGAAACCGAATTTTAAATTTAAAGCTATAATATTATCCAGAAAGCAAAAATGTATTTATACACTCAATATTTCTCCTGAAAGGTAAAGAGGATCTGTCATGCCCCATAAGCTGAGAATTATACAAACCTGAGTACAGCTTTCTGGGCTATCTGCAACCTCTCTATTTGCTGAGTTAAAGGAATTAAAGAAGCCGATCATTTTTCGAACAAGCAGAGCCCTGGGACATTTCTCTAAAATAAGGCAGTTTTGGTGGATGTCACTGACAGCCCACCCAGGAGGGCTATCCTATTGTGAAGAGGCCTGTTTGATCCCCTGTACGATGACTTCTGTTGGCCATTGATCGCTGTGGAGATTGGTAGTAAACATTCAACTCTCCTCAAAGCTTAAGATTTAAACAGAATGGCAGAGGCATTCCAAATATATTAGATTATTCGTATTTGAAGGAATTGTTAAGGTATATTGCAGAGAAGACCTAGAATTTAGTAGTGCTTGAGAGAGGAGAATCGGAGAAGATACATCTTTCCAAAATTCTAACATTAGACAGAAAATTGCATTTGGCCAATACCTTACTTTTCCGCGCTTTACAGAGCAGCTTTCTTTCGGTATATTCTTATCTTCCCTTTATTTGCCAACATACAATCCCAGTCAGGTTTCAACACCCACTTTAAATGGCATCCACTTTCGGAGGCCTACTTGACTATCTCTTTCCCCTGTTGGAATTAATTTCTCTAAAATATTTCTTTTGCGGGGCGCCTGGGTGGCTCAGTCATTAAGCGTCTGCCTTTAGCTCAGGTCATGATCCCAGGGTCCTGGGATCGAGCCCCGCATTGGGCTGCCTACTCAGCGAGGCGCCTGCTTCTCCCTCTCCCACTCCCCTTGCCTGTGTTCCCTTTCTCTCTCTGTCAAATAAATAAATAAAATATTTCTTTTGCAAGCAGCTCCACCAAGCACAGGTTGAGGGACCTCTGGCGAAATACTTTACCTGTCTAGGTATCGGTCCCCTATTTTTAAAGGAGGCTAGTAAGGGCACCTACTTCATGGGCTTCTAGTGGACATTAAATGGGGCCATCTTTATGACAGATGTTAAACCAGCTGCCATTTGGAAGACAGCCTGCCCACTCTGGGTGCTACAGGACTATTTCTTAAACAGCCGAAACACACCTGCACGGTTACTCAGCACCGTCTCTCTCCTCTCTTCTGGCCTGGAAGCTTTTTTTCCAGATAAAGACAATGTCTCCAAATCTCCATAGTTAGTCAACTATACTTTTTTTTTTTTGGTGGCAGATATAAATGTCTGGGTAAAGAGGTGCTCTCTGGGTTTCATCAGGAATTAATCATTAACAAACAAAGATCTGCCTCCGATAACCAAGAGGGAGAGACAGTCTCCCTAAATAGGATTTTTTTCATATTTTCCTAGACAGTTAATTCTTAGATCTCAACTATGCCGTCAGTGCTGGGTGCACACAGTGGGCACGTAATAAATGTGTCAAGTGAATAAAACAGTGAAGAGAACGCTATCTCAGAATACTAAGACGACTCTAATATTTTACCCGAAATAATGCTCAGTTCCTGCAGTACCACATTTACTAGAAATGGGTATCAAGCAGACACCATTTAAAATTTCAGTCAAGTTGTTGGGCATCTTCAGAGGGCCACACATGTTTACCGGGAGGCCATAACTGTTGATTAATTTCATCCACGGGGTCAGTTATGCTCCCACCAGCGCTCAGCCCTGCGCCAGGGGCAGAGTGTATTTCAGAAGGAGCACGGGACACAGGTTCAGGGGATGCACGGACTAGTCGGGGTGGTGACACAGCTGACGTTGTGCTTCCAAGCGGTGTGGCCCAGACCTGGGAGGTGACCTGGGACAGGTCAGAGCATGCAGGCCTGGACTTGTGGGGGCTGGGTCTCAGGAGAGACGGGCCGATGGGCGGGGTTCGTGCAGGAGGCATGTGGTTGGAGACAGGGTGTGACCCACTGGTCTTACGCCCTCACTTCTCAGGGCACCTTGCGCACCCCCACTGCCCTCAAGTGAACTGAACTTTGGCAAGACCCGGGTCCAGGACGCCAAAGCTGTGATGTGAGGAGGTGAGGGGGTGAGGAGGCAAAAAGTGGGAACGGGGCTTCTTAGGAAAAAACCCGAACCCCCTGGTTGCCTGTCTGCAGACTGTCCCCCACATTGTCCTATGTTGGCCACCACCCTCCACCCAGCTCCCCTGACCACACTGGGACCTAGTCCCCATCCTCTGGTCCTTTCCACCAACACCAGCACGAGTTTCTGCTGCTTCTTTGGACTTAAATATAAGTTTCCAAATAAAATACAGACTACTTCACTGTGTGTTCTGAAGTGGCTCACTCAAAGCTTCAAGTTTTAAACACTGATTTTCCTTAGAGGGTTTTGTGTATTTCTGCCCCCGCCCAACCCACCCCCCACTCAGAAATGATTAGGTAAGTCATATTAAACAGATCCCAAAGAAGGCGCCTTTCTTTCAGACTTTCCCCCTCCCAATTCCCCAAACATTTCATTACCATCATCTCTCCGGAGCCTAGCCAGAAACTCGGCCTCCTCTGACTCTTAAACATACCAAGTTATTAAAAATACCCTTCAGCCAAAACGAAGGAAGGGTCAGCAAAATGAACTCAACACAGGGCTTCTGCGGAGCACAGTGATTTCTTTGACTTGGAGAAGGAAGCAAACGCTGATGATTCTGGACAGGCAGTTTCTTGCGCTAATCTGCTGCCAGGCTCTATCAGACACGAGTGTCTCCCGTCAGATGTCCTAATCTCTCTCCATTTTGCTGTCACTAAAACATGAGAGCTGGCCGCAGTAACAAGGCTTATCTCATTACCAAAAGGAAAAAAAAAAAGGGAAGAAAGTCAACATTCCACAGAGAGAGATGGCACCTTCCGTTGGTATTAAGAGGAAAGTAAAATTAGAACATTAGCAGTCCCCAGGTTTTTACGGTAAAAGACAGGCAGAGACGCTATTTTCAGGCTGCTGCTAATTGAGCCTTATTTGGACCGGAGCCCTCTGAAAGGAATCAACACATCAGAAATGGGCACGCTAACAGGGAGGAGACAGCTTCTGAACATGATCTGGGGAGAACAGCCCTGCTTCTTGCCTCCCAGATGACACAGAGCTCCAGTGTCTGATGGACCGTGCAAAACAAAAAACAAACAAACAACGTTGTTTTGGGGGGGAAAAAAAAGGCAACTTTGCTGGGGTCTACAGAAACTGTTTTGGCTTCTACCTCTGGGAGACCTATGTGTTTAACTGTGGTTTTTCACACCAGCTTTCTAAATTTGTATCTGTTGCAAGAGTGAACCATACCCAAGAGCAAAGCGAAATTCACCAGGAAGGCTAGAACTTCTGCTAAGGGAAACGAGAAGGGTGTACAAGATTCAAGTAAGAGCTCAGCAGCCTGGCAAGACATTCTTTATTAAGGAAGAGAGAGCACATCATTAACTACAGCAATCCACTGACATTCACGAGGAGATCTGTCCCAAGACTTTCATAAATCCCAAATGTCTGCCACACTATAATATGCTATTACCCTGCGAGAAGGAGCCATAGATAACTCACAAGAATTAGTGGGTAGAACACAGAAATCAACGAAAAGGGAGGCTGCATGGACACACAGCTGTCTGGTTGGGCGGACGGGGAGGCCCACTCAGCAGCCCCAAATTCACATTTAAGTCTCAGCAAAAAGATGACTTTGCTGCAGACCCATGGTCCTTCATGGTCATCTTCAAACAGGCAAAATCGTGACGTTTCATTCATGGAGACAAGATGGCGCTCCATGCCGAAGAAGGCATCTAGTCAATGGTGGCAGAGTTCCATCAACTTTTGAGGAAAAGCAATTTCCCTTCGAGACTTGACACCCTTATACCCCCTTGCCTATGCCTCCAGATGGCAGTTGTAGGTGGGAGAAATGATAGGTGGAGCAAAATGATCCATAAAGCGGCATGAATAGTACCAGGAAATGTATGACTCACAGTATTCTCATTTTCTTCAAGTTTTTTGGTACATTTGCATCGAGGTTTTCCACAAAAATTCATTCTTGACTTTAATTGTGACTTCAGAGTAAGAGTCCTTTGTCAAGTTCCCATTTCTGGAGAGCACGCACACCGCTCCATTCAGGAGGTACAAAAGATACGCCCACTGTCCTTAGAGAAGGCAGAAACACCCACGTGCACAAAGAACAATCCACATTAAAAAAAATATCAAAAAACTACGGGATTCAGGACCGAGCTAGGGCTATGCAGACATACGTGTGCCTGGGATTTTAGGGGGCCATTAAGGAGACCATCTTATTGGAGCAAAGGGTTCATTCAAAGACAGGAGTAAAAGTCATAGAGTACACATCAAATTGCTTTAATTATTACATGCTGGGCAAAAACCTTTGCATTCCACCCCACTGAAATACCAGGAAAACTAACCAATTTATGGCTACCATGGAAATGTCGCCACACAGATCACAGGCATCATGCACACAACCTACTACGTGGCAGCCTTTGTCCCAGCGCCGTCACTGTCATTCCCCATCTTAAAGACTGGCCCCTCCCCCCAGTCACAAAAACTGCAGATTCTGATGTTTTCCAAAAATTCTCTTACTCTCAGTCCCATGGAAAATACGTCAACAACGTTTAATTCTAGCTCCATGGTATCCTTCCATCTAGCCAACGTTCTGTCTTAGGGCAGAACCACAACGTCTCACGTGTGACTTTCTCCATCATCCTCAAGACTCCAGGCTCAGCGTCTTCATAGAAAACCCATCCTCCAAAGGGTTCCTTCGGGTCCTTCCAGAGGGGGAAAGGGATAGTGGTGGTGGCGGGGGGTGGGGGTGAGGGTGACATTAGCATCCCTCCATGTGGAAAGGGCGTGCTATCTGGAGCGCTGGCCAGGTGGAACCGCTCATTCAATGCTCTCAACAACCATGTGGAAACAAGGAGGAAAAAAAAAAAACAAAAAACCGCTGATATAGCCCCAAGGGGACTTCCGCCAGCTCCACGTCTTAAGGAACTGGTTAGAGTTAGAATTTTAAATTAGGTCTAACTAAAACCTCAATCTTTTGAGATTTTAGTCACAATATTTAGTCACAAACATTGTGACTAAATATTTAATTTAATTTTTTAATTCGGATCAAATCTAGTCACAATATTTAATTTGGGGCCTCTTCTTTGCCTATAAAATAAGGCACGTATTTCAGAGTGCCGGCGCTGGGACTCCGGGATTGGACTGCATGGGTTCAGGATTCAGCTGCACCGTGTACCCACTGTGTGACCTTGGGCATGACGACTAAGATCTCTGAGCTTCAAGTTATCATTTGTACACTAGGATGATATTACTGTCCCTGCCCAACATTGTTTTAAGGATTCAAGGGGATAATGCACGGAAAATGTTTACTCAGGGGAGCTTAAAGAAAACCAATGAGGGAATGAATGGACAGGTAGACTGATAAATGCTATGGAAGGATTTAAGTACACCGCTTTATTTTTTTAAAAGATGTTATTTATTTATTTGAGAGAGAGTGAGTGAGAGAGAGCGAGCGAGCACAAGCAGAGGGAGCGGCAGGCAGAAGGAGAAGCAGGCTCCCTGCTGAGTAGGGACACCCCTCCCCCATCTTGGGGCTCCATCTCGGGACTCTGGGATCATGACCTGAGCCAAAGCAGACACTTAACCAAGTGAACCACCCAGGTGCCCCCTAAGTACACCTCTTTAAATAGCTATATCACTCACAGGTAAGGATGCCTACTTTATCCCTAATTGTTAGAGTTAAAAATCCTTGCATCTTTTTTTTTTTTTTTTTTCAGAAAAAGTACCTTTTAATAAAGAGAAAATAATGAGATGCATATCCATTATCATAATTGTTATCACCATTATAGACTACAACAACCAGCAGCATTGATGCAAACTTAGTATAAAACCCCAAGAACGTTTACTTTGCCCAGTGCCCCACCCTCCTCCCCTATCACACGCATGCTTCCAACACAACACGGAGGCTACAAAGGAGACCATCTGACAGAGGTGTTGCTTTTAAACCTGCATAACAATGGAGGGATGTTTGTAGCTTGACCAGAGTGTAACTAGACGCTGCTTCTGGGGAGCAGATGATCTGCGGGTCCTGCTGCCCCAGACACAGAAATGCACACGGGTCACCGACATGCTCCCTCTTCCCCCCCTCCCTGCTTTCGCCATGTCCTTTTGCCAAACCCCCAGTAGGGACTTTTACAAGTTAATCATTTTGTTTTTATTAGGCATCATCAAAGTTCCCTCCAAGACTAGTTTGAGGAGAACAGGAGATCTATTACATAACAGTCCAGTCAGGTACATGCTTCAGCTGGTTGGGGGGCACGGGCAGCGGTGTAAAAGGGGACAAATCACAAGCAAAGAGTGATGGCAGGTGGCGTCTTAGCAGTGAGAGCAAGCAGCGTTTTGTTTTTTGTTTTTTGTTTTTTTAATTTATTTATTTGTTAGAGAGAGAGAGAGAGAGAGAGCACAGGCAGACAGAGTGGTAGGCAGAGGCAAAGGGAGAAGCAGGCTCCCTGCCGAGCAAGGAGCCCGATGTGGGACTCCATCCCAGGATGCTGGGATCATGACCTGAGCCGAAGGCAGCCGCTTAACCAACTGAGCCACCCAGGCATCCCACAAGCGGCGTTTTAATGGCATCCCAGGCATGGGAACTTTTCAAAGATCTGCCGTTCCAATGGACACCAACAGGTCCACTTTCCAGAAGTTCTCTAGCTTCAGAAGACGAGCGGATCCCCAGAATTTAGAATCCCTCAAAACACTTCGGTTCCCCCAGTGTCTATCCGCCCAACACACATTTGCTCTCCCTATTAAAAATCTGCTATTTTCACAGCTTGCAGGGCAGGAGAAGACGATTTGCTGATGCCTAAAAATAATGCTGTTGCCAGGGGAGGCGAACTGTTGCTTTTCTCCGCTTTCGGTCTTCAGGATTTTGTAGCCATTCCTCTGCATGCCTTGTGTCCGGTAGAATGCAGTGTCATGAGTACCTGGTAGCTCAGAAGCACACCTTCCTTAAAAGGACTGGACGAAGTCTTTCCCTGCACACTCTTGCATCTCTCTCCAAGTTAAGAGATCCCAAATGAAAAGGGAAGGAAGGTACGAGAATGAAGTGAAACAGGGAATGAGACCAGGGCCGATAGGAAAAACCAGGGTTTGCAAGGTGACCAAGACAGCCGATCAAGAACTAACAGCCAGCGGGGAACCTGCCATGATCCTCTGAGCACAGTGCTGGGCCTGCCCTGATCACAGTGGTACCCCGGAGTCCAGCACGTGCTGAGCCCACTGCGAGGCTCAAATGCTCCCTAGAGAAATAAACCGGAACAGGCAAGGTGATTTCCATACTGAGTGGATGAATGGGGGTGAGGGAAAACCACAATCAAGTCTCAGAGGGCTTCTAACTCAGAGTAGAAAAATCAAAGAATACAGAATAGTATAGGCAATAAAAGGTGTGTGTGTGTGTGTGTGTATGTGTGTGTACACATATGTTGGTACACACAAGGTGCATAAACACATACAGGGTGTGCCTAGAAAGGAAAAGTTGTCTGTATGTGTTTGCATATCTACAGACAAGATCATTTGGAAAGAGCCACTATGTTTTAAAAATAGCATCTGGAGCTAGTGGCTAACACAGAGAAACCAAATCCCATCCCACTTTAGAATACTGAGGCTCACTTTAAAAAATAAATATGACTTCGTATTGAACAGGATTCAAAGGTATATTGCATTCTTAATCCCTCAAAATAGCACCGAGGTGAACAGTTCTGTTAAACAAATTACCATGTAAAAAAATATGTCCTTACTTTATTTAAATGCAAGCCTATCTCATTTGGCCTTAAAAAAAGGAAAAAAAGAAAAGGAAAAAAAAAAAAAAAAAAGGTGGGCCTCGCCTCATCTGTGAGCTGTAAGGAAGCCCAGAGAAAGAGGACTGAGGTTTGCGTGGAGGAAGTCTTGCTCTCCTGCATGATGGGACTGTGGACAGTGCTGCTAATCTGTGGGAGGTGGCCAGGCCCAGAGTCAGGCCAGCTAGATCTTGGGGCTGGTACCCCAAGCTTGAGACATAAATGTTTTTAGGGACAGGGTAATTGAGAAGGCTGGGAACGATGCTAGGTGGGGTCTCAGATCGTTCATGTCTTGCTCCGTTTCACAATACAGAAAATAACTGGGAACCATTTTAACAACCGTCAAGTTGCAGATTCCTCTTTTTCAGGCTACCCGCCCCCCTCCCCCCAAGAGATTAACGACATCACCCAACGACTTCACAAACTGAGCTGGAGGGTCTGAAAACTCACAGAAACACTCACCAGATGTTAAGCTGCTGATTTCAAAACACGGACAGGCAATTTACGACGGTCCCAAAGACTTCAACTTCACAATCATCAGGGTTTGGCACGAGAGAAGGCTCCAGAAAGGAGAGCACAGCCTTGGCACCTGGAGGACTCGGCTGCAGGGGCCGTCTACAGAACAGCAGGGCTGAGAGGAGGAACAAGAACATCTACCTCCTGAACAGCACGGGGAGGGGGGCAAGGTTGGGGACGGTGTGTGGGGGTGTGTCCTGTCCTCTTGGTAGCACCCGCATCCACACCTGGGAATGGACACCTGCGGCGGCCACACCCACACCTGGGAGCCGGCACCTGCAAAGGCCCCACCTGTACGGCCTGTGACACTGACTTAGTGACACAGAGCAGCAGCAGCCCCAGGGGGGCCAGGCCCGCCATGGGCTCTCCCAGGGCAGGCGCGGCTCATTATCTGCCGGTAGACGTTCAGAGAAAACAGGGACTTGCTCAGAACTACATTCCAGACACAACCTGAGCCTTCCAGAGCTAAATCAGGCAGACTCAGAAAGAAGCAGAGAATCCCATAGTTGTGCTGGCGATGAGAGCCAGAGAAATGCCATTTATGGGCTGTTCATAGAACGCCACTTTGCACCCTGATGCCCAAAGGAGACACAGGTGATTCAAAGCTAACTATGGGGTGCCTGGACTCAAATACATTTCTTCCCTTTACTTAAGAAGAAGTGCCATTCCAACCACCCCGTGAGATGTGCAAACATTTAAGAGAATCATAGACTTTAGAACCAGATGGCTCTCTATATATGGTGATGTCAGAGATCAGTCTGCAAAAAAAAAAAAAAAAACACTTAAATTTAAGGTTTTCTCTTTTGCTCCTGCAGTGGTCCTCAAACTTTAGCCGTGTACACAGAATCACCAAGAGGGCTTGTGAAAACACAAGTTATTTAGGCCCCAAAGCCGTGGCGTCTGGTTCAGCAGGTCTTGAGCAAGCCTGACACGTTTTCTTTCTAGCAAATTCCCAGGGGAGGCTCCTGCTGCTGGTCCAGGGACCGCATTTTGAGAATGCCTCAATAGTCCCAGCTTGAGGCTAGGAATCAGACCTGGGGAAGCATTTTTTTTTAATTTTAATTTTAATTTTTGACAACAGATATAAGGAACTAATTTGCTGAGCTCTCGCTATGTTCCAGGTACAAAATTATATACTCCTGTCACTTAATGCTAATGATAGTCATGCATCTGTAGCTTACAGATGAGAAAATAGTGCCTCACAAGGGTTAAGTAGCTTGCATAGAGTTCTGGAACTAGTAAGTGACCACATTTGGAACTTATTCTGTAGTCCACATGCTTTCCACTACTTTGCAAAGAGAGGGAGATGTGTCAACAGCACCTCGCAACAGGAATCAGTGACCTAGGAAAATTAGAAGAGGTAAGGTTGTTTCCTCAAGAGTTTTTAAACCCCAGAAAAATCACAACAGCTCCTTTAGAAAAGAAAGAACAATGCCATCTGGATAAAATCGAATTCAGAAACGGCGAAAAGTTGAAAAGACATCTTTACGACAAAGTCTGCTCTATCTGGTACTTATCCCCCAAGAGGGTTTTGGAAACCCGAATTTCTCACGTCCTCCATATACATCTGTGTCCCTTTGGCCGGCAAGGACGCAAAGGCTGACACACTTACAACAGCCAGACAAGGCCGAGGTGGACACGAGAGCTATTTATTGATTCTGTCATACTTAGGGCTCTGCCTCATACGACTTTCAGAGACAAAAGTGGCCACCTGTGCCCATCACTGCTTTTCTTTTTGCTCACACGATTTTTAAGTCTGAGCAAGGACAGCAATCAAACCACACTGCCCACATGAGAGATGAACACACCAGTAGCTACATGTCCCCAAAGCAGACAACTAAGCTCTGACTGTATATTTACTTCAAATAACTTGGTAACAGTAAATTATCAGAAAGATAACCCAGGGGGCACCTACATGGCTCAGTCAGTTGAGTGTCTGGCTCTTGGTTTCGGCTCAGGTCATGATCTCAGGGTCCTAGGATCGAGCGCTGTGTAGGGTGCTGTGCTCAGTGGTGAGCCTGCTGGAGATTTTCTCTCCCTTCCCTTCTTCCCCGCCTCTCACTCACAGGCTCTCTCTCCCTCTCTCTCAAACACATAAATAAATAAACCTTTAAAAAAAAAAAGAGATCCCAAGACAACAGTGGTTTTAAAACATGTCTAATTCCAAGACTCAACATGACAGAGAATGCCCTCCACAGAGAAAACGGGAGTGGCGCATAAACCCTAAGGTGAATGAGATCCTCAAGCCCTCACTCCGTAGTTTCAGGGCAACTGGCGTCACCTCAAAGTTAAAGGGCCCCCACAATCATCTAGACTCGTGGTTCCCAAAAGTGTTCTTTGATTTCAGTCATAGGTGAAACTTAGGAAACAAAGTAAATGACCAAAACAAACTAAAAGAGACAAACAAACAAATAAAACCAGAGTCTTCCATACAGAGAACAAAATGGTGATTACCTGTGTGTGTGTGTGTGGGGGGGGTGTGTGAAATAGATAACGGCCACTGAGGATACACTCATCTTAATGATACTGGGCATGTCTAGGATCATTGAATCATGACTTGGTACATCTGAAACGAATGTCACTGTACGTTCATCACACTTCATATGCACACATATACATTCATGAAATCTACCACCAGAGATCAGGATTTAGAAAATTTGAGGTGGAGCCAAGGAACTCTGTGGCTCCAAGCAACCTGGGCGATTTTGATGTCTGCAAGGCCAAATAAAGCAGACTTAGCGCAACCTCCTAATTTGGACAAGGAGCTTCTCCCTAAGAGTATGTGAAGGTATTAGGGTTGTAGGCAAAGAGAAGTGGTCCTCTGCGTTCTGCCCCAGACCCCACCGGAAATCTTAGCATGGGAAGGACCTCATTCCTATGTGCTCTGGCACCAGTTCACTGGGAACATCATCACTCAAGACCCACTGGGAAGCACTGGCCGTGAGGGTGGACACAGCAGCGATTGTCAACGCTAATGGGAATGGCAATGACTGCAGAAACAACAGCATGGCTACTAAGAGTTGATGGCGCCCAGCATTCACGGTTACAGCCAGCGGTACCAGTGAGGGACATGACACTAAGTGGAAAACCCCTGGTGTCCAGCCCTGTTGATGGACATGAGGAAGGAGAAGTGTGGGGGAGGGGTGGCTGCCTCATTTAGCTCATGCACATGTTGAGAGACAGTTCAGGGGTGACTTTCAACTGCATGATGGACTCAATCTTCCTATTTTGTTTTTAAGGTTAGTTTTCCAGTGGCAATTTCTCTTCTTGTTCACACTCATGCAATTTTTGATAATTGCTCCTCTAGCCTTTCCATTGCAGATAAAAAGAAATTTTTAGTATTGTTAGACATGTGAATGTATTCTATGCACAAAATTATTTTATTAATAATGCATATGTCTCCCCAACACACACAATCATTTATGGATCTAAAGAATATCAAAATACCCTACAAATCAGTGCTTAACTAGAAGACCTACTTTTAAAGACTAGAGAGTTTTTTTCCCCCTAAAGATCTTATTTATTTATTTGAGAGAGAGAGAGTCTGAGTGGGGACAGGGACAGAGGGGGAGGGACAAGCAGACTCCATGCTGAGCCCAGAGCCCAACATAGGGCTTTATCTCACAACCCTGAAATCGTGACCTGACCCAAAACCAAGCGTTGGACACTTAACTGACTGAGCCACCCAAGCACTCCTAAAAACCAGAAGCTTGTACACCATGCAAGCATATGAGACCAACAGAATAACTACCCATACATTTTCGCCTCTCTTTTATTCTTTCTGGAAGATATAACTACGAATTACTAAGTAGTAATGTTATTTTTAAACATCTTTTCAGCTTCTGACACTCATCGTTATTGTAGACTATGGAAGTATGTTGAGATACAAAAGCAATTAAAAATTTTGTGGTCAAATATCTTCACTATGAAAGACAAGATGATAACAGAATTTAATTCCTGGCTCCCTTGAAATCGCATTGTACCATCATCAGCATCAGCACTCTTGAATGGTAAGAAATTTGGTGACTGCGGGCCCCGGGAGCAACCAAAGATGTGGTCCTTCCAAAATTGCATTGAAAACTAATCTTTTTTTAATTAAGAATGAATATTCACTCTTAATCAATTCACTCATTTAACTAATTAATCCAAAAAGGTACAAAACCAGGCTATGGTAGTGTCTTGACCTTTTACTGCCCTACCTAGCCTTTGAGAACACAGTGTTCAGCAATACATTCATTCCTTCTTCCAACGTGTAATAAGAAAAAGTTTAAATCCACACTGGAAAAAAAAAAAAAAGGCACTTAAGCTTCTTAGTACTAGTCCCAGAGAGCACACCCATCTAAATATATGCAAGCCTAAAAAAAAATACATTCTCTAGTTGTGTAATTGGGGTGATATAATGATGGAAATGAAAAAGAACAGATGAAGAGTAACATATCATCACATGCTATTCCAAATATCTCTGGTACAAAGTACAAGGGATCCAGACATCTATCTTATGGCATACTGCATTTCTTTCATAAGTTAGAATTCCTTTTTTTTTTAAGATTTTATTTATGTATTTGATGAGAGAAAGAGAGAGAGAGAGAGCAAGAGAGGGAACACAGGCAAGAAGAATGGGAGAGGGAGAAGCAGGGCTCTATCCCAGCACCCTGGGATCTCAACCTGAGCCTATAGAGCCACCCAGGCACCCCATAAGTGAGAATTCTTGAATGCTGGAGCTTAACATTACAGGTATCACCAAACCCAACTCCCTCATGTTCTAAGAGTAAAGAACACATCTTACAAAGTGACTTTTTAAAAAAATTATTAGCAATAATTACAAAAATAAAAGGTGCATAGATGAGAAAATGTATAAAAAAACCTCTCAGTTCAACAACTAACTGAGAAGGAGCGTGACTGTAGATCTCTCTGGATCTCTGCCTGGCTCAGGCTTTTAAAATGACCCTGTTCTCCTCATTCAAACCTTCATTCCAGTGACTGTGCAGAAAAGCTTTCTCTGACCATCCTCCCTAAGGGGGTGCCATCCAGGACTTACCATCATCTGGAGTTCATTGTTTATTCTCTGTTGGTTTCTTCACCTTAATCAACTCCTTCTCTCTCTTCGCCCTACTAGGATTGAAGTCCCATGTGAGCAGAACCTTCCTCTGGACTGTCCCCAGCTCCATCCCCAGCATCTGTCCCAGTATGGGCTCCCATGTTAAACTCTTAGCCACCAGCATGGGGCGAGCTTTGCAGAAAAGTTGCTGGAAGCCATAAACTCTACCACCAGATGTGTGCACATACACGGGCATGCTTGGGCATCCTTTCAAATTACATCAGCAAATCTATACATTCTCTGAAGCCAAGCAAGGACTCCAGGTTGAGGCCATGACAATGGTCCTTAGTACCTACTCTAGGAAGGAAGGAAGGAAGGAAGGAAGGAAGGAAGGAAGGAAGGGAGAGAGGAAGGGAAGGGAAGGGAAGGGAAGGGAAGGGAAGGAAAGGGAAGGGAAGGGAAGGGAAGGGAAGGGGAGGGAAGGGGAGGGGAGGGGAGGGGAGGGGAGGGGAGGGGAGGGGAGGGGAGGGGAGGGGAAGAAAAAGAAAAGAAAGGCAGAAAAGAAAGAAGACTATGTAAAACTATATAAATAAGCATATTAGGGCCTCTCCGGCATGAATAGAATGTCAAAACAATATATATTTTTCTTATTTAATAGGTTGAAAATATCTGTCTGAGTCTTTGCAAGGAAAAGGATCACTGCCCCCTTCTTCGTTCAGGCTTGAGCCTTTTCTACAACATTCTGGGAACAGTAGTTACTCCTATGACAACGGACAGATGAAAGTGATCATGCAGTTTCCAACAAGCAAAGGGAACAGACGATCGATTCTTCGTCTCACACCAGATCATCTGCTTAGGGTTGCGAATGCCTATACTTGCCATAGGAAAGCAAATTAAAAGAAGGGTGAGGGAACCAAGAGGGGTCACCCAGAGAATTCATTCCCTATCATTTGTGATTGAAAACACATCACTGATTTCATTTCAGTGTCACCTTTTGAGAGCCCTTCTCTGACCACAGAATCTAAAACAGTCAACACCAAACCCACTCCCTGATGCTGCCACGCCTGATCTCCAAGCTCATTTTTATTCGTAACTATTATTTCCTGAAAATGCTTGCTTACTTACTTGGAGATTTGCTTTGTTGACTGTAAAGTAAAAAATATTTACTTACTTGGAGCTTTGTTTTGGTGACTGTCTTTACTGACTCTTTCTCCCTAAGGATACAAGCTCCATTGGGTCAACTTGGTTCCAAGCACCACCGTATCATGGGCCCTAGGCATGTAGGTACTAGGCTCACAGAAGGTGCTCAGTACATGTTTGTGAAGTGAAAGAATGCATAGAGGAAGACAGGTCCCAGAGCCACCTTTTGTCAACCCCAATTCCTTCCCTCCCCGCCATGATATGCCCCAGACTGCCTCCACAGAGTTGGGAGAGCCCACTTCATTTATCATGATTGAGAGCATGATTCTTTGAGCCCCTGCCTGCACCTTCCCCAAGTGAGCCACGCTGTCTTAGCTTCAGAAACAAACCTCAAAATAAGACAAAGGGTGAAAATAGACCAAAAGAGGGAAAAAGCAATCGAGAGAGAGAATTAAGAAGAAATTCCGATTAGCATATTTAAGATTTTCCAAAGGAACAGAAACAAAATAAAGGGAGCAAGAAGTTATGAAAAGTTACCAAAAAATTGCAAAGAAACAGGGAGGATCTCCATTCACAGTCGCAGATGTTCAGGGGGGAAATTGTACGTAACCATCCATGCTGTGTCCCTTTCGTCTGCCAACAAATTCGTGTTTTACTGAATGGTGAAGACTGATCACGGTCTCCGGCCCAACAAGCCCCCTCGGCTGAAAGCTCCTTTTGCATTCAGCCCTTGCGGTCAGGGCCCCCGGCATCTCCATGGGCCTGGGGTCCCCATCATCTCTGCAAGAATATCCTAGAAGCTGCTTTGTCTGTTTGGTCCCATGCATGGTTCCCACCAGCTTCAAATTCCACCAGAGGCCTTCTGAGCCCCCCACTTCACCCTGTGCCTCATCCCTGGGGCCTGCCTCTGTGTGCACGGCCAGTGCTGGCTTCCCTCTGCGCAGTTCCGGGGCTGGCCACTTCTCGCTGGACCGTGCACAGAGCCACCTGCAACTGCACCCATCTTTTCCCTTCTGAGCCCCTTGCCTCTGGTGCCTCTTGGTCTCCACCGCAGGGCAGAATTGAGCCATCATGTGACATCTACACACTAACCTGTCTTGTCTGAACCCAAATGCACCATTTTAATGGATCACGTGGCTCCTGCCAATGGCCGACAGGGTGCCTCCTTAGAGAAAAGGCACCTCTCCCAAGGTCCTGAACAGAACAGGCAAAACCAAGCCGTGACATTAGTATTCAAGAAGGCAGGGGAAATTTCTGACTTGGCTCAAAGTGACTTTTTAAAAGGTGCAGAGATGAGAAAATGTATATGGGAACAAGAGGAAAAGTTGAAACTAAGGAGGCGTACTCCACAAATCCCGCTCCTTTCTGTGCTACAAGACTAATAATTTTCTAGAATGTAAGGAAAGCATTTATTGAAGAACACATCATTCAGCTAGAAGCCCATTGTTCAGTATAATGATAACTAGTAAAGGTTTAATAAAACACAATTTCTTAAAACTCACAACATGGGAGCCTCACAGAGAACAAAATATAACCCATCGTTCTGTCCATGTCAGATATCCAACTGCAAGGCTACAAAAAAAAAAAAAAAAAAAAAAAAAGATCCTTTTAAAGTATCATCTTCCATAAACACGGTTCTGTGGCATGAACTCTGCAGATGGAAACATAAGAAATCTGTGGTCACTTACGAAATCACTGGGACAGAAATAAGACATGATTTGCACTTCCGCTTCCAAATCGATAATGAGAATATCAGCTTTTAGAAAATTCGTAAGCATGATATTCAGATTTTTTTTTTTTTTTGGTAGGAAGGGTCTTCAAACATGTCTTGAAAAAAAATACAGAGTCCTGATAGGAAGAATTATTTCAAAATACGTTTGCAAAATACAACAAACCTATTTCAAAGATTTGTAAATGAGGGTTAGAGCAAGTCAGGCCTGGTTTTCAGCCCTGGTTGCACCAGGGACCAGTTTTGTGTCCTTTGGCTGCTTAATGTCTCTGAGATCCAGGATCCTAGCCAATAAAACAGGCCTAATAAGAATGGTTTCATAATGTGGTCAGTGGGGGACTAACACATCTAGGGCCTGCTATGCACTAAAGGCTGCTTCGCTTTTCATTTACAAGCCATAACAAGCTTTTTGTTTTAAGGTCTTCCTTACTTGTCAACATATACTCTGAAGAGATATATTCCCTGCTGGATTTTCTTTCATAGTTCTTGATTAACGGAAGCAATTTTAAAAATTCTCCTTGTACCTTGCTCCCTGGCGTAGAAATTTTATAAATCTTTTATTTCCAAATCCTCCCTATGATAGTCCAACATGGCAGTCAAGTCTCTTTCATCATGCCTCAGCGTTTGTAGATCTACGTAGATGTGTCCTGGAGACACAATTCTGTTCATAGAGACACCACGGCCCACGATACATTTGTAAATTGGTTGTTTAGAATCAAGATTTCGTTTTCTTATTGCCATGATTGCATCAAATATGTGAGATGTAGGCTCTATGTGTGAATATTTATGGAACCTGTTCTTATGAATAATGACACTGGGTTTTGGCCTAAGCCAACACTTGGGCTGGGGATCTTGAGTGGATGGTACAAGGGTAGCTTGCCACGGAGCGTGGAAATTGGGTTTGAGAAAGTCTTACTGAACTGGTTTGTCATAGGTACAATTTAAGGGAGCTGGATGATTCATGACATCCTTTTATCCCTATCTATGGATACTCTCCAGACTTCCCAAGGCTCTCTGCACCCTCAGGACTAAGACTCAGGGACTTCTCTGCCATCTTTCCCCTGAAGTACCCACCATCTACCCCCAACACCCTAATGTTCAATGGCCTCGCACCAGCACTCTCTAACTTACTCGCTCTCATGCTCTCTGCCTCATTGCCCCTGAGCTCCGTCAGAGCTTAGCAGAGCAGCAAACGGATTCATAAGCTCACAGAATCCTACAGGCCCAACAGCTCTGGGACCCTTATGAAGATTTTGCTGCTTTCAAATAGCATGCCCGCTCACTGAATGTAATTACGTAGTTGGTGAAATTGCGGGCAATGTCACATAAGAGAAGGATTGTTTTTTCCTCACAGGGAAAATATTTCCATGGAGCTAGTAGGCTATTTTCCTCTTATGGCCTGGAAGCCCAGCCTAGGAATCCACCTTCCCAAGGTAGCTTTGCTTCGAACAGAGCCTCTGTGTCTTCACCTTTTAAAGCTCTCTGCTTTTGTTTGGTTGCTTGTTAATAACAGCTCCAAAAGGGTAGCAATGATGGTTTAAGCAGCCTGAACTTTCTGTTTGCTCTTTTTCAGGGGGCAGCGAGATGGTAAATGGGGAAGAGGCAGGAGATCCTAGGGACAATATCGGCCATTTGTAACTGAAAGCACTTTGTTTCCTCTTCTTGCAAAAAGAGAGCCGGTGCAACTATCCTTATAATTCAGCCCACGAAAAAATAAAGGCAGACGTTCTTGGGTTTCATGGTTTAGTCATCAAGCTGGGCACTGGGGATGTACCTTTTTGTATTATTTGTAAAACAAATGTACTTCATAAACACAAAATCAGAACAGAATCAAATGAAACTTATGAAACGTGAAAGCTGTCTCCATGGGGAAAGGTTTGCTGGAAGAATACAAACTCGTTTGCAAAATCTGCAGTTTCAAATAAACTCTGTAATTATTCCAACGGTCTCCCATCAGAAGTAAGGACCATCCATTCCCATCGGCAGCATTTAAGGAAACATTAATGCCCTTGGTCTACAGTGTGATTCCACTTGCTCTCTTGTGCAGGTTCTTTCTGGTCCCCTTGGTACTTAAATGCTGGCAAGCTCTAGGGCCCCAAACCTGCCCAATGCCTCTACCACAAACTCCTTACCATTTTTTTATTATTCCTGTGCCTTCAGTTCCCATGAGCAATTCCTGTGTCTATAAATACAACCAAAAGTCTCTCTTGAGTTTCAGACACGTGTAGCTCATAGCCTACTGGACACATGTCAGACACATCTTCTTCATTAAGCCACAAGCTTGTTGTATGTCCTTCTTTGCTGACTTTCCTCACCATCGATCCCACAGTCCCAGAGCTAGAAAGCTAAGCATCAGCTCTGCTAGTTGTCTCTCTTTGCCCTCCGACAGCAAAGCATGACAGGGGTGCAGCCTCATGTCACTCCAGCTCCGTGAGCCTCTGGTTCAAAGCGTTGGCCTTATATTGCCATATACTCTGCTTAAAACCATTTAGAGGAGCTGGCTGTATGTTCGAATCATCTGGGGAGATTCTTAAGAATACTAATACCTGGGCACCTTTCTGGGCAATTCTGATTTAATGAGTCGGATATGGGTTCAGTCGTGGCTGGTGCTTGGAAAGTGTCACATGATTCTAACGAGTGGCCAGTGCTAAGAACCAGTGTTTTAGAAGCTGTCCACTTCCCTCAGGATAAAGCCCAAATTCTGTGGCCTAATTAATAAGACTTCATCAAGAAATATAGCCCATGCCCATTTCCAAATCGTCACCTCTTGTCCTTGTCCCTGCTCTCCACCACCATCCTCCCCCCACCAACCAGGGGCACCTGAAATGACATGATATCAGACGATTTAAACTATCTTCCACGGTGTAGGTATTTTCTCTCTTGCCTCAGTACCTTAGCATATACTGTTCCTTCTGCCTCCAAAACCCCTCTATTTCCTTACCTGGGTCAGCTTTACTTGCCTTCCCCTTTGCTCCACGGAGCCCTTCCTAACACATCCCGACTAACTCAAGGTGGGTCAGAGACCCCTTTCCGACAGCATTACGGGGGTAACTCTTGTTTTTTTTTTTTTTTTTCCTTTAGAGGAAGAGTGAGCAGGGAGGTGCAGAGGGAGAGAAAGAATCTTAAGCCCGATGCAAAGCTATTCTCATAACCCTGAGATCATGACCTGAGCCAAATAAAAGAGTCAGGCCCTAAGGCCACTGAGGTGCCCCATGGGATAACCCTTTGTTTCAGGATGTTTGTCACTCTGGGTCGTGTTTGGAAATTTCTTTCTCAGAGTCAGTGTATAGAGAATGTACGTTCCTCTTTGTCTCATCTGGCACACCTGTTCCTGACACAGCAGCTTTTTTATATGGGCTCAAGTGCGACATGAAGAGATATAAGAACACATAAAAGTAAATTATATATTTTTAAATGAAATTCCATTTAGTAATAAAGGTACTTGTATCACTTCAGTACTTCAAATCCATCATCACATTTTCACCAATTTCCACACTCAAACTCACTAGCCTTAAATTGGGAGAATTTAAAGGCTTAAATTAAATCTTAATGTAAAGGCTTCAACTCACTCCCTTTGCATTCACCTCACCATCCTACAAGAAGACAGGGCACTAAATTCTATTTGAAGATATGTTCCCAAAGCAAAACTGGAAAATCCATTGCTTTCCATTGAAATTTATTTTTAACAGAAAGAAATTATGAACAAAAGAAAGGTGGTGTTGCAATATACTGGGGTCATGGAGGAAATTTTTATGGTCTGGCTTTTATCTTAGATTCAAAACTACCTATGAAATTAAAATAATAAAATGTAAGCACTAAGAGTTGAGTAAGATAGACAGTAAAGGTAACCTAATAATGTGGAAATAAAGCACAGACTACCTTGACAAGTGTGGTCCTCTGAACCCCTACCACACCTTTTCTACTCTGAGGCAACCCCAGTTTCTAGGATGCTGACTTCAGAATTTAACTGAAGTTCAGTTCTCAGATAGTCTAGGTCATGCCATAACTTGCCGATTGCATCTGGGGCCTAAAAATGACAAATAATGATGCCAACCAAGAGCTATTAGCACTCATTGAGAGCCTCTGAAGTAAAAATCCCATGGGGGGGCACTCTGAAGGGTGCTCCCAACCCTCGTGGCATTCACTGTTGGTTGTTGCACAGACATCTACCTGTCCACCAGAAGGTTCTGCTCCCTCAGCCTTGGGGATGGACCACCCCACCCAGGCCCTTGACAATCAGGTGCAGCCGAGCATGAGTGGAGTAAAGTATAACCCTTCCACGTTTGTCCCATAATAGTCTCTCGCATACCCTGTTTCCATCGTCTCTTTCCTGTCAGGCATGAGAATTCCATTTTTTCACTTCGTAAGGTGTGTGTTTGGGATGACACCAGTCACTGCATGGAACACAGCTATCCGGCCATCTGTTCAAACACTGAATTCTTTCACACAAGGGATGCGTCGTCTTCTACCGAGACGGACATGGACACTTTGGCATTTAATCCTTATTAGGCTACCGTGAGTCTAACTGCTCTGTGGCAAAATGTCGTGATCCCCATTTCAAGGCTGGAGAAACTGAGGTTCAAAAAAGACGAGGAGACACATGTTTGAAATACAATTAGAATGATTTTTACTTTATTCTCTTAATTCTTACTGCCGGGCAATTTTTTGTAGTGTGTATTTAAGCAAACTTCGGTGGAAATCCAAATCAAAGCCAGAATGAACTTGAATGAACATGGAAGTGATGAGGTGATCCCTGTTAGCAAGCTTCAGAAGCGCACAGTATGCAGGAGGCGAGGGCAGCAGATTGTTCTCAAGGACGAACTGGGGCGCATAACCATTGCAAGAGGTGACTACCCTGAGGTGGTCGTTTCAACGCAAACTTGTAAAGTTAAAATCAGCAAATACTCTCCTCTCCGTTATGCATAAATAGTGAGAAAACACGATTTATGATACCAGGAACGCAAAAGGCTAACCCTCCCCGAGCATCGAAGATGAAGAAGACACGGATCTGGGATCTCCACGTCTGGCATTTTATTTAAAACCCACAACAAATTTGGGAAGAGGCCTTCCTTGTTAAGAGATGTGATGACTACAGCTCAAAGCAGCTGGCCGGGATGGAACGTGGCTCTGACATGCTCATTTAAATCTGGGGCTCACATGCCCAGAGGAGAAGGTAGGAAGCACACACACCTGTTGCAGAGAAGATCGTGGTGTATGTAGCCTATAGAAGGGCACGTGGGCAAGCCGCTCGCCCCAGCCAGAAACCGTCATGCAGAAATGGGGCTTGCCATTGCCTTGCCCTCTAGGTTCCAAAACATCGTTAGGGGAGATGCCCAGAGGTTTAAATGTGGACAACTAGCTCCGTGTTGTTGGGCTGGCCACTGAGCACATTTTGGTCTAACAGCTGCTGGTTTGCACCTTCTCATTTCCATGGTCGTTCCTATGGGGTTGGACCAGTCTGCAGCGAGAAACAGCAGGAGTCCCGGCAAGAGCTTTTCCAACCCCACATACAAATCCCTGGTGCTTGGTAAGCTTCCAAGTCTAGTAAAATCAAGGCAAAGGCACTTTCTGAGAAGTCCAAAAATATGTAAATTCAGTTTTACGTCTGTCAATAGTAAAGTGAGCAGCAGCTGTGTACTTCCTGACAGTCCAAGCTAATTCTGATGTAAGCACTTACAGTTTAAACTAAGGTGAACCTAGGGTTCTAATGCAAACTGGCGGCATTATATTATTACTGGGTTGGGCCCCGAGCTGAATTAGGGCTTCCGGTTTGCCTTGCTGAGAACCCTGCCTGCCTCAGTGGTCCTCATTAGAATCCCAACGGAGGCACTAGTGATGAACCCATCTAATTGAAACACGGAGAGGCCCCGCACAGGCTGCGAGGATGGGGGTAGGTTTCTGCTCCCCACTGCCCTAATGTGTGCTCAGCTGGGAAAGAGGGCCAGTGAGGGGGCCCAAGACATGAAGCTTCGGCCACTGTTCCCATTCACTTCTCACCCTTGCTTTCCATTCATTTTGACTACCACATTTATTCATAGCCCTCAAGATGCAAGGAAGCCTCTGGCTAACCCAGATCACTGTGAATACCTATGCAACTGAACAGAAATTAACACTTGAACTTTCCTAATGCAGGAGACCACAGAACTGAAAACTTCCAAACATAATTCTGTGAGAGTGAAAGCTATCTAGATTTGAAAAGACCAGTTAAAGTTAACCCTACTGGCAAAGTCAGTATGGAGACAAGGCTCACTACAGCTGTGCCATTATGAATACAAACATACCCCACTTTACGGGATAAAAACGTTCCACCGGGTTGGTGACCAAGAGATTTTCTGTAAGCATATCCAATCTCCCCTTGGACTTTGTTACCTAATTGGAGCTCTGTATCTGTGGGGGGAAAGCAATCAAAGACATGGAACCAAACACCTGTGGCCAGGAAAGAATTTAGAAGATGGTCAAGGTCAAAAAGATTGAAGAAAAAAATCGTATTTCTGCTGGACTAAAAAAAATAAGTACTAACCTAACCTTTCTACTCCCTCCCCCCACCTGCCACAGTAATATATATAGCTTCACTTCCTACTGTAGACATTTCTTAAAAATATAACAATCCCCTTAGCGGCAGGTGAGGTCCTGAGCTCAGTGCCATCAGGAACCACCTGGCTGAACTTGAATGAGTCCAGCGCCTCTAAGCTTTAATTTCTCACCTACAAAATGACAAGGTGAGGAAGGAATATCTCTGAAATTATTTAAAAGCCAACAATTCTTATTTCTGAGTGGTTACTAGAACTCGCTTTCCCTTTTTTGCCCGAATACTTTGTAACGTTCAGTACAATTATTGAAGCACCACATTGTACAGCTACTTATAACTTTCTAGTCTTGATGCCTTTACATTTTCCTCATGAGAGGCAGCCCTGGACTTTCTCCGAGGCTCCACGACTCCTAGGGAGTACAGAGCCCCCAGCAGGGTAACCAGGAGGTGGGAACTCGGCAGGGGCCTGGGAGCTCACCAGTCATGGCCAAAGCCAGAAGAAAGATTGAAGTGCTATCTGCATGAAATCTTTCAAATCTGCTCACAGCTTCCAAACTTTTGGGGATTCCAGAAACAACTCTAATTATTTGGCCCCCAAATCCCTCTGATTCACATTATGAACTTGATGTTTGTCAATGGTTTGGAATTTCTATAAACCTGATTATAAAGACTATATATATCTTAACTGTAGAAAACTATCTGAAGGCATAATATCCAAAAATGTAAATATTTTGGATGATCCTCCATCAAATTCCCCTCAAAGTGAGTGAGCAGAACCTTGTCATCATGAAGATAATCTGCACTGATCCCCAAATATTCCAATCACAACATATGTCCATTTAATACATTGTAACGTATGAATAAACTTTCCAAATCTAGTCACAATGATATATCAGTACTATAAAATGTGTCTCTCACTCTATAATCATTAGTTACTGATAAATATGGATGCTCAGGAAATAACTGAAAAGCCTCTATACCTAGCCAGGAGCATCTCTTAGAGTAGAGTACTCTCTAAGGGTATATAATTAATGTAACTGACAGTCATCCTTCACCCCAAGCAGCCTCTATGATTTTCTACATGTGCAATAGTACCTGCTGTGAGGCCCTCTCCAAACTATGCATTAAATATTATATCTCACTTTAAATTACCCATCATCTTAATCAAGGTAACAGGAAAATACCTTCATATATGAAGCAACCCAAAGGAAATAAATTACTAAGGCTAAACAAAAGTTCAGATATAAAATGTACCTTGCAGAAATACCTAAACAGTAAAAATCTGAAGAGACCTACTATATTCAAGTATGGAGTAAAATTATGATATCTTTATGTGATGCCTTTTAGCTAAAAAAGTATGTTTTACAATCATCACTGGCATGAAAACATACATATACTATTAACAGAAAAATCAGATTATAAAACAGTACCTATTGTATGGAGGAAATATACACTGAAATGTTCCTCTGGCTGGTAAGATTATTTTATTATATGGGATTATTATGTTTTTCTTCCTATTTTTCAGAATGGTCTCAAATTTTTCATAAATGAACACACCAATTTTATAGGAAAAAATCTGATTAAAATTTACTTAGGAACAGGGTGAAAATAGGCAGTAAGTTCCACATGAACAGCGACAGAGCTGGTTTTCAGCAGAACAAAGCAGGCCTTCGTGGCGTCTCGCAAGGCAGCCATTTTGAATTCTCACAGCCGCCTCCAGACCAGCCGTCGTTGGCTAATTCGAATGGCACCTCTGGGAAAGGGCTTCTTTTTCCTTTGTTTATATCTCTAAACCAGACCCTATCACGGGGTCTGGCAAATACTGCCCGCAGGAAACAGGATGGCTACTTGTGAGTGAAAGAAGCCATTCGGTATAGAAGATAAATTTGCTCCCAGAAATGTCTTCACAACAGAGGACGCTTTCCTCGTGAATGGAAACGACACACCAGTGATCTAACCTATGGCACTTATGGGATGTGTCAAATTTTCTGTGCAGCTTTACCCACTGACCTCTTGCGATGCTTTTGAGTATTCTCTTCTTGTACTAAACACCAGCCCCTACTTTAACCGCTTACTTTTTTTTTTAAGATTTTATTTATTTATTTGACAGAGATCACAAGTAGGAAGAGAGGCAGCCAGAGAGAGAGGGGGAAGCAGGCTCCCTGCTGAGCAGAGAGCCCGATGTGGGGCTGGATCCCAGAACCCTAAGAACATGACCTGAGCCGAAGGCAGAGGCTTTAACCCACTAAGCCACCCAGGCACCCCATAACTGCTTAATTTCTAATGGGAAAGTTCTGTTTTAACAGGCAGCCCTTAGCAACCACCACTCTGCCCTCTGTTTTGAGCTCATTTTTTTTAAACTTCACAAGTAAGTGAGATCATATAACATTTGTCTTTCTCAGTCTGACTCACTTCACTTAGCATAATGTCCTCAAGGTTTAGTGTTGTCACAAATGGCAAGATGTCCTTTTTTATGGCTGCATAATATTCCAACACACACACGTGCATGCACACAAGTTTATCCATTCATCCACTGATGGGCATTTAGGTCATTTCTAGGTCTTGGCTACTGTAAACAAAATAAGCAGGAGCTACTTCCCTATCCTTGCTTCTAGGGTCCTTTCAATCGATCCCACATACTTCCGCCAAATAAATCTTCCTAAAGAACAATATGATATGTCACTTGGCTCTCCAGTCTTTAATGGCTCCCTATTGTCTATTAAACAAAATTCGAGCTCCAGGGCATAGCAGCCAAGGCCCCCGGACCAGATCTACATTCCCAACCTCATTTTCCCCTAGTCGCCCATAGCTGTACACACGTACACAACTCTCTAAGTGTGGTTCTCGCACTAGCATCAGCATCACCTGGGAACCTGTGATAAACGCAAATTCTCTGTCCACCCTGACCTCCTGGGCCAGCAGTTCTTCAGGTGGGACCCAGGAATGCGTATTTTCACAAGCCCTCCAGATGATTCTGATCCAGGAAGAAGTTTGAGAACCACAGCTCTAACCAAATTGTAATTCCTCAAATACCCCTGAAGATTCACCAGATTAATGCTTTTCATAGTGTTTGTTCTCCTGTCTAGGGGCGCTACTCCTTCCCTATCTTCAAGGTGAATAAACACCATCAAACCTTTCTGGCTAAAAGCCGATATCAACTCAGCGGTCCCTCTCCTGGTTTCCACAACTGGAAGCAACCCCTTCATTCTCTGAACTGACACTGTATCTTCCTTGAAGCAGTTGTTACAGTTTCTCTTGAAATAGGATTATCTTCACATTTCTCATCTCCTCTGCTAAACTGTAGACTCTCTGAGGGCAACGTGTACTATATATATCCAGAGGCTATAAGGCTATACTGTCAGGAAGAAGGTACCCCAAATGTGTCTGCCCATTACAAAAAAATAAAATAAGATAAAATAAATAAAATAAAATAATATAGCAACTATGGTCAGGATTTAAGATCACCAGACTCAGCAAATAAATATATGGGCCTCCCAGTTACATCTGAATTTCAGATCAACAGCACGTTATATTTTAGTATAAGTAGGCCCAACTATTGCATGGAACAAATTTATACTAAAAAATGTATTTATTACCTGATACTTAAATTTAACTCAGCATCCAGCATTTTAACTGGTAACCTTATCACTATTTTTCATATGTTACTTGGTCTTGACTCAGATCTACCTCCTGCTACTTCACTTTCTCGGAAATATAACTAAGAAATTGAAAAAAAAGCCCACAAACTTATATACCCAAATAAATATTTTCCTTTAAAAAAATCAACTTCAGAAACACTTGTACATATTCATTGATATCGATGTTGGCCAAAATACATTTGAAATTCTTTAATTTAATGCAAAATTCTCCTGTTGGTTATGCAAGAAAATCAGCCTCATTATCTAAAACCTGCCAGTTTTTTTTTTAAAAAATATACTAAAGGTATTACTATTTTTATAACTGCTTTATTTTTCAGCACTGACATCCAATACCTTTTATTCTTTCTGAAGATCAGATTTCTCTTGAAAGGCTTAATGCTTGCTACCTTTGAAAATAATTTTAAAATACTTATGTCTTAGAAAGGCAATTTCCTAACAAACACAAAATTGTTCCTGAAAATCTACCAGATTACATACATAAGCTTCCAACGTGTTAATATGAAGATGCTACTCAAAGAAATAAGTCAAATCTGGTTCTCTTTGATTTTTTAAAAAGTCACATTTTCTTATCATCACGCCTCCCTCAAAATCCCAAAGTTCCACCTGAGCCATATTCGCATGGGACCAAACATTATCCCCCTATGAAGCAAAACCCAAATACCATGGCTTCCTCTCATAGATTTCCAGAGATAAGCAAAATAAAGGACATACAGCCAAAGCAATGGCCATGCAAGTGTATGCCACAAATGGCAGACATGCATCTGTGATGTATACTTATCACATCTGATTTCCAGGCACATGCATATTATCATTTATACATTTACTCACCTCTTCTCTTTGAGACTGGAATACATTAAAAATGGCAGCTTCTCTACCTTCCAATATAGGCTTATCCAGGAAATGATACTAACAAATGAAGCCAGAGGAAACTCAATGTATAATCAACCTTTTCTAGCCATTTGTATTCTGTCTCATTGCACTTTAAATGCCTGGGACATACTCAGTCAACTTATTGGATCCAACATTCCAAGTATCTTAAACTCTGAAGACATACCAGGTTCAAAACTACTTGGCACTTTGTTGTGCTTTCCCAAACTCATACGGACAGGCAGAGGGGATACAGAAGAAGGACAGCCTGTCATTGACAATATTCTTTCCTCAAAAACAAAATGAATTGATGCGGTAAGTATGATGGGGGTTACGTGAATTTAAGTGCGAACTTTCTGGAATTTGGAATTGAGAAACTGATTCTCAAAGGAAATCTCCATCTCAGTGCTCAGGTCTTGAAGGCTGTTGTACAAGCTCATGGACCCAAATAATAATGCATTAGAGGTGACCATAACCTTTGAACATAATCCCAAAGACACGTGACACTGTAAAAGGGGATTTTAACAGGTAATACCTTCATCATTCCAAAAACCCCGACATCCTTTCTTTCACATCTACAGGAGGATTTTAATAGGTTGGCACTTTATCCTACCAGCACCAGCATTTATATTTTCATGAATCAACTGGAAGTTAAAAAAATCAATTCTTATATCAGCTGACTATACTAATGAAATAACTATCAATCTTTTTTCTTTCTTTTTTAAAGATTTCATTTATTTATTTGAAAGAGAGAGAGCACAAGCAGAGGGAGTGGTAGGCAGAGGGACAGGGAGAAGCAGACTCCCCGCTGAGCAGGGAGCCCCATGTGGGGCTCAATCCCAGGACCCTGAGATCATGACCTGAGCCAAAGGCAGATGCTTAACTGACTGAGCCACCCAGGCATCCCAATCCTTTCTCTTTCTTTCTTTCTTTCTTTCTTTCTTTCTTTCTTTCTTTCTTTCTTTTTTTTTCATAAAAGACAAATACGTAGTAGCTTTTGGGGAATAAAGAGTAAGTGCACTTGAACTCTATGAGTATATACACACAGCAAGAGTTTATTCCTCCCTAGTTTATTTTTTTCATGATAAATCTGTTGGAAAAGCTCTGCTTTCCATAGGTTTTTAACCTGATGCAATAGCCAGACAGGGAGGGTTAAGCAGAGCGAGGTCTCAGCTACCACAGCCAACTCGCAGGTCTGCCACTGGGGCAGAAAACACTGTAATGAAGAAGAGTAAATCCAGGCCGGCATCCACGACCCAGACCCCCGGAAAGACCTAGACCGGCGAGTTCCTGGTATCAGGGCTACCACAACGAAACAGGGAGGTCTGGAAAAGCAATTAAAATTGTCGAATGATGCAATGAAGATGAAGTCTGGCATCAGTGGAGTCCCTCCGATAATGGAGGACCCCAAGCTACAGGCGTGGACACCAAGGGCTGTACCTTAAGCCCTAAGCAAGTTTCAGTGAAGGTCTGCTTTCCGGGCAGGGTTTTAAGAACAGTGAACTAGGCAGAAAACAAATGACGAAAAGTGATTTGTAAGAAAAAGACTTTGTCTCAGGAAGAAGGCAGGATCTTTGATGTGAGCTCTGGAATAGTAACCAGACTGTGGACCTGATGTGGGCCCCATACTGTGCCAAATTCTCTCTTTCTAATCCAATCCGATTTCCCATCGGCAAGTCGGGGATAAAATGGACAATGTTAAGGAAAATGCTAAGATCCAAGAGCAGAGAACCAGCAGGGCATCAGACTAATTACAAACATCAGGAGACGTGCCAGAGAACATGCCCAGCGTCTCAGTAAATGCTTTTCAATAAAGATGTCAAACGGTGTCACACTTTAGTCGAAGAGTTGCAAATCGGTGGCCTTCCAGTCACACATGGCTCTCAGATCTCTTTCCCACACACTTTATTTTTTAAATCCAATTGGCCTACAGCATATAGAAATCAGGCTATTCCTCATAAATAAGGAAAGGAAGCAACGGAATTTCTGTTTTCTTTGAAAAACAAACAAAAAAAAACAACAAAAAAAAACCAGAACGTTTGGATCACATTCGCTTTGAATTTCCATAGGCCAGCACCTCGCAGGAGCTGAGCAGCAGCCAATCCCTTTAAATTGGGGACTGATTTTACAACGGCCCTACCTTTACTCACAGACTTCCTCTGCCAAGCCCAGTCTTCATTTAATTTTTTTCAATCCCAGCTTTACAGGATGGTAAGAACGCAAAGAAACTCGGTGCTATCACACTGTATCCATGCTACCAATGAACTATTCCGGACATATCTTTGCACTGGACCCAAAACAAAGGAAAGAAAGCTTGCCCTTCACCCAGCACGAGTGAGATAAGCCAAGGCTGGAGTGGCAACAGACAAGTGCTGAGGAACTCTTCTTGGTTATGTAAAGGCTGGCTTTGTTTCAACAGTTACATTGTTTATAATGGAAACTGTTGAGAGTCCATTCATTATCTTAAAAATCAACTCTTGCATTCATTTTTGGAAAAGAAAATATGATGAAAGGCTAGGACTGCGTTTTGTTTTGTTTTTTTTTTTCCGTGCAATTATTTTGCAATATACCAAATAGAATTAATCTGGAAAAGTTCACATAATGATTTCAGGTTCCAGGAATACTCAGAATCCAGCAGTATTGTAAGCCAAAATCATCAGGATTCAATTTACCAAAACTTAAAAAAAAAAATCAAATCTTTCTCTGTGATAGCTGATGGTCCATTAAAAATAGTAATATTAAAGTTTTGGAGAGAGAGGCAACATATCAAAATAGTGGCTCACTCAGCAATTTTGAAATATTCTACATTTATATTTAATAATATTCTCCTCTGGGAGTCCAAAAGAAAAATACTTCTTCTCTTCGAAAAGAGTTGGGAAATATTCCAATCCCTTAAAAATTTGCTGAGCAACATTTGCCACATCTCGCTTATATATGCCGGTTTAAGTTCTGACATATTTGGTAAACTGCAGAGTTTTCAAGAAAGAACAGCACAGTTCTTATCAAATATGAAACAGACACAAAGTGTTCTTGTTTTATACACTACAGGAGTTGCTGGAATTTACTTTCTAAATATTCTCCCTTAGAAAAGAAACCAAATTAGTTTTCTGATGGCTAAGGCTCACCTAAACTGTTTTTTAAAAATTCATAGAATTGTATTGGTGACCAAACATTGTGAGTAATTGTACAGATAAGTATAATCATATCACATTGATTTGGGGCTTGATATTTGCTCTTAATCTCAGTAATCTGTGAACAGAATTGATTTCTTATGGTACAACCCTGGAAAGTAACAACTCCCTGCAGCGAAGGACATTTCAGCAGAAAATTGGGGCAATCTGCATGTTAGCACAAGCATTTCCGTAGGGCATGCTTTCAGAGTTAATGCATTTCCCACTCATTAACCCTATTGTGGAAACTGACCCCATACACATATAGAGTTAGAAGGACACATATTCCCAGAGAGACTAGCAGAAAGTATCAAAATAACTCAAAAGAACAAAAAGAATTTAAAAGATAGTGGTATAGAATGAAAAAAACCATCCAGGAGAGTAAAGTACATAGACCAACGTGTTTTTCAACAAGGAGAAAATGGTAATTTGGGACAGCAGAGTCCTTCATATAAATGTTGATTAATTTTCTAATACCCAAAGCATCAGGACCCCAAATCAGGATAGCAATGCACTAAATGCTTTTTATTCCATGGAGTACCATTCATTCATTCATTCATTTGGGGTTTCTGGTTTGGTTTGGTTTTGATTTTTTTAGTAGGCTCCACACCCAGCATGGAGTTCAATGCAGGGCTTGAACTCACCTCCCTGAGATCAAGACTTGAGCTGAGATTAAGAGTCAGAGATACTTAACCGACTGAGCCACCCAGGCGCCCCTATTTATTTATTTTTTTTAATTGAGAAATAATTGACATACAACATTATATTAGTCTCAGGTGCACAGCATCATGATTTGATAACTGTATGCACTGAGACATGATCATGGCAAATCAGTCTAGTCAACATCCATCCCCAACACATAGTTACACAGTTTCTTTTCTCCTGCTGAGCACTTTAAAGATGGACTCTCTTTGCAACTTTCAAATCTGCAATACAGTGTTATTAACTATAGTCTCCATGCTATGGAGCCGCTTTTACTAACAGTGGCTTTGGTTTGGTTTGGTTTAATTTGGTTTGGCTCCTGCAGTGTTTTGAGTGTAAAGAAGCCTAATGCTGTTTCCCACGGAGCTGAAGGGCCCCGGGTCTGACAGGTACAGTCTGTGCCAAATCCGTGCAGGCAGACTCGCCTACATGTGGGTCCTGGTTCTGCCTCCTTCTAATTCCACCTCAGCTCCCCAGCTCCCGCATCTACAAAATAGGGATAAATCCTACCCCATAGGTTGACTGTCATGGTGACACAGACTAAGATAATGTATGTAAATCGCTTAGTGTGGTCCTCAGCACGTGGCAAGGACACAGCAAATGCCGAGAATCACAGCTCTTCTGAGTATGTGCTTCAAGAAGAAAACACATCTTTGAGGTCTGTCTGCTAAATGGCTATTCCTAATAACACTAGCATGCACACGGTGCCCACGTCATCAGGGCTTGAGGTAAGAGCTGCTGGTTGCAGTGTGTGTGTGCACGCATGTGTGTATCTATAGAAACACGCTCACAACCAGACACATCCCCTACTGTAGGCTTTTCAGTTTTCATCCTCTCTCCCTATGTGGGTGTGTGTAAAGAATCACCCAAAGCTATAAGCCAGGGAGGCAGGAACTAGGGCCCTAAAAACTATGCCATGTGAAATCAATCCCAGGAACATCAAAATCACTAAAAGCAGAAGCAAGAAAGATGATTCAAAAAGCAAACAGGTGTGAAATATAGGGTCCGGTTCAAGAAAGAGCCATCTGGCTTACACCAAAGAGAAGAACCCGCTCTTGGGGTATGAGATGTGTTCAATGGACAGAAGTAAAAATCTCAAAAGATGTGAGCTCCTATACAGAGAATAAGAGTAATAGGATGACTGGTGGCGTGTGCCAACAGACGGAGATTTTTTTAATAGTAATACTAATAATAACAGGCATAACAATAATGTGCATTCGTTGAGCACTTACTACGTGCCACGGACAGTCTGAGTCTGACGAGCAGACAGAGCATCTCTGACTGTGGCCACACTGGTCACCAAGCAGGAGAGTTGGCCCCACCCCCGGCTGACTCAGCAGCAGAGGGCCTTATCTCTGCCAGAGGGAGGAGGCAAAACACACTTCAGAAGGTGGAAGCCAAAGGGATGATTGAGCAAGGGCCGCTTGGTGACAGAATGAAGGGACACCGTGACTGGATGGGCCTGAATTCACAGATAGGTGAGACAGCAATTGAAGCTTGCAGTCATTAGGGACTGACACTTGTCCTCTTCCTTCTTTCTTTTGAAAACCTCAGTAAAAACCCCGAACCACAAAAGCCAGACAGTAAATCATTTCTGTGGGATGTTCTTTCATCTTAAAATGTCTGAGTCACATGCTTTAAATCTGGTAACAAAAGAGGTAAGAACGTTAGAAGTAGCATTTTCACTACGGCCTCTGGACTTGGGAATGTCTTGTTGTATTTCTAAATTATGGAGAAGAGCCTGTCCAGCCCTATCAGCCAGTGGAACATGCCAGGTTGGAGCCGTGTCCCTAGACGCCCCACAGCGGAAGCCACGTATCAGGAAATGGGCCTGAGGAGCTCCCACCTGTGCTTCAAGGTCATTGTTTAGCCTCCCCTGTGGATTCATTCATTCCTCCTCCACTGCCTGCCTTCCTCCTGTCCTGGACATGTGCTACTCAAGACCTGGGCTTCAGTCTTCACTATAGGATTTAGGCCTAAGGCCTGTGGTGGGCCTGTGTCTTATTGACCTGCCCAGCATCCTTACTCCTCTCTTGTGGCAAAGGAAATGTGATTTTCTTTGCATTTATCTATATTCTTACCCCGCTTTAGGTTTAACTTAAGTGTATTTTGAGGGGCTTCCCATTACCCCTGATTCTAAGGATGGGCCTGGTTCCTCACGTCACCATGGGGGATCCAGGAATGATGGAATATTCCCAATTTTTCCAGGAAGAGTGAATTCTGGTGCTTACTCAGGACTTGGTGGAAAAGAGGAGCTCCCTTTCTGCAGGAGGGTCGATGCTGGTAGAACGTGCCATAAAATCCAAGAGCCCACCTGAGAAAAAGAGCTAATGGAGAACAGAGCAGAGTTGAAAGAGAGAGAGAGAGAAGTCTCTAACCACGGAAACAGTCATACCTAAAGCCAGTCCTATATGTGGATTATTCTGTCACATGAAATTCAGTCCATAAATTCAGCCTTTCAGTCAATATCTGATGGGTTTGTGTCACTGCTGACTCAAAGCACTCTGGTTAATAGTTTAGTTTCAAGTCAACAAATCTGCACTGAGATATGTCTGTGCTAGGCATTCCGCTAAGTGCAGCAAATCTCCGTCTCTCTGGTAACTTTGGCTTTTACCCACAAGTCAGCCTCTCGCTCATCTAGGCCACCAGCTGCACTGATTCTGAGGCTGATTTGCGCATTTCTGACGGCCTGATGGGCAACCCTAAGTGCTCAACTGGCTGAAGACCCAGACCATCCTCTTCTTTGAAAAAAAGAACCCTCCTCTGGACTTCCCTATTTGAGTCAATGATCTTATCAGTTTTCAAGGCTCAGCACTGAGGAGCTTTGCTTGGGGCCTGCTTGGGCCCTGGATCTAGTTATGTCATCCTGTCTTACTTCTTCAAACTTCGCCTCATCCTTCCCTTCATACCCATTTCTTTCATCTTATTTTCTGTACCTTTATTTTCTTTTTTCTTTCTTTCTTTATATATATATATGTGTGTGTGTGTGTGTGTGTGTGTGTATACACACACACACACACACACACACACATATATATATATATATATATATATATATCTTTACTTTCTCTGTACACTTGGGCAACTTTACCGCTTATCTACTTTTTCTCCCTCATGTTCCATCCCACACAGGTACACATCTTACAAATTCATCTCTGTACACATTGGTTCCTTTGCATCAAAATCCTGCTCTGAAAGCTTCAGCAGTTTCCCAAATAGTATGAAGGCTTAGGTGGGGCTGAAGGATCTCCACTGTCCCCCTCGCTCCCCAGTTCCTTGATGGCATCTCCTTCTAATTCCCAGTGACAAAACACCTTCACCAAACAGATCTCTCCTGTGCTCCTAAACTACATCTAAGCTTTCTCCCGTCTTGGTTCATCTTCCTGGATTGGATTTCCTCCTTCCCACTTGTTGATGTCCTTCCTTTCCTTCAATTCCCAACCCAGATTCTACCCCTTCCTTCCATGGAGAAGTCTTGAAACACCGTAGCTCCCTTCACTAGACTCTCCTGAAGTTTGATGCCATTCACCATGTGCGGTGTCACTGATATATGACACAGATGGTCGCATACTGTTATTTTTACAGGTCTTTTTAATGTTTCATTGATCTCACTCTTTCAGGATGTGGAGCCGTGTCTACACATTACCTGAAAGGACAATAATTTATGCACATGGGACCACACAATAGTACTTAAACATATTTCACGATTACAGGATTCAAAGATCCCAGGATTTATTCATTCGTTCTTTTGCTGAGTGTCAGTTTATGTACCAAGAAGAGAGAGCACTGTGCCTACTGGCATTTAGTAGAAAGAACAATGTATAATCAAGCAATCATACAATAAAAATGTTTCTGTGAAAAGCTGTAAGAAGGCATGGTCTGTGGTGGGCTCAAGGGAAGATCACACATGTCTTCCTCGAGGAAGCATAACATGGAAGTTGGTTGATGTTTCAGCTTTATTCACACTCAGAAACTCAGAAAAAGTTTCTCTGCTTTTGCAAGTGCAAGTAGGACCAGAATGGTTGGTTTCTTTTTTTCTTTTTTTTTTTTTTTTTCGGGGAAGTGGGGGAGCACTGGGAAAACCTTATAAATAATGTGGACAATACTACTGGACAAAATGGCTTTAAGTTTTTAATTTTTCACAGTCTAAGTCTTCTCTAGGCCATTAATCCCTTACCTACAAAATGACTGATGACAACTTACACAACATCCAATTCTCCCTTTCTTCCTTTCAGAAGCAACCCCAGTTTTATTCAGTTGGCCATCTTATACCACATGACCCTGGGGAAGTGGATTTGAATTCCTAGCTCCAAAGGCAGTCGGGACCCCTCTACAGCATTCATGGTAATTCCACATGCCTCTCGGGTGGCCTGATTAAAAAAAAAAAAATGAGAGTGCCTTTGCTAAGAAGCACCGGGGAAAGAATCTAAAAAATGGTCTCACAGCCTCCTCTGAACATTGGGGGCTCGGGGCACGGCCGCCATCTTGCCACAAAGCTGAGCAGGAAACCAACACTCTGTGGAAACCACATCCAAATCAGAGAACTTCAGGGACACTGTCACACCACACCCAGGGGACAGCCTCCCTGAGAGATCCCTGTGTGACAGAATGAATGTCCTTGCACAAGCCAACTTGACACAATTCGAGACAAGGTTTTCTATTACCTACAGCTGAAAGTGTCGAGAGATCCTGACACGGCACGTGCCCTTGTACTGTATCTGTGTTTTGTTTTATTTTTAAAGATTTTATTTATTTATTTGACAGAGAGAGATCACAAGTAGGCAGACAGGCAGGCAGAGAGAGAGGGGGAAGCAGGCTCCCCGCTGAGCAGAGAGCCCGATGTGGCGCTCGATCCCAGGACCCTGAGACGATGACCTGAGCCGAAGGCAGAGGCTTAAACCATTGAGCCACCCAGGTGCCCCTGTATCTGTGTTTTTTAATATGGTTTCTCTCTTAGTATAAAAGGATGAGCTGTGAAATCAATTGCTTAAACCTAGAAAATAAAATATTTACTTTCCAAGGGAAGTGCATGAACGAGGTAATTTCTAATACTTTCCCAGTCCAAATATATATATATATATATATATATATATATATATATATATATATATATTTAATTCCACTAATTATTTCTATCTTAAAATTCTACATGGTTATATGAATTATAACCATTGGTTATCCTTGGCGCTCAATATTGACTTAATTGAACACAAACTACTTAGGCATGGTGGAAGGTGACTACATTATTGAAAAAACTATTTTATCATGTTCTTATTTTTAAATTTGTCACTTATATATGTGGTTGTGAAACAGAATTTACTCCAACTCCCTCGAACCCCATCAGTGTTCTTTGGGGAATTCTGTCCTAATTACTTGTTTCTCAGTCCATCAAAGGAACAGAATCCAAACACCCGCCGTATTATCAATCGGAGCCAAAGAATGTGCTGTCAGCCTACAGTCTGAGTGCTTCCCATCCCTCAGGTAATAAAAATCAGGTTTCAGCGAGAACTCCCAGCTGTTCGTCCATGTCATGTCTTTAAAGATATTTTCAGTCTAAAGAAATAATGACTCGGTTATTTTCCACCTTTATAAAATAACTAAAATCACTGTGAATACAAGCTACTCTGTCCTGGGGCCAGTCAGGTACTTTAGCTCGATTAACTGTAAATCCAAACCCCTAAGGGAAAGCATTGCATTAATTAATTTTGTATTACATAGCTTTCCACTGCGATGCGTGGTGCTATTATTGTTTCAGGAATCTATGGTTACCAGATCAAGTCCTTAGATTGGCTAATTTCCTCTTCCTGAAGAGGAAAGCAGTTGGAGCAGTTGACTAGATCTGTTGTCCCTACAAATTCTTGGACCAGACTGAGAGTTCTCAGTCTGCAGCTCAATGAGCCCCCTTATTACTAGTCATTAATGCAAAAATCTACTTTTTGGCACAATATCTTGAAAAATATGCACACTGGATACCATAATGACGGAGACCTATACATTAGAATATATTCTAGGTGTACTAAAAATAGAAACAGCTCCACTTTTCAAGGAAAATTTTATTAGTATGCTTATAAAAGGAACTTATCATAAGTCAACAGAAGCACTTAACTGCAGAATGCCTTTGAATGATCTCTGCAAACTCAAACAGTAAGTTCTTGAGTGTGGTGACACGTAGTTTTGATCTTACCCAGCTTCTAGTTACAATTGCCTGTGGGTTGAAATGTTGCAGATTCATGAGTATGAACAGTTAGATTGATCCATGATAATCAGACTTTGTGCTGCCCTTTCAAAAACGTGCCAGAACTTTTCTGCAGAGCTTTTCTGCAAATCTTTTTTATTTGCAACCCAGAAACAACATGTAGGTGTTGATAGAGTCCTTTTGAGAAGGAAAACAGCCTCAAGTCTTTGGATGCAAAATAGTATGACATCTTAAGCCCCCTTGACAAAACACATTTTGCATTTACAAAGATCAAAGGGATGCAATGGTCTAAAGTTTATCCCCCTGATGGGGATGTCTATGTCCTGGGCCACCTCCATGCCTCTCTGAGGGTGAGGACTGAAAGCCATGGTTTTCAATGCTCCAAAATGAACACGAGGTAAAATAAGCATCTGAGTCTTGGTTTTGGATCAGGTCATGATCTCAGGGTCCTGGGAATAAGTCCCTGCTGGGCTCCATGCTTGGTGGGGAGTCTGCTAGAGATTCTCTCTCTACCTCTCTCTGTGTCTCTCCCCCTGCTGGGCACTCTCTTTGTCTAAAATAAATATATCTTAAGGAAGGAAGGAAGGAAGGAAGGAAGGAAGAAGGGAATGAAGGAAGGAGGGAGGGAAGGCAGGAAGAAAGAGAGGGTGGGAGGGAGGGAAAGAAAGAAAGTCAGTCCTCTCCTCTGAGCAACTTGGACTTCTCTGAGACTCGCTGATCCATTCAGGAAGCAGAATTTGCACATAATTGGCTTGAGGATAAATGAAATATGTAAAATCCAATGCAGTGGTTAAATAAAACTCTTTGATTTCAAAATCACACTGGACACCCTGTGGTAAAAACAGAGGTCTACTGGGAAAAAAAAAGATGAGTTCTATTTCCCATCACAAATAAAGCTACAGGAAGGGAAATTTGATAATCTAATAAAACAAACCTTGTAAAATGGCTTCACTTGAACCTCATCAGCATACGAGATTTTCAAGATACAAAACTGCTCATGATCTAGAGTGCCATAACCCCTGGGAGCATTTAGTGAAATAGTTCTTTCTTTCCAGAAAATGGCAGTCTGGAAAGGTGAATTAATTTCACATATGATTGGCATGTTTGGTGTTTTTCCCCATTAGCAAAATGGTGACGTTCGTTGCAAAGAGAATGCCTTCGTGATACCTGTCATACCTCTGCTTTCCCACATTAATGTTGACACCTGTGATTCTGTGATGGATGAGAAACCTCAAAGCAGCCATATTTGAAAAGTGAAATCCACCACACTGGTATAGAGGGACAGCCAAGGTCCTTGCCAGTGATTGAGCCATGAATGGGTCTCACTAGTGGGTTGGCTTGAGAATCACGCAAAGCTAACCTCTTGCCAGAGCCTCTATCATGTCAACAAAATCCTCTTTCTCTGCTTTCTGCTTTCACCCAGTAACAATTTCCAGCTTTGAGCGTCTCCTTCATTCTAGATATTACCCCAGGGACTTCAACAGGCTTCCTCTTGAACCTTCAAGATAACACAATACCACCCTTTTAAATCCCATTTAAAAGGATAAAGAACCTGCAATTCATAAATGTTCACTATAAAGTAGCAAATAAGCAGTCAGATAGATTTGAACTCAGGTCTGTCTGATTCAAAATGCCTTGTCTCTCCTACTACCCTGCGCTGTCCAGCAATGGGGAATTGAGCAGGACACGCAGCCACATTGGGAGTTGAAAGGGTGTAAACTAAACTGTCATCACTTTATGGAAAAGAAAGAACTTTATGAATTTTGTCATGATTTCTCTTTGGCTTTATCATCACTGTAATTATTGAGAAGTGCCTGTGTCCAAATACATATATAAAGGTGATTTGTTTCTAGACAATTTAATATCACTTACAAAAGATTTCTCTAGTCCTGTAATAGGGCTTTTTATATACCATTTAGAGAAGCATAATTTTTTAAAAGATTTTTCTTAATTTTTCAGAGAGAGAGAGAGAGCATGTGTGCAAAAGCAGGGGAGTGGCAGGCAGAGGGAGAAGGAGAAGCAGGCTCCACACTGAGCAGGGAGCCCGACATGGAACTCGATCTGGGATCGTGACCTGAGCCAAAGGCAGATGCTTAACCGATTGAGCCACCCAGGTGCCCCTAAAGAAACATAATTTTTAACGTATGCTTAAAAGACAGCATTGTGTATCTAACAGACATTTCTCTATGTGTCGGTGTGTATTGAGAGTAAAAACATTGTTAAAATCAATCAAATTTATTCAATACACCAAAAGCATCATCATCTGAAGAACTCGAGGTTCTTAGTCTCCAAGACGACAAATGCTGCACACAGAGCCCTCCTTCCCCCTTCTGTTGTCGATGGGTTCCATGTACCAATATGACAGCCCGATCTGACATACCGGAGTTTTCCTCAAAAGAGAAAACGCACATCCCCACGTGTGTGGACACACACACACACACACACACACACACACACAAATTTAAGCTATCAGTGGATTTATGTAATATTTCAATTATATGTTAATATCTGAGTGTTCATCTGTGAGTGGTAGACATCTATGAGTCTTCATCTATGAGTATCACAGTGAACTGTGATTACATCAGTTTCTCATGTTCTTAACCAATACCCTGCAGGACTAGAGAGAACTTCCAGCTTCTGGTAATTGACTAACTCAAGATCTGGGAGACGCATTTTCATTTGTGAACCAAACAGATACACTCTGAACAGAGTTACTCTAGTTGTTTAAGAGCCAATGACTCATTCTTAACAGAATTCTATGTGCACATTTTCTGGAGGGTATTAATTACTATGTTATCTACTGCCAAACACTGAGTTCCTAAGAACTTTCTGGGGGGAAAAACCTTTTTGCTTACATATAAGAAAATAGTGATAGTTTCATTCCTTCTATGTTCCTAAAGATTCCTTCAGAGAAGTTGGACCATACTTAATTACTAATAAACCACCCGTCATATGGGAATCCTTTATCACCTAGATTCAAAGTTTTAGATTGAAAACACAGAAATACGAAGGAATGCCGCCCACCAGCTGGGTGCTTGGCAAGGGCCATGAGCTGGTCTGTCCAAATGGAAACGAATCACAGGCATCCTTCCAAGTGGTATTCCCTCTTGTAGGTCAACCCATAGCCATGAAAAGTTCATAGATGATAAATGCTTCTAAGAGGATTGACACCTGGTAAAGACAAAGCAATCTATACTTCCTGCCAAGGCTTGATTATTCCAGGGTGAAGAGGCAATGTGCAGAAGTCTCTGCCAAGTTATGAAAGAGGCGTCTTGTTTCCCTTAGAGAGAAATGGAACCTAACTCTATATTGAAGCACGAGAACCAGGGATGCAAAACTGTACCCCCCCACCCTACCCCCACTGTAATAACCAATTCTATACAACAAATGTTGACCTGTTGTCTACCGTGCATTTGACACCATGGGAAATACATTGCAAAAGGCAGAACACATGGGTATACATGGGGATCCATAAAGAGATCAAAAATGCTGCCCCTTACTTAAGACACATTGGAGTTGTGGAGCACCTGGGTGGCTCAGTTGGTTAGGCATCTGACTCTGGATTTGGGTTCAGGTCATGATCTCAGGGTCCTGGGATCAAGCCCCGTACTGGGCTCTGTGCTCAGCATGGAGTCTGCTTGTCCCTCTCCCTAGCCCCCCAACCCCCAACCACAGGCATGCTTTCTCTCTTTTCTGTCTGAAACAAAATAAAATCTTAAAAAAAAAAAAGAAAAAGAAAAAGAAAGAAAGAGAGACATTGAAGTTGTTGATCTATTGGTGTAAAGCTTCATTTATGTAAGGTAAAGAAGTTCTAGAGATCTGCCCTCCAAGATAGTCCCCACAGTAGACAATACCGTATGGCAAACTTAGAAATAATGTAGCTCTCATGTTCTTACCTTCCCTAAAATGCTCTGACCACAAACACAAGCGCACAAGGAAACTGGTGATAGTGACAGGTATATGTCTGTTATCTTGACTATGCTGATGATTTCGGGACCATACACAGATGGCCAAACTCTTCAAGTCGTAGACATTTGACTTGTATGGGGTTTTGTGTATCAAACACACCTCAGTAAAACTGTCAAGAAATTTTAACAGGATAAAAGAAGACACACTGCTACAATGAGCATTCAGGAAAAATCAAACCCGTCTATAAAATGGGAGGAGGCAATAGTAATGATGTAAGAAGCCAGCACTGCCCTGAGCTAATAGCGCTAAGTGCCTCCTCCCAGCTCCTCCTTGGTCTCCACTCTGAAGAGGGCATGGGGACAACTGCTCCCGACAAGGCAGTCAGAGGACTGGGCAGGGGAGGGACACAGAGTTTGGCACTCACTCTGTGCTAATTCTCCCACTCCCTCTTCGCCTTCGGACAACCACCACGAGGTTGAGGCGGGTGAATGGCCAGCCTGCGAAGATGCTTCCCACACTTGCATCATTCGCCTTCTGCATTCCATGTCATCATCGACAGAGCCGCGCAGGCTCCCGGTCCAGAAGGGAGAGGCCAAGTGCTCTTCTAAGCTGGGAAATGCTCCTGCTTCCAGGGAGAAGGGAGGCTACGTCCGGTCTACCTTGTAAAGGAGGATTCCCACAGACCGCCTTGCTTCCCATCCTAAGCAGAGAGACACTCAGAGAGAAAAGAGTCGACAAGTCATTTATCAAAGTCCGAGACCACTTAGGGCATTGACCAGTCTGCATGAAAGGCCTCCGCCTTTCCGTGACAGGTTACTCCATCACGCGGAGGCCTCCTCGGTCCTGTCTGCTGGTCACACTGACTCCCAGGTCAACGATCCAATGCCACTCTCAGGCACATGTTCACTCCTAGTTCTTTCAAATGCCATTGACAGTTGCCCAACTGCGTGGCCCTCCCGCTAAATGTGAGACTCCCATCCAGGTTGTCCCTCCTGTTGTCCATGACACAGACTTTTTTTTTTTAATCTTTTGCTACTGTCATGGGAGGTTTAAATGTCTGCCCACTCCCGAGGCTGCATGTGGCCTTCCCCCAAAATGTCGCGCAGGGCAGAGGAGGAAAGGGACACCAGCGCAGCCCTGGGGTAGTGAGAGAGGAGGGGACAAGCCTCATCTTTGCCACTTACGGTCTGTGGGACTCAGGGACGTCAGTAAACCTTTCAGGGACTCCATTGGCTCCTGTGGAAAACACAGCCCCCGGTGGTTAAGAATTGAACAAACATGAGTATCTTGGAAGCTCCGAAGCACGACCCGACAGAAAGTATTACTGTATACGTCCACCAGAGCGCAATATGACGTTTTAGAGTCTGTCATTGTACACTTCACACCCGGCACACAAAGACGATTAATATTTCTGGTGGTTAGAACGTAGTCTTCACGATCGTAGGGGTCTGTGTCCCGTTCACTGGTCTACGGGAGTCCTTGCAACGGGACTTCACACCAGTAGATACTTAGTAGTTATTGATGAGTGAGTGAGCCAGGGAACACTCTATAATTTGTTAAAGATCACAATTTACAATAAATATGTTGTTACTTGTGACCTTTGTAAGAAGCACTCACGTGTCCTCTTCCGCTTTTTTACTAACAGAAGCTGAATTGTGTTGCAAATAAAAATTGAAAAAAAACCTGAGTTTAACCCTTTCTTAGATTCCAGAGCACCACTAGAAATATATCTGAATAAAAAAAGAGCAATTAAATTATAATATACCCTAAATATAAATAGGACAGTAGGAACAATGTATCACCCTTTATAAACAGAAAATTCTAAAATACCAGTTTCAAGGTTTATTTTTCTACACATTTTGAAAATTAATATTACTTTCACATTTTGACATATCCTGTATGACAAATTAATATTTAGTACATTTGCTAATGGTGATACTACAGTATATGTATGTACTCCCTGCTATCCACAGAGCTGATTTCATGGAAATTCTTCCCTCCTTCCCCTCCTCCCTCCGTCCTTTCTTTCCATTTTTCTTTTTCTCTCTCTCTTTCTCTCTTCCTTTTTTACTGAGATATAATTGGCATATAACACTATTAATTTCAGGTATACAGCATAGTCATTTGATAAATATATATATTACCATGTGATCACCACACTGAGTCTAATTAACATCCGTCACCATACATAGTAATAATTTTGTGTGTGTACATGGGAACTTCTAAGATCTACTCTTTTAGCAACTTTCAAATATACAATACAGTACACTCAGTGATGGTCACCGTACTGTACATTCACATTCCCTGCGATTTATTTATCTTATAACTGGAAGTTGATACCTTTTGACGGCCTTCCCACTTCACACCTCTCTTCCCAACACCTGGCTCTGGCAACCACCAATCTGTTCTCTGTTATCTACCAGCTTTTATTTTATTTCTTTAAGATTCTACACATACACAAAATCATCGAGTATTTGCCTTTCCCGGTCTGATTTATTTCACTTAGTGTAATGCCTTCAAGATTCAAGATCCATCCATATTGTGGCAGATGGCACCATTTCCTTCTATTTTATGACTGAATAATATTCCATTATAGACACACACACACACCCCTTACATCTTCTTTATCCTTCCGTCTATTGATGGAGACTTCCGCTGCTTCCCTGTCTTCACTATTGTAAGTAATGCTGTGATGACCATGGGAGTGTAGACATCTTTTTGAATTCATGTTTTTGTTTTGTTTGAGTAAATACCCAGAAGCTGAACCGCTAGATCACAGGGAAGCTCTATTTTTAATTTCTTGAGGAACCTCCATACTGTTTCTCAGTGGCTGCACCAACTTACACTCCCACCAACAGTGGACAAAGGTTCCCTTCTCTCCACATCCTCGCCGACACACAACGCTTGTGATTTCTTGTCTTTTTGACACTGGCATTCTGACAGGTGGGAGGGGATAGCTCAGTGTGCTTTTGATTTGCATTTCCCTGGTGATGAGTGATGCTGAGTACTTTTCATGCACCTGCCAGCCATCTGTATGTCTTCTTTGGAAAAAATGTCTATTCAGGCGTTCTGTTCATTTTTAAATCAGACTGTTGTGGTGGTAGTTATTGAGTTGCATGGGTTCTTTATATAATTTATATATTAATTCTTTATCAGATATGTGGTTTGCAAATATCATCTCCCATTCATTTTGCTGACATGGGCAGGTTTCCTTACCAGCTTTTCCTTATAAGCTACTTTTCCAAAGTCTTTAGTATACCTTGATTTACTAAAATTTGATTTCCTCTACTTTTGTGGAGAATGATTTTAAAACATAAGGGCACCTGGGTGGCTCAGTGGGTTAAAGCCTCTGCCTTCGGCTCAGGTCATGATCCCGATGTCCTGGGATCAAGCCCCACATTGGGTTCTCTGCTCAGCAGGGAGCCTGCTTCCTCCTCTCTCTCTCTGCCTGCCTCTCTGCCTACTTGTGATCTCTGTCTGTCAAATAAATAAATAAGATCTTTAAGAAACAAACAAACAAATGTAAGCATAGCCACTATTTTAAATATGGCAGGACCTTTTCTTTAAAAACAAAACAAAACTATCATCCCACTTTTTTGTTCTTGTTTAATAAATACTCAGTTTACATGAGATCTTCTATTGCTTTTCATCCCTCTTGAGCCAGATAAAATTTCACCTTTGGGGATATTCATTTTCATCCTTAATCTAGCACGTGTCTTCATCATTCAATTATCCAACCCTCAGACCAATTAACAGTTACATCATCTTCAGAAGGTGGAGGTTGCTTTACATAAGTAAACCTACTTTGAAACAATTTAATTACAGCATTTTCCATTAGTCATATTAATTACTTATTATTATTACTCTGTAAATTCTAGATAGTCATCTGTATCATGTGGGATTTTTTACTAGTAATAGTGTAGTAGTAATAGGGAAGGGACCTTAGAACTTTAGGTAGTGGTAGCCCTTTTATATGTAACTTTAGAAAAACTATTGTAATCAGCACTTTTCTCAATAAGTGAATACATTTCAACAAAGTCTGCTATAGAGTCAATTTCCCTTAGGTGTCCAGTTTCCTTATCAAAAACATGAACAGAATGAATTAGATAGAGTCTACTGATTACTTTGAGCTCTAAAATACCATGATTGCACAATCCCAACTTTACTGCTGACCTGTTTTCTACGAGCGCAGTGGAACTTGGCTGAAAGAAATGTGAAGCTGGATAGTGTAAGAGTTAGGAATTCACAAATGATTTTAAATCACAGGTGTAAATGAGTCAGTTTCCAATGAAACATTCACAACACCATGCAAACAACTCCCTTCAAAACCACATATTACTAATATTTTCCTTTGTACTTAAAATAAGACCTAGAAGGAACACAGAAATCAACCTATGTCTTACACATGCATGAATATCTCCTTAACGCTGATTTACGCTACTCTGCGCAATAAAGGGAATTTAAACTTATTAGGTGTGTATCGTGGATCAATAGCTGTCTGGGCAAACTTGAGAATGTTTGCAGAAGCAGGCCTGGAAGATTAGCCAATTCAGTTCCATTTTTCAACAGGCACAGACTGGTTCCAGCCTCTTAACTTTCTATCTGACCATCCATTTCGACCCTTTCACAATGGTTGTTGTTTTATAATTTCCCATGACTTTATTGTTCTCTCATAACAGCGTTGTTGTTAATAAACACGAAAATTCAATTCAGAGGAATGTAAACAGCTGTGCACAAACTGAAGAGGACACGAGAGAGAGAGGAGAAAAAGCCCGAGCCGAAGTGAACTTTAGACACACTTGGAAGATGGACGTGACAATGAGATGCGTCCCAAAGTAAAAGAATTGTTTTGGGAAAGGGAGACGGGAGGCATAGGGGAGACTAGGTCATCGGACCAAAACCGGGGCAATAAGAGAAACATCTAAGCTATGGGCTGGAGGGTCCACGAGGAGTTCCGTTGGTTCACACCTTCACGGGTCCCTTCACCCAGCAAACGCAGTGCTCCCCAGGGATATGACCCCTCCCTGAGGATGTAGCACAAACAAATTAAACAAGGTCCTGTACTCAGAGTGATTCGCTTCCATTAAAAGGGCAAATAGCTTTGCACCGCATATATTTGATGGTGGAGAGTCGAACACTTGGTGGATGTTTTTTTGCACCAAAGATCTCATCAAAAATAATGTTTACTCTGGGTTCCCCTTGAATATTTCCTTCTCCTCATATGTGTCTGAAGAAGACCAAGAAATACCTTCAGCCCATTTCTTCTGGTTTGAAATAGAAGTCTATGTTCCAGATGCACAATTAATTCCTTTCTCTTCTCGCATTTTAGAGTCTCATCTGAGGGGCAAAGGAGGGCAATGAATCCAATAAACACAGTAATAAAAACTGTCAGTGTATCAGAATCATTTCCCCAATGCCCTGAGAACTAATTGTTTGCTAAAGCGAACTTGGCAGGGGTGAACAGGGTGCTCTCCCAGCCTGACCGTGACGGTCACCCACAAGCCTCCGTGCCGGGTGGGGACCCTACCATCTACTGCTCTGTTTGTCTTCTTGCTGTAGAATTTACCTCCCCCTATCTTTTTGTTCTTCCTACCGCAAAAGGATGCCTTGTTCTTAGTCCCAAATCCAGAGTCACAAATGCAATGGCCATAAACCAAATCCGGAAAAGAGAAATGTCACATTTGACCACAGAGGTTGAAAACTAAGTCACGCATTAGCTGGCCACGTTTAAAAACTGAGAGACAGGACATGTATGTCCCAATGTCTAGGTTCTCTTAAAACCTGGGAGGATCGGGCCACAGGGCATCAGCAGGGGCCAAATCTCAGTATAAGGAGCAGCAAGCAAGTGCTCCCCACCCAAACACAGCCCTAACTCTCCTACTGATGACCCATCCTGAGGCCGAGGGCCTGTCAGCTGCCACCTGTGATCATGCTTGTATTTCTAGCTTTCCCACTGTGGAAAGTATTTCCTGTACCAATAACTGACAGAAAAGTTGAAAAATAGAAGATGACCCAAATCAACCCACTGCTTGTGTGTGTTTGTTTTTGTCTGAATGTCAGGGGTTAGCACTTTTTTTTCTGCAAAGGGCTAAATAGGAGAAAAAAAAAAAAAAAAGCAGTGTTAAGCTTTATGGCTCATACTGCATTCCAGATCCTCTGATGGTCGGGCAGCACGAAAGCCGTCACAAACACTATGAGAATGAATGGTCCTGGGTCCCAATAAAACTTTATTTACAAAAACAGGCAGTGGGCTGAATCTGGGCCATGGTTTGCAGACCCTTGCTTTATGCCATCTGTGTGGATGCTCTACGCACGCAACCTCTGTCCGAGCCCTTTTCCGCTTTGCTGTCAGTCAAACCACCATTGTCAGTTTCCCTCTCAAGTTTGGACTCTTCTTGTCAATGTGGACAGTCAGTTCCAAATAGCCATGATAAGACACTGTCAAATTTGTCTTTGAACCTTCTGTGCCAGGGAAAGTCAGCTCATCTTGGGAAGCAGACAGCCGTAGATCTCAAGGCTCATGGAACAGGAAGCACAGAGCTGAGTCTGCTGCTCCCTTTCTCAACAGCTTTGATGCTTCCCAACAGTCTAGTAAAACGATGCACCCTGACCCCAATTTCACTGTCTTAGCTATATTCGGCCTCCACTGTCCACACATGAGTTATTTCTTCTGGTCGTTCTGGACCGCTTGGTATTATCTGTTTATAACTTCTACTTTCTCCTCTCCATCACTCGATCGAGCTCTCTACTGTCTAGGACAGAAGGAGGCTGGCTTAGGGAAATCTAGTTCTTCCCAAATTCCAAGGCGTTAGTAAAATCCTGTGTTCCCCCATAAAACCTTTCCCAATTCGACCAGTTACACTGAAGGTTTTCAAGCCCTGGTGTTCCCTCAGCAGGACTAGGGCACTTCTCTTAGGCTGTGAATTGCCATTATTTTAGGTGAAAAATGGTCAAATATTGGAAATCTCTGAGATTCTGCCTAACGCTGCCCATAAACGTTGTCTGCTCCAGTGTCTGCGGCCGGGAGGGGTTGAGTCTCACGCCGTGTCTACTCTCCTCTCCAACTTAACACTGGTGAGTTGACACGCTGCGTTAAAACCAAACCAAACCAAACAGAACGGCCTTCACAGAGGAGCAAAGACAGCACGTGCACCTCTAAATGCCTTTTAACTACTACTACAGGGTGGCCTTAATTCCTGAGCTAGAGGACTTAGGTTTCTAAAAATAGCATCTGGGGGACGCCTGGGTGGCTCAGTTGGTTAAGCCGCTGCCTTCGGCTCAGGTCATGATCCCAGGGTCTTGGGATCGAGTCCCGCATCGGGTTCCTTGCTCGGCAGGGAGCCTGCTTCTCTCGCTGCCTCTGCCTGCCTCTCTGCCTGCTTGTGTGTTCTCTCTCTCTCTCTCTCTGACAAACAAATAAATTCTTAAAAAAATAAAAATAAAAAAGTAAAAATAAAAATAGCATCTGGGGGAGAAAAGAGGGTAGACTTGTAGCCAGGCCCTTCTCCAGCTGCTGACATTCTGCTACATTCAACAGCGGCCCAGGTGCTGGGATACGGTTAACTCAGTTTCAACTGGGAACAGTGTAAAAATCCTCTAGCCTGAGGAAGCCCCTGGTAGTCAGAGTATAAAATTCTAATGGGAGGCTCCAGTAAAATGTATGTTGTTTTACTGGCTGTCTCTTACGCTTAAATTCTTCTTTGCAATACGAAAGCGAAGAAGAAATCTGTTGGCAGCACGGAGCTCGCCACGGTCCTGTTGCTAAGCAAAGGGAAGCGAGGGAGGCGAGGAGAAGCTGAAGGTGTATGAATCAGGGGCAGTAAAATTCTAATCACCTCTCGGTGTTCTGTGTGGCTGCCCGGCATAGGGAGGGAAGGTAGCATCTGAATTGGTCTGTCCACGGGTTCAGGAATGCCATCCCGGGCTTCACAAAGGAGACCGTGTCCACTGTGAAGTTTGCAGTTAAAAAGATACAATCGCGGTTGTAGGAAAAAAAAAAAAAATGATAACGTAACCTCCAGCAGCCTCCATGAGCTCTCAGCCATTTTTTTCCAATAAGTGGTTATCAACCAGTTACATAATAGAAGAATTATGGAGAGTCGCACATCAATCTCTTCTAAAAGGATGGTGGTAACACCATCTTTTATCTTAAGAAGGTTTTCATTACAAATGTGCTAAAAGGTAAAGTCTTTATTTTTTCAGTAATTGGAAAAAATATATGTTTAAAACTTAGGAAAGAATACAGGAACACTTAGGAAAGTGTGCTAAAAGGTAAAGTCTTTATTTTTTCAGTAATTGGAAAAAATATATGTTTAAAACTTAGGAAAGAATACAGGAACACTACAGTGTTTCATCCCCAGAATGTCCCCTTTAGGACATTCTGAGGTAAAGAGAAATTAAAAGAGGTCCTTTGGGGTCCCTAAAACAGAGACCCCCAAGGCAAGGGGAGTAGGCAGAGAGAAAGAGAAATAGGGAGAGAGAGAGAAAGGGCCTCGCTGAGTCACCTATAAATAAATATGATCTATTTTGCATATCCCCCTAGACAGGAGGATGAACTCAGGAACGATATTGAAATTTCAGGCTACCTGCAATAAATTATTATCTTGAACTCACCTTGGCAATACAAATGGTGAAAAAGAAAGGGAATAATCCTGCATCAAATTCGAATGCTCGGTTTTCATCCTTTCAGTTTGACACAGAAAGCACAGAAAATATCATCAATTACAAACAAGTTTTTTTTTTTTTTTTAATATTGGATTGATTGATTTAGAGTGTGAGCAGGTGGGAGGGGAGAGGAAGAGACAGAATTCCAAGCAGACTCCCCACTGAGCACAGAGCCCAACACGGGGCTCGATCTCACAACCCTGAGATCAGGACCTGAGCAGAAACCAAGAGTTGGATGCTCAAGGGACAGAGCCACCCAGGTGCCCCACTAACAAGTCTTGATCAGACCCACAGATAGTATCTGTTAGGTAAAGCATATATGAGACATTTAAAAAACATTCATGTTGCTCTTTTCTGAGAAATTTTTATCCACTATGTGTTAATATGTCCTCAAATAAGAAAGTCATCGGAACACCAGCCCTAGAAAGATGTTGCTGCCCTGTCCCCCCAGGAAACCCTCCAAAACTACACTTATGTGTCAACTATACTTCAATAAAAAATAAATAATGTAAACAAAAATTATATTTGGGAACAAGTACACCTACTCAACTGTTTTCATCCTAAGGATATTTTTTTACTAAAGCAATGTAAAGAACGTCTTCAGAAGTTCACCAGGAAGATGGGAGAGGGCGATATAAGAATTCAAACAACAGTCTCCTCCAAGTACAATTACTCTCTTCCTATCCCTACTTCCATAGGAGGGTGATGTCTACCAATTAATTAGCATTTCCAAGTCCATTCACATATCCGTGTCAGGTACAATTCTCCTGGTTTACAGGTCTATCAGAAGACAGCCGCTCACAGACACGATGGGGAACCAAACTGCCACAGTTAAAAGTCCAACAGGAAAGAGCTAACTCAAGTCAAGATTGACAATGGGGAACTAGTTGACAGAGAAGCAGGTGGCTTCCACAGGTCCCTACAGGGATGATGAGCCCAACGGGGAGGAAGTTCATGCAGGAGGGGGTAAGCGCCTGTAGGAAAGCTTAGAGTGGGGCTAACAAGCAGGTCAGCATGGGCTGGGCAGTGCAGGGAACAGCCCTCCTGAGCCCTGACCAGGGCAGGACCCTTCTGCTTACTATTCTGGCTTCATACTGGTTCCAATAACTGATCTTCCCCCCAACCCATGTGCCCAGTGGTGAGACTCTGCACTGCCCCTTATTGGTTCCGTTAAAGCAAAACCACACGTCAGTAGTTCCTTTCTTAAACGCTGCTCAAACTTCCCTGCATGAAATGTGTGGTTTCCCACGGAGTCCCTTCCTGACACATGACCTAAATCACGAACGAAAGGATTAGCATGGCCACACCGAGGGTACCTATAACCCACCCAAAGAGAGAAGCCACCTTTTTGATTGATGTCTGCCAATTAATTTGCATTTTCAAGTCTCAACGTATTAGTATCATGCTTGTATTTCTCGTTCAACAAATCTATCACTGAAGACCTGGTCAGACGGTTGCAGAAAACCAAGACATGATACGAAGTCGACGGCACGTGTCTCTGTGCTGTGTTCTCTAGCCTCCCGGTCGGATTTGTTTTCTCTAAAAGGGAAATTAAATCATGTCAGTCTGACGCTTCTCAGTAAACCCACGGTGGTCTCAGGCTCATCTCTGACTTGCATTAATGTTCACGATCTCTTTCCATTAATTGGTTCCAGATTCGTGCTCATGATGGATCAGACTACCAATTTAATTTACCTATGAATCAGGGAATTGAGCTTCTTTTTAAAAATTACAGCCACCTTTGGCCAGTTGCAATCTCCTTGCTCCTCTCCTATCCCTCCCCGCTCTACAAAGTACCAGAAATCAACAGAGTACTGCATTTATCACTCTGCTATGATTAACCTGTCTGGTGGTAGCTTTATGCCCTAGACTGTGAGCCCGTGAGGGCAGGGGTTGTGTCTCACTTGTCTTGACATTGCTGGCACCCAGCAAAATGTCAGCACATTGCAGATCCGCGATCACCATTCACAGAATTGAATTTAAAGCACCAATGTGGTGTTTTTAAATTTTCTCATATCCTGGGGCTTCGGTTTCCTCTCGCAAGTATTATGTTTTATCCAACCTAATATTTACCTGCTTCGCTCGAGAAACGTTCAGGGGCTGAGAGAAGACAAGTGAGACTCCTTCCCGAGAGGGACCAGCCGTCGAATCATCCTGTCGTCTTCCATCTTTGTGTTCTGCACGTAGTTATAAAATCTTTCTGATCATTAGCATTTCCAGCCTTTGACACGTTTCCTACAGCATCTGACGCCTGGGCTTGGTTACCCAGCCCGTCCCCAACATCATGTCCTTTTTCCTAGGTACACTCATTAGAGAACTTCTCAGTCATTTACGCATGGGGCAACTTCCTTTTCTGTCCTCACGATCCATCACTCTTATTCTCCTTGAATTGCAGCGCTGGGAGCTCCCACCTCATTCAGCAGCCCTTTTCGTTTCCGGCCAAACTGCTTCTTTCTGTTTGGGCACAGACGGCAGAAACTACTATCCCCTAGCAATGATGGGGCATACAGGGACCTGGGGCTCTAAATACGGCTCATGCGAATGGAGCACTTCCAAATATTGACTCTGGACCAGTGAAGAGTTAGTTGATGTTTTAAGGGCTCTCCCATTACCTCGGGCATCACATCCTCAAGTTTGGAGAGGACTGGGGCAGGGAGAATTCTCTTCTCTGCAGCTGAACTCATACAGATTGGGCTCTGATCATCTCAAAGGACAGGATCTGGCAGAAAGATGAGGTGACGACAATTCTGAGCTAGAACAACGTCTGTCGTGTGAATGGTGACATTCGTCACATCACTTTAGAGGTCTGGGTTGGCCGGGTCATCTGCACAGCCGTTTCCGCGCAGCTCCTGAGAAGCTGTCCCGGGCTTCCTACAGAAAACTGAGTTCTGGCTCCAATTCTGCCACTAACTCACTGATCTGAAGCAGGGAGCTTTATCTGCCAACGGTTCAGCTTCCTCCTCTTAAAATTATGTGAGCTGTAGTCAGTGTTTGCTAACGTCTTCCCTGGCTCTGACATTCTCAAAAGATGTAGCAACATTAACATCACTGTAGAAGGAAGAATTATTACAGGTGGAATTACCGGTGAGGAAAAAAAAAAAAAGAATTACAAAGAATTCCTGATGGGAATTTCTAGGTCCATAGAAAAGAGGCAGACATTTGTTTTATAATTGAATTAAAAGAGACTGGGGTGCCTGGGTGGCTCAGTGGGTTAAGCCTCTGCCTTCGGCTCAGGTCATGATCTCAGGGTCCTGGGACTGAGCCCCACATCGGGCTCTCTGCTCAGCGGGGAGCCTGCTTCCCCCTCTCTCTGCCTGCCTCTCTGCCTACTTGTGATTGCTGTCTGTCAAATAAATAAATAAAATCTTTTAAAAAGAGAGAGAGAGAGAGATTCACACCCAAGTTAGTGCAGTTGTGGTCTAGAGTATACTCCCAAGATCTTTAAGAGGTCGGTACTTTGATGGTCCCAGGCTATTAGTCCTTTAAGTTAAGGAGCTCTCTTCAACAAACTGTCAGGGTCATTCTGGCGTTTTCCATGCAGGCTACATGAAGGAGGTTGCGCCTAGTGTTCATAGTGATAATTCTTCTGATCTTTTTCAAGTTCCTACATCATTCTGTCTTAGGTAGAGGGCATTCCTTCAGTGAAATAAATATATACTGAACATTCAGGAGAAACCATTTTCTCAAACACTGAAGAGGACACAAAGACTTGAAAGACAGATTTCCCAGCCTTAGGAACTATATGCTTTTGTTAGAGGAGAGTTAGATAAGATGCATTTAAAGTACACAACGCTATGAGTCTACAGTGTCTGCAGAGTGTGTTGGGGGGTGGGGGGTGGGGCTTTTGCAATGAATCCAAAAGACTTAGTGACATTTTATCTGGCAAAATTGATGGTGAGGGCTGCTTGAGAAGGAAACAATCTCACCAACGAAGATAGGCAATAAGAAAGCATTGGCATGCCTATGAGACAGCAGTAATTCAATTTGGGTGAGCCGCGCTTATCAGAGTAGACAACTGAGAGCCTGTAATTGTTCGCCAGTGTTGCAGGATAAGAAACGAGACGGGCAACGCGGCATTTAGCTTCTGTTTAACAATTAAACCACGCCCATTCATTCTGCAGAATATACGGAGCCCCTGTGCCATGCCAGGCAGAGTTTTTACTATATGGATAGCAACAGTGCTGAGAGCATCTAGAATTTTCCCCCTCCCTAAGAGTAAAGTGTTCATATGAAACCTTTCCTAAGCCAAAATGGTGCGAAGAAGCAATCACCATTTTATGAAAGTGACAATCTTCTTTGAATTTCTTCCGGTTGTGAAAACAGGTACTAATGCAGGTCTTCTTTAGCAGAGCAGACTTTAGATGGGGGTGGGAAGGGGGGGTGGATAGGGAGGGAATGCGACACAGACCTGTCCCTGCTCTAATGTGAGACGCTGGAAACCACAGGGGTGGTGGGTCTCAGAAATATGTTCTGTATCTCCCTTAGGTCTTCAGTTACCAACAGCCCATACTTCCTGGAAGCTTCCACATGCCACGTGTGTGTTACACGTATTTCAAGAAGAACAGGATTGACGCCGTACGAGCCTTATGGGGTAGGCACTGCCGTCCCCTCCTGCGGCTGGAGGTCAAAGGCTCCCAGTGGCCCTGCTGGAGATGGCTCTGCTGGAAAGCCACACCTGGGGCGATCTCATTCTGGAAACTTCCTCCGAGCCCCTGGAACAGCCCCTCTTGTAGCCACTCCTCCACCACATGCCAACAGCACCAGCCCTTCATTAGAAAGAAGCAGAACCAGCCGAGCCGTGAGCAGTGGACCCGTCCAGCACTCACGCTGGCAACTTAGGCGTCATCCTCACTCCCTCTCCCGGCACAGAGGAAGGTGTAAAGATATTTTTAAAGTTGGAAATATTTTCACACATTATCCAAATGTGCAAAATCCCGAAATGCCTAATGCCTCTGATTTAGCTGTTTGGCTAAGTGTGTTTTTCGTAACCTCCTTACACAGGCTGTTCTGTAAAACGAGTATCTGGGAAGCCCCAATTTGAAACCTTCCACAGACTTATTCCTGTACTATTCAGGGTCATAAGGTGTTAAAAATTGGTCCCCTGCTGCTTATTTTTATATTATTTTTCTATTTTCTTAAAAAAAAACACCTCACAAAATCTGGCTTGTTGCTGTATTGTTTTTATATGTTCCAATATTTCTATCATTTACTTTTGGTTTCTGGGTTACAGATGCTATTTCAAAACCAGTTTCTTTTTGCAAGGTTAGAGAGGGTGTGAGCTGATATTTTAGCTAAGAACAGAAATTCTATTTTAATTTCTTTCTACCAAGCAGCTGGCCAAACTCCAATTTTCTAATATGTTTATCATGTTTTCCAAGACTGTAGAGTTATTTTCCAAAGAGACTTTTTTCAGTTAGTATAACCCCAAATCCCTTTTCGTTAGGTTTTTATCCCCCATAGATTATCTTTTTTTTTTTTTTTAAGATTTTATTTATTTATTTAACAGAAAGAGAGATCACAAGGAGGCAGAGAGGCAGGCAGAGAGAGAGGGGGGAAGGCAGGCTCCTCGCTGAGCAGAGAGCCCGATGTGGGGCTCGATCCCAGAACCCTGAGATCATGACCTGAGCCAAAGGCAGAGGCTTTAAACCACTGAGCCACCCAGGCACCTCCCCCCATAAATTATCTTAAGGTTGCTATCTTCCTGTTGATTTTACCACTGGAATTTGGGTCTATAGCAAGTGTGGGAAACACTTGAAAATTATTTTATAATAAAGCAAATATTTTGTCTAGTTATTAATTAATTAATTTAGTGTGGGGAAGGGATGAGGGAGAGAACCTTAAGCAGGCTCCACGCCCAGCACAGAGCCCGATGCGGGGCTCGATCTCACAACCCTCAGATCATGACCTGAATGGAAATCAAGAGTCTGATACTTAACTGACTGAGCCACCCAGGCGCCCTCAGTTATAAATGTATTTAAATTTGAGGACTATATTCCAGAATTTTCACAACAGCTCTTTATATTTTAAATGTGAAAGCCTTATGTTGAAACTATGTGTAAAAAAACACTTTTAAATAGCAACAAAATTGTCTATGGTGATTTGACAAACTACAGCGATGAAAACTGGCTGTTCTCTAACATTTGATGATTCTGTTATTCTATTACAACTTGCAGGTGAATGAGTGCTTTCTAGGCTCTCTGAAAAAAAATCATGTTTCTAACTAAAGCAGCATGAGTGAGAAAATGAGCTACAATAATTCTTATGCTCGACTATTGGCAGTATATATAGAATTTTTTAAAAAGGAAAAAATAGGATTATCTACCTTACAGTTCAATAATGAGCAAGTCCAATGAGATCTCACTTTCTTTACATGGAAAAGACTTAAGTATCTGCGCAGATAGCACTATAGATCTCAGTAAAGTGAGATCAATCTGGAATTCATTTGTAGCAATTCTCCCGCCTAAGGCTACCTGTAACAAACAACTAAAAGTCTTGGAAGACTTGAACTTGGGTACAACCTCTGAAACATGGAAGTCAATAGTGGGATATTATTTCCTTTTTTGTAAACTTATAATGAGAAAAATAACTTCACTTGTGTCATAAATGTTTATGATTTCTTAATCAGAATTTTTGTCTCTTCGTAGATGGACAGGTACCGTGACAAGTATTTTATTTCTACCCCAAATGCATTCCCTCATTTAGTTCTTCAGCTAGTCTCAAAAATCGAGACTTCATGGGGGGCACCTCGCTGGCACAGTCAGTAGAACACACACCTCTTAATCTTGGGGTCGTGAATTCAAGCCCCACGTTTGGCATGGAGTTTGCTTAAGCGAAAAAAAAATTATGTTAAATCAAACAACATCAATTTACAGGTGTCCTTATCTTTAGGGAGAGCCTGCTTTGAGCATGGCTGCTTGCCAGTGCTATACATCTCACCACTTGGGACATATATTCAGGATTCTTATAGGCAGTGAGCTCCATTCTTTCCCAAACACCAAGTTCAGCCCATGCCTCCCAGCATTCTGAGACAACTAAGATGTTTAGTCTCACCTAACTGACATGTCCCCTTGGATATGCAAATGTGCCCTAGGTCTCACAGAAATGGACTGCTGTGACCTCCCCAGCAAACCACTGCATATCCTAAAATATGAATATGGGATCAGAAGATGATTTGATAAAAACGAAATCAGGACAAGGGACCTGAGTAAGGTCAAACACTCCTTAATGTTATCAGAACAAGAAAAGCTGGATTCATTCACACATTACGGGGTGGGGCGGGGGGATTGCCCACAAGGATGGAAATATTCAAAGCTCATTTCCTGGAGTTAGGAAGACTCTAAACTATACTACCTAAAAGGAGAGAGTCTTAAAAGTAGACTAGTAGTTACACCAAAACAACAGGCATGAACCAGGGCAACCAAACCAGGGAAAACAGGAGGTGTGGTCACCCCAGCTAAAATCTCCCAAGTTCACATACACATTGGGAATAACTTTTTGTGAGCAGAACTCCACTGGGATGAAGATGGTCTACATCCCTACTGATTATCATGCTGCTTCTTTTTGTAGATTAATTAATGTAAATAAGCTATACTGGAATCTTAGAAAATCAGAAAGAGCCTCATTCTTTGGATGGACTAATGCCTACACTGTGGTCCAAATTTGTGTTCAGAATGCAAACTACCTTCCTCATTTCCACATTTCAAGGGAGTTGAATCACTTGACAGATTATACATGTTGACAACGAAGTTCATTGATACCACTGGAAATAACCAACACCTCTATATTGTATGTAGAAATCACACAATGGTGTTTGAATGATCAGTATAACAGGTTATAGTTGTCTAGAAGTTAAGCGTTACCCCATTTATTGGTTAATCTGGGCTTCTCCTACCTATGAGGTAGCCAGCTAGGGTCATCCTTTTGAACAGATGAAGAAAGTGATGCCAATAAGTCAAATGATGTACTGAAAGTCACACTCGGGGACCAGAACCCATTGCTTTTCTCAGAGCAGTGGTTCTCCAAGATCCCACTGGAGATCTTGTTCAAACTATAAATTCTTATTCCAGAGTACCCCAAGAAACTCTAGCTATGGGGCAAGCAATCTGTGTTTTAACAAGTCCCCCAGGTGGTTCTAATTCACTCAACTGGGAGAAGCCCTAATCTTGGAAAATAATGAATATTCATATATATTCCTCCCCTCCAGATGTTAAAAATACTATCATTTTTTTTCAGCTCTGGATGGAAGATTTTCTCAATTGTTTTACATGCTCTCCAGTTTTCACAGGGGCAGGTTACTGTACATAATTTAACTGATTTTTCATTCTTTTGACAATATAGTTATTAATCTTTAAAATATCTTCAGAGACACCTGGGTGGCTCGGTTGGTTGGGCACCTGCCTTCGGCTCAGAAAGTGATTCCGGGGTCCTGAGATCAAGCCCTGCGTCGGAGCTCCCTGCTCAGCGGGGAGTCTGCCTCTCCTTCTCTTCCCAGTTTGTGCTCTCTCTCACTAACTCTGTCTCTCTCTCAAATAAACATATAAAGTCTTTAAAAATAAAATAGAATAAAATGAAATGTATCTTCATTTTCATGTGACCCGGTCACTTCCTCTATCAGAAAAAAAAAAAAAACAAAACTAATATTCTGTGAATAGAAAAATCACGGCTGTGGAATTTTATTTTAAAGATATCACAAGGGGCGCCTGGGTGGCTCAGTGGGTTAAGCCGCTGCCTTTGGCTCAGGTCATGATCTCGGGGTCCTGGGATCGAGTCCCGCATCGGGCTCTCTGCTCAGCAGGGAGCCTGCTTCCCTCTCCCCCTCTCTCTCTGCCTGCCTCTCTGTCTACTGTGATCTCTCTCTGTCAAATAAATAAATAAAATCTTAAAAAAAAAATAAAGATATCACAAGGCTTTGGGAGAAAATTTGTGGAGGAACAGCTTCAGTGGTGGGGCTTTCTGAGTTCCATCTCCAGGGAATTAAGAGAAGAAAACTGAAAGACTTTCCAGCAAAAGCTCATGGTACTCACAAGGTAATACTCAGGATGGCCATTAGCACTGTTTAAAAAAAAAAAAAAAAAAAAAGTAAGTTGGTTTTATGCTGCAAAATGCAAACTGATTTAGGACATACTACCCAGCAGTGACTTAAATCTCACTGGGCTCTATAAGTATTTGGTGAAATAGAATTTGCCATCCCAGATAAAGAGGAATACAACATTAGCACCTAGTCTTAACAATTAGAAACAAGCAAGAACACATCTGCCTTTCCAGCTCCCCAGTCCTTAGAGAAAGGCAGAATCATTTCAAAGAGACCTTAACTGGTGGTTTAAAGGCTTTGCTTCTCTGATTGAGCAATTTGTGTTTCTGTAGAAGGCAGCTCTGGCTTCCCTCACGGAATAACGGGAGTAACGGAATAACGTCTCAGGAAGCCTTCGACTCTCCAACACTCTCGCTGTCATCAGGTAGGACGGAAAGTATGAGCCTGATTTTCCATATCCAGGTTATATTCTGGTCTTTTAGAAACAGAGAAACAAAATTAACACTAGGGATTTTATTTCAAGCTACTTAAGAATGGTATATATTCTTAGTTATGTAAAGAGTGTCTATTCCCAGCTCATAGAACATGGAAAAAATAGTTTGTCAAACTTATTTGGTCATCAATTTTGGCAAAGATCATAAATTGATTGTCTATGTTGCTTTTGTTTTGGAGAAAGGCATCCAGTTTTTTCCCTTTTCTATTCAGAAATAAAACATTGGGAGGTCTGAGGGTTTTTTGACCAGGACTCACTGAGAGGGGAAAAATGACCAAAAAAAGGCTGTAGACTTTTATTGATTAACCCCTCTTTAGAAGGACATTTTTATTTTATTGCCTGTTACTATTTTACTTCCCTGTTGCTAGAAAAGTTATTTTATCTTCCTGTGTTAGCCTTCTATTTAATGTGGATAATAAAAGTCCCAAATTAAAACTATACATTCATAAAGCAGAGATGAATCTTCTTTGGTAAGAAAAACTAAAAGCTCAAGTTCAAACCAGGAAACAAAGCTAAGATGGTTTTTATCTTTGCCTTAAAATGTATTAGTAGTGATATTTGTTCTAAAGCATTTTTCAGGGGTGGGCAGAGGAGAAGGAGAGAGTTTTCAACATTTCCTTCCATAATCACTCCAAGAGGGAGATCCTAGCATTTCATTCTTGAGATGACTGCATTTTCCCTACAAAGAAGCAGCAAACAGCTTCTGTCTTCCAGTGCAGCTGGGGTGGTAAAGAATACCCCAAATTGGAAAGGGGATTCATTAGTTAAAGAGAAACGGGAGGTATTTCTCTAAGAAAGACTGGTGGATATTGTAGAAGGAAAGTGGGTTCTTCATGCAAAATCTTGAGAGGCAGAAACATCTGTAACAACTGTTGACTGTCCTTGATAATCTTTGATGAACTCCAACAGGCTGACCGAAGCCCACAGCTCTGAGAAGGTAAGAAGCTTGTCCAAAGTCACGTAGCTGGGCGAAAGCGCTCCATGGCCAGACATGGTGCCACATCGACCCCTAACTGAAAATGACCCTTGTGGATGTGAAAAACAGTTTGTCTCAGTTCTGACTCTGATGAACTGAAGATCAAAGATCTGCCCCAGATTTTCAAAATGGCATGAGTTTCCCAGACTCTTGCGGAGAGAATGAATCAGATGCATATGACTCAGAAGAAGACGGGCACAAGACATCTGAGGGTCATGAAGCAAGTTCAGAGCTGACATCCATGAGATGCCGAGGAAGGAACGGTACAGCTTGTTGTCGAATCCGATCCTAACCTCAAGGGGATATGCTCTTGCGAGGCCAAATCATCCTCATTAGTGTCCCTTTGAAAGGGCAATGACGTTTTCCAACTCCCCTAGCTGATCCCCATCACCTATGACGGCTACTTCCCACATGAATTTGTCTGAGTTCCTTGTTGATATCCTAATCCTAAGCCATACCTTGAGTTAATGGGTTCCACTCATCCCCTTCCTGTTTGGTAAAGTCACGTTGCTTACTTGAATGAAAATAATCCTTTTCAAGTCTTAAAGAATGCCATCTGGTTCTGATATTCAAGAATTTGGTGAACACATCCATGTTTACTCTAGACTTATAAGTTTTAATAACATTCCATCTGGAACACATTTCCCATACTGGAGCGCTAACTATTTTGATTGCAACCTCATACTGAATCCCTTCTAGTTTTCGATTATCTTAGAGGCTTTTCTTAGAATAGAACAATCTGATGTGGCATCTTACAGTGGAGAAATAAACTCCAAGCCCTAGCCACGGATAGAGGATCCTACTGCAAAATGGAATCGTCTCACCAAGACTCTTTCGGCTGTAGAAAACAGAAACTCGAGGCAGCTGAGCTAAATGGGGGGTTATGGTGTGGCTACAAGGATATCAAGCATGTTCTGGGAGAGACTGGAAGAATGTCAGGTGTTGGGGTGGCTCCTTCCAGCTTTCTTCTCAATCCCACTTCTGTATTCTCACTGCATCTGCCTGCTGCTCCTCCCAACCTTACCCTCTTGTCTACACAGTCATTAGTGTCTACACGGTCACCTACACAGTCGAGCCTGCACGTTGCACTCCAGGTGGGGACTCCTCACGGACTGACTCGAGTCTTCTTGACACTTAGCTCAAAATCTCGAGAGAAACACTCGGATGGACCGCCATCCTCTGATTAGATCAGCTCATTTTTGATGAAGCTCCATCCCTAATCAATTAATCATGGGAGGAGGGCAGGGGATGACCACCTTGCCTCTTCTAGAAGCCAAGAAGGAGGCAGGTTCTCTGGAAGGGGCTGTGGCGAGAAAGAGGCAAAGCTCACATCTCGTACAGGGCAGAACAAGAATTTGCACTGAATTTTCAACATGTTTTGGATGACGCCTTCGATTCCAGAAACCGTGGCACCATTTCTGGTCAATCCTTTTGCACAGAATTGTTACTTTGTTTCGCTGCACTGAGGTGCCTTCACAAGTCTTTCTCTCAAAGGGCAGTAAGATAATAAATAGCGTCACCTTGATCTTGTAGCTTTTTAAATGACAACTGGTTTGGTTATACTATACTATACTATACTATCTGGGTGTGAAATGCTTAGTGTGATACCGCAGAGCCTGAAAAATGTAGGCAAAAAACAGACACACACAGAAACATACATTTTTCCAAGTGTGTTCTGCTGAGCTTTAAAGTGCCTGTGTTTCAGGGCGCCTGGGTGGCTCAGTGGGTTAAAGCCTCTGCCTTTGGCTCAGGTCATGATCCCAGAGTCCTGGGATTGAGTCCCGCATCGGGCTCTCCGCTCCTCGGGGAGCCTGCTTCCTCCTCTCTCTCTGCCTTCCTCTCTCTCTCTGCCTGCCTCTCTGCCTACTTGTGATCTCTGTCAAATAAATAAATAAAATCTTTAAAAATAAAAAATAAATAAAGTGCCTGTGTTTCAAATTACCAGCTCCAATCTCTTCTTAGAATAAAAGAAAGCACAGTCAATCCCTTCTGCTGCATTACTCATATTTGCCATTATTAACGTGTCTCTTGTCACAAGGCTGTCCGTTAGGTTTTGCCAACAAACCAGCATGAGGTTCGGCCGGAGTTCATTGTCACAAATAAACCAGCTCGCTCTCCTTCCAGAGTCCCAGGTACCAGCTCGGCAGGACCGCCCAGGTGCAGTGTGTGTGCACATCTGTTCCCCTACGTGCCTCAGCCTCCAAGCTGAACCTCTTTTCATTACCTTCGGCTTGCCGAGGGAAAAGCAGTCCATCAGGACGACTTGACAATGTGTCAGTTTGTGGAATCCTGGAGGACTACTGAAGGTATGTGTGTTTACTGTTTTCAAGAAGAGAGGCAGGAAATATAAGGCTGCCTTATACGGTGACCTTGCCCAAAGGACATAAATCCCCAGACTGTTAAGCAGGATTAAATGCTGTGTTTATAACCAGGGGTTTGCCAAATTCTCTCATAAATGCTGTCCCATGTCAAGGAACGATAGATTCTGATATAAAACTTAGCTAGAAAACATCAGATCCAAAAGAAAAAAGAAAAAAAGAAAAAAGAAAGAAAAAACTGTAGGGGGGAAAAATACACATCAGACCTTGCTAAATAACTCCAAAATGGTCTGAGCTCATCAGAAGCTCCAGGTCAAGATGGGGCTTCTGTGTGTGTATGTTGGGGGGAGGGGGGTCAGCTCATCATGGTCAAGGGCAGAGCTAACAAAAAGGATGGCTCCTTTTCAAAGGCAATTTTCACACATCCCTGAGTACAGGAAGAAAGAAACCCAGGTTCAAGCAACAAACGAGTGACTGTTGTGGCGGGGAAGAATTACACTTTGAAGAGACTGGAAGTCAGGCAGACCCAGGGAGAGGTCTGCAACATTAGCACGTATTTTGACCTCTCACTCTGACCTGGCCAGAAACACCCTGAACATACCGTGAGCCCCAAAGATGGGTACTTCTTGGACGCAGTCTATTTCAAGGCCCTAAATACTTGCCTCAAGCACTCCTGGGGCATTCCCTTTTTGCCACTAACATTTCTCTATTTTTAAATTTTCCATTAGAAAGTTATGTTTTAGTAAGAAAGCAACTTAGAATTGCCCTCTGAAAACTCGCTTCTGCAATTTTTAATGTAAAATACGTTTGTTATCATCAGAGCTCTAAAGACGAGACTAGAAAGCTTTTTATCTCCTGGAATGAATGAGGGACTCTCGCTCCCTTTGCTCTCCCGGGAAGAAGGGCCAAGGCTGAGCTTACCCAGATGACTAGGACTTCCAGAGAAATTCCAGGCTTTGTGCCGGATGATCACCAGGCTACTAGGGCTAGTGGACAGTTGGGTGAAACTTTTCTAACCGGGAAGTCCTCTGTGAGAGCTCTTCTCCTTTTAAGCAATCACCTAACTCTTGGGTATATACCAGACATCTTTCCATATATTTTTTAAAAAGACTTTATTTATTTATTTGACATAGTGATAGAGATCGAGAGCACACATAGGCAGAGCAGCAGGCAGAGGGAGAGGTTGAAGCAGGCTCTCCACCGAGCAGGAGGCCTGATGTGGGACTTGATCCCAGGACCCGGGGATCATGACCTGAGCCTAAGGCAGCCCCCCAACTGACTGAGCCGCCATACAGTTTTATGAAATCTCACAGCCACCTAAAAGGGTAATAGTGTATGAGATTTAAGAAGCTATCTAGGCAATATATGTTCCGGTAAAAATGAAAACAGTAAGAAGTTTGAAGGGGAAAGTAAGTATCACCGCTACTCACACACAAACCAGAGCGCTCCTCAAACTCCCCAGAGCTAATCACCACTACCACTCCTTCCAGTACCTTCCAGGAAACGGCTACACATGGGTTTGTGTGTCTATTGTTTCCTTCATTTCCTACTGAAGCCTGTTTCCTTGCACACTGACCTCAGACATTTCCCCGGATCTAATTTGCCTGCATTCCCCGTGTTCCTCTATCAATTCCCCGCATCTAATTCATTTGCGTTGGCTTTCCTGGCTGGACGGTATTCCGCTGAACAGACAGTGTATCGTTTGTGTCACCTGTGTTCCCGTCATCAGTTCCTATGGTTTTATTATTATTCATAATGATCCCTGTACTTCTTTGAATCAGTATTTGCAAGTGATATTGCCTGGTTAAAATCAGAAACACTTAAAATTTTGGGGGGGGGGGTGTTAAGCTCTTTCCATTTTTTTATTATGCTATATTAGTCCCCATACAGTACATCATTAAGTTTTTGACGCAGTACTCCATGATTCATTGTTTGCGTATAATACCCAGTGCTCCATGCAATACGTGCCCTCCTTAATACTCATCACCAGGCTCACCCACTCCCTCACGCCCCCTTCTAAAACCTCAGTTTGTTTCCCAAAGTCCATAGTCTCTCATGGTTCGTGGGTAGTTCAACATTCGCAAATCAATCAATGTGGTAGAACACATAAATAAGAGAAAAGACAAGAACCACATGGTCCTCTCAATTGATGCAGAAAAAGAATCTGACAAAATACAGCATCCTTTCCTGATAAAAGCTCTTCAGAGTATAGAGATAGAGGGAACATTCCTCAACTTCATAAAATCCATCTATGAAGAACCTACAGTGAATATCATTCTCAGTGGGGAAAAGCTGAGAGCACTTAAAATTTTGAAAGACATCACTAAATTTATAAAGCGAGGTTCTGAGTTCCATTTTACTTGGTGGGGAAACTGGGGCTCAGAGATACATGGCAGAGGTCATAAAAGCTGTTCAGCTGAGTTGCAGAGCAGGGATCTGACACTGGGTTTGTCTGGTTGCAAGCTCTATCCCTTCCACCCTTGGCTCCTGACATCCTAAAACTTGGAAAAGCCCATAACTAGTCTAACGAGTAGCCTAACAAGAAAGGCACAGAGGCGGTTTGGGACTGGCACAGACAATGAAGAATTTCCCCAGGATGAGACAAACTATTGATTAATTCCTCCTTACCAGGGAAATGAGATTCCAAGAATGTTTAAATATAGTATCACTTATTCATTCATTTATCAAATAATAATTGAGTCCCCCTTCTCCACTAATCATGGGACTATGCTATCAAGACCCACAGTGAACAAGACTCACAGGCTTTCTACATTCTAGTGCAAAGTTCGGATATTCACCAAATTGTCATAAAAAATTGAACTGTAACTGACAAGTAACGTCATATTCGCGATATATGAGCTTATGACAGAATTTGACATAGGCCAGGTCCTAGTCAGTGCTAATCACGTTGTAATCCATAGGACAGGTGGGAATGACTGGAGGGAGAAAGGAAGAGACACATTCCTTCCCAGGGAGAGGAAAGGTCGGTGTAAAGGCCAAGGTGGGAGCAAAGGGTGTAGCTCCAGGCACTGAACAGTGGCCCACATGCTTCCAAGAGAAGAATGCAGAAAATGTAAGTTAACCCAGGCCCCGTGGACTTTGTTAGTCCAGGCAAGGAATGCGATCGTTAGCAATATGGAAGTCATCAAAAGGTTTCAAGGAAGATGTAAATCACAATGGCAACAGATTGGAAAATGATTACTTAGCTCCTAGCGGGCAGCTCATCAGACATGAAACTTCCATGCAAGGGAAGCCAGCTAGAGTAGGGAGAAGCTCTGTGGATCTGAGAACCACACCCGAGGGGCTCTCTTGCCCTGTCCCACTGTCTCAGCCCCTTCAAAAGCAATTTACTTAGCTGACATTTGTTAAGTCTGAAGCAGCACTGAAAATTATTACCCTCGTCATCGGGGGATGGTAGGATACAGCAAGAGTTAAATGAGAGAGCGTTTCCCATCAGCATAGCAGTAAATGCCCACATCATTTTAAAATTAACCAACTGCATAAGTGCTACAAGCAGCTGCTTGGGGAAGCACATTTGAGGAAGAGCCCACTGAGGACGGGGGACCGCGACAGTCACCTGAGAAGAGACCGTGCCTGCTGCCCCAAGCCCCAGCCTCGGGCAGCCAGCACCCCCAGCCTACAGCAGCACGGCAAACCCACGTTTGCAAGGGGCAGACACAATGACAGATGTCCGTGGCTAAACACATGCCCCTGTAGACATCGGAAAGCATAATCAGGCCATAAACCACATGCAGAAACATCGAGAATGCTAGCCGTGGTGCCTGAGAAGAATGCAGGTGCGATCGCAACATTTGGTCTCCTGGGGTCTCTGCCCACAGTGCTCAAAGTCCAGGTCACTTTGGGCCCTGCACGAATGCTCCCCTGCAACTCCCATCACCCCGGGATGGAAAATGCTCTTAAGGGCTTAGAGCCCCGAGCCTGGAGCTGTCCATTGGGAAGTTTAGTCTGCAGCATTCTCAGACCCATACTGTATTCCTTGGCGCGGCACTCAGGACCCTTCCCCATGGTCCCAGCTGTGATCACAACCTCATTTGCATCATTTTTGCCTTCTCCCTCCTCCCTGGCACACCTTATCTCCCAGAGACACAGACGCTTTGCCTGATCCCAGGGATGCTCTGCCACACCTCTCGGTTTATGCTGCTTTCTCCAAATGAAATGTCCTTCCCCATTGCAGAGCCCTGATTCATCTTTTAAAAACCCCAACTCTAATGGATCATCAGGGAGCAAGTCAACAGTTTTTGAGAGGCTGTTATCAACTAGGTGTGTGGGGTAAAAATGACGAATAAATCATACTTCTTGTCCCCCTGAAGGTCATATTATTATGTGTCTTTACCTTTCCACTGACCACTGGAGTGCCCCGACTAAGCCATGTTAAACAAGGTAACTTGAATATATCCAGACAAAAATGGTAAGTTCAGCATGCTACCACCCAAAAAGAGAGCCAAAACAGCTCAGGTCCCCATGTGTACCACGCTGTCATAAACACGAGGCACGTACAGTATCCTCAAGGGCTTAGCATGTCCTGACATCCTATGGAGAAAAAATATACAGTTAGGGAATGTATTCATTCATTTACATATTCACAATTTCAGTGTGTGATGTGCAGGATACTGAGCTAGGTACCAGAAGTCAGAGGGATAACTGACAAGACTTGATCTCAAAGCCAAGAAAAGGAGCTAGGACATAGATATCAATAAATACGTTGCAGAGAAATACATGTCAAAAGAATGAAAAATAAAGTCTTGTGAGAATGCAAAGGACAAAAAACACCTCTAAATAACGGAGACATATGCTCTCTGCTCCTCTGCCTCGTCACCATTACGGAATCAGATGCCAAGGGCCCAGTGGAAAATACGAACCCGGTCTTCATCCCGTCACTCCTGGGCTCATCCAGTTTTACGGAACACCTCGTTGGCTGAGTCCTAAGCAGTCCATTTCAATAGCGGACAGCCATACATGTCATCTCTTTCTTTCACTGAACCAAAAACAGATTTTCCTAAAACTTGTTTCCATGAATCCTAGGTCTTTCGCTGGTAACTTTCTTTCTTTCTTTTTTTTTAAATTAATTAATTAATTTTTTAAAATCTGACAGAGAGAGACACAGTGAGAGAGGGAATACAAACAGGGAGAGTGGGAGAGGGAGAAGCAGGCTTTCTGACAAGGAGGGAGCCTGATGCGGGCTCACTCCAGGACCCCGGGATCATGACCTGAGCCGAAGGCAGATGCTTAACCCACTGAGCCACCCAGGCTCGCCTTCCTCTGGTAACTTTCAAAGTTAATTCCTTTTCCCTTCCATGAGCACTTTCAGAAAATATTAAATCAGTGACATTCTTCATAAGATTTCTCCTTTATCTATCATTTACTTCTGTTGAGGTCTTTTTGGCTCTTTGTCCTTATTTAAGATATGAACTAACCTTCCCAGCCCTCATATCCTCAAGTTTTATTAGTATGTCATTAAGCTTCTCTGTGAATTTATTAATAAATATATTGAAGAAGCCTAAAGTTTCCATCAAGTTGGCATTAATTAATGACACGGTTACAGGTAAGGATTCAAACAGCCCAAGATCTACCTAACCAGATTATCACTCAGCTCACCCCTCCCGCCACTGAGGAGGACATCATTGGGAAGTCTGATGCACATCTTGCTAAAATCCAGACGTGCTGTGTCCACAACATTCTAGGCATTTATCAATCCAGTACCTCATTAAAAAAAAAAAAAAAAAGTGATGTTTGACTGCATGACCTGATCACAGTGAACTAACACTGAATGTTACTGGTCAACTCTTCCTTTTCTCAAGATCCATCTTGTAAATGATCTGCCCCGTAGGCCAGAATCAATTTCAGTTGCTTATCTAGACATGAGGGAATCTAAATTTGTCTCTCTTTTTTCTTAGAAACTGAAACTTTACCAATGTCTGTGTGCTAGCCATGCTCCTTTATTCCACGAATTGTATACAATTTCCTAAGTAGGTTTATCTTTAAGATTTTATTTATTTGTCAGAGAGAGAGAGAGAGAGCACGAGCAGGGAGGAGGGGCAGAGGGAGAGGCAGACTCCCCACTGAGCAGGGAGCCCAACAGGGGACTTGATCCCAGGACCCTGAGATCATGACCTGAGCCGAAGGCAGACACTTAACTGACTGAGGCACCCAGGTGTCCTTCCTAAGTATTTTTTTTTAAATGATGAGAAAGTGTCAGCATGTAGCTGATACCATAGCAACCCTTAACTTACAGGAAAACATACACATAGTACTTATAATATTAATAACATATATGCATGATAAGTGAATCAGACATGAAATAAACACAGCTTTCTACTTCAGTATGGCCAAGATCCCCAACAAAAGATTTAAAAGGGAAAATATGCTAAAATATGCTTACCTTTGCTTTGAGGAAATTAAAAAAGCAAATCAACAAACAAACATGGGTGCCTAGCAGATCTTTCTTATGATAAAACTATATTTAATAAAAATAATTAAAAATTTCACGTGCAATCCTCTATCACATGCATTGCATATCAAAGTTCTCTCTTCTTTTTCTAATCACCAACACTGAATTTACAGTTTTGGGGGAGGAAAGACATGGCTGAAACTGCCAAAGAGTTTTCATTGATTATTTCCAGGCCGCACGCTCCCATGGGGACCAGATTCTGCCCACCCTCCACCCGCTCTATAATTTCAGTGGGAGGTGGGCGTCCTCGGTCCTATTCTTGTAATACACTTGACGGTGAGATAGGGCTTGGGGTTTACTTAAGAGGCAGCACTTTTCTAAATACCCTGTAATACAGTTGGTGAAGGCGTAGAAAGCCCTGTAGGTGGAAAGTGAAACGAAAGCAGGTGTTCTTACCGAGCTAATAGCCTTCTCAGTCACAGCAACATATAAAATATTGTACCGCCTGGGGAAAATTTCCGAAGCACCGATGCAAATTAGTTTGATAACTGAAAATCCTATCTGCTAAAATCTCGGTGCAATAAATAGCCATTGCTAGACAAAGGCAACGTCTTTGCATGGGGACGAGGCTGGAGAGCTGCAGAGGGTGGAGTGTGCTGTCATGTCCCACTGGGCCTGGCACTCGGGCCACACCTCTCCCTGTCTCCTCAGTGACTCCAACAAGGATGCCGGTGATTCGACAAGGAGGAAGGAGAGGACCAGAAGTCAGGAGGTGCCACTGAAAATGTTAAGCCTTTCCATGTGCTCCTGAACCCAATTCTCTTGGAAAGAGGCCCCCATCAAGGCAAAGGCAGACCTCTGCAAAACTTCTGTCTTCTGACAACGACAGTGCCTCTGTGCCAGGGCTCCTTGCTTGCTCCCGTCTCCGTGTTACTGTGCTTCCTTGTGGTTATCCAGAGACACCCTTGCAGAATGGGCAGGCAGAGGAGAGTTATCGAAACCTGCTTCTAATCAAAATAGCCTTTCTCTCCCTCAGGGCCACTCATCTCAGCAAGGTATGCAAAGGGAAACAATTCAGTTAACTCGCTCTCTCTCTCTGCGCGCACACACACACACACACACACACACACACACATATTTTATTTATTTTGAAAGTTTTATTTATTTTATAGAGTAACAGAGAGTGTGGGGGAAGGACACAGGGAGAGGAAGAGAATCCTTAAGCAGATTCCCTGTGGAGCACGGAGCCCGACTCGGGGCTTGATCCCAGGACCCTGAGATCATGACCTGAGCCAAAACCAAGAGCCAGCCATTTAACCAACCAAGCCAGCCAGGCTCCCTATAAACTAACTGCATCTAATTCACAGCTAGGCAGGGGTGACTAATTCCAGTTACTCTTCGGTAGAATATTTGCAATAAGTATGTGAACCAACACACTTTTATCCATCACTTCTACGTCTAAGGATTTACCATTAGAAAATAATTGTATGGATACTATGAAACTATGATGTTTTTTCTTGAAACACTGCTTTTAAGTAAGTCATGGAAAGAGGCCAAAAGAACCATAAAAAAGAATTAGTAAAGTGCAAGAGAACCTACATGGCTATGAACATCATAGAAATGTAAATCTTAGTATGGTATATATTGATGTTATTTTGAGTAAAAAGACATTTAGGGGCACCTGGGTGGCTCCGTGGGTTAAGCGTCTGCCTCTCTGCTCAGCAGAGAGCCTGCTTTCCCCTTTCTCTCTGCCTACTTGTGATCTCTCTCTCTGTGTCAAATAAATAAAGAAAACCTTTAAAAAAAAAAGACATTTCATCATGAATGGTATAATTCCATATAAAAATGTACACATTTATGGTGTAGAGACTCACTTAGGTGTATAAACACGCACAGTGCTTGGTAAACAAGAAGGCATTTGGGAGGCCCGCACATGGAGCACACGGAGCACACGGAGCACACGGGGCACACGGGGCACACGGAGCACACAGTGTGGTATCAAGTTAGGACATGAACCCTTGACCACTGACAAACACCTCAATCCACACGGAGCTTACACTTCCTTCTTTGTTGTATTTTTTTTTTTAAGATTGTGTTTATTTATTTGAGAGAGAGTGAGAGAGAGAGAGCACACAAAAAGGGTAGGGTCAGAGGACAAAGCATACTCCCCACTGAGCAGGAACCCTGGTGTGGGACCCGATCCTGGGACTCCAGGATCATGACCTGAGCTAAAGGCCGTTGCTTAAGCAACTGAACCACCCAGGCGTCCCTCTTTGTTGTATCTTTACGACTCGTGCACATCCTTGTGATATAAAAATAAAATTACTTGTGTTTTATAAATACAAAATGTTCCTTACTTTGAACACAATTTAGAAGGTAGAGCAGTGGCATCAGTGGGCAGGAATACCACAAAGCTTACTACCCTGGTGTCCTCTCATAAAATTCCCATACTTGGAGCCGCCGCCACCACAAGTCAGAAGGCCAAACTACGCCTCAATTATGATTCCTGTCTCCATGCGACTTCCTCCTGTGAATTTCTCAGTATTATTTCCAAGCCCATTCTGTAAACTTCGGGCAAAAGTTATTTATGAAACAAATCCACTAAGCAAGATTTCCCAACCTGATGAAAGAAACAAACCAAGAAGTTTTACTAAAGAAGGGGTCAGAACAGCGATGCAAAGGTCAGAGCAGAAATCAACTAAACATTTCGGACCACAGGTATAATCAGAAACTCCCCAGAGAGTTCATGCCACAGATAAAGTTCATGCCACCCAGATAAAGAGACGCGATGTTGATCAATGTTCTGCTCGGAAATCACGGTTTATTTCAGTTCTTTTGAAAAAGAAAAGCAGACAAATGACTTTGCTCAAAAAACACCTTTATTTTGGAGTAACTTTGGTCTTAGGATAGACAAAGTGAAGGTAGGAGTGGACCGTTCCTTGACATCTCTCCCACGGTCCAAGCTTCCCGTGGGATAACATGGATGAGGATGTAGAGAGAGAGAAAAAGACGCCTGCACTGACTTCTCTTCTATGATGTTCTGACTCTGATGTTCAGCCTCGGTTTACTCATCCCTGGTCGGACTAGATAATCATCTTCCTTTCAGGGTTGTTAGTTTATCAGAGGGGCGTTGTTTACTGCTTACTGTTTGCCTCTGTGGGAAGATGTGCTTACATTTCAAGTGCGATAATGCAGAACATGGGGTAGGAAAAAAATGGTTCATTTTCATCCTTCTTTTCCTTTTAGAATATACTGCCTTGTCTTGCTGAAATCATAATGGCAGCTGAAACCGTACAGCGAAGAATCATGTAGAAATGCTGGCCTCTCAGTCAGACTCACATACACTATAAAATTTACTATGAACCAAGGGAATGGTTGTTAGCGCTCTTTTCTAATTCTCAGAATTTGAGTCATCATCTTAATTACATTTTGCACATTTTAAGTAAGTATATTTTGATGTCTATACCTACATAGATACATGACAGAATAATGTAGAAATAATTCAGGACCCACTGAGTCACTTGACACTCTTAAGGCATTCATTAGTGATACAATATGAGAGACTATTTTATGATGTATATATATATATATATATAAGATATATATTTTTATGAAATTACATTTATATAAAATATATATCCATAAATATATATTTTATATGAATAAATATATTTATATATTTTATATTTATGAACGCATACATTTATAAATATATATTCATAAATACATATCTATGAATGTATATTTATATATTAATATATACTTATATAAAATATATATTTATGGATACATATTTTATGTATTATATATATGCATACATATATATATATATATATATATATATATATATATATATCTGGGAAGAGCAGTCCCCCATCTTTACAAAGATATGAGAAACTAAAAGCAAATTATATTTGGCAAAAAAATATTGATTTCAGTTCACCCTGCTAGAGTGAGTGTATAAGTGTATTATGAGGTGTACTATTTTTTTTAAAATACATTTGCCCCCCGCATTGGGGAAAGGTGCTAAAGAACCAAGTGCAGAGTGAAATGTACTGAAACTAGACATCTTATTTATAAATAGATTATAACACTAAATGAAGGCTCAAGCCAGAAAAATACTTCTTACTTTCTTTCACTCTTTCCAGCCTGCTTTTTCTCCCCCTCTATTTTATTATGAATTTTGGTGTATTCATTCCCTCTTTCTGAATTTGGAATTACTCTCAAATATTTTAATTTGGACCAACTTTTAATAATCTTTTATGCATTGTACCTTATTCCCACCTGTCCAAAATTAAACTTCCCCACACAAACAGAGTTCCTTAGGATAGACAGGACCGACTACGAGGTTTTATCTTCTGATGAATGTTAGCCATTTTTTTACTCAGCTGAGCCAGACTTTGAATAACCTGCTGTTGATCAAGATTCTCTGTAGAGATTATCTGGAGCTCCGAAGCTCTGCCCATAACGGTAAGTGCTATCCCTAGTGATGGGATAAGTGCCATCATTTTCTGCATTTTTTTAAGCCTTTTTAACTTCCCTGTTAGATTTTTTTCACCAGCTTTTAACTGGCCTCCCTGCCTCTGTTTCTTCTCCAGGCTAACTCTTCAAGTATATCCTTCAAAATTACATTAGTTTTCCCTGGCTATGTAACAAATGGACACAGGTCTACCGCCCTAAAACCACATGCATTCATTATCTCACAGTTTCTGCAGATCAGAATCCACGGGGGCTGGGCTAGGTTCTCAGCTCTAGGCCTCGCAAGGCCACAGTCAAGGCTGGGGTCTGGCATGGAGGACTCCTGACGAAGAAGGTACTTCCAACCTCATTCAGGCTGTTGGAAGAATTCAGTTCCTTGTGTCTGTGGGACCGAGGTCCCCGTGTCAGCAGGGAGTTACCTTAGATGCTCACATTCCCTCCAAGGTGCCTTCTCCCCATTCAAGCGCACAAGAGCTCTTGAATTCCTCTTTGCATCTCAATTATCTCTGCCCTCTTCTTCTACCAGGAGCTGGGGAAAGTTCTCTGCGCTTAAGGACGTATTTGATTAGATCAGGTGTGGAATCTTCAGGGTCATTCCTAGAAATCTGCCGACCAGAAACCTCCAACTCAGATGTCCTCACTGACGGGAGACCTCAGGTGCCCACTCATTCACGTCTTCCTCCAATCCTCATCTCCCTCCCTATTTGCCTAGATGCCCCCCTTCTCTCCTTCCAACGCATCCCACTGTGGGAATCAAAGCATTCATCCCACTGTGGTGCACTGTTCGCTTATCATTCACCATCAGTCTTTAAAAATGAGCAATCTTCACTCGTAGATGAAATTCTCAGCTCTTCCTACTACTTATTTAATCAGAGTTTTAAAAATAATTTTCACAATGTTTAGAAAATTTAGTAATTGTACATGGCTACTCTGATAACTGCTTTTCTCGTCATCAAAACAATTCCATTTCACAGATGAGGGAACTGAAATTTAACAGACTTACTAGGTATCCAGAGCCAAGCCATTACCAAGCAGTGAAGCACATTCTGGCTGTTGAGCCCCTATGTCCTTCTCCTCCTCCCTACCTTTGGTATTTATTGAAAACATACATGCCAGGAACTGTGTTAACATCTTCATTAAATAGACTTGGGTCCCAAAATGCCATTAGAAATAATATCCTTAGTTAATATATGTATTCACAGCATTTACCACAAGCACACAAAATCAAGCCATTGCTTCCTAAAATAAAACAATAATACCATCCCTTGGTGTTTATATATCTAATAAGCATTTTAAATCACCCGACGCTAATCTTGCTTTTATGTGACGGCTGTATATTTGCAAAGACACGGGAACTATAATGAAAATATACTTCAAAACATGCTAGTCATTAGCATCTCTGTGTGGGAAAAACCGATGAGAAAATTTAAACAAGGAAATTCCATCTTGCCCAACTGTGATCTCATCATTGCTGAGGACATTGTATGAACCACAGATGGTGAGAATGAAGAGGCACACATGTTCCTCAGAGACTTGGACTTTACCAAAGCAAGGCTCTGGGCTTCGGAGCAGTGTTTTTGTTACAAAACAATGTCACACACATATATGACACCTCAGTGCTTGGGGCTTCCAAAGGAAGACCCCAAACCAGCCATCATGGGTGCAGCAAACACCACACTGAGCTGGTTAGGAACTCTGCACCTACCTAAATCCACACACTCAACCATCTGCATCGTACCTTAGCTCACTGACAACCTAAAACACATGAACACGAGTTAGCGCCATACCTAAAATGGCCCTCGGAAAGCACATGTGCTGAAACCATAGGGAAATCTGAGATTTTTTTTTTTTTAAGATTTTATTTATTTATTTGACAGGCAGAGATCACAAGTAGGCAGAGAGTCAGGCAGAGAGAGAGGGGAAGCAGGCTCCCTGCTGAGCAGAGAGCCCGAAGCAGGGCTCGATCCCAGGACCCTGGGATCATGACCTGAGCCAAAGGCAGAGGCTTTAACCCACTGAGCCACCCAGGCGCCCTGAAATCTGAGATTTTAACCACTTATAAGACCGGAGGTTCTGAGGAAGGATGACTCTGAAAGAAATGAGGAATTTACCATCCTTGTAAAGAAACTCCAAAGCAATCCTCGGGAATTGTTTCACAAAGAGACATCTAAACGTTAGAAGAATTGAACTTTCCATTTTTCTTGAGGTAATTTGGCCATTCATAGTCACATGTGCATTGAAACGATGGCAAAGGAATGTTGGTGAGGGCTGAGGAGAGAACCGGTTTATGTAAATAATGGATCAGGCTGACAATGGCCATGTGCGTGTGTGCGTGCGTGCGTGCGCGAAGGCAAGAATCAGGAGCACCCATTTGTACCATGGGAAAATCATTCCTAAATCACGACTGTTTGCGGCGAGAAGCATTTTACTCATGAAAATATACACAGGAACAATGTGTTGCGCTCTCAAAATAGACACTGCCTTTGGTCTGTGACCTTCTGGGCACCTGCCTCCTCACACTGGTCTTTCCCAGTGACCCAGCCCACCGTGGGTCATCACCCACTCGCACGTTTAGTGTTAAAAGAGAAAGGCTGATCGATTTCACTTTCCTACTTTTGCCAGCATTTTCTTCCTCCACCAAACTTCAAATGAATGAGCATGGAATTTTAATTTTTAGGCACTTGGCTATCACACAGATAAATATTCACCCGGCTGCCCCATGGGATGTGAGCTTTCTGCTGCGATCACCTGTAGCTTTACTTCCTATCCCTGGATCCCATCTCGGATACAACTCTTGAGCCTGCAGGACATCCCAACAACACCAGGCCAGCCTGTACCACCGTGGGAGTCAACCCCAAAAGGAAGTCTCTGCTTTGTTAGCTAATGAGTTCGTAATATATCCGATAAAGCCAGGGAACGTGTCCAGGTCTGACTGTGCGTAGCACATCTGTGAGATTCAGTAGCAGATTGTGGAAGAGAAACTAACACAAATGTACACACACATCCACACACGCTCCACACAGTCAAATCGAATATCCTCAGTGATTATTACAGTTTAACTGCTAGACCACCTAGTTCCGCATCACTACCTGCACAGGATAGAATTCTTTTTCTTTTTCTTTAGAGAAAATCAAAGCTAATGTGGCCTCAATTTATCTACTTATTTTTGTCTTATGAGATAGAGATGACAATGATTTAATTGTCATGTCCATAAATTGTGAGCCTACACGCATTTTGGGGAACAAGAGGAAACATACATCACAGGAATCTGATATTCAGCAAAAAAGATATTTTACTACCAAATATATGGTTTCGGTTTTGTTTAAAGAGTTTATTTATGGGGCGCCTGGGTGGTTCAGTGGGTTAAAGCCTCTGCCTTCGACTCAGGTCGTGATCCCAGGGTCCTGGGATGGAGACCCGCATCAGGCTCTCTGCTCAACAGGGAGCCTGGTTCCCTCTCTCTCTCTCTCTGCCTGCCTCTCTGCCTACTTGTGATCTCTCTGTCAAATACATAAATAAAATCTTTTTAAAAATAAAATAAAGAGTTTATTTATTACTTGAAATAGAGACAGAGAGAAGGTGCACAGAAGTGGAGGGGAGGGACAGAGGGAGAGGGAGAAGCAGACTCCCCGCTGAGCAGGGAGCCTGATGTGGGGCTTGATCCTAGGACCCAGGAACACAACCTGAGCCAAAGGCAGAGGCTTAACTGACTGAGTCCCGAGGCCACCCCTGTTTTTTAAAAACTCCTGAAAAACAATGCTGAATGCCCCCCTCCACCCAACACACACAAATATACTCTTTTATCCTTCCAGAATCCCCACTTTTCCATTCAAGTCTTGTTTCAAATATCTTATCTGTGAAGCTCTGGGCAACCTTCTCAAGCGGTTGGTTCCCGCAGAGCTTCGACGATGGTGATGGCTGACAGCGATGGCGAGAAGAGCTGGCCGGGGCCGGGTGCTGCTCTAAGCCCTCACACCAACCATCTGGAAGGGCGACAGCCATTTCATTTTGACAAAGCACAGAAAAATTAAGCAACTTGCTCAAAGTCACAGAGCTGGCAGGTACAAGAGCTACTACTCAAATCCAGGCAGCCTGGCTCCAGGGTCCAAATGGAAACAACAGTGTGTGTAGTGTTGCATGTTGTTATTGACACCACGTCCTGTGACCTTCAGCCAAGCGTCTGCCCCCTACTGCACTGTGATCTCCCTGAGGATGGGATCTGTATTCATTCACTTAGTCACTCATTCATCCCACAAATACTTACTGCACAAGGACTGTGGCCCAGACATGGTGCCAAGCCCTGTAAGCACTCACCTCTGAAGACCCAGCACTGGCCAGTAGACTGACACGGTTCTGCCTCAGGACTTTTGCACTTACTGTTCTCTCTGTCTGGGAAGGTCTTCATACAACGTCAAGGCTTGCTTCATCACTACACTCTCCCTTCAAATGCTATGCCTTTAGAGAAACCTTCCTAAAATGCTTTATGTAAAGTAGTGCTTTCCAAGATGGCATTTTGTTACCGTGCTTTTAAGTTTTGTGCATATGTTTATCACTGTCATACATACCGGACCATAAGTGCCATCTAGAGAAGGACTGCCAGTTCTATAACCAGAATCTAAAAGGGTACACTAGTAAACATTTGTCATACTGGCTTAAGATGAAGCAAGGAAAGAGGGAAGGAGAAGAGAGAGAGGAGGACCGTTTTGATCAATAAATGTTTTATAAACAACACGTTTTTTATCCTTTCTTGACCAAGCTACCTCTTGCCATGAATAAAGGAATTTCATTAGTCTTTCTCTTACTCACCTACCATCCCTGTTGCAAACATCCGTGACCGGTTCTCAGAGAGCCCCTCAGTTTTTTTCTTGTCCTCCCTACAAACCCATCTCTCACCATTCACCGTTGAACACCTGTTCTTGGTCTGCCTGAGAAAAATAACGCACATGACCTCCAGCTTTCCTTTGTGTTTCCAACAATGCCGAAGAGCTATAATTCACCAGCATCATAAGTGGTGGTTGTAATAATTTGTAGCTTATCATTCAACTACCACAGACTAACTCATGATTAAAGAAAAAGTTCTCCTTATTTTTCAATTATGGAGCATACGCATTTGCAGATTCCTTCTTCAAGCCCAACACCATGAATTAGCAGGACATGAGCTTGAAATTTCTTTTCTCATAAGAGTAATGAATTTACACTCACCCTATTCCCTCCTGGTCCCACTCATCATCCCTGGTAGCTCAGGTCGGCATTTGACTACTCACAGTTTTTCTGGTTTTCCTCTTTCTCGGAACATTACCAGGTTCCCTGACCTTTCTGTGGCCATGACTTGCTTTGGCCAATGAAATGAGTGAAGTGACCTTTGTCCCTCAAAGGGAGAAGATTTTGAGGGGCAAGTGGCAGTCTTTCAGTTTCCCTGTAGTGGTGACTTGTAGATACATATCAAGATAGAATCCCCCTCTTAATCACAGGAAACAAACCGAGGTTTGCCGGAGGGAGGGAGGTGGGAGGATGGGATAGGTGGGTGATGGACACTGCAGAGGGTATGTGATGTAATGAGCACTGAGTATTATATAAGACTGATGAATCACTGACCTCTACCTCTGAAACAAATAATACATTATATGTTAATTAATTGGATTTAAATGATAAAAAAATTACAATAAATCCCCAGCTATGGTGCTAGGATAACTGATTGGAAAAAAAAAAAAGATACAATCCCCATCAGTGTGAGTTTCAGGAGGTCACACTGGGTAGAGGCTTCCTGCCACTCCACGGTGGGCACATAAAGTGATGAGGAAAAGCACCTTTACTCAGTTAATTCAAGGAAAGTAGGGTCTGTGTCCAGGCCAAGTGGCACTAATTCATACTGCAGATTCCTTCCATCACTACCACGTACCAGATGTTTCGGTCCTGGTACTAGAATGTCAGGGGACAGATACCATGGAAGGAACACATCTGCACAGATTATGAAACCGCAGCAGAACATTTTGTGTTTCATAAACTCCTTTGTCCATCTCAAGACATTTTTGGGTGAGGCTATTAAGACATGTATGCCACCTATTTTGTGTCTTTTCTTGTTGTGTTTTGTTTTTTAGAGAGCGAGAGTGCAAGTGGGGAGGGGCAGAGGGAGAGAGTCTTAACCAGAATCCACCACACTCAGCGGGGAGCCTGATGTGGGGCTCGATCTCACGACCCTGAGCTCATGACCTGAGCCAATATCGAGAGTCAGATGCGTAACCAACTAAACCACCCATGAGCCCCCATATTTTGTATCTTTTTAAAAGAACTTCTAGGGGTGACAAGACCAACATCCCATTCTTTCAACATGGGAAATAATTCTAGGTGCTTTCATTTCTCTAAAAATTATTTAAATTTAGTTATAAATTGTTAAACTACAATGTCACACTATGGAAAAAAGTATAAATATCATGTTTTTTTTTTCCTTTTTGTTTACACAGTAATAAAGAATCCCATCCTAAATGAGAACTATAGACCCTTCAAGCTACTCTTCTGTGACTACAGATTAGGGATATATCTTCAAAACACTGGAAATACTCCCCCAATAATGGATGAACACAACAACTCTCTATCCTGTGACTGATTCTTGCTCTTTTTTTTTTTTAGATTTTATTTATTGATTTGACAGACAGAGATCACAAGTAGGCAGAGAGGCAGGCAGAGAGAGGAGGGGAAGCAGACTCCCCGTTGAGCAGAGGGCCCGATGCGGGGCTCGATTCCAGCACTCTGGGATCATGACCTGAGATGAAGGGAGAGGCTTTAACCCACTGAGCCACCCAGGCGCCCCTCTTGCCCCTTCTTAATATGTTGCCTCTCTTCCCCTTACCCCGTCTCCTCCCTGTCCTTCTGTCTCTCCTTCACACACACACACACACACACACACACACACACACACACAGACACACACACACACTTCACAGAATGTAAAAATCAAAACCTACTACAGTTTCCACTCAAATGCTTTTAAAAATAACCTCTGTTATCTTCATGGAAATAATATTTTTAAAGAACCCTGCATTAGTTCCAACCTAATTACAACAGTGACTTCAACAGGCATGGCTGTTTAATATACTGCAAATTCTTCTAACATCTGCTCAGGCAGTGAGCGGTTCCCAATGAGCAATTGCTTCATATGAGATATTTTGATTGTCCTCTGCAAGATCTACCTACTAGAGAGACACACAGAATTATACGTTTACTGTTGAAAGGAAAGTTTGCACGACATCTTAAAGTTTCCAACACTACACCACAGCAACATCAGGACTGGAAAAAGTCAGGGCTCATTTTTAAGGCTCTCAAGCAATTAAGTTCAGGCAAAGTCATGGCTATCACCAATCACTTCAACTGCCCTCAAGTTCAGTGAAAATCACACCACCTGTACATGTCCAGAGGGAGAGAATCCAAGGGAAGTGGGAATTGTTCTTAGGAAACACTCCATGTCCTTTGAAAATCACAGAGAAAGACTGGAACACAACAAGTCCAAAATTTGGGTCACTTCTGTTGTGGTGGTGCCTTCCCTGATGCTTCATGCTTCATGAATGCTGACCTGCTCTGGTTGACAATGAACTTGTCCTAAGAAAATGGCAGAATTCAGCAAGAAAAAGATTCTAAGAAAATAAGAAATAAAGAAAAAAATTAAGCCAGGCTACTTTTTTCAACTACCAGGGAAAGTACTAATTAGTAATTAATTGTATTAGTAACTGCTACAACAGAACATAAATTGGGCAATGAATACTATCTTTGTGGATAGCATGAAGAACTACTGGGGTGCCTGGGTGGCTAAGTTGGTTAAGTGTTTCCTTTGGCTCAGGCTGTGCAGGCTCCTGGGATCGAACCATCAAGCTGGAGCCCAACGTCCAGCTCCCTACTCAACAAGGAGTGTGCCTCTCCCTCCCACCAGCACCCCGAGGTCATGATGTCTCTTGCACGCGCTCCCTCTTTCTCTCTCAAATAAATAAATAAATAAATAAATAAATAAATAAATAAAATCCTTTAAAAAAAAAGAAACTACTTTCAGGGGCAAACAGTTTACACTCTCACACAGTCCTTTACTTTCACCAGGAGGAAACCATACTGTGTTAGCTGAAGTAATGATGTTTTATTCCAAACATTTCTCTCTTCCCTGCATTCAAGCCTGGAGGGTCCCATGAAGGCCTGGGGACCCAGATTACAATCCAGGCCAGATGAAGCTGGGAATGCGGCCCTGAGTGCAAGGTCAACGCCAGTCTGTGCACTTTAAAACCGGTCAAGGAATACGCTTCTGCACCAGAGAGGTTTTCTTTGCTCAGTTTGCCAACAACTAGACAAAACAACATCTTTCTGTTCACCTCTTCCAAATAAACATAGAAACCTGAAAGTGAATATATCATGAATGTCTTAAGAAAAAACCCAATTCTTCCATTGCTGGAGGGGTTTCCAGTTGGTTTTCCAAACCCATTTTCTGAACCTGTCTGCCTCAGTGCACCCGTAGACCTAGCAAACTCAGCGGAGAGTATGAGTCACAGAATGTTCTCAGGAGAAATGCAAACTGAGGCGGCCGTGAAGGGAAAGTGTGTAATTTAATGTCAAATATTAACACAAAGACTTTTCTTAATTTTCCACGTGGTAGTCCTATTCCCTTGGAGGCAAGTGGTGCAAAGCATATAAAATTCTAGGAGTATGCCTCAAAATGTCAAAAACACGAGCCTGTCCATAGCTGTGGTAGTAGAATTATGATGGTTTCAGCCCCAGGCTTCACCCTGATTTTCATGCCTTCCGTCCTCTGTCCTCTGATCTACTCCCTTCCTGAACCTTCCCAAACTAAAACTTCACTATGCCTTCGGCTTTCTGAAATCTCCTCTTACCACTGAAGGGAACAAGTGGCTTCTCTCTCTTTTCCAGACTCCTATAACCTTTCCTCCACTCTTAATACTGCAGAAAGGAGTCTGTCCCTCTTTCTAAGAAATCCATTCCTACAAGCCAACTGCTAACAATGGGCAGGCATTAGCTTGAACCTCCGTCCATGCTCACTTAAGAAAAGTTAGAAGTGTATGTTAGTTAGTTAGTTAGTTACGTGTAAGTTAGAAGTCAGCAACCGGAGAACCTTGTACCTCCTTCAGCAGTAATCACCTGGTTCCTCCCTCAACTTCCCTAAACCATAACAATTTGACCCTCCCTGAATTACTGTAAAACTTGTAACCCATATCACAGTTCGCACGAATAAAGCAATACCTACATATGCAAGACCCTCTCAGACACACACTCCACGGTCCGCTTCTCTCTCTACCGACGAAGTCTGGAGGCCAAACGTTGTATCTTGCACTCCTTCAGTAGAGGAAACGACAATATACATTTAAATATTTGTTCACCTAGATCATTAAAACTTTGGGGAGTGGGAAAGGTAGAGAAATTTGAATTTTGTTCTACATGGAACTCAAAATGGGTTCCTGAGTTTCCACCGCAGGAGATGTCACGTTGACAAGTCTACCATGAAGAAGAGACAGCTCCTTTAAAAGCTTGCATGTCATTATCGGGGGAGGATAAGGTGCCTCCGTTGTAGCGACCATGGAAGGATGGATGCTAGATTGATGAGGAGAGAGAAATTCCTTCTGACTAGGGCTTGGGGAGATAGGAATACAGACAATACTGAGAATGACCAAGCAACCGAATTAGGGAGTACCCTCTATGTTCTGAAAGAATTCCACAAAGTAGGAAAATATGAAGCGGTCACGGGCTTCCGCTTGTCTATAACCTGCCCACAAACGAAGTCTAATGGAGCTCTTGGCCCATCACAAGTGAGGAAATACGGGTGGCATTTTTGGAGAAGACAGAGTTGTACCCTTTCAGAGCAGAGCCCTGTGCCTTGGTGGAGCCATGTGCATTCCACGATCTCTGGGACAGCTGTGGGGAAAACCAAACCCATGACCCTAAGAGGATAAGAAGAGGCAGACACAATCAGGATACCACATACGTTTATCTGCTGTGCCATGACCCAAGGGACAGTCGGAGCCGGCGCAGGGAGCAGAGCTGGAGAAGAAAGTGGACATTCTTTCTTTCTGTTCCATTCAGCCAGGTGAGTAATTAAAGGTTCAGTGAGTTAGGGCTGCCTTGAGCCCCCACACATCCTGCTTTTAAGGGAAAAGGAAACAGAATGCCAGCATCAAGAAGGACACATGTAGCTGAGAGCTAATCAGGATAATTCCTTTCCTTTTGAGAACACTGGCAGCCTAGAGAATATCACAAAGCCTAGAAATAGATATTAATGACCTGGAACATAATCCGTTCTCCCCAGCCATTGTGCCCTGGCCAACTCCCACAGTCTGACTTGAAATCAGAAACAGTTTAACTTACCAAGAAGAAAATATATAACAGTAACTTCTCCGTAAGGTTTACTTGGAAGTATTCCATGACAATTATTATCTAAAAATTCCAAACCATAATTTTTTTTAATTACGGACTTCAAGTCAAGTTTTCTTTCTTTTTTTTTTTTTAAAGACGTATTTATTTATTTGAGAGACAGACAGAGATAGAGCGAGCAGCAGGGGGCAGGGGGGGAGGTACAGAAGGAGAAAGAAATTCAAGCCGACTTCCCAGCTAAAAGCAGAGCCTTATGGCAGGGCTCGATCTCAGGACCCTGAGATCATGACCTGAGCCAAAACTAAGAATCGGACGCTTAACCAACTGATCTACCCAGGCACCCACTGCATCCAGTTTTCTAACAAACAAAGTAAAATCACATGCACGTAGCCAGGAGAAAATGTGTATACATGGGCTGTAACCATCATAGGAACCGATATGCTATCACTTGACTTCTGATTCTACTTCCTTGGGAAAAGATGATCACTTCCCTGTACCAAAGAGTAAAAAGCTAAAAAGGCAGACTTACATTCGAGTTTCTGTTTCAGAAAAAGCCACTGTCAATTTAAGAGATTATTTTCTGAGTTGAAAAAAGCGCCACAAAAGTGATGTAAGCAAAAGACAGTCAATCCTTCTGACCAAGGAAAATCAATCCACCAGTCAATTTTTCTGTGTCCCAAGGAAAACTGGACACAAACTCTAGCTCTTTGCCGGCCTCTGGTTTCCAGCGTAGGGTGGCCGACAGTCCTGCGTAGTTCATGAGCTACCCCTTCAGAGTATATTTGTAGCATTAAGACAGGTCTTTGGTTCTCATCCTGACTTGAGCAAACTGAGAACCCTTTTGGGCTCCATCTTTGGTAATGGGTACATTCCTGACCAGCTAGTAACCACCAGAGACGATGCCATACTTAAAATTTTAAAAAGTGTGAGCTACACTCACCAGAGCAAATACAATGAAAGTCAGAAGGTACTATTCCAAAAAACTGAAATATGATTGTTTTCCTGGTGGCTTACTTAAGTTTAATATGGTTTAAGTAAAAACGATCAACATAATTCCATGTCAAGCAGACGATTTCAGCCATCTGTCAACAAATGTTTATTAAATCTTCTACTTGGGTTTTATAGACCCTGGGTGAGTCTTAGGCAGAGTACAGAAATGCTCTGGAATTATAATCTAATAGGTAAGAGAAATATACAAGAAATGAACCATCATACAATACAGGATATGAAACGTCATATGAAATGGGCACGAAAACTGTTATGGAAATATGATGAGAATGATCATTCTGGTTGCTAGACCTGGGAAAGGCTGATCGGGAAGAGGACACCTGAGCTAGGTCCGGAGGAAGAAGGATCTCAGGGTAGAATGGGGACAGGCCATGCAGGATGGGTGATGACGTAAAGTAAAGCCATCTCAGCATGGGCAAGTAGGAACCATGCTCCAAGTGGCAAGTAGTCTCCTGGTGGAACTTCTAGAACATTGAGTCAGACTATTCACTTGCTAATCATCTCAGCTCTGAGTGACAGAAGCCCAGCGCCAACCCCCTTTGGCCCAAGGAGACTTGGCTCAGTGGTTGTGTGGCTCATGAAACCCAACTGAATTAGACTCAGGCATGTTTCCATCTCAGCATGCCTCAAGGACAACAGACGCTCTCCTGTGGATGCTGGAACGTACCTATTGAAAGGTTCTCTGGGGTCTTGTGGAAAGACCTGGAGGTGAAGCCAGAAAAATGACTTCCAATCTGAACTTACCCGGCAACTCAAGGAAGCCCACTGGTCCGCACGTTTGCACCTGGGAGGTGGGTGTGCTTATAATGTGTGGAGCACCTGCGGCATGACGGCCAGGAGGTTACAGACCCTCCCTGAGCACAACATGACTCTGCAGAAATGGCCTAACCAAAAGTATGAGAAAACTAGGCTACTGAACTCAGAAATAAATTTTCAGGCATCCAAATTCTTTCCTGAGGAAGGGAAAGGAGATTTGGGGCACAAGTCCATTCTTACGCATACACACACGTGGGCACACACGCGCACACACACACAAAGAAATGTGCAAATAATCTGAACAAGCCATTCCACAAGGAAAAAAAATGCCAAAGAGCAGGTCACTTTTCATCTTCCTATCATTTTCAGGACATGCCAAAAAAGTAAAAATGAAAAATGCAACCACAGTGTTTCCATGGGCTAAAGTCAGCTGTTCCTCCCTTAACAGGACACCGTTGTTTAAATAACAGTAATACAATCCAGAGGCCCATCAGAATAATAAAATGCTTTATGAAGAGGGGAAACTAATTTCATCCGTTCTAAATAAAATACATAACTTTCCGGGCAAAGCTGCCAAAACAGATGAAAAAGAAAATAGTTTTTAGTAACAAAAAAGCTCTCCCAATATACCTTTTCTTTCCTGTTTGTTATTTCACAGAGCAAAGGAGAATGAGGAATACAGACTGTCACTTCTATCATCCAAGGCCAAGATTCATTCATCCATCCATATGACAAGCTTTAATGAACAGTTCCTACATGCCAAGAAAGATGCTGGGGAAAAGAAATATGAAACAAATAGTTTTTGCTGTTGGGGATGTAAGACCAGCAAGAATAAGATCCACCAACATTTTCTAAGTGTAAGAAAAAAATCATTCCTATTATTGCAACTGTCTGTCAGAACAACCCTTGGAAGAAACTATCGCCTTACAGATTTGGAAACTGAGGCACGTGGAGTTCAAGAAATGCATGCGAGGGCATAAAACTAGCTGTTGGTGGAGCCAGGATTCTGACCCGATGCCCGTGCCCCACACTGGACGAGCACAGACAAGGCTTTCCTTCAACATCTCCACGAGAACTGCCGAGCCCCCTTCATTTGCATGGAAAATCCCATTTGGGCGTCCAGTCACTCTTGGCTTACAGTCAGAAAACAGTCTAGGGGCGCCTGGGTGGCTCAGTGGGTTAGGGCCTCTGCCTCCAGCTCAGATCATGATCCCAGGGTCCTGGGATCGAACCCCGCGTCAGGCTCTCTGCTCACGGGAGCCTGCTTCCTCCTCTCTCTCTCTCTGCCTCTCTGCCTACTTGTGAACTCTGTCTGTCAAATAAATAAATAAAATTAAAAAAAAAAAAAAAAGAAAACAGTCTGAATGGGGATCTAACAGGGCATCAAACTAAGTATAGCAAGGACCGGTCCACACGCAAGAAGAGATGGAAATGCTATGATAGAAGGAAGGCTCAGCTCACCGCTCCTAGCCGCGACAGGTACAGTCAACAAAACCCAGCCAAGATTGTCAACCTCGCTCGTAATTTTCAGGATGAAAACAAGAACATCATTCCCCCTCCACCGTTAAGTTGGCAGAAGTGTTTACAAGGGGAAAAACCCAGTGTTTGCATTTTGAAGCAGAATTTTTACTGTGCATGTCTTTCAACGCAAGGATCCCACTTGTGGGAGGGCAGTAAGAGGTCGTCCGCTGGGCTCAAAAGCCTTGAGTCACTGCTCTCTCTCCCTTGTCTACTATATCCAACTACGTACCACATCCTGCCAATTTCACTTTCAAAATGACCCTCATATCTACTTCTCACCACACTGGAACTGTGGAACATCTAAGTTTTTCCTCTTGTGACTACTAGCCTTCTTGCTGGTCTCTTCGATTCCGACTTCCCACTACTGAAATATATTCTCCATCTGCATCTCGATATACTTTCAGAAGCACATTTCCAACAGAATCACTGTGGCGGTAATATATATATATATTTTTTTTTCAATGGTTTTTCAGTGCTTTTCAATTCCTTTCCCTAGCTGCGAAGGCAGACCAAGATAGGACCCCACTGTCACCTGCCACGTCCTCCTGAGACGAATTCGGGAAAATGCAATTCTCTAACAAACCTCAAGTTATCAAGGATCTTACATCCCCTCAATAGTGTATGTGAAGAATTCCATCTTTAGATCCCCATAACACTTTTCTTGCATCTCTTTGAAATCATATGATGTTCTAGATTGAATTATTGGCAAACTTGAGTTATCCCTATTGGATTGTGCGCTCCTTGGAAACAGCCTATGTCTTCCTTCTCTCTGCGTCTGTCTTCAGTGGGGTCTCCTTAAGGCAGAGCCTGAGACAGGGCTTCTTGCAAGAAATTTATGGAAGCAGTGCTCTCAGAAGAAAGTAGGAAAAGCAAGAGGAAAGCAAGACACACAGTGGAAGGAGCGAGCCAAAGATGCAGCTCCAAGGGAAGTCTAGCTTCAGCCTGTTCCTATGGAGCTCCAAAACACAGACCCTCAGAGGCTGTCCCAACCAAGGTGCCAGGGCTGGGCTGATATTTATCGCATTCATGACTTATTGTCCATGGGCTACTTCCGAAGGAAGTATAACTTCCCAGGCATCTCTGTTTTAGGGGTTTCCCAGGAGCCACAGACCACAGACTGAAGAAGACCACAGATGTGAACCTTAAAAACCGACATCCACAACAGCTGGGGGACAGGTGCACTCAGCCAGTAAAGGCGGTCTGGAGAATGAACTTATATTTCCTGCTGCAGAATCCCTAACACACTTCGAACAGCGCAGAGCCAAGCAAGAGTGGATGCTGGATGCATGGCAAGGAGCCGCTGAAAAGAACTATCTGAAAAGAACATATTCTTACAAACAGCACACTTACATACATAGATCAGGCTGCTATATCAAAGTACCCCCGGACCGGGTGGCTGAAACACCAGACATTTATTTCTCATAGTACTGGAGGCTGAAAGGCTGAGATCAGGGGGCTAGTGTGGCTGATTTCTGGGGAGGACCTTCTATCTTCACGTGGCAAGAGGAGGACAAGGTAGCCCCTGGCCTCTTCTTCTAAAGGCACTAATCCCACTAAAGAGGGTTCCACCCTCCCCATCTGATAGACTGCCCAAAGGCTCTGATCTAAATACCATCCCACTGGGGATTCATTTCAACATATGAATGGGGACACAGTCAGTAACATTGACCCTTACCCAAGAAAACATGCAAATAGAAAGAAAAATGCCTGGGACTATTATGTCACCTTTCCCTGATTTAAAATAAGTTTTTCGGGGTTGTACCTGGGAGGCTTAGTGGATTAAGCATCTGCCTTCAGCATGGGTCATGATCCCAGGGTTCCGGGATGAAGGCCCAGGTTGGGCTCCCTGCTGAGGATAGAGTCTGTCTCCCCCTCTCTCTCTGCTGCTCCCCCCTCCCCGATCTCTCTCTCACTCTCAAAAAAAAAAAAAAAAAAAGAATCTTAATAAAATGAGTTTTTGTACTCGCTATCAAGTCTGAGCTCATATGTTTAATTTTAAATTAATTCATACCCATGGAAAATGGAACATTTGCCACTCTTAGAGATTTAAGAGAAAGATTAATGAAAACATTGAGGGCAATTTCTGCTGGAAGTGCTTATTTCATCCTTAAGGAAAGAATGCCACTCATGCCTCCATCGAGCTACTGATTATGGCAATAAATATTGACAGAAGGAGCCAAATCTTTCCCTGGAAACCCCAAGAGAGTCTCTTAGCTGTAGCCAATCACCCTCCAAGTTTAAGGTCTTCTTTGGATCCATGAGTAATAAAGGAACAAATGATATTTCAGTAGGCAACATATCCCTGGCAAGTATTTCTGCTTTCAGTTATATCATGTTTAAATCAATGTCTGGGATAAATCAATATGTCATCATTTTAAAAGCACTAATAAAAAATGGCTAAAATAAAATGCAGATGCTAAGGAAACTCTAACCACGTAGTTTTTGTTTGCAATATTTCACCAAGTGTATTTTGAACCCCAGCAAAGTGCAAATCGTTTCACTGCAAGATACTGTGAGTATGTAGGACTTGCTTCCTGCCTTCAGGATGGCTACATCTAGTCAGGCAGATAATTAATGCATTGATAATCTAAAAGCAACGATGTAATTCACTTACTAAAATGCATCAATCCCCTGACAAAGGCTGGTTCTATTTCTCCAACACCTATGTTGAAAAGTACAAATTCCTTAGCATCCCAAAACTTTCATGATCTGAGCCCTGCTCACCTTTCTAGTTATCGACTTTATTTTCTCAAAACATTATTTACTGAACACCACCTTTGTGACAAGCTCCCCATCCACTCGCCCTTGCTAGTCTCAGCTCTGTCACCCTTCCCTTGCAGGTCTGTTAAAATCCAACCATTTCCAGCATCAGCTACAGAACTAACTCTCTCTCTCTCTCTGTCTTTCCAGAGAGAGAGTGCAAGCACAAGCAGAGGGAGAAAGGGAATCAAGCACACTCCCCGCTGAGCACAGAGTCCCACACGGGGCTCGATGTCACGACCCTGAGATCATGACCTAAGCTGAAATCAAGAGTCAGCGCTTAACAGACTGTGCCCCCCAGGCACCCCTGACATTTTAAACTTTGTAATTCTGACCAAGTGCTTTTCCTCCTACTACTTTCCACCATGGCTGGTGGTCCCTGCAGGACACTGCGCTGGGCAAACAATGTGGCTGGTCAAGGTAGAGAACGAGGCTGCAGGGTGACGGGAAGGAATCTGTCACACTTCCCCACCTGTCTCCCTTTCCAGACTCGGAGCTCTTACCGGGAGCTCCTATAACTTATAACCCTGGTCCTTAGGGCAATGTCTGGACCATACATGTTTGTCAGGTACTTTCTTAATGGATGCTTCCAAGAGTGGTGCAAAGGGACACTAAATTCGGGAGAACCAGGGGTTACATGCGACTGAGAGCAAAAAGCACGGGAACACAGGAGTTTTCTCTGCGGAAGATGCTAACGGTTGGGTTTATTACGCCAGCAACACCAGTCTGATCCCTCACATTCCAACCCTTTCAGACTGACGACAGGCTCAGCCATTTGCTTGGTTGGTTCAGACAGAAAACAGTTTCCCAAGTAATTCATCCATTTGCAATTTTCATCCCTGAAAAAGGAATGAGAACTATAAGATGCTTCGACAACCAGATTTCGATCATCGGTTTGCACCTCTCAATTTGCACCATTGTCTCTTATCAAAGATGATGCTTCTCCTTATCTCTTTCTCCAGAGCGCAGAATTTGAATCGCATTTCCAGAAGTGCTAATGGAATAATTCTTGACTTTTTTTTTTTTTTCCTGTGTGGTAATTTACCGGAGGAAGATCGTGGATTAATGAAATCCAAAGATGACTCTAAATCCTACTTAAGGGCTTCAACAACCCTTTCTACCAAACCTTTAAATGAAACCATCATTCTTGACATAATTGACTGACTTAGGTCTCACTAACTTTCAACCTGAATATTCTTGTCAAGTAGCAGGTGTCGGAAATGGCCAAAAGGCTGGCAGCGCAGGAAAAAGCCAAGGTCTGAATCAGCTCTAAACTGGGTAATCAGCCACTGAATTATTGAGCTGGGTGTGTGACACCGTCCTCACCCATCAACGCTTTAATGCAATTTTTATATGTGCTCTGCTGGTTGTAAGGAAGATCACTGATCTTGTGATAATACAGCCTTGTTTTAGAGATCAAGACTTCCTCGACTGGTATCCTGAGCATTTCCAATTAACTCACACCCACTTACGGGAGAACAGCTCTCGGACGTTTACAACAAAGACTGAATCTGACTGTGTATTTATTTGAATGGAAGATGTGGCCTCAAGTTTTACAGGCTTTCCATCATGGGGCCCCAAATATCTCCCTCCAACCACCCGCCCTGTGACGAGGCATATCCATGCACACGCGAGAAGCCCACAGACTGCAGGAGATCTACTGTCGCATGGAGAAATAAGGAAGGAGGGATAAGATGAATCTGGCTGGGACTAAGAAAGCCATGAGGCTAATCGTCACATGTCAAGCATAAAGACACCACCCACAGTGTCCAACCGTCTGCCTCCAGCCACGGCTGCTGACTTCAAACTTTTCCTCTTTGACAGCCAGCAAGTCATGTGCTTCTAATTTTTTTTTTTAAAGATTTTATTTATATTTATTTGACAGGGAGGAGCAGCAGGCAGAGGGAGAAGCTGACTCCCCACGGAGCAGGGAGCCCAATGTGGGACTCGATCCTAGGACCCTGAGACCATGACCTGAGTTAAAGGCAGATGCTTAACCGACTGAGCCACCCAGGCGCCCCAAATCACGTGTGTCATGAACAAACTCATCTAAATGCGAAATGAAGTCCAGGGCACTCAACGTTCCATGGGGCATCTTGTCCTTTAATCCAGTGTTTGTTTGTCCAAGGGGTGGCTCTAGCCCTCTTTCCCCCCAACCCTTCCTCGTTACTCATCATCCCCTGTCAAAGAACCCATTTTCATTTCAACCTGGCTACACTAGAAAAGGTACACTGGTAGTAAACAGCCTCTTCGTAATGTGTCCTAAGTGTATACATGGAATATATTTCCACGCATTTGCCCCTCGGTCCTATGGATAAGCTACGACCTCGCGATAAACACAGCTTCCCAGAAGGCACCCCAGACACTTTCTCCTCTTTGACAGTTTCCATTCCTGCCTTCTTGGAATGTATTCATCTGTGCCTCCCACAGTTACCACTACTCATGTGACAGGTGTTTCTAAGGACTTATTTTTATTTGTATTTCTTTGGAGAAAATGTGCCAACAGGGGGTGGGGGGTAGAGGGAGGGCGAGAGTCCCAAGCATGCTGCATGCCCAGCACAGAGCCCTATGTGGGGCTCGATCCCATGACCCTGAGATCATGACGTGAACTGAAATCAAGAGTTGGACACTTCACCAACTGAGACACCCAGGTGCCCAGGTGTTTCTAACAATTTCTATGAATGAGTACCGTTGTGAGGCACTGTAGGGTCGGAGAGAGACTGTGCTTACGACCTTATCGAAGAAATGATACACATTAATGATCAGACAAGCAGGACATATGTGCCAAAGTCAGGATTTAGGTTGAGGGCATTGAGGGAGAAGGGAGATATTACTGTGCTTGTTACGAAATGCAAATTTATTCCAATGCTACTAAATGACATTAAGGAACAGTTTAAGCAAAGAGTAAACATCACAGTCACTTCTGTATAATTTCATTTGCAGGAAACTGCACCCAGTTGAATTGAGTCGTCTCTGAGCACAAAAAATACGTCCGTCACACACCTCAAATATTTACCAGCTCCCCTGGTGTGTTGTGAATCACACGCACCCACACTGAAAGTTACAAGTTTCCGTGTGATTCCAGATAATCTCCCTCCTAGCACTTCATGTAACTCACAAGCCGCAATCCTCCCAGCACTCACTGGCCCAGCAAACTTCAGGTCTTGCTCAGGGTAACGCACCATGTTTACTGTAATATTTATGTGCTGCTTAACCAGTTAATGTGTAAAAGTATGCAACCACTTTTGCTACGGTCCCCATTGTCTTTTTATGTGCCGCAGACAAAGGTGTTGAGTGCTGTGTCCCTAACTCCATTTTCCCGATAAGCTCTGGGGTGGTGTTTGTGAAATTTGCCTATAGGGATGAATTTTAGAAATGCATATGTTATATTAGCAGAATTAAGTGCCTATGTGCATATCATCCAAAAAAGTATATACTGCATAAATATAATTTACATAAGCCTTCACACACATGCATTTCTTCCTCTCTCCCTCTCCCCACACATCTCCCTTCTGCTCCAGCATCATTGATACAACGAACTCCCTTTGTTCCAGCAAAGTATGCTAGAAATTGGAACTCAGAATATGCTGTGAGTTGGAATTTTGCTGCAGCCCTAATAGAAAATGTGTTCCAACTAACCCAAACTTAAAACGTAAAGTCATCACAAAAACTTGATTTCGCTATAAAACTTGTATCTGCAGCTCTTACCCCAGGACCTAACGCACCTTATACACTTAATACATATTAGTTGAAAGTTAATTTGGTAGAATAACTACTTCTGAGTTTTCTGTTGCTGTCACCACATTCATCATCTCCAAGTTAAATGCTTTAAGACCCGGGACACTTTTCTAAAAGATACAAAAGAAATTAGGTATGCAAAGCACCATTAGTCTTTAGCAAGATAGAAAGCTAAGGTATTCTCTGTTTTCCTAATGTTAACATTGATGCCAACTTTAAAATGACCTTCTTTGAGGGGTGCCTGGGAGGCTCAGTCCTTAAGCCTCTGCCTTCGGCTCAGGTCATGATCCCAGGGTCCTGGGATCGAGCCCCGCATCGGGCTCTCTGCTCAGCAGGAAGCCTCTTTCTCCCTCTCCTACTCCCCCTGCTTGTGTTCCCTCTCTCGCTGTCTCTCTCTCTGTCAAATAAACAAATAAAATCTTTTAAAAAATAAAATAAAATAACCTTCTTTTAGCCATAATTTGTCCTTCAGAACACTCTGATTTTACCTCCTATTTAGAAATTATTGGCTAAATTAAAAAAATAAATAAAATAGATGGCTCATCCTTGTTTTTGAAGGGTATAAACAAAGAAAGCCCAAAATAACCAACCTTGTTTCTGAAGTTGTCGGAATGTGACACTTGTTACTATAGGAACAGAGCCAGTAATTATTCATCTTTAATTTGTTTGATTAATTTAAACAGCAAAAGAATCGGAAAATTGAAAACTGACATTTGAACTGAATTAAGGAGGCAATTCAAATGCAAGTAACACTAACCGGCCTCGGGGATGAATGGGTCTAATTCAACGATTCTTAATTATACCACAAAAATTACTAAAATAAGTGTCAATTGATGAATAAGATGTCCTTGTCGGTGGCTAATGAGCCCGAGAATCAAATCTGGATGCATCTGAATTGAGGGGTTTCCTTTTTTTTTTTTTTTAAATATAGTGCCTTGTTTCTTAAGCAAGTTTCTAGCAGTTTCAAAAGCCAAGCTGAAGACTGCAGATTTCCCTAATGTGCAAACATACACGAAGCTACGTATGACTCACATATGTACCAAGAAACTACTAAAATATGACACTTAATATAAGCACAACTACATTTTTCCATCTGACGTAACCTAGAGAGAGGCACACAAGTCCCCTTTTAGAACTCCTTTCTGCCTAAAAAAGAAAAAAACAAGCCATGGATAAAATTAAAGACTGGAAACTTTATAATATTCAAGGGAGGGCCAAAATTCTCAGAAAATTTGGACACAAAAACCTGATTATATTTTTTTTCTAAAAATGTTAAACCCTGGTACTAAATATGAATCTTTGTGTGCCCAAAAGGCATTATCATTTTAGAGCATTAGATATGATTTCTCAAAAATAATCTCACATATTACCCAAGGATAAAAGAAGTACTACTTTTATGGTGGGGGGGGGGAGTCATAATAATATGCTTAAGAAATGTAGAGAAATAATCTGAAAGTAATGGATTTGAATTCAGCGTAAAGGTCGTATTTTAACACTAATAAGGATAAGTAGGAAGGACAGGTAGAAACCCTTCAGCTCTCATTCCCAGCAATTCACAAAGACGGTTCCCGACAAGCCCCAGGATGAGGCTCTTGGTGCATCTCCAGGGAGATGATCCCCTTCAAAATACATGCGAGTTTATAACCTCCTTCCCTGGTGCATCTGTGATTCGGTGCACAAACGTGCGGACTGGAGGACTGCCATTTGGGGGCCAAGCATGGGCTGTGGGTGGCTGGAGCCAACAGCGGGAGGTTGGTGCCCATTTTGAGACTTGTCACCTGTTTCTTCTAAGCTTGCGATCTCTGGTGTCCAGCCACAAAGAAGCGGGGGCTTGCAGGTAAGAGGAAAATAATGAGAGGTTTGACTTTGGAAGTTGGTCTCTTTTACCCTAAGGTAGAGTCTCCCTCATGTATAGGCACTGAATTTACAAACCGTCCTTTCACAGAGAAGTCTTATACCTCCCACTGCCACCATATCAGAGCTGAACAGTGCGGACAATCTGTGGTTTCAAAGCATAGCAAGATCCAGTGCAAATAATGGAGCGTCCGGCCGAAAATCCAGGCAAAATCTGTGTCACTGGTTCTTCACTCGATCCTCTACAACAATCACCTGGATGCAATGCTACTGTGAAGGTCAAGACACTTTGCCCCTACCCTTCTATGCTGGTTCAGTGAGGACAGCGCAAGACCACAACATTTACATATTTGAGCAATATTTCCAGGCAACAAAAAGCACCCTATGCTGAAAAGACGTTCCCCAAATTGTCATGCTTTCTTATCCCTCATGACGTCCTTCTCTCCCATTTCTGTCATTCAAGTAATACTTACTGAGCACGAGCCGAGGCTAGTTCCTATTCATCTTTCAAGCCTAATTCAAGCATGAAGTTCCCTGGTAAGAATTTCATGATCCCTACCAGCTAAATGACAGCTAAATTAGACGTCCTTTTGCTCACCAAGAACCCTGAGTTTAGCTTTATTCTAGCATTTAAACAGCTACATTACAATGACTGGGATACTTGCCTGTTTCCTCCATAAGCGAGGGAACGAATGAATGGACTTCAGAAGTGGACTTCCAGATACAAAGCAATGCTGTGAGGCTTCATGGCCACAGCCTTGTGCTCCCAAGCAATCCCTTTTGCACAAGATCCTGGAATTTTTCACCTTGCTTTGTAATACGGACAGATAATCCATTAAATCAGAAGTTGATTTGAGTTAATAAGCATTTTCTTTTCAAGAGGAAATACTTTACATAAGGTGAGATACTTGCCAAGCTTTTTACCGCAACATGGAATGTTTGAACCAGACTTGGCCCCCTGGGGCTCATGCCTTAACTCCCCTACCGTGTCTCTAATCTTTTTGGTTGTTAAGTCTTGGGAATATTTTAGAATGAAGTTTTAAATAAAATTCTAGGCTACTTTTTTTTGGGGTGGGGGTTGAGATTTCTGATTCCAAAATAGCCACATGTATGAATCACAACTTCTTTGTGTCAAGAGTCCTAGAATTTCAAAGTTGTAGAGAGCACCTCAACCCCCTCTATTTTACATAAAAGAAAACTAAAGTTGCAGAGAGACTGCAGAAAGTTTCCAAAAGATCATGCAGTCCTCTTTCCTTCATTATTTTTATTCTATTTCAAAAGTGTCAAATAAAACTGATGACTAAGAAACACATACTTTACTTTTAGAAGAAAGTAATTCTATCCTGTAATACCCGTATGGAAATTCTGGACACCTCTCCACCGAAGTGGTTTTTTAAATAATGACCATGGCTTTATAGTGTTTAAATCTAGAATTAGGAGGAAAGAGAAAGTGGTTCAGGCAATGTGCAAGGCTCTGGTCCATGGGGCTGATCATCAGGCATTCTGGAAATTAACACCCCATGCTACAGATTCAGCAGAATCTTAATAGCATCACAACCCACTCACCATTCACTCTCCGGTAATAAAGTAGATCCAAGATCTCCGTGAAAAAGTGAGACTCACTGGCGGTGTCCACATTATGGACCCTCCCGAACTTCTTCCTAAGACTGAGGGGAGGCACCAGACTCGGACTCCTCAGGTTCCAGGAGGGTCTCTGCTACTTGTTTGACTTTGGTCAAATTACATTCTCTCTCTAAGCCTTGGTTTCACTGACTAGAGAATGGGGACACGGATAGCACCGAGCAAGCAGAGCTGCTCTGAGGACTAAAAGAGATGATGCATTTAAAAATCCTTACAAGTGTCGCCTGGGTGGCTCAGTGGATTAAAGGCTCTGCCTTCAGCTCACGTCATGAAATCAGCGTCCTGGGATCGAGCCCCGCATCGGGCTCTCTGCTCAGAGGGGAGCCTGCTTCCCCCTCTCTCTCTGCCTACCTCTATGCCTACTTGTGATCTCTCTCTGTCAAATAAATCAATAAAATCTTAAAAAAAAAAAATCCTTACAAGAAGAAATGGCCCCAAGAAGTCTCAATAAATCATCATCATCATCATCATCATCATCATCATGAACATCACTATTATCAATCCTGGACAGAAACAAGATAGAGGCAAATAAGCAATAAAATTGAGTCTAACTTTGCCTAATTACGTGCTGGATGCTTACTGAGCCGGACACTTCTCCAGGGACGCACATGTATTCATTCTGCACAAAAAAACCTATGAAGTGGTGCTTCGGTCTGAATGTTAGTGCCCCTGCCCGCCCCCGCCCAAAGTCACACGTTGAAATCCTAGCCCCTGAAGTCCGTGGTAATAGGAATTGGGCACTGGCCCTGGCGCGGGAAGCAGGCACTCACCAGAGAACGCGGCCACGCCGGTGTCTTGACCTTGGACTTCCCAGGCTCCGGGACTGTGACATGTACATTCCCACGGCTTACAAGCTGCCCAGGCTGTGGTATTTTGTTACAGAAGCCCGAAGGACTGGCAAGAACGCATACTACTTCACTCATCTTACAGATGGGGAAACTGAGGCTCAGAGAAGTTCTATAACTCCCCCAGGATCGCCCAGGGTAGAGAGCAGACAAGATTCAAGTAAGAACCACCTTAGCATTTCTACATTATATTATTTCTCAGGAAGCATCCCTCAACCCGGTTCACCCAATTTGATTTCTCAGAGTTCCTGGTAGCCCGAGGACTCCTAACATTCTCCTTTATTAATTTGGAGGTCAGAGACGCAATGAGCTCAGACTGATAAACAAATGTTGTAAGTATATCGCAGCGCAACAGTGTGGCCTGTTCTTCCCCAGCCTCTGCTCCACTGCCATCAGCCAAAGCGTGTTTGCAAGAGGCAGCTAGACAGAAAGGGCAGGAAGTTGGCTGCCGACCTGAGCACAAGCCCCTCTCCTCGTCTACCCACGACGGGCCTGGGATCACAGCAGACACGCTGCGTCCTTTGTGGCATTTCTCCATCTCATCCTCACTTCCCAGCAACCCAGGAAGATTTTCACCGCCGTCTTACTCAGAAGGGGATGTCCACAACGCCTGGACTTCACTGCCCATCCACGGCCAAGCTCAAATCCAAACCCAGCTCCAGGACTCCGCAGACCATCTAAGGTCAAGCCTGGTCACTGCACTAAACGGAGGGATTAACGCCAAAACAAAAGGAGAACAAAGGGAGAGAACTCCCCGGCTGTCCCACACGGACCCCGCATTTCAGGAACAACTTTGCACATCCAGGTTTTTACGCTCCGTTTTCAGGGTATGTGCTGTCATCCGCTGTTCACCTTCTCTCCTGGAGCCGGGAGCCAGCCATGCCCACTTATCCCGGACCTTATGCATATTCTCACTCCCATTCCTGCCCACCTGCCTGGCTAATCCGTGCTCACCAGGCATTTCTTACCGTCTAGATCTTTCGCCTGACGCCAGCCCACTCCTTTGCTCAGTTTTCCCACTTACAGACCTCACTGAAGTAATTTCCACAATCCATCAGCTGCAAATAAGCTTCAGGTACCTGGGTATTGCCTTTTATGTTTAGTTCTTATTTACCTGATTCCTTAGTTATTACTTAACCTGGCTGATAAGTAAGTGTTCAATCAGTTGTATAGTCACTAATAAGTGAAAATTCAAATATAAAATGCAAATGGGCAAAATGGGTGAAGGGAAGTGGGAGATACAGGCTTCTACTTATGGACTAAAACAGATAAATGACACACAGATGATAGACGTATGGATAGATGACAGACAGAGAGATGGATAGATAAAAAACCAAAAAGATGAACTTGCTTTAGATGGTCAATATAACCTGAATACAACTTTGGGTTTATGAGACTGTTCGGTGACTTTTCCACACACATGCTCACAAGCATCATCAACTACTTTGGCTCCACAATTCTAAGATGAGTGTGTGGTAGGTCAGTGAACAAAAAAATCAAAAGGCCTGATTCTGCCTATTCATGATGTGGCCATAGGTAAGTCATTCCACAGCTAGACTCTTGAATTTCATTGTCGGTATAATGGGCAAGTAAGCCACCCTTACAGAGATGCAGGGATGACATGAGATAAAAAATAAATACACAGCACACAGCACGGTGTCCCCCACAGAGTCTCTTGATATATATACCCACGTATGAGTCATATATTCATCTCAATCTCCTTTTAATTCCCATTCTACATGCATCGTATTTTAATTTGATTCCAGATGCGTTGGTGACTATGCAGGAAAGTCAACTCGTTGAGGCTACGTCTTTAAATGGGGCCTTGTGTGTAATGGGCATTCAATAAATGTTTGTTGAATGAATAAACAAACAACTGTGACCCAAGGGTTTATTATGCAATGTCTGTATTTACTGTTTATAAATATAGGTTTTAGAGCTTTGATATCAAGAACAAAAATAAGGGTAGGCTTCATGGACAACACAGAACAAGTTCCGTAGAATTAAGTTCCATTCACTGAGAGAAATTCACTAGCACTTTAAGGCAAGATGGCTAAAATATCCACATTTTTGCCCACCAATCTTGTTGTTTCTATAATCCAGTTCTCTGTATCTTTCTGACCTGTATACCTTTGTTTGGTCCCTCATGAGGACATAGATTTTTCTTTGATTTCATAGAAGTCAGAACACTTGGAATCTTCAAAAGCAATATGCTATTTTGACTACAGAAATACTGGGGGCGAAAAACTAGTTTCCTCACAAGAAAAAACCTCAAACTATGAATGCTGGTAAGGGATATAAACTAGACTTGCTGCAATTATTTTGCAATACGTACACAGACCAAATCACAATGTTGCCTTCCTGAAACTAACAGGCTCTGGGACAATTCTGTATCAATTTAAAAAAAAAGCAAAACCTCACCAACAACTCTAATGTGTAGCCAAGAACATGAATTAAAAATGTGTCACAGTAAAACCTGTCCACAATTCAGGTCTGTCAGTGATACTATTTCTATTACTATGGTATTAGTTCAAAGTATCCAGCAGCATCTTACATAATGGCCCTGGTAATGTGGGTAATTATATTTTTATCCTGTCCTCTTACCTACTACTCCTAAACCCATCCCAAGCACATATTCCGAGGACCTTTATATATACCTTTGAAGGCTGTAAGTGTGCAAGTGACCTTACCTTTTTTTTTTTTAAACACAGAGCACATTATATGGCTACCATATTTCAATGAGCATTTTCTACGAGAACACCTAGAAATTAACCAGAGCTGCAACTATTAGAAATGTGCTTGTCTTAATATCAACCTGCAGGAAAAACACAACACGATATAACAAAACAAAGCAAAACACAACGGTAATGAAAGAATCTCTCTTTTGCATCAAACATGGTACCGGGTTCTGTGGAGGTACACAGAAGAAACACAGGGCATAGTCCCTACCCTGAAATGACTGGGTCCGGGAAGAGAAAACTGGAATAAACTGGCATTCTAAATAAAAGAGCTAGTAAATAAGAACGCGCTGAATGGTATCCTTGAAAATACAAAAGAGGAGAGAAAGCGGGATTAATACGGACAAGAATGATGACCACTGATGGTTACTGAGCATTATTATTGGCTGGAACTATTCTAAGGACTTTGTGAATATGAACTTATTTGAGGTTCTTCACCCTAGAAGATGCCAGTCTCTCCATTTTACCAATGGAGACGCTGAGCCAGTGAGCACCACAGAACTGGGTCAAGGTTACAGAGCAAGGGGCCAGCCTACCCTCATTCCAATCAGTGCCCTTGATGTGTGGACAGAAATGGGTCCACTGAGGAGATGAACCTGAGGGAGAAGCTGAGATTTCCCATGTTTGTTTTTATTTCCATGAAGCAGCAGTGTATCATCAAGAGACTGTCCTTGCAGCTCTGCCACACACTGCTGGGTGACCTTGGGCAGGGTGACCTCCCAAGCTTCAGTTCTGACATCTGTAAATGCTGGGATCCCTAAGACCCCCTTCAGTCCCGTCGTTATCAGAGTAACATTTACATGAACGGAAGGATGATGGGAAGGTGGAGTACGGAGAGGGAGACACAAGGTAGTAGATAAAAGGAGAACAAGGAGGATGAGAGCCAACAGAATCAGCCTCCAGTTCTGTAAAGCTAACTTATAATGTCCACCTCGCTGATCTTCGTGACTTTTGTGTCTTAAAATATATAGACCATCTTAAAAAGCAAACAAACAACAGACCTAGAAGCATAGTGTCGAGAACAGATGACTCTGCCAGGTAGAGCGTTTTCCTGTATCTCCGCAAACCAGGGTCGCAGCAAACTCCTCCAGGAGCCTGAGATCCCGAATGCCCCTTTTCTGAAGTGTCTGTTCATTTTCCCAGATGGCACTTTCCCAGTTTTTGAAGACCAACTTTACCTCTGTTTTTTCTGGGTTATGCCAAGACCCTTAAGAAACTCTGACTCTTTACGGGAAGTGTCCAGAGAGTAACGCTTTCCAGGGATGTCTTTACATGGCCCAACCTGATCACATGAAAGGTGACTAAGATCGATAAAGCTAAAATGGCAGACACTTCTGCTTCATTCATAAACGATCAAAAACGCTATTCAATTCTCTCCCTGCTCTTTCCCATCTCCATGCTGCTGGACATTCTGAGCCTCGACTTCACTGGATTCTGGCCTGCGTTTTGCCCCTGGGATGGGGTGCCTCCATATCCTTGCTTTGGGTTTTGTACGGTAGGTATCTAACACTGACTTGTCCGACAATGTCGTTTTATTTTGTTTTATTTATTTATTTATATATTTTTATAAATATATATAATAAATATTATATATTTATATTATAACATATAAATATATAGGAATTATATATATTATATATTATAATTTTATATATAATATATATATTTATATATTATAAATATAATTATTTATATATAAATATATATTAAATTTATAAATATATATTAAATTATATTATATATTATTAAAATATAGAAATAAATATATATTTATATATTTATTTATTTTGTTTACTCAGGTTAGGATGCCGACCACAGCTCCCCCTCTAGGACGCCAACCTGTCCTGATCAGGAACACCACTCCCCTGTCTCCCCAAGCTCCAGGCACTCAAAAACTTGTCATTTCATAACAAATGAAAGACAAATACCATATGTTCTCACCTAGATGTGGAATCTGGAAACAAACAAACAAACAAACAAACTGAACTGACACAAACAGAGAGTGGGCTCGTAGTTGCCAGGGGGTGGAGGTGATGGGGACACGTTGGTCCAAGGGTACAAATTTCTGGGGATCAGGCAAGGAAGTTCTGGCAGTATAATAGAATGGTAACTATAATCAGCAATACCGTATTGTATATTCAAAATTGCTAAGAGAGTAGATCTTGAGTGTTCTCACCATGACAACAATGAAAAATGTAATTATGTGACATGAAGGGTGTGTTAACAAACCTCACTGTGGTTAACATTTTAGTGTATACTTGTATCAAATCACCATGTTGTACACCTTAAACCACAATGTTATATGTCAATTACAGCTCAATAAAACTGTGGGGGGATTAAAGAAAAAAAGGGGGCGGTTTCAGTATTTTCTGAAGGATCGTGTTGTCATAATTTTATTCATCTATTTGTTCTAATTGTGTCTTAAAAGAAAGAGTAGATGTGCAGGAAAATACATTTAAACAGAGTTTTGATCTAGGCCATCACATAAGAATAGACATTGAAAGGAGTATTTTGATTGGCTTTATTAATGCAAAGGAAACTAGGAAATAAAACCTTCCAAAATCGGGGTGAAGAGTGGTTTGTCAAGATGCAAAGCTACATGAAAAGTTTTATGATCTTCTAGAGTTACTCGTGGCTGTTTTTCTTCTTAGAATCTGTGTCATCAAAAAATAGCCCATGGCTAGATGAGGTTAGTTATAATTAAAGTCTCTGCGACGAGACTGAGGGCAGCCAATAGTGACTAAACACAGCTGGCTCGGCGAGCCCTGCATTTCCTCCTCAGCGCTCATCAGATCGTGGAAGAAAATGGCGTGAAGTGTTCAGACTCAATCACAGACTCCATCAACTAGGAAAACTCTATATTCTTAATTTCCCATTCACACTGTCCTACACTTGAGAGCAAGGGAAGACAGAAACATGAAGCTCATTGTATCAAGAAGGACGACGAAACACATGAAGGCCCCCTCACTAGTTCCCTCTTCTATCAGCAGAATGATTTCTGTTTTGTAGGCCAAGCATATTCAAGAAACCAAAACAAGATCTAATAAATATTGGGTAGTTTACACCATCCTAGGGGCCTCAAATACCTAAAAAGAAATGATATCTTCCAAGAAGGGAGGAAGTCCTTGCCGCTCATTCTCATTGTTACATAGAATTATGATATATAGACACTGTAGCCTTATTATATGAGAAGCAATAGAAGCGTATATAACTGCAATAAGAAGTTCACAAAATGGGTAATTTTCTTGGAGAAAGTTGGGCCAATTTGGCGGGGGAGAGGGGCGAAGGGCAGCAAAAGAGGGAAAGAGAATCTTTAAAAAGGCTCCAAGTTCAGTGTGGGGCTGGAGGCAGGACTGGATCTCACAACCCTGAGATCATGACCTGAGCCATTTCAAGAGTCAGACACTTAACTGACTCAGCCATCCAGGTGCCCCAGCTGGGCCAAATTTTTGACACTTCTTTGAGATATGAAAATAAATTATTCTAATTTTTATCTAAATAATATAATTTTATTTGCCCAAGTGATTCATTTAGCAACCAAACACACAGAAACATAACCCCAGTCTTTGGGTGGTATGACAAATGTCAGGCAACACCAAATACCCAGACCAAATACTTTGTCAAATTTTAGTGTCTGAGGGAAACCAATCCAGGGAGAAAACATCAACTCTTAAATAATTCTGGTCTGTTTTTACAAATTCTTAAAATGTTAACACTGTCATTTGATACTAAAATTATATTTTCTTCCAGTTGCCCATTCTTAAGGAAATGACGGCCAAGATTTTAAAATTAAATGGAACTTGCTCCATTGCCTTCATTTAGATGTGGATCCTATTACAAAAGTTCCTATTACAAAAGTACAGAAGTACACGGTCTGAGTAAAGGTACGTGTGTGTTGGGGTTCTTTACTAGAACTTTTGCAATTGACTTTCTTTCTTCACCTACCTGAGAAAGAGCATGCAAGTGGGGGGAGGGACAGAAGGAAAGAGCATCTCGAGCAGACTCCCTGCGGAGCACAGATCCCAATGCCGCTCGATCTCATGACCCTGGGATCACGACCTGAGAGCTGAAACCAAGAGATCATGACCTAAGCCGAAACCGAGAGTCTGACACTCAACCGAATGAGCCACCCAGGTGCTCCTGGAATTTCCTTTAAATAAATTGATTGGTCATATGAGCTTATGAAGCCAACTTCATATGACCAAGATATATAACAGTATTTTTCAAGGCAATGTTGACTAAATACTTAGGAAAATACCAACTTGATTTCTAGCATAGACATGCCTATGGAACCTGGAATCCTCCTTTTTTCCTCCTGGGTAGCCTCTGAAAGCAATAAATTCAATGAAAAAAAGACCCTGCAAGATGCATTTTCTTGGCAAAAGTAGGAAACAGGTATAATCTGCACACCTTAAAATGCGTATAAGGACTGAGGTCAGGAAACGGCAGCATGGGAGGGAGTGAAAAGGAACAGACTTCAGTGACAAGAGAGTCTCAGGAAGTGACAGTATTTTCTGGAAGCGAAGAACACACCCTGAGATGCAGAAATAAAGCTGACTGATGGAAATAATTAACAGAAATAATTACTCATACCAGTAGAAGGAGTGGACACACACACACACACACACACACACACAGAGAGTCACACTGCGGAGGACCCTAGGTAGATAATGGTCTCCATGGCAGCAGAATATTAAAAGAACCTCTATGCTATAAAATTAGGGAAATATCCTGGTTTCTTCCCCTCACTCTACCCTTCCATTTTTTCCCCCGACTAACACCTGCCCCAACTTGAAACTTCCCTTGCCCAAAGCAGAGCTTCAAGAAGACTCCAGAAATGAAGTGGTAAGACAAAAGAAGGGGATGAAATGTGGCATGGCAGAATTCATGAAAGAATTGTAAGAATAAAACAAAGCCAGGACGCCTGGATGGCTTAGTTGCTCAAGGGTCTGCCTTTAGCTCAGGTCATGGTGCTGGGGTCCTGGGATCGAGTCCTGCGTCACGCTCCCTGCTCAGAGGAGAGCCTGCTTCCCCCTCCCAGCTTGTGTGCTCTCTCACTCTCTCTAGAAAAACAAAAAACAAACAAAAACAAAGCCATCAAAAAAAAAAAAAAAAAAAAGAGAGAAGAAAAAGGCCAACAAGAAGAAGAAGAAGAGAAGGAAGAAGAGGAGGAGGAAATTGGAAAGAGCCAAAGGAAAAACAGAAATTGCAGAAAACACACTCAGGGAAATAGAAGATAAAATGATGGATAAACAATGAAGAAAATGAAACAAACAAACAACTGGGAAGCATAAGATGGAAAAAGATCTAAAAGAAAGGCGGAGAAGAGCGTAGATATGTGTAACTTCTCTTTTTCCTGGAAGAAATCCAGAAAAACACAAGTAAGAATAGAATTCAAGGGAGAAAATGTAGAAACAAGAAGTCTTGTATTATATACATAGCCCTCTCTGAGACAAAGCCTTACAGTGTTATTCCAATTTGAAGATACAAAAAGAATTCTTCAGGCACTCAAGCAAACTATACAGATATATTTCAGCAAAAGTGACTAGAAAGACGGAGAATATGGACACTGATATATTCCATCAGAGAGGTAAAGAAAGTTACCCAGGAGTCAGCACCAGAGAAAGTACCAGGCCAAAATGTTTTCACAGGTTTCTGAGAGCTCCTTAAAGAATAAGTAATTTGAAGGCTATCCATTGTTTCAGAGAAAGGAGGAAATCTTCAAATTATTTTTTGAAATCTGCATACATTGTCTCTAAGACTGAGTAAATGTCCATTACCCATATGTATAGACTGACATGCACATATACACACCCAGAACTCACTTAAGACAAAAGTCCTAAACAGATACATTAGAAAACAGAATTCAGCAGCATGAATATATGAAATATCACAGATGATTCAATTTTGGGATCCTAATCATATCATTAATCATAGCAGGAAAACAACATGATATTCTTAAAGCTCCTGCAAGACATCTGGTAATATGCAACAGTCTTCCTTGATACAAACACACAAACAAACAAAAACCACTCAGTAAGATAGTAATAGATGGATATTTCCCACTTTATTATTAATGAGAAAATGTTCAATAAAGCCAAACATAATACCTGTGTAAGAACACATTTATACAAAAGGACACAATCAGTGTTGTGAAGTTTAGAAAGGAGAAAATTGAAACTACTCATATCTGTAAAGGTAATGTTTGGTGCCAGGAAAAACCAAGAGCATCATCCAAAACATGATGGTAAACAATGACAGAATTCACTAGCATAGACATGCACAAAATTAACATAAAAATCAACAGATTCCATTTCTGCTTTTCAAAATGTAGAGAGCTAGGATATATAAGAGGAAAAGCATTTACAGAAAAGATGTATAAAATTGCAAGGAACTTAATAAGCAATGTTCAAGACGTGTATATAAAGAAAACATTGTAACTGAAATGATGTCAAAGCAGGCTTAGCCCGATAGAGAGCCAGTCCATTGCCAAGTTCTTGGAAGAGGAGGACCCTACATGACAAAGTTGTCAATGCTCCTCAAGGTAATTTAAAAAATGCAATGTGATTCAAGTAAAAAATTCTAACAAGGTTTTTCTTTTTAAATTAATGTTGGAACTAGATAAGCTACGTGTAAAGACTCTATAAACAAAACCTAAAGAGACTATCCAAGAAAATTCTAAAACAGGGAAAGAAATGAACAGGGACTCACACTCCTAGATATTAAAATTTATTAAATCTTTAATAATAAAAGCAATGTGGCCCTGGCACATAGGAAACCTGAAACAGAAAAAGAATTCCAGAAATAGAGCCAAACAAATTAGAATGGATGATGATAGCAACCCAGAACAGGAGCGAAGATGGTGTCACTGCAGCTAAGAAATTTAGAAAAATAAATAAGTAAATTTGGATGCACCCCTCACATCAGGTTAATATCCAAATAGATGAAAGATGTCAATGCCAGAGGAAGAAAGAAGAGGACGGGGAGGAACCATTGTTTTTGTAAGAATCCTGGAGGACAGAGGAGGGGTGGGAAATTTATTGATGATCTCAAAGTGGGGAAGACCTTTGTGACAATACAAAAAAAAAAAAAAAAAGAAAGAAATAAAATCCAAAAAACATAAATAAAAGAAATGAAAATTCAACTAAAAAATATCTAACGTGTCTTCCTCGGCCTTAAGACAAAAGTAAAACCAATACCTTACACAAAGTAAAGATACAAATGCTAATGGCTCCCACTAAAAGAAATGCAAATTACATCTACTATGAGATATCATCTTCCACATAAAACTTGGACAGTTTGATAACACCCTCCCTCGTTGGCAAGGCTGTTGGAAAGATGGGATGTCCATTCATTGATGGCGACACTTTCAGCTAGCAAAATTATAAATTTATATATTCTTTGATCAGCAATTCCACTTTTAGGAATTTATTCAAAAGATACACTAGAAAATGCGAATAATGGATGTAAGTTCCAGTACTCCTTGTCACAGCAAAAGATGCAATCAACCATCCTTTGGACCACTGGAATTATATGCAGGCACAAATGAGAATGAGATCCATTTTTAAGAGAAGAAAGAAAGCAGGATGCGTATCTTACATCCTGTGTGAAAGGGGCAGGGATACTGTATAGGTTTGTATTTGTTTGAATATACTGTAACAAATTCTCTGGAAGGTAAGAAAAGAATTATTGAAGAGAAAGCAGGTAGAGAATGAGGTTGATGGGTTAGAAATGAGTAGATGGATGCCATGACGACAGGAAAACTTTCACCAGTTTTTTACACCTTTTTGTAGTTTTAAAATTTGATATTCTGTGAATGCATTACATTTTTTTTAAGTTTTTTTTTTTTTTTTTTTTTGAGAGAGAGAGAACGCACACGTGTGTGGACGAGTGGGGGTAGGGGCAGAGAGGGAAGGGACAAGCAGACTCCATGTGGAGTACAGAGCCCCATGCCAGTTTCTGTTTCACAACCTTGAGATCATGACCTGGGCCAAACCCAAGAGTCCCGCGCTCAACCAGCTGAGCCACCCAGGAGCCCCAGGGCATTACATTAAAAAAAAAAAAAAAAAAACCACTCTTAAGATGTTAAAATGAACACAGCCTTTGATCAAATAATTCTGAATTAAGGAATTAACCCTAAGGAAATGATTTCAAATGTGCACCACGACAGGAGTATAAGAAGTGCTCATTGCAGAGTAGTTCGTAATAGCATGAAAGAGAAAGATAAGAAGAGAAAGAATTCAAATGCCAAATACTCAAAAATAATATTTACACCATAAAATACCATGCAATCATTAATAATGAAGTTGTAAAATAATATTTAAAGACTCAGAAAGATGTTCACCATATATTTATGGTTTTGTTAAGATAATTAAACAAGGCGACAATTGGACTGGGCTGATTCTAATGCCTCGAAGCCTACATAAACCAACCACAAATTAAGCCAGAGTCAATGCACTCAAAATGGGGAAAACAAAACGTAAGAACAACCAATCACAAACAGCCCCTCACGTTTCCCAAATAAGGCAATTGCTTCAGCTGCAGCCAGTGAAATAATTTCCGTGCTTTGCCTCTGTATCTTCTCTGGAAAAGCTTTTCTGCTGGTTCCTGCTGATGCAAAGTTCATAACCACTTTTGGTTTGGTGCTTCCCCATTTGAAAGGACAGTGGCTCGAATCAAAATCTCCAAATTTTAAAGTGCTTCAGTTTACCTTTTAACACTTCCAGAACATCATGGAGAGTACAGTTGAATTTTTAAAGTATAAACATATAGACTTAAACATACACAGGATGAGACTCAAAGGTTACAGAACAAAATACTCATCGGTGGCTTTCTTCAGGTCAAGGAAGATTTCAATTGTTACCCTTTTGCTAACATATTTTCTAAAATAAACCTACATTCCTCTTATAACTGGAAAAAGTTTCAGAATCAAACATCCAAGTAACGTAAGCCTCCGTCCATGTCTGTTTGAATATAGTAACGTAGAATCTATTTCATTTCAGTGTTATAAATAGACTGGCATAATGCAAGAAAAGTCAGGCCACACAGAATGAAAATATTGGTCTGAAATTGGGGATAATTATAACTTATTGCAGACTTAATATTTGCCAGGCATTCTTATAAGTGCTCCCTTTATATTATCCTATTCAATACTCACAATGTCCCACTTAAATCGATATTGTCGCTGTCCCATTTTATAGCAAATGGAGTCTTAAGAGGTTAAATAACTTTTTCAAGATCACCTTGTTTGCAAAATGACAGAGACAGGATGCCCCCCACCCCCACCATGAAGCATGGGCAGATTTAACTAATTTGTGACACTGTCCATAACAATAAAGCCAGCTGAGTGTGTGTAAAATCCCCACCTGATGATGGGAGGTGTTGTCACTCCAGAATCACTATCAAGAGGTTAAAGATGTCCTATAAATTTAATAACCTGAATGCTGCAAGAAAGGAGTGGCAGTCTCTGGACACTTGGGGATCAGCTGGCATCTTTCCTGCCCCTTCCAGAAGAAGTCGACTCTTCCCGTGGGAGGCAACTGCTGGAGCTACATTTCTGTATCTGCAAAGTGGCAAACTGAGCAGCATCCCTCTGTTGAGCTGGCTAACGGAAGCAGCAAACAACACCCTAACTGTGAACATTCAAATAAAACAGGCCAAAGAGTTGCCTGGATTAAAAATAAGAACTCTATAGCATTAGCAGAGCGATACCACCTAATTGCATTGGCTTTCAAAAGATAAAAGAGAAATATGAAGACACAACCTGTTGATGACATAATTTTCTTGATCTAGTGAATCATCTTAAAACAAAACTTGGAAATTCCTTCTTCACGTCACCCCGGCCTTTACTAAGGGGTGTGTAAGGGAACCACACATTGTACAGGTCAGGTTCTTCCCTGCTCACTTCTCCTAAACTTCGGCAATGGAAGCTTTAGTAGTGTGTAAAGAGAAATTATGGTGATTTTGATAGGGGTATAAATTTACTAAATATTTAAAGAAAATGAAGCAAAAAGCTACACGAGTTAGATAAACTTTTCAAGTCTGGCCAAATCTTACCATTCAAAAAAATAGTAGTTAAGATGGAATGGTTTCTATGAACAATAGTTTATCAAAAAAAGTCTTGGAGAAAGGTTACAGGTGGCTCACGTTTGTCTTATGAATGCTCAGTAAAAATGGAATTTAGATGGAAAGGATCCAAAACACCATGAAATGTGCTTCTTCCCAAATCCCACTGACCTTTGGAAGTAAGGGTGTCCCGAAAGATGGCTATCTGGGGGGACTCAGGGGAGCGCTATGTCTCCTCTGATGGACAGCATCACTGAGACAAAGTAAATGGTGGGACAGGAGCCAAGACCAGCCCCTCAGCTGCACCTGCCTTGGAGTCATGAGCTGAAGAGATAAGGAGGCTGAATCTGGCTCCACGAGGGTTGTTGTGATCGACTAGTTGTGTCTGTCAAAGCCAGGGGACAAAGACCCGGTGACATCCACCCTACCAACTTGCCATCCAAAGACTAGGAAATGAGCCTGATGAGGAAAACACAGGCAGGATTAGGGTCTTTAAAATACACTAGAACACATTTCCAGATTAAGAATTGTGTGTGCATTTACACATACGAAAAAGGCAAGTCCTTAGAGGAATATACATATATGGACAAACGGGAGGGGGCAGGCTTTGAAATGTTAGTGCTCCTGGCTTATCTTGATATGTCCAAGCATCATGATCTTGGGGGATCATAACTCTACCTCTCTTGATTGATGTTTACTCACTTATAAAGTAGAGACAATGATATGAGGGATCTCCCCCGGTTCTCCCAGGGTCAGATGGGACACGTGCCACAAACAGGGGCTGCTGTATGGTGCAAAATGGCCCTAGATGTCCAGAACCCCTGCTCAACAGCAAGAACGCTGAAGGTGAGCTCTGTGGGGCCCCCAGGGCTGGGATCCCGAGTACTAGCTAATTAGAGAGCCTCAGAACTAGTGTCTAATATAGAACAGCGTATGCCAGGGAAACGTGAAATGATTCATTTCACTCCGTCCTGGATTCCTCTATACACAGTTTCTCTCTGCTTTCTCATAACCCCAAATCAACTGCACGCTACTCCAGGGCGTGCAGGTCTGTGTGGCATCGCCGTCACATGCGAGGCACGGTGATTGCCTCCGCTGCCTAGCCATTATGCCATCATTGGATAAGAGCTGTAATTTTTCTACCAAAGATTTACTCCCTATTCAGCAACAATTTACGGGAGATAAAAAGACCGGAGAAAGCATTATTCATCTTTTCTTCTTACCAGAGGATGACTTGTAAAATAGTTTATAAATGTCACTCTTTTGGATCAATACAAAATACATCTTTGAATTGATTCAAGTCCACGGCTTTAGGAGGCTGCAGAAATGTGGCCCACATCCAGCCGCCTCATCCCCAGCGGGCTGACCGTTCCCAGCAGGAAGGATAAAATAAAGCCCACAGTAAAGGGTTTCTGGCTAAGAATGAGTTTGCTCCTTAAGGGCTGCTAGGATACAAGTCAGGGCTGCATCAGCTGACATCGACCTCAGTTTCTAGACCTGACGGTGTGGGTGGACGGTGCGGACAAATCTGCTTTCTGGATGCTTCTGTTGAAATCCTGGTCAAGGCTCACGGCTCACTTGGTTCCACATTATCTGATAGAACCCACTGAGTAACTGAATACAAGTACTTATAACAAGTGGGGTCCCATTTCCACTTAATCACGTACCACATGGGATTAGTAATGAATGCTAGCAACGGTAAGCCTCAGGTCATAGGGAGACGGTTTTGCACCATCCTGTTGGCCAACACCAGATGTGGCCCAGATGTAGCACAAAGACCCATTACCAAAGGAGCATGGATGAAGTAGAGGGAACATCACTGCAGTTATTTTGAGACAAGGAAACTTGTTGGCATTTGCAAGTATGGATATCAAATCTTTATAAGCAACTAAATTTATTCTTTGTGTTTTTTAAAGATTTTATTTCTTTATTTGAGAGAGAGAGAGAATGAGCAGTGGGGATGTGGCAGAGGGAGGGAGAAAGAGGGAAAGAGAGAGGAGAGAGAGAGACAAGCAGACTCCCTGCCAAGCAAGGAGCCTGATACAGGGCTCGATCCCAGGACCCAGAGATCATGACGTGAGCTGAAGGCAGACAATTAACCACCTGAGCCACCCAGGCACCCCTCAAATATGTTTGAGAATAAATTTATTCTCAGCCATATTTCACTTGTCTCAATACAGCTACAGTAGGGATAAAATATCAACAAGGAACTCTGATTTCCAGAAGAAACAATTCCAAAGCAGACTGGTCATTCTTTACCCCCGAGTCTTCTGCACCAAAAAAGCATGACCCAAAACACCATCAGTCTGAAAGGGAAGTGCTATTTCTGTAGCCAGCTCAAAGGATTTGTGTTCTACACAAGATATATGAGATTCTGTTGGTATCTACCTAATAAAAAGTACTTTAAAAAAAAGACAGCTGCACATACAGTCGGGAATTCAGAGCCTCACCACAAAACTGGACTCTGATTACAAAACACGTCATAAAAACTACTGTGCCAATGGAGTATTCTGTCACATGAAAACAGGTTTTCAGTGAAAAATTGAAATTGATGATTTAGTAGATGGCCAAGACTGTTGCAAGCCTGTATATATACATATACATATATATATATATGTGTGTGTGTGTGTGTGTGTGTGTATGTATGTATATTTATGTTTTCTGTAAGCAATAGATTGGAAGTTTTAGAAATGTGATTTCAGATGACAGAAATGGCAATATTTCAGTTGGTTGTAGACAGAAGGGATCAGAGGGCAGCTGAAACCCCGGAATCAGTGTGCGTAATGATGGAAAGAAACACTCCTTGCAGTCCTGGGCCTGCAGGGTCAAGTTCTCTACTGGCATGGGTCTGTGCAGGCGGAGAGGACGCCGAAGGCAAGGAAATCCAGCCTCTGCGAGAGGGCCTCTGTCTCTGCCATCTATGTGGACTGGGATTATGGAAGAGTCTGGGGTAAATGATCCAGCCCAGAAAAGCATCACAAGTGCAAGATCAGGGTGGCTGTTGTCATTGGCCGGGACGAGGCTGGTGCTCAGAATTCCCCACTCTGTCACATCCTGTGGGTTCCAACTGTTGGGGCAGGTGCTTCTCAGAAGACAGTGTTCCTGAGAAAGGTGAGGCCCATCACTGCAGGAAGGACCACCAGTCCACGTGTGGTCAACTGGGAGCTGGGTCCTCATCCCTCCCATGTGGCATATACATATCACACAGGGATTTAGGACACAGCTCCGTGGTCATATACACCCTGTATGGAATTGCTCCTTCTGCCCTTTTAATAAATACGCAGTGGCAGGCAGGTCAACCGAAGCCTTGATTTCCTTACTTGTAAATTGGGTAAAAAAGAGTCTACCTCTTTTAAGGCCCTGGTAAGGGTTAAATGAGATAATGCATGTACTGGGCTGAAAACAGAATGTCTGGGGCAAAGGCAGCATCAGTAGGTTCAGCCCTGATTACTTTTATGTCCTAAGAATAGCTCTTTGTCCCTCACCTAAAACCAAAACATGCCCTGCAAACAATTACTATAAAATGTTCTTTAAAAGTACGCTGCACAATCATCACAGCTTTATTTGTTAAGTGTTCTTTTAGGAGGCAGACCAAGGAGAGGGGCCCCCGGGTGGCTCAGTAGCTTAAGCGCCCGACTCTTGATTTCGGCTCAGGTCACACACAGGATCGTGGGATCGAGTCCCACGCTGGGCACAGAGCCTGCTAAGAGTCTCCATGAAATAATCTGCCTTAAATTAAAAATCCATAAAACAACCTGCCTTAAATCCTAACACACAGGCAGATTGAAACCTCTCCCCGCCCCCCTCCCCAAGTCTCTGTTTAAATATGGAAAAGAGCTATTCACAGCGAGACTAGAAGTAAAGTTTGTCTAAGAGCCTCGCTGCTACCAGAGAAAGAACCTTAATGAGAAATGCCATATTCTGCAGAGGCAGCTGTGTCTATGTGCAGACCTACTTATTCCGAAATCATGCAAACTCATCTTAATCGAGGTCTAGCGTCGTGAGGGGATGGGGGGAAATTCACACATTTTATTCGGTACGCTGTTTCCTAAAGCGGCACACCCCGTTCTTCGGTCTAACTCGAGTGGAATTACATGACAGAAAATCTTACGTGAAGTTTCCTCTATGTTAAGCAGGTCTCTCTGACTACTAAACACGATTTATTTCTTATCTATCTGCTGTCTTTCATTCAAAGATGAGGATTCTTTGGGATACCAGTGTATGGGAAAAGTGTGTTAAAAGGGAGGGAGGCAGATGGCAAAGACCAGCCAAGCCTACTTAACTATTTTGCCTTGAGGCCAGCCCTAAGGTTAAAAGTAGAAAGGACTGGGACACTAGGAACAGGTGACAGCCTCAACCAAGCTGCCCTTACAGGTACAGAGAATGAGCCTCCACAGGGCAATCTGAAGACTTTGGACAGATTTCGGCCCCTCCCACCAATGTCCCCTCAGAGAGGCCGTGAATAGCGCTGAAAATTCCTGCAGGATTTTTTTCTGTGTGTGAAGCCCTTGAGGTCCCACTCGAATGCCAAGAGATGCAGGGGAGATTAGAACACATTAAGACCTTGTCAACTGGTGGGATCCTCATTTGAATTAGAGCAAAAGGGTAAGCATGTGGCCATCTCACAGAGTTCTGAGGGGTGCGACAAAATTAAAAAACAACATTTATGGAATATTGTCCATGTGCCAGGCTATGGGCTTAAAAACTTTACATGACATTATTTCATAGGAGGGACTATTACCATGAAGTAGAAGCTATTACTGTCCTCATTGCACAGACAAGGAACTAGACGCTCAGGAAAGTCAAGAAATGTACTCAAGACCACAGAGCTAGGAAGGAGAAAGGCAAAAATTTGGACTTGGGGCTGTCTGATCAAGAGAACCTTTTCTGTTCCTTTCCTCGCATTTGGATAAACACATTCACATTTAAGGAGGGGGCCTGAGAAAATTCCAGTGTGGAAAAATCCTGTCCAAAGGGTAACGACCAACAGGTAAATCCAGACCACTACTGAGCTTTGAGTGTTTCAGAGATCAGAGCCCTAAAGGTAGGAAAGCCAGAGGACTATAACTTGTGACTCCTAATTAGGAGGGCAGATTCAGGAAGAAAGACCCATCTGTTATCCTACAATTAGTGTATTCAGTAAAATCAAAAGTAAGACTTTCAACCGTCCATCGGTTCTACGTGTCTTCAGGCTGTTAATGCTTCCCACCATGACAGTTATATTCTACCGTATCTGAAAGTGCAAGAGGATATTTTGAATGGATAAAGCTGGTAATGAGCTATCATATATTAACCATATCCTTATATAACCTTATCTAAAACATAACTTTTATCTGCATTTAACTTTTATGCTCAACTATCACTTATTCTCCTCTCAAAAAAACATTCTTTAAGAAAGCGAACCCGTTGCATGCAGGAGATGCCTTCTTGACTCGTCATGACATAGATGCTGAATAAAACTAATATGTATTCTGTACAGTCCAAAGAATTTCCTTTTTGGACACGTTTCTGTATTCTATGTATTCTGTACAGTCCAAAGAATTTCCTTTTTGGACATGTTTCTTGGCAATGGTAGCCTCTCAGAACTTAAGACAAAGTTCTTAAGTACTAAATTCTAAAGCACTAATTTACATTTTAAATTTTAAAGCACTAATTTACATATTCATAACCCCTGGTTGACTGAAGTTTGACACCATCAAGTATAAGTCATTGGTTGCTGGTGAAGCTATAGTGAAAGCTTTGCTCAGTGTTTATGGAAATGCCAAATATATTTGCTCATACATAATAAAAATACATTTCAACAATACCATCCCAAAATGTACAACATCAGCAGTTTTCATCTGACTGCATTAAGCTCTCGGAGTCAATCTGGTGCACTAACCCCATGTATCAAAATGTCCTATTGCTTGGTAGAAGGACAATGTATTTGAAAGATGGCTATAAAGTACTTTTTTCTATAATCAGATCATAAATAATCACATTAAAAGCTGTCTACCTATTCGGAGAATCTCCTATTTAATCCTCTTATTTTTTTCTCCAACTAATTCTCTTACTCTAGTAAATTTGTATTTTACATAGAATACTGATACCCAGATGTGCATGAAGACAAGAGTTCCTCCATGGGATAATCACATTGGAAGCATAAGGAGTAGGGATTTGGGATACTTATATTTAATACCAAATGCATATTCTTCTTAACAAATGTATTACATGAGGCATATTATGGAGTTATACTCTGTCAACTGCATTTTGCCTCTTTTAATTACAAATACTTATTTGGGATTACTCCTAAGATTTATATTACATAGTACTATAATTTCCAATTATAGGTTAATGATTAAGATGCAATTTTTAATATGTAAGCCTATTTTTTTTAAAAAAGCCACCCTAAATTTATCTACACAGAAACATTTCTCCCTCCTGTCAAACTATGAACATGCGGTAGACAACGACATTTGTCATTATTCCTGACATTGCTTCTTCACAGTAACTGTCTTTGTTGTTCATTTCATTTTATGTGAATCCAAACTGTACTACATCTCAGTGATGCTACAAACAGAAATGACTTTTGTGTCTTAAAGCAATGTAGCAATCTTACCTTCAGATTCTTTTCCCTTCTTTTTACACACTACACTTTTGATCATTATAGGCAATATAGCTAGGGGACGCATACCACATATGTTAGGAATTAGTACCAGCCTTTAAAATCTCCACAGGAAAGGAGAGCCTGGGTGGCTTAGGCGGTTAAGCCTCTGAATCTCGATCTCAGCTCGCATCCTGACCTCACTGTCGTGAGCTCTAGCCCCAGGTTGGGCTCTGTGCTGAGCGTGGAGTCTGCTTAAGACTCTCTTTCTGCCCGGAGCCTGCATCCCCAGCTCATGCGCTCTATTTCTCTCTCTCAGAATTAATTAATTAGCCAGGTGGTGGGTGTGAAGGAGGGCACGTATCGCATGGGAGCACTGGGTGTGGTGCAAAAACAATGAATACTGTTACGCTGAAAAGAAATTTTAAAAAAATGAAAAGAAAAAAAGAAAAATAAGAGAAATAAATAATTAATTAATGTAAAAATCTCTACAGTAAAAGCTAAATATATTCTATATATTTGATTTCCACCCCCAACTTATTTGGCCGGTTACATTAACCTCTACTTCATCAATCATCCACTGGACAAACATCACTGGTACTGATTGTTGTTGGGTTTGCATTGGTTCTAGGAAATAGGAAAGAGGCTGGATGTGGTTATTGAGAGACTGAGTGTCTCTCTCGTACAGCAACTAGCCACCTCCATTGGCTAGTCTTATAGTCAAATAAGGAACGAGAGAAGTTTGTTAGCGGGAAAAGCCAATTAAATTGAAAAACTTGCATTTTGACTTAGTAAGGTCTTCTGAAGAGCTACCTAGAAATAGCATACGATTTTTTTAAAAGATTATTTATTTATTTATTTGACAGACAGGGATCACAAGTAGGCAGAGAGGCAGGCAGAGAGAGAGGGGGAAGCAGGCTCCCTGCTGAGCAGACAGCCTGATGCGGGGCTCAATCCCAGGACGCTGGGATCATGACCTGAGCTGAAGGCAGAGCCTTTAACCCACTGAGCCACCCAGGCGCCCTAGCATACGATTTTTACCACGATATAACTGCCTTTTAAGTTCATCCGCTTTACTTAGTGATTCAAACAAACAACCCCATTACCATACTCGCTGCACGGCGGACTATACATGAAATGATAAATATGGCCGGGAAAAAAATCTAATCAGAGATTTTCTGGAACAAACACTGGTGTAATCCAGTTTGGGATGGAATAGCACGCTGAGTGGATCATGAAGGACAGCGCCCCCAACCCATCAGGTACCCTTAGTGACTCATGGAGGGGGCTGCAGAGAAAACCAAGAGGGTATTGTGCAATTTCAAATCTGTTCAAAGTACTCATCCAAACTCTAAATTCTTCAGAGTTCTGGTTTTCTCTAGTTTCCAGTCTCGAAGACCCGGTACTTATTTCATACCATACTTACTACAAACTCTCGCTCCTCGTTGGACCTTCATACTTTGCTTCATTGTCCCATCAAGGACATTTTACGGGCTTACGTAGGGAATGCCGAATCTGAGAATTGCAAGAAACACGACAGGAGGTATAGTGCAAGGGGCTGTTCTGCTGCTGACCTTGCACAACCATCATACTCCAAGTATTGTTTCCAGGGTGACACACGAAAACTCCCAGGAGCAGAGACCTCCCTTCACTCCACGTGTGGGCGAGCTCCTCACACCTTAGGGCTCTGCGTGTGTGGGTCCCGTGTCTTGGAGCTCTTGCCCTATTTGTCACCTCACCGAATCACACCCATCATTCTGGATCGGCATCAATGACACTGCTCTCCAGAAACTTCCCCTGACGCTCCCATCTAAAGCAGGTATCTCTATTATAATTTCTCATTGTAAGCCTCCACTCAACTTTGCACTTTCTAGAACTCGGAAGTCTGTCCTAAGTATTACTTTGATGACTGTCATCGTTACTCATCCCAACAGCCTAAGAAGTGCTGGGCATGCTGCTTATCCACACTTACAGATGAGGACGTGAGCCGCTCATTGCTCGCTGCTAAGTTCCTGCTATTGTGCCTCGCTCGGAGCCCTGTAGACAGGTAGTAGTCGCCGAATAGGGTGATGGAACCAACCATCTCTTGGAGTTGAAATCTGAGTCTCTGAACAGGATGGGAAAAGGGAGTCAGAGAGAACAGAGCTTGAAACTGCCTTATTAAAAGATCCTTGTATCTAGGATCGTATGCTCTCTAAGCTTCACTTTTTCATCAGCAAAGGGAGTGTACCATCTCCTTCACAGAACTGCTGTCAGGATGAGATGAATTAACGTAACCAAAACAATCTAACCTTACTGAGCACTGATAATTTCTCTTCATTTGCACTCATTCCAGCCCCCGGGTGTTTAAAGGACACACCTCATTTCTCCTTCAGAGGACAGCCTTTCAAGTGAACTATCTGGCCCTTTACTCTTCCAATTAATTAGCTTGCATTTCTTAAGTTGTCCTTACACTCACTGACTAATGAGCTCACCCAACGAATATCTACTAAGCACCTCCCACTTGAGCAGTGTAGTTACTCATAAATCCTGGTCATGACAGAGTATACAACTAAAGAGGAAGTTTACATTGTTCAAAATCAGGGTCACTCAAAGGATTTGCTAAGGAACAGACTTCTGGGCGTGACTGTCCCTAGACTTTTTGATTCAGTGCATCTAGGGTGGGCTGACAATTTTCATTTCTAACAAGTCCCCCGGTGATTCTGATGCTGCTCGTTCAGGGAACACACTCTGAGAACCAGTGAACCACACTGTAGTGTGATATTTGCCCGAGAGAGAGACAGGAAATGTGGGGAGGGAGAAATTACTTTCCAGTGGAAAAACCCGCCAGGCGTTGATGAAGAAGGTGGCATCAGCTCTAGCCTTCAACCGCGAGATACGAATGAGGTTTCGTGTTTGTTTACCTTTGGTGTGTAAATGATCATATCTGGGGCACCTGGGTGGCTTACTCATTGTCTGCCTTTGGCTTAGGTCATGATCCCAGGGTTCTGGGATCAAGCCCGGCATCGGGCTCCCTGCTCAGCGGGGAGCCTGCTTCTCCCTCTCCCACTCCACCTGCTTGTGTTCCCTCTCTCGCTGTCTCTGTCAAATAAATACAATCTTTAAAAAAAAGAAATGATCATATTTGAACAAACACGACAGACATTTTGATAATCCTCTAACTGAAAATAAATCAAAGAACAAGTGTAAATCTGTTTGATGGAAAGAAGTGGCAACTAGTACGTGAAAAGAACTCATGTTGTAGGTTGATCAGTAGAAATGAAGAGACCAGTGTGAAGAAACTCAAAGGCATTCTGACTCTATAACTAATACATGCGTGAGTTAAAACGGTTAAAGGAGCCCACCTAGATTATGGCGCCATACTGACTCTGTCCTAAAACTCGCGTGCTGAGTCGAGTGTCTTAGCCATCCCACTGCTGGTGTTTCTTGATTCCAGAAATCACTTGCTCTACAAAACATCTTTTACCTGCCACGTCATTGGTAAGTTGATAAAGATTACTGGTTAAAACTCAGTGCAAATTCACAAGCCCCTTTCCATTGTCTTTCCCCTGAAAGAAAAGAAATTACTCATGATGTATAAATAAGAACACTGTCCTTGTGTAACCCAGTGTGCTAACTGAAAGGGACGGGGAAGCAGAAAGCACCCAACGTGCTATTCACAAGTAGGGCAAACAGGTTCTGAACCAGTTGCCACTTCAAAGGTAGGATTTAAAGAGATATTTGAGATTTCAGGGCTGAAAGGAATTGCGGTGGAAAGGAAATCTAACCAAGGAACTGCACTAATCGAAAATGCAGTCTATGAGTAATGAACAAACGTACAAAGAGTCAAATTAAAGTACCAATCCTACAATTACAGATATGATTGCTTAAGCAGTTAGTTCTCTCTACGAAGGGGCTTACCCGTGATGGGCCAGAGCTGACTCCCATTAGCAACGCTGCATTCAAGCTTGATGTTGTAGTCTGAAATTGGCCACGGGGAGAGTATTCACGTCCCCCAAATTGGCAGACTACAAACAAGGTTTGTTTTTCTTTTCCTGTTTTCCCTCCAGAACCAATTGCTAAACATTGACCATTTCCAATTTCAAGTTCCCACTTCTTGAGACTAAGGCAATACAATGTTTGATTATATGCACATCTGGTTTTTTTTTTTTTAAGGATATATTTACTTATTTTAGAGGGGGAGAGAGAGAGATTGGGGAGAGGGGCAGAGAGAGTCCAGCAGACTCCCCTCTGGGCATGGAGTCTGACATGGGGCTTAAGGTCATGACGATGAGATCAGGACCTGAGCCAAAATCAGGAGTCCGATGCTCAGTCTGACTGAGTCACCCAGATGCCCCTGACTATATGCACATCTTAAGCAGATGAGAAGAAAATTAAATATTTGAATATCCTATGCTAATTTCTTCACTTGATCTTAGCCAAAAGGCCGAGAAGCGATCCTATGCTAATTTCTTATGCTAAGAATCATTAGTGTACATTTTTTAAAAATGTTTACAATGTCCTTAAATGAATATTAAGTGTTTCACATTCATGGTTCTCTCTGGCCCTCCATACAAGAACCTTTTGAGGAAGATCATATTAATTCATATTTCACAGGGAATGAAATACAGGTTCATTAAGATTAAATAATTTGTTCAAGACTTTTCTTAACGAGTATATACTGCTTTATCCCTAAGTCAAAAACATGGGATTCTTTACTCCTCAATCTTGGAAATAAGGACAACTGAATTGAAGTTGATAAACATCTCTCCATTGGAAATAATAAAAAATAATTCAATTGAAGAAGAGTTTTAGTTTGCATTTGTTTAGGCATGAGGGAAAACATTCTCAATAGTAACAGATTTTATGAAATTCAATTTTAGGATGTACAGCTTCTTGACCTTACCTAGTTGATCTAATCAAGCCTCAAGAAAGATTTGATCTTTATTTCTTAAAAGATTTTATTTATTTAAGAGAGAGAGACAAAGAGAGAGAGCACAAGTTGGGGGAGGGACAGAGGGAGTAGCAGACTCCCCGCTGAGCAGGGAGCCCCACACAGGGCTCCATCCCATGACCCTGCGATCACAACCTGAGTTGAAGGCAGACTTGTAATCGACTGAGTCCCCTGTCGCCCCAAGATTTGATCATTTTTTGAGATTCCTTTAAATCTAGAAATTCTTTGATACAGTTGGGTGTTTTCATTATTTTTTAAAGCCTTATTTATTTCAGTAATTGCTACACCCAACATGGGGCTCGAGCCCACAACTCTGAGATCAAGAGTTGCACACTCTTCCCGTCTGAGCCAATCAGGCACCCCAGCTCAGTGTTTTTAGAAAATAATATATTTGGTACGATAAATTGAAGAAATACATTTGTCATGCATGGTAAAAGTTTATTACACTCAGTTTCATTTTAGTTACAGGCAAAGCATTATAAGATATGAAAGTCTAAATATTTTTAGTCAATTTTTTTCTAATTTTCTTTGCTTTCCTCAGGGCAAAGTTTAACTCAACCAGTTCTCTCTTGAGCATAATGAGATATGCTTCCACACTGATGAAAGATTTATACATGGTTTTGTGAATCTATTACTACTATCAAAATATATTACTGGACTCTTAACTATGCCAAGTGACCCATAGCGCGATCACAGCATGCTACACTATCCTTTAAAATTTCATCTTCGGAAAGTTGAGAATTTATTTATGTGTGTACACACACACACACACACACACACACACACATACACCCCACGCCTGAGGATCTTAATCTGAAGCCTGCACAGTCCAAATGATATTCTGTCAGATCAAACAATTTTCAAAAGTTGTGGTTTATTAAATTTCCACAGAGTATTCAGAACTTATAAAACCAAATGTGACAGATTTTAAAAACAAAAGTCTCATCTGGAAGAAAACAAAGAAATAATTTTCAGGATTAACTAAATGTTTCATATCTGCTTAAAAAGTTTCAGAAGCTACAATAATAATGTACTATCAATTTTCATGATCCATAAGATAATTCTACAGTTAAAAGGAATTTAAAATAGCTTCGTGTGTGTGTGTGTGTGTGTGTGTGTGTGTGTGAGAGAGAGAGAGAGAGAGAGAGAGATGGTTTTGCATGTGGGTGGGTGTGTGTATAGGTTCCCTAAAATAAACTGTGAGGTTTTGGTGTTGGGGAGTATATTTAGCATTCAAACAAGACTCAACTCATAATTATTTGTTAAATAAATGAAACACTACTCTGTCCTGGTCCCAGGCTAGGCACTGGGGAATGCCCAGAAGGTTTCTGCCAAAATGGAACTCAGAGCCTGGTAGACCCAAGAGGTTCTTCAATACCCACGCCTTCATATCATCTTTAGAACTAAAGTTCTACTAATAAATTAAGAAAACATATTTTATACATAGACCTAGGCTTGAAGTTGTGCAAAAAAATACACAAGAATTTGATCATTCCCGTTGGAGGTGTTTAGAGAATGGCACGTGGCCTCCCATAAGTTGAATAACCCGACGGGATATATATACACACATGGACAGATCTTGGACAAAAGATAGGGCCAATTTAATAAAGAAATGTAATATAATACAATACTAATACAATGTTACAAAGAAATAGGAACTCCTTTTCTTTCATGTTGATAACCCAGCCTGAAGCTTCCCAAATGAGATGCAATACGTCCTTAAAAATGTAGTTTGTTTTCTTATTAGATTTTATTTTAGGATTAGATTCCTTATTCTAAAATGTACTTTTTAATGTTATTTGGTATATGACTCATAAGAAAATCTTTAGACCCAAATACATCCTCGCTAACTTTTAAGCTAAATAGTAGTAGGGTGAAGAGGCCACATTTGCCGGCAGTGGAATGCTGGGTGAGGTTTGGAGAATTAGCAGTTTGGAAGAGGTGATGCAATTTCATTACACGGGACTGACTCATTCTTTGACCACGGAGTGTGATTTCTGGAACTGCTATTTGGAAGCAAGTGTGTGAGGTAAATACTCTTAAAAAAAAAAAAAAACCATAAATACTCATTTGTCATGTTTGTTCACCCTCGGTAATGAATAAATATAAGACACAGACTTGAAGATAATTGAAATGCTACAGTTTTTCTCCATCAGCAATGAACACGTGTTAAAAATGGAGTATGGGGACACCTGGCTGGCTCCGTCTGTGGACCATGTGACTCTCGATCTCAGGGTTGAGTTTGGGCCCCATGTAGGTAGAATTACCTTATGGATCATGAAAATTGATAGTATATTATTATTGTAGCTTCTGAAAATTTTTAAGCAGATATGAAACATTTAGTTAATCCTGAAAAATCTCTTTAAAATTGTAGTCTAAAGTACAAAAAATGAGTTATGAAAGTAAATTCAAAGGTTTATAGAAGGAAACACAGTATCAAGCGTAAGTTAATTTCCACCTTGTATAATTAATTAGTATTAATGAAGCCAACATGTAGTGATGATTATGAGAGAGAGACTAATATGGCATAGTGTCCCCCCAACTCCCCAGGTGTCATTCTCTCTATTTTAGTAAGAGAACCCCTCATCAATTTTTTGGGACCTTTGTAGAGAACACTTTTTCTAGCTTTTCTTGTATCTGAGTGCTGGGTGAGAGGATGAGAACGGGGTGAAGCTCCTTGCTTTCTCAAGCGTCCTTCCCCTCCTACAGGATGGAGCTCCAACATGGTAGTGACCCAGCTTTAGGTCTGAGTGTGGTGATCACACCTGGGTGGGGGTTAGGGGACTTGGAGCAACAAGGTAGATGAAATCTGGGTGCCTCATTAACCACACGGCATACAACGGCTCCTCTCACCTCAATGATATTAGGGCAAAGAAAAATAAATGTATATCTCGTTTGAACCACCATGTTTTGAGGGCTTTTTGTTACCAAAACTTAGAGAAGACCTACTGCAATAAATCAGCAAATGACGATTGTCTGCTGGATGTTCCCCGACAGCCTTGCTCCTCAGTTAATCGATTTCATTTCTGGGAAAACCAACTCCATTATTCCCATTGCTCAGGCCAAAAGTTTGGAATCCTTCAGTCCTGCCTTCATCTCACACATCACTTCCAGTGTCCAACCCATTATTCAACAGTACTGACTAAATTTTCTACCCAGTTCGACCATTTCTTACCATCTCCACTTTACTATCTTAGTCCAAGTCAGCATTTCCCCTCCTTGACTGCTTCAATAGTTTCCCCACTGATATCCCTGCTTCCAATGTCCATGGCTCCAAGGAAGCCATACATTAGAGCATGTTGTAGTTCAGCTTAAATTCTCCTGGGCAGTTCCATCTTGATTAAAAAATAATAATAACGAAAGTTCTTAACATGGCCTACAAGGCTTCTCAGAGCTCTGTGATATCATCGATTTCCTTACTGAACTCCTCACCCCCCCCCCATAATCACTCACTATATTCCAGCTGTGCTGGCTTCCATATTGTCCCTTGAATGTGCCAACCACACCTCATCTCAGGTCTTTGGACATCTGTATTCCCTTTGGCTGAAAGGGCCTTCCGCTGGATATGAGCATGGCCACTGTCACCTCATTTCTCTGCTTCTGCTCCATGTTCAACCCATAAAGGCCGTCTTCAACTACTATATATAACATAGCAATTCTTTCCCTATCCTGTGTGTCACTCTCTATCCCCTTACCATGCTTTGGTTTTCATAGCACTTATCACCAACCAATTATACATATATATATACATACACACACACACTCACACATATACATATTATAAATGTTTGTATGTTTCCTATCTTCCCAATTAGGGCACAAGCATAATGTTAACAGGCATCTTCTACTCTTTGGTCTCTACTATCACCCAAACACTTAGAACAATGGAACAAGGCCTGACACAGAGTATATGCAAAACAAGTATTTCTTGAATGAATAGGTTGCATGAATGAATGAAACACAGTGTGACCCATGCGCTCATAGAGAAGGATATAAAGTTATACTGACTTCAGTGAACAGAACCCAGCCCAGTAGGGAAGAGTCAGAGAAGTGGAGCCAACCCCCCACGGTGCCCCTAAAGACCAGTAATGTTTTTGTGTGTGTGTATTTCAAGCAGAGGAAAACATCTATAGAGTCACAGAGGCAAGAGAACATTCAAGGAAGTTGAGCCAAAGCCACAGAGTGGTGAGTGCGGAATCTAACGGGGAAGCAGGAGAAGTCAGAGAATTTCCCCAAGCTTCCTTAACTAGTTACATGTTAAGTAACCAAGATTCAGGTTCATGTCTGCCAAGTTGCAAAAGCCAGCTTTCTCTTTATTTCACTGCAGTTTTCTATCCTCAGGAGTTTGGAATTCGCTGTGGGAAAGCCCTGGAAAACAGGAAGCAAGGAGATGACACCAACTCCTCTGTCTTCTAGAAAGATCTTGTTTGTGATAACATGGAGGAGGTATGGAAGTTTAAGAAGCCTGGGGACAGGAAGACCTATAGGAATCATTGGAAGAATTCAGGCCAGAAGTTCTGCAGATCTGAAATAAAGCAGCAGCAGACAGGGACCCGTGACACTGCTGGGCTGATAAACGGAATAGGATTTGAGGATAAGCAGACGCAGGGTCTGGAATCACTCCTGGGTTTCCGGTGTGGGCCAGGGTTGGGGAAGAAAGGAGGTGTGCTTCGTGAAGCTGGGAATGCTGTAAGGTTCAAAGAGGAAAATTCCAAGCATTTCAATCTGGTTACACAGCCACTTAATGGATGGATCTGGATTAAACTCCCAGGATTAACGGCTCTTAGACCAGTGGCCATTCCTCATAAGACAATGACACTACACGGCTAAGGCTCACAACATAAAACACACAGAGACAAAAGACAGAAGCCTAGTTCAGCAGTCTAGCTATGTCAGAAAAGTCTACACTTTGTGAGAACATGAAACAGAATGTACTATTGCAGAAAATAATGAACTATTACTTGCATAAGAAACACATTCTAAAATTAAGTTCTCATCACAACATAATGTCATATGTGTTCACAGTTGGAGGAAGCCTTTTATCTTCTAATGTTACTTATCTCCTAAGAGCTGCCTTTGGTAGAAGAAAACAGAAACTTGACTTTCCAAGAAAAATAAATGAAAGCAGTAAGTTTAGTTTAGTTTTGTTTTTTTTAACTTATCCCAAGAAAATGCTCAAAAGCATGGTGGTAAGACACCAAAAATAAGCAAATGCACTAGCAAATGAAAAAGCATCACCAGAAAAATATGTAGAGATGTTACACATTGACTTAGCAATAAGAATGTGAAATGAGACAACCAATCAGTAGCTGACAATTTCGGTTTACACCTGCATTGAGTAGACTACACTGGGAAAACATGGAAAATAACGTATTCTCTTATTTCATTTGAAAGCATTTATGGCATTAGATGAATTATTGCAATGAACCTTCCAAATACAAAATGTTACGTCTTCTAAAATTTTTTTAAGTAAGAAATAAACACAGTAAAAAACCATTTTCTTCTCCAAAAATCCTGATGGGATTTAAAGGATATTTGATTCCTCGATTCATTTAGAGCTATCATTAAAGTGTAATTACAAAAAAAAATTCAGCATCCTACTACACTAATTCAGGATAATCACTGAGGTACCCAATTACATTCTCAAATCTTGAACATTAGAAAGTGTGCAAACAGAACCCACAAAATGCATCAATGATACCTTTCAAACTGTGAAATGGAATGTAATTAACAGACGAATAAACACTTCAATGAAACTGACTTGCCCATTGTTGATCAGTATTGTCTATATGCTCTAAATTTAAATGTCAGTCTTGGCAGAAATTTTTGTATCTAACTTACCAAGACTTTATTTAAAAGCCATTTGTTACAACCTTCCAGTTATAAAATAAATAAGTTCTGCAGATGAAATGTACAGCATGGTAACTACAGTTAATAACACTGGAGAGTGCACAACTGAAAGTTGCTGAGACAGCAAATCTTAAAAGATCTCATCATAATAAAAATTTGTAACTATGTATGGCAATGGATGTTAATTAGACTAGTGATCATTTCACAGTACATACAGATACCAAATCCTTGTGTTGTACACCTAAAACTAATATATGTTATATGTCAATTATACTACAATACGCAAAAAATAAATAAAAATAAAAGACATGGGCTTTGTAACATGATCCTATGTATGTGCTATTTGGGGTTTCAGAGTCAGTATCTGATTTTTTTTTTTTAAAGATTTTATTTATTTATTTGAGACAGAGAGAGAGAGCGAACGAGCGTGTGCGTGCGCTTGAGAGAGAGCGTCAGGGCACAGGGTAAAGAGAGAGAGGGAGAAGCAAACTCCCCACTGAGCACCGAGCCAATGTGGATCTTGATCCCAGGACCCTGAGATCATGACCTGAGCAGAAGGCTGAGGCTTAATGACTGAGCCACCCAGGCACCACTCAATATCTGATATTTTATTTTATCTTATTTATTTTTATTTTTTTAAATATCTGATATTATAAACTTTAAACTAATCCAGCGTGTTTTCTGGAGCAAACATCCAGTTGGTCATATTTGTCCTCAGTTCACATTTCAGAACCACTTAACACTAACAATAATTACTGAAAACTTCAAAAAGATTTTGCTCCTTTGGGTTAGATCTATTGATGTTTATTCCGTTAGACCTTAAAGCAGGACATTTTTTAACACATGTATTCATTTGAAAATAGTAAACTTACTACATGCAAAAAATATTTTTTATAAAATTATATTTTAAAAATAAAAATTTTAGGGGCACCTGGGTGGCTCAGCGTGTTAAAGCCTCTGCCTTCGGCTCAGGTCATGATCCCAGGGTCCTGGGATCAAGCCCCTCATCAGCTCTCTGCTCAGCGGGGAGCCTGCTTCCCTTCCTCTCTCTCTGCCTGTCTCTTTGCCTACTTGTGATCTCTGTCTGTCAAATAAATAAAATCTTTAAAATAAATAAATAAATAAAATAAAAATTTTAGTAATAACGATGCCATTGCTTTATACTTTTTGGAAATCATGTTGATATCTGGCTCAAAAGAAGAAAGCTTCATCCTCTGCTTCTGTACCCTCCCTGCAGCTACCTCACAGATCATGTCGCTTCTAGAAAATTCTACCACATGCCCGTGGGAGAAAGAGACAAAGGACAAAGGATATGTTCGTGTTATTATAAAGATAGGTTTGAACTCAAAGAGCCCCTACAAGTTTCTCCAGACCAGACTTCAAGGATGACTCCTTAAAAAATATTAGTGTGATTACATTGGAAGCAATTTTCAGTTTACTACAAAGATTTCTCATTAAAGAAGTTTAAAATATTTATGAATATCTCTGTGTATGAAACCTGTTCAAATACGAAAATTCACCCATTTGATCTGCTGCAATGTACAGCAACTACTCTAACTGTAAGAGAACTCCTTCCATCAATCTCCCCTCTCCGCCTTGTTGCATTAATGGGACCCTTTCCCTCTCCACACTCAGACCTCTTCACAGGGCTGTCAGACAGGTATCACCCATATGGCATCTCCAATGGCATCTGAACCTGACATCGTCAGGACAGAATTTCTGATTTCGCTTCTTCACCATGAACTCCACATACTATTTCCCCATCTCAGCAAATGGCACCATGGTTCACCCAACTGTTTAACTCAAATACAACAAATCCTTCCCAATTTCTCTTTCTTTCACCCCCATATCACATCTATAAGCTGCCAAAATGCACCAGCCATCCCTCACTCCCCATGCTGTCAACCCAGCCCTGCCAGCATTACATTTTGCTTGATCACTGCTGTATACAACTTCCCAATCGGAATCCCTGTGTACCCCACCACTCCATGGAACGTATTTCCCACCCTCTGACTAGTAGCGGAATCTATTTTTCTACTGAAACCGAAATCACATCATGCCCCATCTCAACCTAAACTCTAAAGCTCTCTAAATCTCTTGGAATAAAATTAAACCACCTCCAGCATACCACAAGTGACCTTGTCAATGTCAACTCACACCATTGCCTACCTTCTCTTGGCCATGCCAAACTTTCCACACCTTAGCAACTTTCTACTTGCAGCTGTCCTCATCTGGAGCCTCCACCCACACTTCCATGTGTCTGGCTCCTTCTCGTCATTTGGGTCTCAGCTCAAATGATACCCTTGTAAGAGATCCCTCCTTGACCTACCTGATCATTGCCAAACCTACCTCATGATTCTCTCTTACATCACCCTGTTTTATCAATTTACCCCATAACTATCCAGAAGTATTGGGCTTATTTTCATGAATTTTCTTTGTGCTCTTCCCCTGTGACCATCACCAGCTGTAAGGTCTGGAAGGCATGGTCCTGTGTATGTCTTGTTCACTATTACATCCTCAGTGCCCCCTGAGACACAGTCAGACCTGAGAAAGCATTTGTAGGAAATGAACAGCAGAGATGAATAAATAATCAAATGACTTGATAAGCGAATCATAATAAAGAACCTGTACTGCCAAAAGAACTTCATAAAATACTTTCTTTGCTGTTCTCAATCGTCAAGGGACTTACAAAGAATTTCATGTATTCATGGATGACACTCAGTCAAATCCACACTCTGCTTTATCTCTAACACCTTTTCTGCTTTTGTAGAAACACGCCATATGGAGGGGGAGGAAAGCATGGTAGTTTAGCAAGGCCTGCTGTGTATATATGAAACCTAATTCTCAACACAAAAATCTGCTGAAACATTTTTCCTGTTTCATGTGGCTTTGACCTCTAGAACTGATGCAAGAAATAAATACTGAAATTCATAGAATTAAGTGAAATGTCAAGACTTTCCATAGAATTGTCTTAATATTCTTTTAAGAAAATTGTGCGAAATTTGTTCTAAAAAACACAAAAGCTAAGTACTTTTCCTTTGCAGACTAATTTTTCATCTACGTGAGAGCCTTATCGTCAATACTTATGATTATTGTTAATCTTTTATTTTTCTTATAAATTTGAATTTAACCATTGATTGCATCCTCTGTATTACATTAACCACCCCATCATCTCCTAAAATGTAATGTGAACTCTGGGAAGAAAAAATTTCATGTAAATTCATATATACACACACATGGGCACAAAGCATAAATATCTGTGCGTGAATATTTCCAACAGGCTAAATCAATAAAAATGTCTGCACTGGAAATATTAGAGTAAATTATTACAAACCTTTAAAAAATGACTTTAATTTAAGGGCATATGCTATCATTGAGTGGAACATTGGGGACAGCATAAATCTCTATTAAGAATATTGCTGAAGGTATTAAATATTCTAAAACAATATGAAATACAACATAACAAAAGAGTAATGTAAAATGATTCCCTGTAAACACAAGCCAGATATAAAATGTAACACTGAATTACATCCTTCTAACCATATAAACGAAAAAAAAAAAGTTTGATGAGTATGTGAATGGTTTTCAGTAAAAGTTATCATGATAGGCTATTAATTAAACTCTAATGGAAATGAATGCTCATTCCTTCTTTTTGCCAGTGGGAAATCAGTGATAATTTAAAGAAGCTTGATAAATTTTTGAAGGAAAATGTTAAACACACTGGCATTATAATTGTGTGAAAATTTTAGCTTTACTCTATAAATATAACATTGCATATAAGTGAAATGGGGAAACCATCTCTCCTAATACTCAGGCCACTTTCACCAGATGATTTCTCTAGTATAACTTTGCTATTGAGCAAAGAACAGAGTAACTTAATTGGCTTTGATAAGGAAAAGTATCAAAGTAACTTCAGTGCTCCTGTGAAGTCACACAAGACAGCACACGTGTTGTTTTAAAAGCACATGCTTCCGTATATTCTTAACGATCAAGTAGTTAGTTGCCTTATACCCTCCCCACCAACCCGACAAAAATCAGCTTTAATAAATCTGGGCAAACATTGCAAAAAAAAGTGGTATTAAGAAAATCATTAATATAAGTATAGTCAATAATAATTTCTTGATGTTTTAAATATACATAAAATGTGAATTCTCAGGAATGAATTTTAATACCACCTTACATCATCTATCATAACTTTGTATCTCCAGACTCTGCTAAGAAGATTTAGCACAAAAATATTTCCGTTTTCATCAGAAAGGAGTTTACAGAAGGACCTAAATAGAAAGATCAGACTCTGACTTCAACCTTCCAAGGCCACAGGGGTGAAATTCAGATAACGGATGTGCTATTAGGCTGCATTTCTCAAATGCGGGAGTCATGGGTGAATTCCAGTAAGGAATTTGGAGACCAATTCCAGCGTCCTTTGTCCGGGGGTGGGGTGGGCCGTTGCCATGACAGCCACACCACGCAGCATCTCCCGCTGGGAGGAAGCTCCTAGCTGCCCAGTCTTTGGAGAGCCTGCCCTAACTGCTAACCACTCAGGGATTTTTCCTTAGAGGAATAGATATTAAAAGTATTAGTCTATCCACACCTTCCTCCCAAATCATTCGAAATCATGTTAAACGTCTCTGAAGAAATACACCTATGTGATTTTAAATTGAACCCACAACAATTTCAGAAGACTGTCGAATGTTTAGCATGCAAACTGGCTACAAGTTTCATGTACTGAGGCCCAAAGTTTTACCTCCTTAGCAGGAAATCAGTGTGTTTTCACACTGTCGCCAAAATGGTACCAGTCCATAATTTCTTTTCATTTTTCTTTTCAGTTATGCTGTATTCCTTTTTAATGTTCACTGAAAGTGCATTTTTAAACTTTCAAATTTGGTATTCTCTCAAAATTGCCGAATGGAGAGATGGATATTTTAGTAAAATGAAGCAGCATATAAATAAACCCGTAACTGTTATGAAGTAATAGTAAGAAAAAAAAACCCACAAAACTTGTACCTTTTTAACATAACCTATGATTTTCTTTACCAATGTCAGATTGATTTTTTTGGAAAAAAAAAAATGATGGCTCTCCAACTTTTTCTGTCTCAAACAGAAAATATAAACAAAGAGTAATTTTCAAGGAGTTTAGCTTCTGGGAGTCTTCAAAAGTAAGAGAAGCCACACTATTGCCCTCTTTAATGTAAAAAATTCAATTATACCATTAATGATTTGGAAAGAAAAGTGGAGAGAGCTACAATAGTAGAAACACAAGGTGATTAAGCTATTTTTACAAAATCAGACAAAGATAAAAGCAGCCTAATGAGTGGTAAGAACATTATTCTTCAAAATATGTCAATTTTTCAAAAAACGATATCCTTAAAACATCGTGTTAATTTTTCTTGACTTGTACAACAAATGCTGTTACTTCACAATAGTATGTACACACACAACTTTACCTATATTAGCAATAAAGGAAAAAGGTATCACTCAGCTTAATCATCTATCCCTAGTCATCAAATCTATCACTAAATGACTTGCAATTATTTCCAAATATAAAACGCACCCTCAAAAAAAAAAAGACATTATTATCAACAAGCATATTCAAAAGTATGTGTACTGCCCTCTAAGGACAATTTGTAAAGAATTCTTAAAATACATGGGGGGAAAAGATCATAGAAACAAAAATGCATTGTCTTTCCAGTTCCCTGCTTCTCATTTAGATCACAAATGCGGACAACTACTCGATAGGTAATTCCTCATACACCTAACTCACAAGGCTTCATAGGCATACACGTACACACGTAAACATGGGCACAGAAATACTGCCCTCCAGAATTTCTTACGAAGATACAAAAAGCACAAACCAAGAAGACGTGTATTTGGTGTATTTGACTAGTCTAAAATTAGTCACTTCTGTTCATCAGAAGATACCACAAATGGGTAAAAACTAAAGCTATAGATTGAGAAAGATATTTGAGAGGCATGTAAATGACAGGGATTAAAATGTGAAATAGATGAAGTCATTAGTCAACTGGAAAAAATGGCCAGAAGACAACTTCAGACCCTTCACAAAAGAAACACAGAGGGCCTGTGAACTTGGGAAAAACCTGCTCAGCCTCGTTCGTATTCTAGAGCAAAAGAACTGGGAACGGTATAAATATGATCATTGCAGAAAGGATAAGTAAATCAGGTTACACAGCACCACATAAAATGGAACCAAAAAATGAAGTAACAGAAAAATACGTGCAGAATTATTAGATTTCTATAATAGAGTACGATAACGTTGCCCATTGCATGCACAGGTGAGTTTTCCAGAGGCAGCCTTTGGAAGGCTGGATTCTCAGAAACTAGCTTGCAGGAGACTTGTTCACAGACCCCCCCCCCCCAACTGAGAATTTCAGCCTTTAGGGAAGGGCCAGAAGACGCTTTATGAGGTTCCAAGTAAGCCGCAGGGGATCCCTCCTTCCCCTCCACAAACTCCCTCTGAGCACAGGCTCTGAGGTCACTGCTAGGATGCTTCCCCAGATGGGGTTCTTGCCACCACCTCGGGCTGCTCGCTTCGCTCCTGGAGCACATCATTCAGCAGCATGTTGACGCCCGGAAGTCTTTCCTATAACACGCATTTCTCCTTCGGTCATGTAGATTCATGGAGAATAATTCCCTTTTCAAGTGACAGCATTTTCAGTATCTAAAAGAGTATCCTTTCTTTCTAAACCTTGCATCTACACATGAAACAATGTCATTTAAATAAATAAATACACATATATTTAAATATATAAATATGTAAAAAGTGTGTATATAAATATATATTATATAATATATAATTATATATAGTACAATAAATAATATTTATATATCATTATTATATAATATATATTATATATTATATACATGTTATTAAATATATATTATTTATAAATAAATATAAATGATATAGATATATAATATGTATTATTTATATTTATTTTTATTTATATATATATTTATTCATTTCCTGTACGTGGTCAAGTCTATCAAAGGCTTTTGTGAAACTTGGCACCCCAAAATAAACATGATACCCCCATGTCATCTAAACATCCCATACCTTTGCCTTCACCATTGACTCCATAACTGAAATGTAGTTTAAAAGTTGCATTTCATACTTCCAGATCCACTTGGTTTATGATGACTTATAAACAGAAGTCTGTTTTGGCTTTATTTAAGCAGTACCTAGGTTTCCTCTTTCACATTAATATTATATGCTTGGTCCAATGAAAGAACTGCAAAGTAACTTTAAGCTCACTGGTATTTCAACAGTTCTAAAGATAGCTTTCAGATTAACATGAAAAACTTCCAAGGCCAAGAGGCAACACCTGATTTTGGAGAATGAAATGGTCTGTTTGTCATGTTAAAATTACTGGGAGAGCTCATTCATATGAAAATGCATTCAATTCCCTCATACTCTCAGGGAGTGTTTTGAATGCCAAATGACATGGGGAAAATCATCATTAACATTCAATTTTATATTAAACCCCTCTTTGAATGTCCGCTTTCATACACCATTTAATTATATAAAGACAGTAAAAATGTTTCAGGGGGAGAAGGGAACAGAGCAGGAAGGATCACGTTGTGTAAGCCTACTTGTGAATGGTGGCTGGCATGGTGATTCATGTCCACACTGAAGAATAAAGTGTTGGACATCAGCCTAATGGGCAGACTTGGTATCGCCCCACTGAGTGGGGACAACCCAATGACTTTGTGTCATCGCAGCAGAGTGACACCAGATACATGAGGCTTGTCCCTGAGTGTTGTTGGGAATAGTCAACTATCACTTAGCAGCCGTGTAGGGAGGCCATATTTAAAAAGTGGGTGTGATGAGCTTCTTAAAAAAAAGGGAGGGGGCTGCGAGAAGAACAAAGTCAATACCATTCATTATAGACCTAAAAAATAGGTCCTTCCAGATACGCAGCAGAGTTGAGTCCTAACAATCGGGACAGAGAGGTGGGCCAAGGTGAAGACAAATCACAGCTGCCCTTCAGATAAGGAAGAAATTACAGGTAAGAGAGGAGTGAATGGTCAAAGATGGAGGGAGCAGTCAAGTTCAGTGCACCAAGGAGGCAGAGAGACCGAAGAGGTATTTATGGAAACATCTACATTATTCTCTCTTTGCACTATTGCTATGCATGCTCTATAGTTTCCTCAAAAATAATCAAGCAAAATTTTTTTTTAATCCAATGGCCTCATGCTGCGCATCTTTAATGGGCTCCTATATGCTAAATACATATCACCAGGGCTTCTAATCTGCACTTTGAAAGTTGACAATGTCCCATCATCATATATATGTGTGTGTGTCTGTGTGTGTGTGTGTGTGTGTGTATAATTATTATATAATATATATACACTATATATATATTATATATGGTAGGATGATCCTGGTCAAGTTGTTCACCTTGCCTTTGCATCAGGTTCTGCAGCTACTAACATGCGGGTAATAGAATACCTACTCCTTAAGGTTGCTACGGAGATTAAAACCTAATACCTATAAAAGGATTAAACAGTCTCTGGCATTTACAAGGACTTCATAAAAGCTATTATCATTTTCAAGCACCTCATAAAAAAATTGATGATTTCATTAAAAAGTTTAACTTAAAATAGCCAATGCTCATAGAACACTAAATAGACGACTTGCCATTTTTTTTAAAATGAAAATTTAAATAAAATGTAATCCATGGGCTTCCACAATGAAACATCACAAGAAATGAGCAAATCAACCACTTGGATGGATACAAATTCAACATTTTCCAAAATGAAAATATTTGATTAGATTCACATACAAGATGTTTATTCACATCACCAACAAAAGGCACGAAATCAAAATATGTTTTATTTTGGAACACAATAGACTAAAATGTATCTCTATGATAACAAAAGGGAGTGCAAGAGTATAAGGACAGTCACAAATTTTACATCATAATCAAGGCCAATGTCTGTTTAAGAAAATAACCTGTGTTCAAGTCATTTGTAAGAATCATTGGTATATTTGAAAACATAATTAAAATCCAAACAGAACCTTAGCAACTTAGCTTACATACGGTACTGCCTTAAAACACTAATACCAAACTATTCCGACTCAAACTTAACATTGAAACTTCTCCTAGCCGGCAATTTTAAGTATCTGAAAGTCCTACAACTCATTTTATTTGAAAATATATTGGGTATATAATACACAAAATATATTTATACTACCCCCAGATTTTTCCCCAGTCATCCTAATTAGTGACGTCCTGACCATATGACTATTCTCTTTTGCTAAAATGAGAAATTCTGGCATGTAGGTGTGCAATCCTACTTGGGACACTGCCCAGCTAAAATAAAAACCACTTAAGGCAAACATTAAACAGCATTATACGGAGAAACTTCATTTAAGTTAGAGAGAGAAAATCAGACTGATTTTCCACATAAACTCCCTGGGTATTTTTCTGAATGTCTGGGTAATAAGCAAGTTTGTGAATGATCCGGTCGTCCCTAGCTTACTCATCCATTGTTGCTATGGAATGCTCTTTATAAATATTAATGTTTGCAGATGAAAAAGAATCCATCTCTATCAAGAACGTTGTTATCTAAATTTTGAGAAGAACAAATACGTTGATAAAAAGCTAATTAAACAATGAAACATTTCTTCAATTAAAACTTATAAAAATTTAAATGATGGGTTTTTTTAAACTTGAAATCATTCTGACACAAGGATATTAACACAAGATCAGCCAAAGTTACCCTGAACTGGTTAGAATTATAGCTTGGGGACAGATCGGCATCAGTTTATAAGATTATAGTCATCTTATGAGTTTAACTGAAGGCAATCAACAGCATCACTGCAAAATCTGTGACTCTGAATACTGATACGCTATTTAAAACCCTGTTTTAAAAAAGATAATTAAGAGGACTTGCTGTTTAGTCAGTCCAGCAGGAAAAGGAAAATAAATAAAATTTTCAAAATTAGCTTGAAGTAATGGAGAAAAAATTAGTGCATTTACCTTTGTCTCGGGAAGCTTGTTATGGGTATGTCTTCTTTATTTTGTTATATATATGTTTGTGTGTATGTATGTGCACCAATTTCTTGGTTTTCCTCTCTCATACCCTCTTATCATGTAACATTAGATATATCGACTTTACATCACAGTATTTAAGTATTAGCTTTACAACATAGAGTTTAAATTATGGGGTGTTAAGGAGAAGAGAAAATATTACCCAAGGACTTCCTACCCTTTTGTGAGAAAAGTGTTAGTGGATTTTCAGTTGTACTCAGAATTGTCACATTGTTTCAGATGGAGCTACGACCTTGCTGCTGTCTTCATTTGGAGATGAAGCATGGTTTGAGGAGATGCACACAGGTGCCGAGGACCCGGGATGGTTAATTTTATGGGTCAACTTGCTAGGCTGCGATATCCAGATATTATTGGTCAAACATTATCCTAGATACTTCTGTGAAGGTATGCTTTAGATGAAATTAACATACAGATCAGTAGACTTTGAGCCACAGATTACCTTCATAATGTTGGTGGGCCTCATCCAATCAGGTGAAGGCCCAAATAGAAAAATGACAGACCTCCTCAGAAGAAAGAATTCTTCCAGCAGTCAACTTTCAGATTCGGACTATAGCATCAACTCTTCCCTAAATGTCTAGCCTACTTCTTTTACCATGCAGATTTTGGATTTGCCAGTGCCCACAATCACATGAGCCAATTCCTTAAAATAAATAATCTATCCATCAATATCTATCTATCAGCTCTGTTTCTCCAGAGAATCCTAACACATGGCCCCTGAGTTAAAAGCTGGAGCCCTGAATCCAGATGACTTAGGTTCAGTCCTAATTCTACTATAAACTAGTTGGAAGACACAGGCAAATTACTTAACCTCATTGGGTCTCTGTTTCCTCATCCATAAAGAATAATAAATATTACCTCTTACCTCATAGGATTGTTTTGAACATTAAATGAATTATATACACAGGAAGTGTTTATACAAAGCATGCTCAATATGTTGGACCATTTTCTAAGCACTCTGTAAATACACACTATGATTTCTAAGCTTCTGTTAACATAGCTAGTGAACTAGCAGTTAGTCTTAGAAACCAGAACAGTATGGATGAAGACAATTTATTTTTTAGAAAAAAATTTGCAAGGTTGCGTGGAAATCTATATTTGTAAGAGATATTCAAGATAAAGGAAAACAACATACAGGTTCTAGAAATAACCATGTCTTGAATGGATTTTCAATAATTAGCATCTGCAAATAGCACAAGTAAGGTATACCTCCTTCATGCAATAGGGAAGTTCTTCCAAACGTGCCTGGCAATAATTATCTGAAAAATCAACTACAAAACCACTGATAAACTATAATCTAAGAAATGCCTTAACCTCGGATTTTTAATTGTTAGCACTTCTTAACATCTCTCTCTATATTTATAGTCTATACTTCCCCTCTGTACATTTCTTGCTTTTTTCTCATCTTTTCTGCTTACTGCCCACATATACTCTTGCCCTATAATTTCATCTCCTTCCCCTGCAATTGTCTGCCAACTGAATACTGTTCGTGTTTTTGTTTATTGTGTCTTGATTTTATTCGGAAGAAAGACTAGCTGAATATTTATTTGCTTTTGGCCTGGGGGAAACTTCATAACATTGACCCAAAAGCTGAAAATTTACAGAGGAAAAAAAGATGATTGAAATTATGACTTCAAAGTTGAATGCCTAATATATGTCAAAAAAGATTACGAAGAAAAATTAAAAGGTGAAGGCATAGGCAGGCAGCACATTTCTGACATACTGCCAAGTATTGGTTGGAAATAGTAGTACATACTATTATTTTATAACGGTTTATACTTTACAATAAACATTTATTCCAATTATTTCATATTAATCAGAACAGTCTTGTAAAGACGGAAAAAATCAGGATTTTTCAACATCAGCACTAAGGACAATTGAGGCCAGATAATTCTCTGTTGTGGGCAACAGCCCAGCAGAGCAGCATTCCTGGTTTTTAATCACGAGATGCCAGTAGCTCCCCCATCCGCACCCCCACTGTGATAACCAAAAATGTCTCCTGGTATTGTCAAATGTCCTGTGGCTGGACCGATCATCACCAGTTGAGAACCACTGCCAGAAAGGAGTGGCAGTCAGTAGGACCTTTTGTTTACAAATTTGGTAAAATTCAAAGAAGTTAAGTCACTTGCCCAAATACACCCCCTTTCTTAATGACCTATCAGCTTGACAATTCTAGGACACCGCCATGAATGCTTGGGTTAAGACACTAATCACCACCTAGAAACTAATCCTGTTGTTTGCATGGCAACTCTCTGATCTTCTAGGCACTTCTGAACTTTCTTTCTCCTCAACTGATCTAGTCATTAATTCAGGCTTTTGTTTTCTCCTAGAAGGAAAAGGCGGCATTATAAATTCCAAGTTAGAAATACACAATATGAAAATTTAGCTGGGCATAAAATATTTTTGTATGGTGCCTGCCTCAGTTGTTTTTTGTTTTGTTTTGTTTTGTTTTTTCAAAATAGTTTCTACCTTAACTGGCACAAGATTGATGAAACAATCCATCACTCTTACTAATTAGGTAGCTCACAGGCTATCCAACCAGTCTGATTTCCTTATTCACACATGTACACAGCACTGAAAACATTCTTTTTATAGAAGCATGATAGCAGGAAACCTAGCCATACACTGAGAATTAGAGGTAGAGTTCACACTTTGATTATCTGGCCAAAAATACTTTCCAACAGTCTCGAACTCCTCTGGCAGCTCTGTGAGCTTGGTCAATGACCCAGTGCTGTGCAGACGTACACGGTGTAATAAACAGCATTTCTTCCTCTCACCCTATCATCCTCTCTCCATGTCTAAAAGAATACTAGATTTTCAGCTTAATACTCTAAACACAAACCCTTCATACAATTAGTCAACCACTGTATCTAAGTCGTGTTCCACCTCTCTTCAAACGGCTTCTCGACAACAAAGGAGGGAAAAATGGAACTGTCCCACGTAATACACTACCATCTGTGCGCAGGCTGATAAGATGAAAAGGGAATATCTGAATGCCAGAGGATTAGAGTTACAAACCATACCTTCCATGACATACACCAGCGACCCCACATCTCCTTCTTTGATGATGCAACTGTCTTTGCCGTACTCCACTGGGTACATACAATCCACAATCTCTTGGATCTGTGACAGCTCCAGGTTCTTCATAAAGTCATTGTCAAGGATAGCTTCCTTTATGAGATCCTTGGACCTAGGGAAAGAGAGGGAAGATTTATTGGCACGTCAGACAAGCGTTTTCATAGTTTGTGAAGTTCAGCGGAGCCGTACAGCATCCTGGCACACTACAATGCGTTTTCTTGTTAGGCATCCAATCATTTTCTGAAAAACCTGAGAACAAAGTAATTCCATGGCCATCAGAAAGGCACTGAGAAATTCTGCTTTAAACAAAGTATCACCGAATGCACGTGTGACCAACCAAAAAGAAGCAAAAGCAAATCATCCCATTTTGTTTTAGAATGTGTTTAAGTCACAATGATAACAAGAAAACCAATGGACAAGCACTTTAAATTGATGTTTGCAACTTAGTTTAAGAATAAATGTGAAAAAGAAACAAGAGAATTTTATGGAATAGACACTACTATCCCGGTATTTCCATATTATAAAAGAACAGCAGAATGTGTCATATTATACACCAGCACAGTAAAAAACAATTTGTTTACTTATTTCTTCTGTGCCTCTTCCACTAGACCTTATGCTCCATGAGGGTGGGATCATTAGTTTTTTCTCTCCTCTATGCTAAGTGTTTACAATAACACTAGTTCTAGTATGGGTTTCAAGGATAATATTTTGGCTGTAAAACGATTAGAACTGGATTCCTAATTAACAGTTTGAAAGAACTGGCAGAAATGTGATACTTCTTTATCCATACCTTACACATTTTCAGAGAAAATCTATTTCTCCAAGCGGTTCATAGTGAGGTAACCGGGCAGATAAAACCATTGAATGGGATGTTTTTCAACACGAGGGGATTTAGACATGGATGAAACAGGCAGTTAGCGAGAAGGAGATTTACAAACTCTATAACTGGGATTCAGGAAAGTTTTGCAGAACTTAAAGATGGTGATAATTTGATTCTCAGGGGTAGGAAGTTCCAAATGACTTCCTACGGTACAAAAATTAAAGGGAAACCAAGAACTGTCTTATCAGGAGGAGCATAGTCAGAGGGCTGTTGGGGATAAGATGAAAAGCAAGATCTTAACAACACAGAGAGAAAGCAGAACATCTGGAATTGTACATTGAGTGTTAATTTGACAAGTATCTGACTACAAGCTGGTCCTTACCCACATTTGCATCACAAGTGGTTCTCAAAGAAATGACCTGAGTAGTGAACACTGAGTAAAGGATTAGCCCTCCCCATTTCCAGGTGCCTTTTCTTCTGGACCTCAGTCTAACCGGACTATTGCCATCACACATTATGTTTTGTAATGGTTTGGGGATTTAATAATAAAAAGGTATATAAAAAATTGAAAATTTACCATTATGAAAACTATACTTAGAATGGACTGTTAGGATGCAATTAAAATTGTTTATGAAGAGTGTTAACAGTGTGGGGGAAATTCTTTCACTATTTTTAAGTGAGAAAGTAGAATACAGAATTGTTTTTAGAGTAAGAGAATGTTTTATATGAGAATGTAGAGATGAAAGAGAAATCTAGATAATAAGAAAATTTAGAATTAAAAAAAAAAAACAGGAGATCTCACTTCACATCTATTAAGATGACCATCATCAAAAAGACAAGCAGTAACAAGTGTCGGCGAGGGTGTGGACAAGAGGGAACCCTCATGCACTGTTGGTGGGAATGGTAATTGGTGCAGCCACCGTGGAAAGCAGTAGGCAGGTTTCTCAAAATTTTAAAAATAGATCTACCATATGATCCAGAAACTCCACTTCTGGGAATATTACCAAAAGAAACAAAAACATTAACTTGAAAAGATATCTGCACCCCCACATTCACAGCAGCATTATTCACAACAGCTGAGACAGGAAAACAACCTAAGTGTCCACTGGTGGATGGACGTGTGGTATATACACGTGCACACACACACACACACACACACACACACACACGAGGGAATATAATTCCGCCATAAAAGAGGAAATCCTATCAAACTGGATGAATTTGAAGGAATTTGAAGGAATCCTATCAAACTGGATGAATTTGAAGGAATTACTCTGAGTGAAATAAATTCAAGAGAGAAAAACAAATAGTGTATGATCTCACTTAAAAGTAGAATCTTTTTTTTTTTTTAAGATTTTCCTTATTTATTTGGGTGAGAGAGAAAGAGAGAATGAGAAGAGGGAGGGTCAGAGGGAGAAGCAGACTTCCCGCTGAGCAGGGAGCCCAACGACTGGATTCTGGGACTCCAGGATCATGACCTGAGCTGAAGGCAGTAGCTTGACCAACTGAGCCACCCAGGCGCCCATGTGGAATCTAATTTTAAAGAGATACACACACCAAACTCACAGAGCAGAGATGAGATTTGTAGTTACCAGAGGTGGGGGGGTTAGAGAAGAAGGAATTGGAGGAAGGCTGTCAAAATGCACAGCCTGGCAGTGAGAGGCTAAGTAAGTACAGGGACATGACAGACAGCAAGATGATTGCTGTTAACACCGCTCTGTGATACAGAGAGAGAGAGTTGTTGGGGAAAATGTTTTGCTTTTTAGTATATCTATAGGAGATGATGGTTGTTTAGTAAAACTGTTTTTTTTTTCAAGATTTGTTTATTTATTTATTTGACAGACAGAGATCACAAGTAGGCAGAGAGACAGGCAGAGCGAGAGGAGGAAGCAGGCTCCCTGCCGAGCAGAGAGCCCGATGGAGGGCTCGATCCCAGAACCCTGGGATCATGACCTGAGCCGAAGGCAGAGGCTTTAACCCACTGAGCCACCCACTGAGCCCCAGAACTTACTGTTTTTTAAATAGAAATTTTTATGTCAATATTATTATTGGAATAATAATAATTTATTATTTCACAATAAATGTAAATCAGATCACCATGCTGTGTGCCTTAAACTCAAACAGTGATACATGTTAATGATGTCTCAGTAAAACTGGAAAAAAACTACCAGCTCGACAGAATTATACGTGAAGACCTGTGCAAACAGAATGTGACTCTCAGTAAATGGCAGCTGAAGAAGGTGGTAATAATATTAACAGCAGTAATAAAAAGGGGTAGTAAGAGAGTATGTAATCATGACCTGTAAAAATGTTAGAAGGAATTATACAAAATGTTGGCATGAGTTGCCTTGGGTGATGGAATTATAAGGGCTCCTGCGTGTCTCGGTCAGTTAAGTGTCTGACTCTTGGTTTCAGCTCAGGTCATGACCTCATGGCTCGTGAGATCAAGCCCCATGTCAGACTCTGTGCTCAGTGTGGAGTCTGCTTGAGATTCTCTCTCTCCCCCTCCCTTTTCCCCTACCCCTGCTTGCACCCATGCATGCGTTCACTCACTCTCTCTCTCAAAATAAATAAATAAACAGAACTATATATTTTTTTCTTTCTACTTTCTCAGTTCATAAAATTTTCTAGAATGGGCACGCTCTTTTACATGCAAAAATCTTTCATTTTAAAGGTAGTTTATAAAAAGCAACTGCTATGAAGAGAAACAGAAAATCATCTCATTTAATTCTCATCTTAATAATGACATATTTAATACTGATTAGCTATTTTTGGCATATTCAGCATTATTTTTTTCAACAGATTCTTGCTCATATGGTCTCTGTTTAAATACTAATGGTAGGAACTTTCACTTAATAAAGAGACAGCCCAGTCGTTAGGGACTTCAGAACAGACTGTTTTAAAAGTGAGACTTTTACTTTAGTCTGACAGGGTTCTTAGCTGGTTGGTTAATTTCAGCTTGCCAGAACTCCATCTCTCCCGAGGCAGAGCTGTTTCTTTTGAGTCTTCAACACAAGATCCAGAACTCTGTCCCCATCTATGATTTTCGTGAAATTTCCTTCCTTAATTCTCTTCACCATCTCTGAACTCAAGAATGGCAGTAGATCTCTTGTTCTAGGATCATGTTTCTGAACATCAGGACATACAGCCTCGACCTTCGGGAACTTAATTTTAATCACAATAGTATAAATACCCTCTTGACTAAAAATTCCTTTGTTTTCTTTGCATCGAAGAGCGGGGTCATCAATAGGTTCAAATTTTCTTTTCCCTTTTTTTTTTTTAAAGATTTTATTTATTTGTCAGAGGGAGAGGCAGAGAGCACAAGCACGAGGAGTGGCAGAGGGAGGGGGAGAAGCAGGCTCCTCTCTGAGCAGGGAGCCCAATGTGGGATCATGACCTGGGCTGAAAGCAAACACTTAACCGACTGAGCTACCCAGGCATCCCAGCGTCATATTTTCTAATATAATAAAGCCTGGATGCTATCAGTGCCAGAATCCCAACTTGTTTGGCTACAGATGGTATCTTATCCTTTGGGAAATACTAATAGTGCTCCATTAAAAATCTAAGCCCTAGAAATGCCACCAGCTTAGAAGTAAAGCCTTATTCCAAAAAAATAAATAAATAAAGATTCACTCAGTCCAAGGATAACTGAAGAAAGCCGCTTTCTCTTGTCTCGTAAGTGGCACTATTATCTTGTTTCATGGAGACATCAGAAAAGGTGAAAAGCAAGGTGGCCTACCGCAATCTCTCAGAATCATTCAGATTTTCCAAATGCTTGCCACAAAGTCAGTGGGGAAGGGGAACTTCAAGAGGCTCTTGCTTCTCACGTGTCTTTTTAAATGCAAGACACTCAGTCTCAAGTCTCCGAAGAAACACACAGAAGGTGTTCATCTATGAGTTTGCGTCACGTTAAAACACACCGAGACACAGACAACCCATGTCTTATCATTTATCCTTTTGCACGAGTATTGTCCAATAACATGTTTGCTTCTGAAATATCACAAATGATCCGTCTCGTGCCCCTGTGAAGCATAACTTGGAGACGTTCTTGTTGAGGAATCCTTAATACCCTGTCTCTTTGTGCAATTTTCCTTTAAGTGCTTTCTAGCCAAGAGCAAGAAACATTAGGTCAGCTCTCACTAGTCTCTACCTGCTCCAACCTATGGACCATAATCCATCAGAGCCTCTACCTCACAATCCTGTGAATCCTTTCCTACCCCTGAAGAAAGAGTCGGTGACGCTCACTGTCACTAAAACATGATGGTGCATGTGAGACCTGTGAGCTCTATTATCAGTGTGGGAGCTGGGGAAAGCTGCTATCGCAAGTTCCAGAAGGTGGCTATCTCCTCTCGGAGTACATATTTTAGGAACACGCTGCCTGAATGCAGCAGCCCGACCTGGGGCTGTCAGAAGCAAATACAAAGATCTCGATTTCTGATCCTTCCTGTCTGCTTCTGTGTATAAACAATCTCTTGAATTTTTTTTTCTTCCATGCTCCAAATGTGTGGCTTTCAAACTACGAACACCGTAAAAGGAACCTGGTTATTTTGATCTAGCCCTTTTGATTTGTCATCATCAATTTGTCAGCCTCTAAAATATTGGCGATATATAATGGTGGGCTGGTAAACTGGCTTTCCAGAAGGGGGAGAAAAAAAAAACACACACACACAAAAAAACCCTGGTTGGTAGCATTTGCCAATTTCTATGGTATAAATACTCCCACCATAGCTGATTTCAAGCTACTAATGTAAAGTCAACCTGCTTGCAAAATTCCTGAAAATTTAACAAGCAGTTCCTCTATGAGCCAGTAAGAGTTGGCTCCAACACATGGCTGGAGATAGATTATTTTTCTAACACCCTGAGAATTTAATGTGCCTTAATTTATAAGTGCAGAAACCAACACGACAATCCTTTTCTTCTTTTAAAATTTCATCAGGTGGTATAATATCCCCCAGATCATGTAATGCCACGATTTCCAGCCATAGGTCTTCTAATCTTTCAAGTTTCAGAAGATGAACTGGGAAGTCCACGTCCCCATTTACTTATTGCAGATTCCTGAATAGACACAAAGAGCATTCAATAGAAACTGTCTTTCTACACAATCTTAGGTAACAATGGGTAATCTTAAGGCAGTGTAGGGAAATGTACACCCACCTCTCTAACAAGGAAGCCAGCAGTATTCACTATCAATACACACAGCCTCTGTTTTCTCAAGATTAACCAAAGGATATTGTACATTGTAGTTACCTAGAGTAGGTCAGCAAGAGCTAGCCTATCCAAGAGTAGGGAAGGCTTATTCAGGCGAGGCAAGTGGGGTGGGGGTTGGGAGAGGGTCATGAAGGCTTCTCTGAACTCAGGACTACATGGCAGTAAGATCCAACTATGTAAAGATTAAGGAGAAGAGTATTCGAAATCAAAGAAAAAACACATACAAAGGGGAAGGGGTTGGAATGAGCCTGATCTGTCCAGAGACTCAAAAGAAGACCTCTGTGGCTGAAGGACAGCCTGGACAAGAAGCAAAGAGACAAGGGGATGAGATTTCAAGTGGGCAGAAAGTGAGTCTCATAGCTTCTTGAAGGCTGGGAGAGACCCTCAGTGTTTTCCAAAGCCTCAGGAACTCAGTGGAGGAGGAGAAGGGGTGTGGTTGACAGGCGAGAGATCAGACATTAAAAAAAAAATTAATAACATAAATGTATTTTAAAATATTACTGAATTCATGGAGGTTTTCTGCCATGTATTTCACTGATTAATGAATGCTAAAGCTATAACTTACTACTATGTTAATAGGGAGAACCCCTGTCTCATAAATCCCACATTTTCTTGGACTTTGAGTCACTGACTCTCAGGCAACTTTTGCATATTAGGAAAGAATGAGGTCTCTTCTCTGATGCCAGGATATCTTCCAAGGCCAAGAATTTTCTCTCCATTGACAGCCTCTATCCCCTGTGGAAGGGACACCGGGCAATAGCAAATATGACCGAGCCCAAACAGGTGAAAATTAATATCTGGTCCCTCCCTTTGAGAAAGACTTCCAGGCACTTAAAAAAATCGTCAAAGTTACTAAATGATCACTAATAGTGAAAATCGCCCAAAGCACTTGAAAAATGTCATATAAAACTTCTGCAGGCAAGATGGCAGAGGAGTAGTGGACTGAAATGACATCAGGTCGCGGGAGTTCAGCTAGATAGTTATCAAACCATTCTGAAAACCCACAAACTCAACAGGAGATTGAAGAGAAGAGCAGCAATTCTAGGAACAGAAAATCAACCACTTTCTGAAAGGCAGGATGTGCGGAGAAGTGAATCCAAGCAACGAGAAGATAGACTGCAGGGGGTGGGGCTGGCTCCTGGCAAGCGGCAGGGCAGTGGAGCACAAAATCAGAACTTGTAGAAGTCTGTTCCGCTGAGGGACACCACTCCAGAGGCTAAGCAGGGGCGGAGCCCTTGAGGGGACATCGTGGTCTCAGGTCCCGCAGGGTCGCAGAAGGATCGGGGCTGTCTGAGTGTAGCAGAGCTCGCAGGTATCAGAGTGGGGAAGCCGGCTGCAGAGACGGAGCCGAGGAATGAGCTCTCAGCTTGGGGTTACCTTAGAGTGTGATTCGCGGCACAGTTGGGCCACAGCTCTTGAACAGGGACCCCGCAAGTGGCACATCCGGGGAGACTCACCCTCCTCCTCTGGAGGCAGGAATCTGCTGGGTTTAGAGATTCCAAATGGGGCCGTGGGCCAGAGATAGAAATGCTCAGTCACGGGCCAGGTGAGCACAGAGCGCCCCCGGAGACCAGGGAGAGGGGAGGCACTGACTGCTTCTCCCTGAGGGCACACTGAGGAGTGAGGCCCTGAGCTCTCAGCTCCTCCAAGCTGGAGACTGGGAGGCCGCCATTTTCATTCCCATCCTCCAGAGCTCTACGGAAAGCACTCAGGGAACAAAAGCTCCCGAGAGCGAACCCAAGCGGATTAGGTAGCCTGGGCCCCGGCAAGGGCGGGGCAATTCCACTTCAGGTAAAGACATTTGAGAATCACCGCAACAGGCCCCTCCCTCAGAAGATCAGCAAGAATATCCAGCCAAGACCAAGCTCACAGATCGAGGAGAAGAGCGGAACTCCAGAGATAGGGGAAAGCAACACATGGAATTCATGGCTTTCTCCCCATGATCCTTTTAGTCTTGCAAAGTTGAATTAAATTTTTTTAATTTTATTTTTTTTCTTATTCTATTTTTTTTAACTTTTCCTCTTTCCTCTTTTAACACTTTTTAACTAGTTTATCTTAACAATACCTTTCTAAAAAATAATCTTTTTAAACCTTCACTAACAATCATATTTTATCATTATCAAATAATTGATAAAATATCAACAATTTGATTAAAAAATATCATTATCAAAATAATATTTTTTCATTCATTGTATTTAACTTTATTTTTTGTATACATATAGGGTCTTTTTTCTAAAAAATTTTGGGACACGATTTCTTCTAATAGATCAAAATATACCCTAAATCTAGCACAAGGCCTATTTCTAGTCTCCAGATTTAGCACATTCTCTCCCCCCAACCCATTTTTTTTCCTTCTTTCTTTTTTCAACCGACTTATCTTAACAATTCCTGTTTTAGAATTTTTCAATTTTCATCTTTACAGTCATATTCTGTCCCTTCCTTGTATTTACCCTTATTTTTCATATATATATAAGTTTTTCTTTCTTTAAAATTTTTGGAGGAAGGTTCTTCTAAGAGACGAAAATGCACCCAAAATCAAGGGGGTGGCTCTGTTCTATTCACCAGTCAAATATATATATATATTTTTTTAATTTTTAATTTTATTTATTTAATTTTATTTTTAATTTTATTTTTATTTTTAATTTCTTTTTACCCCCTTACTTCTTCCCCCAGTTTGGGGTCTCCTCTGATTTGGTTACCGTACATTTTTCTGGGGTCTTTGCCACCCTTCTAGTATTTTATTCTCTCATTCATATATTCTTACCTGGATAAAATGACAAGGCAGAAAAACTTACCACAAAAAAAAAGAACAAGAGGCAGTACCGACAGCTAGGGACCTGAGCAATACAGACATTGATAATATGCCAGATTCACGTTCAGAATGATGATTCTAAAGGTGCTAGCTGGGCTCAAAAAAGGCGTGGAGAATATTAGAGAAACCCTGTCTGGGGAAATAAAGTCCCTTTCTGGAGAAATAAAAGAACTAAAATCTAAACAAGCTGAAATTAATAAAGGAATTAATGAGGTGCAATAAAAAATGGAGGCTCTTGCTCCTAGGAAAAATGAGGCAGAAGAGAGAATTCATGATCTAGAAGACCAAATGACAGAGAAGAAAGAAGCTGAGCAATAGAGAGACAAAGAACTACTGGACCAACAGGGGAGAATTCAGGAGATAGGTGATACCATAAGACGAAACAACATTAGAATAATTGGAATTCCAGAAGAAGAAGAAAGAAAGAGAGGGGTAGAAGATATATTGGAGCAAATTATAATAGAGAATTTCCCTAATATGGCAAAGGGAACAAGCATCAAAATGCAGGAGGCACAGAGAACACCCCTCAAAATCAATAAAAAATAGGTCCACACCCCATCATCTAATATTAAAACTTACTAGTCTTAGTGACAAAGAGATAATCCTGAAAGCAGCTCGTGACAAGAAGTCTGTAACATACAATGGTAGAAATATTAGATTGGCAGCAGACTTATCCACAGAGACCTGGCAGGCCAGAAAGAACTGGCATGATATATTCAGAGCACTAAACGAGAAAAATACGCAGCCAAGAATACTATATCCTGCTAGGCTATCATTGAAAATAGAAGAAGATAAAAAGTTTCCAGGACAAACAAAAATTAAAAGAATTTACAAACATGAAACCAACCATACAGGAAATATTGAAAGGGGTCCTCTAAACAAAGAGAGAGCCTAAAAGTAGTAGATCAGAAAGGAACAGAGACAATATACAGTAACAGTCACCTTACAGGCAATACAATGGCACTAAATTCATACCTTTCAATAGTTACCTGAATGTAAAGTGCCTAAATGCCCCAATCACAGGGTATTAGAATGGATAAAAAAACAAATCCCATTGATATGCTCTCTGTAAGAGACTCATTTTAGACCCAAAGACACCTCCAGATTGAAAGTGACCGGGCAGAAAACCATATATCGTGGTAATGGACATCAAAAGAAAGCTGGGGTGGCAATCCTTTTATCAGAGAAATCAGACTTTAAGCCAAACACTGTAATAAGACATGAGGAAGGACACTATATCATACTCAAAGGGTCTGTCCAACAAGAAGATCTAACAATTTTAAATATCTATGCCCCTAACATGGGAGCAGCCAACTATATAAATCAATTTATAACAAAATCAAAGAAACACATCGACAATAATATAATAATAGTAGGGGACTTTAACACCCCCCTCCCTGAAATGGATAGATCATCCAAGCAAAGGATCAATAAGGAAATAAAGGCCTTAAATGACACACTGGACCAGATGGACATCACAGATATATTCAGAACATTCCATCCCAAAGCAACAGAATACACATTCTTCTCTAGTGCACACAGAACATTCTCGAGAATAGATCACATCCTGGCTCACAAATCAGGTCTCAACCGATACCATAAGATTGGGATCATTCCCTACATTTTTCAGACCACAATGCTCTGAAGCTAGAACTCAGTCACAAAAGGAAAGTTGGAAAGAACTCGAATACATGGAGACTAAAGAGCATCCTACTAAAGAATGAATGGGTCAACCAGGAAATTAAACAAGAATTGAAAAATTCATGGAAACAAATGATAATGAAAACACAACTGTTCAAAATCTGTGGGTAACAGCAAACGCAGTACTGAGAGGAAAATATATAGCGGTACAAGCCTTTTTCAAGAAACAAGAAAGGTCTCAAGCACACAACCTAACCCTACACCTAAAGGAGCTGAAGAAAGAACAACAAAGAAAGCCAAAACCCAGCAGGAGAAGAGAAATAATAAAGATCAGAGCAGAAATCAATGAAACAGAAACCAAAAGAATAGTAGAACAAATCAACGAAACTAGGAATCGGTTCTTTGAAGGAATTATTAAGATTGATAAACCCCCGGCCAGACTTATCAAAAAGATAAGAGAAAGGACCCAAATAAATAAAACCATGAATGATAGAGGAGCAATCACAACCAACACCAAGGAAATACAATTAGAAGGACATATTATGAGCAATTATACGCCACCAGATTTGACAATCTGGAAGAAAAAGATGCATTTCTAGAGACATATAAACTACCAAAACTGAACCAGGAAGAAATGAAAACCTGAAGAGACTCATAACCAGTAAGGAGATTGAAGCAGTCATCAAAAATCTCCCAACAAACAAGAACTCAGGGCCAGATGGTTTCCCAGGGGAATTCTACCAAACATGTAAAGAAGAATTAATACCTATTCTCTGAAACTGTTCCAAAAAATAGAAATGGAAGGAAAACTTCCAAACTCATTTTATGAGGCCAGCATTACCTTGATCCCAAAACCAGACAAAGACCCCATCAAAAAGGGAATTACAGACCAATTACAGACCTGATGAACATGGATGCAAAAATTTTCACCAAAATACTAGCCAATAGGACCCAATAATACATTAAAAGGATTATTTACCACGACCAAGTGGGATTTATTCCAGGGCTGCAAGGCTGGTTCAACATCCACAAATCAATCAATGGTATATAATACATTAATAAAAGGAAGAACAAGAACCATATGATACTCTCAATAGATGCTTAAATAGCATTTGACAAAGTATAGCATCCTTTCTTGACCAAAACTCTTCAAGCTGTAGGGATAGATGGCACATCCCTCAATATCATCAAAGCCATCTATGAAAAATCCACATTTTTCATTGAGAATGAAAAATATCCTCAGTGGGGAAGAACTGAGAGCTTTTCCCCTAAGGTCAGGAACATGGCAGGGATGTCCACTATCACCACTGCTATTCAACATACTACTAGACATCCTAGCTTCGGCAATCAGACAAGAAGAAGAAATAAAAGGCATCTGAATCAGCAAAGAAGTAGTCAAACTCTCACTCTTTGCAGAGGATATGGTACTTTATGTGGAAAACCCAAAAGACTCCACTCCAAAATTCCTAGAACTCATACAAGAATTCAGTAAAGTGTCAGGATATAAAATCAATGCACAGAAATCAGTTGCATTTCTATATACCAACAGCAAGACAGAAGAAAGAGAAATTAAAGAGTCTATCCCATTTATAATTGCTCCCCAAACCATAAGATACCTAGGACTAAACCTAACCAAAGAGGCAAAGAATCTGTACTCAGAAAACTACAAAGTACTCAGGAAAGAAATTGAGGAAGACACAAAGAAACGAAAAAATGTTCCATGCTCATGGAGTAGAAGAACAAATATTGTGAAAATGTCTATGGTACCTAAAGCAATCTACACATTTAATGCAATCCTTATCAAAATACCATCAATTTTTTTTCAAAGAAATGGAACAAATAATCTTAAAATGTGTATGGAACCAGAAAAGATCTCGAATATCCAGAGGAATGTTGAGAAAGAAAGCCAACGTTGGTGGCATCACAATTCCAGACTTCAAGCTCTATTACAAATCTGTAATCATCAAAGACAGTATGGTACTGGCACAAAAACAGACACATAGATCAATGGAACAGAATAGAGAGCCCAGAAATGGACCCTCAACTCTATGGTCAACTAATCTTCCACAAAGCAGGAAAGAATGTCCAGTGGAAAAAGGACAGCCTCTTCAACAAATGGTGTTGGGAAAATTGGACAGCCACATGCAGAAGAATGAAACTGGACCATTTCCTTACACCACACACAACAATAGACTCAAAATGGGTGAAAGATCTCAATGTGAGACAGGAATCCATCAAAATCCTTGAGGAGAACACAGGCAGCAACCTGTTCAACCTCAGCTGCAGCAACTTCTGCCTAGAAACATCGCCAAAGGCAAGGGAAGCAAGGGCAAAAGTGAACTATTGGGACTTCATTGAGTTCAAAACCTTTTGCACAACAAAGGAAACAACAGACAAAACCAAAAGACAACTGACAGAATGGAAGAAGATATTTGCAAATAACCTATCAGATAAAGAGCTAGTATCCAAAAGCTATAAAGAACTTATCAAACTCAACACCCAAAGAACAAATAATCCAATCAAGAAATGGGCAGAAGACATGAACAGACATGTCTGCAAAGAACACATCCAAATGGCCAAGGGACATATGAAAAGGTGTTCCACATTGGGATGCCTTGGTGGCTCAGTCAATTAAGTGTCTGCCTTTGGTTCGGGTCATGAACCCAGGGTCCTGGGATCGAGTCCCACATAGGGATCCTTGTTCAGTAGAGAGTCTGCTTCTCCCTCTACCTGCTCTGCTTACCACTCCCCTGCATGCACTCTCTGACAAATAAATAAAAATAAAATCTTAAAAAAAAAAAAAGAAAAGTGCTCCACATCACTCGGCATCAGTGAAATACAAATCAAAACCACAGTGAGATACCACCTCACGCCAGTTAGAATGGCCAAAATTAACCAGTCAGGAAACAACAGATGTTGGCGAGGATGCAGAGAAAGGGGAACCCTCCTACACTGTTGATGGGAGTGCAGGCTGGTGCAGTCACTCTGGAAAACAGCATGGAGGTTCCTCAAAGAGTTGAAAACAGAGCTACCCTGCGACCCAGCAATCGTACTACTGGGTATTTACCCTAAAGATACAAACGTAGTGATCCAAGGGGGCACGTGCCCCCCAATGTTTATAGCAGAAATGTCCACAATAGCCAAACTATGGAAAGAACCTAGATGTCCATCAACAGATGAATGGATAAAGAAGATGTGGTGTGTATATATATACAATGGAATACTATGCAGCCATCAAAAAAACCCCACAAAATCTTGCCATTTGCAATGACATGAATGGAATTAGAGGGTATTATGCTAAGTGAAATAAGTCAATCAGAGAAAGACAATTATCATATGATCTCTCTGATATGAGGAATTTAAGAGGCAGGGTGGGGCTTTGGGGGGTAGAGGAGGAAAAAATGAAACAAGATGGGATCGGGAGGGAGACAAACCATAAGAGACTCTTAACCTCACAAAACAAACTGAGGGTTGCTGGGCGGAGGAGGGGTATGGGGTGGGTAGTTGGATTATGGACATGGGGAGCGTATGTGAAATGGTGAGTACTATGAAGTGTGTAAGCCTGAGGATTCACAGACCTGTACCCCTGGGGCACATAATACATTATATGTTAATAAAAATAATTAATAATTTAAAGAAAAAGAAAAACTCCTGCAATCAGCTTCTTGGCTACAAAAGCAAAAACAAGACTCACAATATCGTTAGCTCTCAGTGGTCAGTTCTAGGCTCATGTGTCAGGAGAAGCGTTTTAAATTTTATTTAAAATTTTAAATGTATTTTAAATTTTAAATTTACTTTAGCAGTTTAAATATTTTAAATGCAGTTTCAAAGCCCCCCCCCACCAGTGTTCTCTCTGCAGGTAGCCCCTCAGAAGTCCAAACCGCCTGTGGATGGTTTACTCAGATAATGTCATTGCAAGGCCCCTTAAGAGTTGCTAATGTCCGGAGTCACTGCACCAGGGTAACTCCACCCAGCTGCTGTGAAACATTCGGGGAGTCCCCTGTAAGCAAGACAAACTCTGGAAGTGGTTCTCTTGCTGCCCCGATGGCTACAATTCTGTCCAAACAGTGGGTACTATTTCTTGTGTGACGGTTTTCCTGAACCTATTTTCTGTAGGTAGAAGCTGGCCGAGAGCAGAGAAATATCAATCAGCCCCCATTTCTTCTTCTTCTTCTTTTTTTTTTTAATCAGCCCCCATTTCTGAAAGATAACATTTAATCCTGCCAAGCTCCTGACCAATGGAGAGATTTCCTCAAAACTGAAAATCAGCTTTCAACAAGTTTCAGGCTGTATTTTCACATCAACCAATTCTGCTGTGGCTCTTCCCATCTCGTAGCGAAAACGGTCACGAAGAAATCAAAACAGTTTGCAGCATTCAGAATGAAAATTAGCATCTGATACAAAACATGGGAGTCGCTGAGCCAAACTACATGACAGCAACATAGTTCCGATGAATGTTTTATCTATTAATTATCTAGTAATCTTTTGTCTATTACACGCATTGCAAATAATTTCCGGTTGCTTTTCCCTTCTAATATTTACCCCATGGTTCTAAAACAGATGAATATCTAAATGCAATTGAGATATTTTAACTGTAAAGAAAAAACAATGGTTGGGACAAGGAGAAGATCGTTAACCCATGATATCTGTGTATCCAACTATCACATAAGCCTTCTCCTTGTTTAACTAATACTCTGTGCTCATTCCAACTAACTAGCAACAGTATGAAGTAGCTGTTGAAATCACTGCTGCGATGTTAGCAGATGGAGCAGACTTGTACTAATTAAGGGAAAAAGAAATTATTGTTCTTTGTACGTGTTCACCAGCTTCTGAAAAGTCAACGTGAAAGCCTTGCATTCAACTATTCAAGTCATTCTGCCCTCTAGACATGCATTTTACAGCCACTTCGCACCAGCGAGCCTAACTTAAAATAGAACAGTGTCCAAAAGAGCCCAGATCAAACTCCTATCCTCTGAACTTCTCTTTCATATTGTGGAAGTAGAAAAGTGGGGTTTCACAGAAGAACCGTCAAGTGCTTTCCATGTGATTAAGTCAGACCATCCGTGTTACATTACAGAGTGTAAGAACCATGTGGCCTGGTCTACTGTGAATTCACTCTATTTTTAAAGTTTCAATCTCTAAATGGCAAAACAGAGCAATGGTTGGGAAGAAAACATCTGACATACATTAACATGTCCGATTGCACTTCAACATTTTGAAGAGACTATTCATCTCTCAAGACACTCAGAAAACTGAGATCACTTAGAATGCAGTCGTGTCCAACAAGGTCAAGCTGACCACGCCATGAACACCCATGTAGTTCTCCATCACCCAGGGTGACCCTGCCTCTGGGGTACAGATGGGGCGCCATGATGTTCTGTCCAGCTCTTGAAAACCCAGTCATCGCTGTGTGTTTACATGCTGCCATTTCAAGAACTTCAATGGCTTGATTTTAATGATCAAAGAAATCATTTTAGAAAAATTTCCTGTCGTTCAGGTACCTCTCAGATTTAAGCTCTGGGATAAATTGCCCTACATTTTAAATTATTTTCCATTTGTTTGAATTCAGCAGCAGGAAAATAACATGTTTCTCTATCAACTGCCCACCCCCCAAAATATATGTATTTTCCCTCGGCTGAAAATTACAACTTGGGTCATTCATTATTTCCTCTAGGGATGCTTCCAGGAAATTCGAGCCAAATTTAGCCTCGTTACAGTGACCCGCAGGTCTTCAGGAGCAGATGCTCTATTTTGATGAACGTTGTTCCATTTGATCCCCAAACACCTTAGTTTGCATTAGGGCTTTAATACATTAGACGCTATGAGTCGGCCTGAAGGGAGATGATACGTATACTGAGAAACTCTTTAAGGACGCAAATGTAAAAACCAGACAATCGTGCTCCTGGTTGTAAAAGCTTTGTGGTTTCCAAGCTTCTTAACCGAAGTGCAGAGAATGAATCAATAAGGACAACAGGAGATCAGAGCAGTAGTTATATTAACCGTCACCACCATTCATCACATGGTTAATCCGTGTTCCTCAGCGAGGAGCCCTAGCTCCCAGAAATCTCACAAGGACTTGCTGAGTTCGCCATGGGGAAACTGAGGTTCAGAGCAGCCATATACCAGTCCAATGTCCCGCAAGTGGTCCAGGACAGAGGAGAGTCACAATCTAAAGATAAATCCATCTCACCGCTCAGCCTCGCTCTCCTAAACTGCCTGACTTAACAAGCCCACAATACAAAACTGTATTGGTAATTTGAATAAATTATCCCAATTATAAAATCCAAAAGCAAACATTTTTTCTCACTAATCTCCACTTCTGCAAAAGTAAGAATGCTATGCTTGGATAATATGACCTTTTATCTGCAGAGAGCACTGCATGCTTTCAAAACAATTCCCCATCTAACATTTCATTCTATTATTGCCACAAACCTGTGCAGTAGGTAGAACAGATGTTACTATTATCCCAACGTGACAGATAAGAACACAAAGGCATGACGGGGTTAGATGCCTGCCAAGTCCGTGGAAGAGATTAAAGTAGAACTCGGGTCTACTGACTTCCGCTTGAAATAAACATGCTTCCAACCTCCGTTCATTGCATAGACATTCATATTCTCGTGGTCTCTCTCTCTATGTCTTTGTTTCTCTTTGTGTCTGTCTCTGTCTTTCTCAGACCTTCAGTCACTGGGCAAAGACTCCATAAATCCATTGTGCCAGTATCAGTAGGGAACTATGGGCATTTGACAATAATTCTATAGTATAAGAAAATTCTGTGATGGTTCATTCGGGGAGATTCCCTCTCTGACCTAATTCATCCTCCACATGAGAGAAGTCTGAACCTGTCTTGTGGCTCTCATGGGGAGATAACCATCTCTTGAATTCAGCAATGGAATTCAACTCATTTTGACTGTGTTCACACTTGTCCTCTCGTTGGCCTTGAGGACATCCCCTTTCCCTCTCTCTCCTCCCCTTCCCAAAAGCCTGCCTCAGATGGACTTCATATACAAATATGGAGAGGAAATAATTTGTACAAAAGTTTACTGTCAGCTTGGGTGAATATCTGTATTTGAATTCAAAATAAAAAGAGACCTCTCGTTATGCCTATAAAATAGAACTATAATATTCAAAAAAAGAATGCAAAATATCACCATTTTGCAATTGGTGTAATTAATGACCAAAATACAGATATATTTCAGAGAAGTCTGAATAGAACAGAGTAAACATTAAATGCTTTCCATATAAGTATTTTTACAGCAGAAATTTGAAATGTACAAATTTATAAACCCAACAAAAGCTATTAATATCATGGTTTTTGCACTCTAATTTAATAAGTCAGCTACCTTAAATTTTTGCCAAAAAGCCAATGGAGGGAGGAAAGGAAGAAGGGAAAGAGGCAGGAAAATGTGATTTTTGTCCATTGAATCCACTGTCTGTTTATTCCCTTGTACCATACTGTCCTTTTGAAGTTTGTCCCTTTCAGTGACAAATACTTAATGTTTATTATATTTCCAATGCAACAATTCTAGGCTCAAATTCTGCCCCTGCAGATAAATACAGACAATAGTGATTGATGGGCTTAAAACACAACCATAATTATCCACAAAATGATCGAAAAAGTGACCTAGAGTAGCTGCTGACACGAGCACAGTATTTATGGAACAAAGTCATACCTACAAATCTGAAAACCATTCCCAAAAATGTGTCCCTCGTGAAATAAGGTCACAATTATCAGTGAGCGAAGGACAAGAAGAAACAGGGAAGCCATAAAGAAATTTAGGCAGGCCATGAAGCCAAGGAGGTTGAGTATAATAAATAAATACAGAAGATAGAGGGTTCATAACGCAAAGTGCACTGGAATTGCAAACAATGTATTAGTGGTTATCCGATCTAAAACCATCTGAATGATGCCAGCCCGTCAAAGGAGGGGGGTCTCAGGGTTTTGCCAGGCCAAGGTTCTAGAAGTCCGAAACAGGCTATAGAAGGGAGGAGAGCTGGCTGCTAAGCTCATGGAGTAGTGAGCGAAAGTGGCATCTAGAGACACCTAGACACCTAGCTAAAGGAATGAATCCAAAGGGCAGAACAGAGCCTGAGACTCTGACGCTTGAGCCTGAGGAGTTAGATGGAACACGAGGATTCAGGGGGCAGACATGAGGTGCAACCACTCCTGGGGCAGTGGTTGCCATGATTTCAAGGGACTCCTTTATGGACCAGTTGGGTCATGATACCCACAGGTGGGACTAGGTTACTAAAGACACAGGGGCTGCTAGAAAAACATTCTGCACGCAGCCCCTCCCAGTTTCTACTTCTTTGTCAGTCTCTGGAATGACGAGAAGATGAACTGGCCAAAGGGACCTGAAGAGGGGGAGAATCCATGAGGACACTAACTTTCCTTACAGGCAGAGTCCCAGTACAAGGAGAGTTGCCAAGAAGAAATTCCTGGGAGCATTCTTATTTGAGGTGCTTTGGGACATGTTGTCTCATCTTATTATCCCAATAAAAACATCCAGAAACAAATCAATCATGCAACTTAGCAAGATGGTTGATGTCACAATTCATTTCCATCCCACAGCGCTACTTCAAGACTCTTAAGTTTATGAGTCAGTCTTACACAGTAGTCTGTAGTTACCTGTCCCTTAGATCCATCCATCCATCCATCCATCCATCCATCCATCCCTCCATCCATCCAAGCATGTCTTGAGAGCCTCAATATGGCACTGGGTGCACAGCAATGAGTGAAACAGAGCCCTTATCCTCTCAGAGTTACAATTCTAGTAGGAGAGGAAACACAACACAGAGGTCAACAAATAAATGATATTGTTAAAACAGAGAAAGTGTTTGGAAGGTTACAAAATGGGTGCTGAATGCAAACTCAATAGGAAGACTTCTTTGGGTTCTGAAATAAGGAACTCTTTAAAAAATGTAATAATCAGGCTAAGATTTAAGGATCAGAGGCACCCCTCCCCCCATAGGAGAAGGGCAGTCCAGGCAGGAAGAACAGAATGTTTTCAGTGTCAAGTTTGGAGAAGAGGGGAGGGTAGAAAATTTTGATCAAGAGAAAAATGGCTGGAGGTGAATCTGAGGACTTAAGTGGGACTGCTTCACACGGGGCCTTGAAGATTGTGAGAAAACTGGATTCTTGATGAAATGAAAAGCAACTAATAAAGCAAAACAAGGATAGTGAATGGCAGGGTCTGGTTTATATTTTTAAAAGATCCCTTAGGATTGCAGTGAATGAACTGAAACAACTGCAAGTAGGAGAGAGGCAGGAAGGTGTTACTGCAGTATTTTCAAGTAAGATATAGTGAAGGCTGAGGTTAGGAAGGGGACAGCAGAGACGGGCAGAAGTGTAAATAAATCCAAAGTATATTTTGCAAGTAGAAGCTATGGGACTTACTGCAGGCCCAGTGAGGGGAAAGGTAGTATTTTGTTACTATACCACCCAAAGCACGGGACAGATTCAGGGCAATCCCTGTCAAAACACCAAGATCAGGGCACCTGGGTGGTTCAGTGGGTTTATCCTCTGCCTTCAGCTCAGGTCATGATCTCAGGGTCCTGGGATTGAGCCCCGCATTGGGCTCTCTGCTCAGCAGGGAGTCTGCTTCCCTCTCTCTCTCTGTCTGCCTCTCTGCCTACTGGTGATCTCTCTGTCAAATAAATAAATAAAATATTTTTTTAAAAAAAATCAAGATCACTTTTCACATAACTAGAACAAATGGTACCAACATTTATATGGAACCATAAAAGACCCCAAAGAGCCGAAGTAATCTTCAGAAATTAGAACAAAGCCGGAGGTGTCATAATCCCAGATTTTAAGATATACCACAAAGATGTAGTAATAAAAACAATAGGGGACTGGCACAAAGACAGACACAAAGATCAAAGGAGTAAAATAGAGTCCAAAAGTAAACTCACACTTACATGGTCACAAGGGAGGCAAGAATATAAATGGTGAAAAAACAGTCTTTTCAACAAAATGGTGCAGGGAAAACCAGACAGCTACCTGCAAAAGAATGAAACTGGGCCATTTGCTCACACCACACACAAAAATAAACACAAAATGGATTAAAGACTAAATGTAAGACCTGAAACCATAAAACTCCTAGAAGAAAACATAGGCAATAATCTCTTTGACATTGGCCATAGAAACATTTTTATAGATAGGACTCCTGAGGTGAGGGAAACTAAAGCAAAAATAAACTATTAGGATGACATCAAAATAAAAAGCTTCTGTACAGCAAAGGAAACCATCAACAAAATGAAAAGGCAACTACTGAATGGAAGAATATATCTGCAAATTATGTATGATTTGACATGACCTGCCAAAGGGTTAGTCACCAGAACATATAAAGAACTTCTACAGCTCAACACCAAATTATAATACTAATAAAAAATCCAATTAAAAATGGGCAGATGACCTGAACAGACATTTTTCTAAAGAAGACATACGGATGGCCAAGAGATATATGAAGAGATGCTCAACATCACTCATCATAAGGGAGATGCCAATCAAAACCATGAGATATCACCTCACACCTCTTAGAATGACTAGAGTCAAAAAGACGAGAAATAACAAGTACTGGCCAGGATGTGGGAAAAAACAAACCCTCCCCTTGTGTACTATGGGTGGAAATGCAAACTGGTACAGCTACTTTGGAAAACAGAATGCAGGTTCCTCATAAAAATTAAAAATAGGAGTATGCTATGACCCACAATCACACTACAGGGTATTTACCCACAGAAAACAAAAACACTAAGTTGAAAAGATATATATACCTTGTCTTTACTGTAGCATTATTTACAGTAGCCAAGATCTGGAAGCAGCCCAAGTGTCCACAGACTGACGAATAAATAAAAAATATGTGGTGTACACACACACACACACACACACACACACACACACACACACACTGGAATATTACTCAGTCATGAAAAGGATAAAATTTTGCCATTTGTGACAAAATGGACGGACCTAGAGGGTATTACACTAAGTCAAATAAGTCAGACAGAGAAAGACAAAGACCATATGATCCCACTTATAGGTACAATCTAAAGAACAAAACAAACCAAAAACCCAAAACCAGAAACGGACCCATAAATACAGAAAAGAACTGTATGATGATTGCCAGAGGGAAGAGGTTGAGGGGATGGTCAAAATGGAGGGAGAGGAGTGGGAGATACAGGCTTCAGTTATGGAATGAGTAAGTCGGAGGGATGATGAAAGGCACAGCACGGGGAATCTAGTCAATGATACGGTAATAGCATTATATGGTGACAGACGGTGGTAACACTTGTGGGGAGCATGGCATTAAAAAAAGAAGTTACAGAGGACCCAAGCGGCCTGGGACTGGGGTCCAGGGAGAGGAGCTCACAAAGATGATGGAAAAAATACCAGAAAGAGGCAAGTATAGGTCAGGGAAGGGAGGGAAAGGAAGCGTTTCAAGGAAAAGGAATGGCTAACTTTTCCTTCTGATTCTCGCCGAAGGCACATTTTCCAGTATGATTAGTTTTAAGTCACTGATCTTTGTAGCTTTGACATGATTTAATTCTTCATTATGAATGAATATTATGCTTTAGACTAGTAATAATAGGCACTGCTCTCCACTGTGCTAATTTTTAAAATCAGTTTAAAATACTTTTACTATGGCTCTATTCTTCAGATCACTTTAAACACGAGGGTACCACGGCAACTGAAACCACCTGGAAACAGAATCACTTGAACGAAAGCCGTAGGATTTATTACTATCACTGTTATGCTCCATGTCTGAAAACACTCACACACAACACACAGCTACTGTATATTCTAAGCAGACGTTAAAGTCTGTTAAAGTCTGCAAAGTTCACGGCGGCAAGGGTACACAGAGAAAAGGTGGCATTATCTGTTTAAAAGGAAATCTTAAACACTTGAAGAGCCTGGGTCCCTCCTCAATTATCAGAGCAAAACCGAAATCAGCATGAATTAAATAGAACTTCGACGGCCATCTTCAGAGTGAGAAGGAACCCTCGGCGTGCGGGGAATACACTTGTTAGCAGGCTGACAGCGTGAGCCCTGCAAGAACCTTGGTTTACAGATTGGATTCTCACACCAAGTTCCTGCAGACCAAGAGCCCTTATGCAGAAAGGCACCCAAGAGAGAAAAGGAAAGTGACTCAATATTAATCATATGTTGACTCATTTGACATCGTAGAAGCCTCATTACCCTCCCCTTCATTTATTTCCTGGGCTCAGAATTGTATCGTAAATGACACCATTCAGAGAAATGACTGCACCGTGAAGATCATTAAGATTTCTGTACTGAATACAGTATTTAGGAGCTTTGAATGTCAGTAAAGCAAAGCTTGTGCTAGGAGTTAATAAAATGAAGCTCTCATGTCACTTTTGACTCTTGAAACTTTACTACCATGTTTATTCTTTTTTTTTTTTTTTAAGATTTTATTTATTTATTTGACAGACAGAGATCACAAGCAGGCAGGCAGGCAGGCAGAGAGAGAGGAGGAAGCAGGCTTCCGGCCAAGCAGAGAGCCCGATGCGGGGCTCGATCCCAGGACCTGGGATCATGACCTGAGCCGAAGGCAGAGGCTTTAACCCACTGAGCCACCCAGGCGCCCCTACCATGTTTATTCTTTATCTGTTACGATCATGGATAACTTTAGCTA